>NC_084465.1:126358302-126983302 GCF_027409185.1 Cynocephalus volans | reverse complement strand
TTTTTCTCTGCTCTCTCTGCTTCTACCATCTTGCAGCATGAGACCCCTGGGTCATTGTCGCCACAGCCAGATGTGTTCCTTGGACTTTGGACTTCCCAGGCTCGGAAACTGTAAGCAACAAATTTCGTTTTCTTTAAAAATCACCCAGTTCTGTGTACTTTGTTATAAGCGACATAAACAGACTAATACAATGGGTTATCACAGGGGGGCGCTGGCAGCTTTATGAGGAAAGCAAGTAAACATGTTGACGTGCTACCCCCCATCCTCGCCATGGGACTCTGCAGAGTGTCCCACCAAGAAAGCAGCCCTCACCAGATGTGCCTCCTGGACCTTGGACTTCCCAGCCTCCAAACTGTAAGAAATAAATTTCATTTCTTTATAAATTACTGTTTTAGGTATTCTGTTACAAGCAACAGAAAATGGACTAATATAGCTACTTAAAAACGTACACTCCTGGGGCCCCAGACTACAATCAGAATTTACCAGTATATCAGGAGTTATGGCTACAGAATTAGCAATATTAAACGAGTTCTCAGTCAATTTTAGACATATGAAGTTTGAAAACCAGTGTCAGTACTGGAAGTTAAGCATACTGTGACAGAATAGCAAGCTAAAACCAGATTACTCGCAAACCTAACAAGGAACCCGCTCTGCAGACTCCTGCTGTCATGCTCTGGGCTTGTCTTTACCTTTGCTTGAGTGAGAGCTGCCTTCTTCACCTGAAGCTGAGACTGCAGGAGTTTGAAGTTCTTGGACCAGCCTTCTGTTTTTGAGTCACTGGTCTCTACTCCCAGGTCGTCGTACAGGGACATCTTTTCCGTTTAATGCTGAAAGGCAAGTGGGCGAGGATTAAAGAAGTCAAGACACAGTAAAGATTTTAAAGTTTTTCATGTTAAAGTAATAGAGTATAATAAAATATTAGAAGTAAAAGGTCCAGAACCCTTCAGCAACAGACGCCAAGATCCCTGATATCACCAACGCAGGGCTCTTTCTAACACATGAAGCTACATCACGTATTATTTAAAAAACAGACATTCAGAATTAATTTTTTCTACCTATAAGATGATGTGATCAAATGATTCATGAGTGAAATCCTTCAGTTCTACAGCATATAATGAGGTAAGACAGAAATTATAGATTTGGTGCATTATTAATTACATATACCCAATTTTTAAAAATTCTATTTATCTCAATGGCAAAAGGTAGAAGCCTTACAAAAATGCCAATTACCAGGTTGATCTAGCACAATTAGCTACCCTTTTATAAAGAAAGTATTTAAACAAACTCCTAGAAAAAAAAAAAAGGCAAAAATGATCTCACAAATCCTGTAATTTTGTAAATTATGATTGTCTGTTGAGGGGGAGTAAAGGGTTATGTCTTAAATACTCTGACTTCCTCATATCCCACCAAGAAAAAGTTTGTAATCTTTAATAGCACTAATTACAAAGAGATAATCAACAATCTACAAGTGAACAAGCAATACACAATATCCTTACAGAACAGAAGAATGCAAGATAGCAACAACATAGTAAGTGTTAACATTTGCTGAGCCTTGTCAGGCCAGGGATGTTAAATATTTGCATGTAATGCAGTAAATGCAGTAGATACCAACAAAGCCCACCACTTTATAGATGAGGAAACTGAGGACTAGGGGATTAATTTGCCCAAGGTCACAGTGGGAAGCCTCTTCCAACCCAGTCAGGCTAACTGTAGAGCCCTTGCTAGTAAATCCCAACTGTCACCTCACAAAAACCTCAACATCCTGAAACCTACCAACATGGACCACTTCTTAAAATAAGAGATCACTTTTTCTCCTCGCTATTGTCCATAGGTTGCCTGGGCACGGCGGCCGCCCTCACCTACGGCCTCTATTGCTTCCACCGGGGCCAAAGCCAGCGCTCCCAGCTCATGATGCGCATCCGGATTGCCTCCCAGGGCTTCACTGTAGCAGCCATCTTGGTGGGTATAGCTGTGTCTGCCATGAAGTCTCGACCCTGAGCTCCGGGGAGATCGTTCCAAGACCCAGGAGCAACCACTGACCCTGCCACGGGACTCATTCCCTCCTCTCCCCTGACAGGGCCCTGTGTCGTTAGAGGAGTAAGTGGCCGATTGTGTAACCGTAACCGACAGATTTTTTTCAGAAATCCCAGATTCGGTTCAGTTTGATTGCTGCATACTTCTATTTGTGCCACATCCTCTTCATTCCCTACTTAATAAACTCTAATTCACTTGTAAAAAATAAATAAATAAGAGATCAATTTCTTTCTAATAGACAAAGTTTAAACTGAAATCCATTAATTGCAAATAAATGCTTAGCACCATAGTTCCCAATTTATGGACACATTCCAAAAGTGTCAGCTCCCAGGGGCCTAGAAAGCATTTTCCCATAGAAACCATGGTTTCCCACAGAAACCACTTGTGTTTTGTCACTCAGAGGAAGAGAAGGAAAATATCCCCCCACACCCACCCAGCAGGTCTCACCCACAGCAAGCATTTCTCTTTGGAGTATTCTTCCTCCTCAGCCCTCCCATTACTGGTATTCTAAGGCCCTGCCACCCCAACACCACGGCTGACCTTAGTTCCACATGTGGGGTGGAACACAGGGAGTGGATACCAACTTTTATTCCCCTGGGATAGTTGCTCTGGTGCAGTGACTCCCTGCCTGAAATCAGTACCCCACGGAACTTTTCAGTTTCTTCTACATGAACAATCTGATTACTTAAAACTTCTGTTTTTATTTTTAAGTAAAAGACCCACATGGCATCAGAGAAGCAGGGTTTATAGAAGCATAGTTGCTGGGGGTGTTAGTGGCTGACTGCTCCAACAAATCATATAAAAACAGAGAAATGCCTACAGATTCTCCTCCCCATTAAGGCTTCTCTAACTACTCACCAGCTTGGTGGACAGCAGGACGTCCACCAGGGCACACCCCTGCCTTCAGTGCCAAAGTGAACATCTGGTTCAGGAACTTTGCCCATGCTTTGTGACATTATGCTTGAGGCACTGAGGCCGAATCAAGAAAAAGGAATGAACTCCATTTCTAAACAAGTATGGCTGAAATATGAACATGTCTTCAAAGTTTTAGAGTGAATCTCCCTGGGGTCCACTTAAAATCTATTTTAATCCATTCTACTGTAAACTCCATGAAAACCCAGATCCAGTTTGTCCTGTTCACTGCTTTAGGCCCAGACTAAGATCAATGTCTAACCCAGAACCAAACAGGAAATGAGGCCAAACACACACTTAATACTCTACTTGCAAAGCCCTCCCAATCCACCTCTTTAGAAATTTCTGGCCAACAATTACTTTGGCCAGAAGGAAGAACACTGCACCAAACAGCTTCTAAGGCTTTTGTGCACTTTTCTTCCAGCTTATGCAGAATTCAAAGCTCATTGTTCATATCTAGATGCGTATCCTTAAACTTTAATCTGAAAAAAACTCAGCAATAGCAAAAAAACCCAATACTGAGTGTCCAGCTCAGCATTGTGGTTCCCTAAAAAACTACTTCAGAAATGACCATGCATTTTTCATCGAACTCAGTTTAATCTTTTGAGTCCTCTTCATTCAATTGATCACCAATCCAAAGCCTACTAAACTATGGCTTCACCTGTTCTTCCTTTATTCATATAATTGCAGGGGAAGACTAATACATTCTGAGAAACAAATATAAACAATGACACTTTCTGGGAAATCACAAACAAATTATCAAAATTTGTAACCCAAACCAAACTCCACTTTAGATATTTACTTTTTTCAGTATCTCTTCATAAAAAACTTAAGAACTTCATCAAAGGTGTTTACAAATACATTAGTGCCAATGGAAATAGGTTAACCAAATGCCCACTAAACTAGGAGGGGAAAGATTAACTTATCCATTTTTGCATCTCCAATTTCTGTTACAGAGAAGGCATCTAATAAACACTTTTAAACATCTAATAAAAATATTAATAATGAAACAAACAGTCTATTTAGCCATATGAATTGGCAGTGAAACTAAGCAATGTGCACAAGTTAAAGAACAGGCAAGAGGTTCTCGAGATAGATGGTGGCGATGGTTGCACAATGTGAGTATACTTAATGCTACAGAACTGTACACTTACAGTTAGCAAATTTTATGTATATTTTACAATTTAAAAAGTTAATAAAACAATAAAAGAATAGGCAAAGAAGCAGCACTGGGGGGTAAGAAGTAAGTAACAGTAGTTAACACCAGTACTTCTCCCTACTCAGAAAAGTCAACTCTGATAGAAATACTTTCCTAAATTCAAGCAGTATAGAAGATCTCAGCCTCCAACAGAGTTCTTCCATCTAAGAAGTTGATACTTAAAAATTTCCTTGCTGAATTCATAAGGTTTTATGAGACCATACTTCGCCTGATTCCATTTCATTTAAAATGGTTTGTGGACAATTCCATTTGATTTGCCTTGCTCTGCAAGCTTTAAAAATCATTATGCAGCAAAATCTTAAGTTCATTTAAAGTTCATTTCTCTTCTCAAACCTTCAAAAACACTTTAAATAATAGAAACGATGTCACCTTACCAGCATCTGCTAGTTTTCTTTAACACAGAGCTTATAAAATCAAATCTCTACATCACAGTAAATGTGGAAGACCTTTCTTTGTTTTTCTTGTTTTCACTCAACTTTATTTTCACAGAACCAGATTAATCATATAGTAACGACACACTCTCACGATCCATCCATTCACCTATGGTCCGCTTTTTAAAGATTATAATGCTACAAGCACCATCCAAAACAAAAGACAGGATTTAGACAAGAAACCACACTCAACCATATGACTCCCCAACCCATTCATGTGATTTCCCAAATCCTGTTCTCATTATTTCCGTGCTTTCCTCCTTCCGTATTTTATTTACATAGTTTTAGTGTACCTATTCCCTAAAAAGTACTTTTTATTTTAGCCATTTTAAACATTTATGAACATACCACAGTTTATTCATTAATTCACTCCACTGCAACCACTGAAGTGCATCATTAACAAGACTCTGCCAAGACCCAAACTTAACCGAATTAATGTTGATCTATTACGTAATGTTACAACACACTTATTTCATAAGGTCTGGTGCCAAGTAATAAAAAGCAGCACCAACACTTGGATATACCCTAAGAAGCCAGGATCAAATATAAATACAAATAAACAGATGGTTTTTATAACATTTTTAAAATATTGGTTATTTACTTCTTTTTTATGGAAACACTGCCTTTTGATCAACCCATTTTTCAAATATGCACCATTTTTTCTTAAGAAGAAACACAATAAACGTGGTTCTGCCAGAAGGAATGGTGACTTTTCAAGATTTCACCTAAGCTTGAAAGTATTTTTTTAAACACATGCAGCGGACAGGAAAAAGAACATGGAAGGCTCTTCTCAGAAGCTTCCCAACTACTTATCTTTTAGACCATAGTAGAAGACTTTAGAGACTACTACCCCACACAAAACTAAATATCCCCAATTTGTTTCCCCTGAACATACTCAGATCACAGAAACTTTTACATGTTATGCAGACTACATATCTGTCTCTTACTATACCATAAGCCCTTAAAGATAGAGACTGCCTCTGTCCTCATCTTTATATCTCTAGCTTAGCACCATGCTTGGAACATTGGAAGCACTCTTAATATTTTCCAAATGTATCAGTGAATGGAGGGAAAACGTAAATGCACCTATTTAAATCTCATTATTATGAAACAGTAAGAGCTGCAGATCTGCTTTTAAGGGCATAACTTTTTCCATTTTAAGGACATAACTTACAATAAGTGGAATCTGACGCTTACGGTAAAATTTAAATTATATACCATAATTAACGGGAGACAAACTACCACTATCACATAACCACCAATGAGTCCAGGTCTGAGTTCTGAGCACCAAAACGAGCAGGCTTGGTAAGAAACCTTTTTATCACTAAATAAATATTCATGCATTATAAAATGAAGGCTGTCTCCTTGAAGCCTAAAAATATGGCAAGTATACACAGAAACAGAAACGGAAATATGAAAGGCGGTGCACTCTGCACTCCAATGCCCACAAAAAGTTTAGCTATAAAAAGCATCTGTCTCGGCCCAGCCCGTGGCGCACTCGGGAGAGTGAGGCGCTGGGAGCGCAGCGACGCTCCAGCCGCGGGTTCGGATCCTATATAGGAATGGCCAGTGCACTCACTGGCTGAGTGCCGGTCACGAAAAACACACACACACACACACACAAAAAAAAGGAAAGAAAAGCATCTGTCTCACCTATAAGATTTATAACGACCTTTTAAAGAGTTTTCTAAAAAAAATTTTTTCCTATACCTCCACCTCTGACAACCCTGTCACAGTTTAAAATTTCCATTCATTCTTACTCTGTATTATCAAAATACCATGGGCCAGAGTGTACTGCAAACAGAGTCCACTGGAGTCATCTGCAATTTAGTTGTATAATAGAACAACCTTTACTATTTACTATTACAAAAGGCTTGAGGGATTATCCCATATTCCCTAAAAGTCACTATTATACTCCAAAACATCTGCAGTTTTTATCCACTAAGAATGTGGGAACTGAGTTGCATCCTTTAAAAACTCCACCTGTTGCAGATGACTAGTCCTCATTTACCCATCTGTCTGAGTATATTTAGACTCTTGCCTTTATCCATAACATCCTATTTTCCATCCATATGCCTGGCTCCAGCAGCGAGTATCTTCAATGGTGCTCCTTTACTGACTTCTCAAAAGACCTCCACCGTCTGACCTGACTACCCCTCTAGAAACTCCCTCTTTAAACCTTTCTCTTCCTTACTTGCAGTTTCCAGAACGCACCATGGTGCCTCACTTCTGCTACTTTTGAACTTACTTTCTCTGCAGGGAACTTTCCCCCATCTTGCACACCTACAAAATATCTCCAAGGCTCAGTATTAAGCATTACGTCCCCTTTCCAGACCTTACTCTAGTGCCTGGGTTTTCATGCCTGTTTTCCTAGAGACCAAACCCCTCGGGAGCAGAGACGGAACCTCATTCAACCAGCATGATCTGCTCGTAACACATCGTCCGGGCAAGAGGAGCAGCTGGAGAACGGTTTGCGGACTGCACATGGGCGCTAAAACACCGCGTTAAAACGACAGGGTCCGAGGCAAGGCCGAGTCACTATTGCCTTCACCTGTCCTGGTAGGAGAGATGCCAACATCTGCGACCCCATTTCTGAGGCCCGGAAGGAAACGGCCCCTGAGCCCTGGGGAGGAGCGGCTGCGCGGGGCCACAGGGGACCACTGCGGACTACTGGGGTCTGGTGACCGAGCAACTTCGGCAGGACGCGACCCACGCAGAGAAGAAAAGATTTTTCAGTCACAAAGAGACCGAGACAGACGGAGAGGAGGAGCGGGAGAAGGCGAAGGCCTGGGCAGAGGAGGCGAGCGGAGGATCGCGCGGAGGCGGCGCCGGGGCCGGAGACGAGACCACTGTGGCTCGGGAGGCCCGCGCCGGGACCCCCGCCCTTTGCGGCTCGGCCTAAAGCCGCGGCCTCACGTACTGCGCCGCCCCGGAAGGCGCGCCCTCCCCGAGTCCCCGCTACCCGCCAGGCCGCTCCCCCGGGGCCGCCGGGGCGCTACTTACCGGGCCCGCCCGGCCAACTCTGCCCATTGGCCGCGGCGGCGGCAGCGCGGAGCCGGCCGCACTCCGCGGAAACCCGCCGACGGCCCGAGCCCACGGCGGTGCCCACCCTCAGCCGAGCCCGCAGGATCCTCGGCGTCGCGGGGTCAGGGCGCACGGGCCGCCGGGAGAGCGCGCCTGCGCCGTAGCCTGCAGCCGAGCCTGAGGGCGCCTCGCCGCACTGCCCCCTGCCGGCTGGAGGACCGCACTGCTCCTCCCCTCCGCCGGCGTCCTCTTCTTCCACCAAGAGGTGGCGCCGGGTTTCGAGGTTGCGTCAGCATTGCAGAGGGTAACAGTGACCCTGGAGGGTGGGGAGGTGAATAGGCCGAAGCTGCACTTTCTGAAACGGGAGAAGGGAAAATCCTTCAAAACCCTTCATTTATATGTAAAAAACTGAATCTCCATAGGCGAGATGCTGCAAAAAAATGGCAACGAGCACTGAGTTAAGAGTAAGACTAGGGAAGTAGATTAGGGTTACAGAAAAGAATGTAAATGGTATAAAGCCTCACAACTTAAAAATGGTGGAAATAACAAAAGTTGGGAGGGGAAGAGAAAATGGGACTCCGTGATTTTCACATCTATCACTGGGTGTCAAAAATATTTCAAGGTGATAAACCAAATAGTACAGGTGCAAGTAGGCGTCTTAGTACAAAGGAATATACCAAGAAAGATAATAAAATCAACTAGTATGTGGTGATGAAGGGAGGGAAATCAGGAAAGAAAGAAATGTAGTAGGGAGGTGCTGTGGATTGAGTGTCCCTCCAAAACTCATTGAAATTTGACCCCCATTGTAACACTGCTAAAAGGGAGGAAAATCCTATTATCATATTTGAAGGGTGGGAGAGGTGATTAGACTGTGAGGACTGTGCCCTTGTGAATGGATTGATCCATTAGTGGAGTAATTAGGTGATGGTTTAATGGATGGTCATGAGCATGGTTCAGGCTAGTGAGAAGGTTAGCTCATTCTTGCTCATGCCGTTTTCTCTCCTCATGTGATACCCTGAGTTGCCCTAAGGAGTCCGTCCCAGAAGAAAGCCCTTATCAGATGTGCTCCCTGGACCTTGGACTTCCCAGCCTCCAAAACTGTAAGAAATAAACCTCTTTTGTCTATATACTACCCAGTCTCAGGTATTTTGTTATAAGCAACAGAGATGGACTAGAACAGGAGGTAATAGACAATCTAAAGAGAGAGAAGATTAAGGGTGTCATGTAATGGTATGATTATAATGGTAACCCAAAACAAAAATAGAAACCTTTCAAATGATCAAGAAACACACACAGTATACAACCCTGCACTGCTAAACTTGATTGGCTTAAAAAAATAAAAAAGAAAAGAAACACACACACAAATATGAGTACAACAAACAATATGGTGAAATATTTGAAAAAGTTGCAAAATAGAAAACATAAGAAAACAAAAGACAGAAATAAGACCAAACATCCCACATGAATAAGGGTAAATGGCCTAAGCTTACGTATTAAAAAATACAACCTCAGATTGCAGCACAAACCATAAGGCAACTCTATATTGTACAAGAAAGTGCTAAAATAAAGTGCTTCTGAAAGTTTGAAAATGCAAGATAGGAAAAGATATACCAGGACTATGCAAACATAAAGAAATCAAGCCTTACACAAGGCTGATTTTAGGGCAAAAAGCATGAAATAAGATTAAGGAGGGCATTTTATAATTATAAGAGGTACAATTCATAGGAAAATCTGTGTACCACATATAATGTCATTATTCATGGTAACCAGTATAGGAGTGAATGAATAGAAAGAAATAATTGATGCAATCCTTTCCAGATTAAGGGTACAAAAAGTAAATGAGGATCGAGAAGACCTAAAAATATAATTATTATGGTAGATCTGATATACCAAACTCTGTACACTAATACAGAGATTGCATCTTTTCAAGTGTCTTTAGAACATTCACAACAATTGGCCATATTGTAGGCCATAGAGGAAAATCTTAATATATTCCAGTAAGTAGAACCACATGGATAATATTATCTGATCACAATTCAATAAAACTAGAAATTAATGACAAAGAAGAAAATAAAACATTCCTACTCCTTGGAAAACTTTAATTGCTTAAATAACATTTAGATCAAAAAGGAAAATAAAACCAAAATAGCATAATACCCAGAAAAGTATGAAAATGACAGCTCAAAACCCATGAGTCTTAGCTAAAATAGTACTAAGAGGAAAATGCATGGTTTTAAATTTTTTTATTAATTAAAAAGTTAGAATAAACTAAATGAATCAAGCACCTGTGCAGGAAGCTACAAATCGAACAAAATAAAACTCTGAAAAGCAGAAGGAAGAAAATGATAAAGAAAAAAGCAGAAAACAATGATGTGTAAACAGAAAAAGGAGGAAGAGCAATGATAGAAGGTGTCTAGACTGGGTCTCTTCCCACCTCCTGATCAAAGCACAGATGTGTGTGCAAAGGTCCTGATTCTGAGGCTCAGAGCCTGGGGATGCCCTCCACATTGAATCTGCTGTCTGCCACTCCTCCCCAACCTGCTCGACATCTCCACTTCATAGTCTGTTTACTACCACCCACCTCCTCCCTTTTTGGCTGAAGTTTTATGAGTTCATTCTCAAATCATCCAACCACATGTGCACATACAACTTTTTGATTTGTAGACCATAGATGCAACCACATCCATTGTTTGGGAATTGTCCGGTTTAATTCTCAGGAGGAAGTCTTACTTCCGTCATCTCCTAGTACATGAGAAGTATCACTCTTGCCTTTCTCCATTTCCTGTCAATGGTAACAAATATTTCCTTTATTTTATAAACCGAGAATCTGAGGCTTAACACGATGGAGGGATAAACTATGAGGCAGCACAAACAAAATGGTGTAGATACGGAAGAGAGATATCTTCATCCATTTTTTTGTCATTTATAACAGAAGATCTGAAACTGGGTAATTTATAAAGAAAAGAAATTTATTTCTTACAGTTTTAGAGGCTGAGAAGTGCAAGGCCAGGGGGCATGTCTGGTGAGGTCCTTCTTCCTGGTGGGGACTATCTGCAGAGTCCAAGGTGGCGCAGAGCATCACATGGTGAGAGGGCTCAGCAAAAGCACTAACATGCTTCTTCCTCTCCTTACAGAGTTACCCATCTACTCCTGTGATAACCCATTAATCCATTAATCTGTTAGTCCATGGATCAATCCATTCATAAAGACATAGCTTTCATGATCCTATCACATCTTAAAGAGCCCACCTTTTAAATGCCGTAGTTGGATTTCCCACCCTCTTAATACTGTTGCAATGGGGCCTATGTTCCCACATGAGCTTCAGAGAAGACAAACATTCAAACCAAAGCAAGGGATAGAGCAAGAGGTACCAGAGCCAGTTGAGGCTGAAGAGCAAATGTCATTGTTATAGCAACACAGAACAAGTGGTATGACTTTCTCCATCAGTGCTGGGACACCTGGAGGAAGGAGGGCAGGAGGTAGATGGCTGAATTAATCAAAACTGTACATTAGCTGGGCAAATGTTTCAGAAAGAAGATGAATGGGTGTTTGGCTGGCAGGAGAATGGCTGTATGAAATGCCATAGCATGGAGAATGGACAGAGATTGGGGGCCAGGAGCAGGAAAAGGGAAGAGGTGGATGCCCTAGAAGGAAAACAAGTTTGTTAGGATGACAATTTGATCAAAATTATAATTTGATCAAAAATGAGTATTTGCAAGGACTCTGTGTAGTGATATTTCTGATATACCATGGGGTCGATTTTTTTGTTTTCTCTTGTATCTCTCTCAGTAGTTTTATCCATTTTTCCAAAAATTGTTTAAAATGTTTTTTCACTATATTTTTTTTCTTTCTAAGACATTCTCTACAGTTATTTCTGCTCTGTAATGTTTATAATAGCAAACATTTAGAAACAAACTAAGCAGCCAACAATAAAGGCAGTAAAATTCAATTACATTGGGCGATAATTTGTATGAAAGAATTCCATTTTTGTTTTAAAAATATGTAAATATGTACAGAGAAAGTACCTAAAAGTTATTAAGCAATATGGTTTTTCTAGATAGGTGGGATTATTATTATGATTATTATTTTTGCTTGCTTGTATTTTTTATTTCCTAGTAATATGCTTGTATTGCTTTTATAATTAAAAACAAATGAAAGAAACGACCACTTTTCAGAGTATGTGGAATTTTCTGAAGTTTTAAAAAAGTTTTAATCCATCGTCCATCAGTTAATGTCTGTTCTGCTTTTTTGACAGGATTTTCATAAATTTCTAAATTACATTGATTGTTTGAAAACTAATCTTTTCGATAAGAAATTTACTTTTGAAAACATAATTTTTGTGCATGTTTCATGGCTTTTATGTGGATATTCTCTAAATGCTGAGTTTACATATGCACACACCTAAAATGGTCAATAAAATGGTAGAATGTCCTTATCCTTTTGCAGCTGAAGCTCCCGCTCTTGAAGCAGTGAGGCCAAGAGCTTTATCTGTGAGTGCCGTCTCCTATGGGGACTGTTGTCTTTTCCACCGTGTCCTTTAGCACGATCCCCAACATACATGGGCAAATGCAAGCCTTGCTCCAACACTTTGATCAGGAGTACAGCTCTGACTGGCAACCTCAGTGTGGTCCCCAATGTGTGATCTGGTCATCAAAGCCAGATCATTGGCTTACGTGGCATGAGCGGGAAATGAGTTTATCTATGATCTGAGGGTTCTGAGGGATTAGTAACTCTCTCAAGTTACTCCCTCTTTGCTCCCTCTGTGGAGCAAAAATGTTGCAAAGAGCAGCAACAACAGCTCAGCCAGAGCTCGAACATTCCTGGGATGCTGGGGGTGAACGACTGACAACCGTGCGTGGGAGATTTTAACATAAATCATCTCATTTATTCCCAATTACTAAATGAGACCGGTGTTATGATGCTCATTTTTCAGAACAGGAAACTGAGGCTCAGAGACGTTGGGTAATTTGCTGCAGTTACACAACTAGGAAATGACTGAACTGTGATGAGAACCCTATTTGTCTAACTGAGGATAGCATGCTTTAGCACATCGAGCTGCCTCCTGAGGAGAAGCGCAAGACAGTGACGCTCCCACCAAGCATGTCTCTGGCACTGCCCAGTTTAGTCTCCACAGTCCCACTGCAATGCTCCCATTATTCCCATTCTGACAACTGATGCCATTTGTCAAGCACTTACTATGTACCAGGCTCTGGGTTGACTGATTTACATATTATATCTTATTTATTTCTCCTAAGTGCTCTCTGTATAGTAGCTATCATCATCCCCATTTACAAATGAAGATGTGGCACATATCACAAAATATTGTTATTCTTTTGATTTTTTTTCCCAGCCATTTAAAAATGTAAAAACCATTCTTACTCAAAGGCTGTACAAAAAACAGGAAGTAGACCAGATATGGGCATTGGACATAATTTGTGGACCCCTGATCTGAAGGAGGCAGGGGTGGTGGTCCCCATCGTATTGCCATTAAATTCACCAGTGTGACCCTGGATGACACCAAATGGATTCTGAAAAACAACAGCAGACTTCAGTAAAGTCTACCAGGTAGAAGTCTTAATCGCAGCCGCCACAGCAGATGTGGCATTTTTGCCAGAGCAGATTAACAGCCTCAGGTACATAATATGCAGCATTACGATTTGGCAGAGTTTCTTTCTTTTTTTTTTTTTTTCATTCAGAAAAGAGAATCAGAAATCATTGCAAGAGGCAACAGTGTACATCTATGGTTTTTCCCTAGGGCCATGTTCATTCTCCTGCCCTCTGTAATAACGTAGTTTAAAGAGAATTGCACGGTCGAGATATCCTGGACCAAACATCATGTTGATATTTTGGCAACCGGGCCAGATGAGCAAGAAGCAGCTAATCTGCTGAAAGTCTTTGTAAGACACATGAGCTGCAGAGAGTAGGAGATAAATCTTAAAAGTATTCTGGAGCCTGCCACATCTGTAAAAATTGTAGGAGCCTAGTGGTCAGGGGTGTGCTGGAACATCCCCTCCAAAGTAAAAGACACGTGATTTTATCTTGCACTTCTCACCATGAAGAAAGAAGCACAGTGCTTAGTGGGCCTCTTTAGGTTCTACAAGCAGCATAGTCTACACCAAGGAGTACTGGTTTGGCCCATATACCTGGTGACACAAAAGGCTGCCAGCTTTGAGTGCGACTCAGAGCAGGAAAGTGCTCTGCAGCAGGCCCATGCAAGTGCCAGGGGCCCTGACACTTGGGCAGTGTCCAGGCAGCCCTGATGTTATTAGAGGGACTAATGGTAGCCAGAGATACTGTGTGCAAGTTGTGACCAGCCCCAGTGGAAGATCATCACAGAGGCCCCTGGAGTTCTGCAGCAAAGCCATGTCATCTGCAATGGGAGATTACACACCTTTTGAAAAACGACTCTCTGGTTCCTGGTATTGACAGACTTCCTGACTGTGGGACACTACTGTTACCAGACATTTGAAACTGCCCATCCAGAGCTGAGTTCTGTCAGAGCCACCAGTCCCATGGGTTGGTGGGTGTATTTGTTTCCTGTGGCCGATGTACCAATTTACACAAACTAAGTGGCACAAAACAACATAAATTTATTATCTTACAGTTCTGAAGGTCAGAAGTCTGAAGTAGGTCTCATCAGGCTAAAATCAAGATGTTGGCAGAGCTGCTTGCCTTTCTGGAGGTTCTCGGGGGAGAATCCATGGTTTTGCCTCTCCTGACTTCCCTCGTCAAAGCCAGCAATGGTCAGTCAAGTCTTTCTCATGATGCCATCTCTTTGATAGTGACTCTCCTGCTTCCTGCTTCCCCATTTAAGGACTTTTGTGATTACATGGGGCAAGATAATGCAAGATAATCCCCTTATCATAAGGTCAGCTGATCAGCAAACTAATTCCCCTTGCCATGTAACATTGCCATATTCACAGGTTCTGGGGATTGGTATGTGGTATGTGGGGCTATTATTCTGCATTCTGCCTCCCATAGTGGGCCCAGCACTGCCCACCTTAAGATATAAGAGGGACATATAGGCTCAGGCACAAGCAGGACCTGAGCACACAGGCAAGCTGCTTGAACAAGCAGCCTGCAACACACCCTCCAAGACTGTTGCACCAGTGATCCCCACTCAGCTCAGACCTCTGGACATGCAAGGGACCTCTTACAACCAGCTCACAGAGGAGGAAAAGGCCCGAGCTTGCTTTAGATAAGCAAGTTCATTATATGTATGCAAGTGGAAAATAGACTGCAGGTGCATTACAGCCTCACTCAGGAGGGACCTGGAAAGACAATGGCGAGAAAATCCTTCCAATGGGCAGAGCGTTGGGGGATGCACCTGGCCTTCCACTTTGTGTGGGAAAGAGACACAGCATGAGGTTAGAATAGGGAAGTTTTGACTGGCAGGAAAGTCATGGCTGGCCGGTGAGGGGTTTGGAAGGAAAAAATTGGAAGAATGGGGACAAGGAGGTCTGGGTGTAGTGAAGTCAACTCAGAGGTGATACTCTGTGATGATGAGGTACCATTCTCCAGAATGCATCATACAGTTGGAATCAAAAACCTCTACACAGTACTGACCCCCAGCAGGAGGAACATGTGGGTCTGGGAATCAAGGGGTGGAAGAAGTGGACTTGTCATTACACTGGGGACTTTGTGTTTCCTATTCCTGAAACTCGAGGCTCTGCAGGGCTGGGAGTTCCAATCCCCAAAGGATCACACTTTTGCCAGAGGAAACAACAAGAGTCTCACTGTGTTATGAATTGCAGCTATCACATAGGCACTTTGGGCTCCTTGTGTCCAGGGACCAACAGGCAAGAAGAGCAGTCACCACCTTGGCCGGGATAAGTGACCAGCAGGAGGTAGGGTGCTGTTACACAGCAGGTGCAGGGAGGAATGTGTGTGCCACATAAGGGATCTGCTTGAGCACCTCATGGTGCTCCCCAGCTGGACAAGTGTAGCTGCTTGGGCCTAAGAAGGACATGGTGACCAGGAGCACAGACACCCCCACCTCAGGGATGAGGTCTGGTCACCTTACCAGGTAAGCCACCGAGAGCAGAAGAGCTGGAATCTAGGACAGGTGGTGGAGGAGAGTGATGAATGCCAGTGGCAGCTCGGAGACCAGCTGCAGCAGCAGGAGTTACAGTTCATTCTCCTAACTATCCTCCTCTCAGTTTCCCCCAGAGGAGAGGTGCAGCAGAAAGCTGGAGAGCCTGCTTCTTGATGCGTATGGAGAAGTATGTCCGAGTAGTGCTAAGGTGGACAGAAGTGAACGCAGAGGTGCCCTGGCCAGTCTTTCAAGGAATAGATTGTCCCATCAGCACCCTTCAGCCAGTGTCTTGTTCTGGGTTGCTGCAGAGAACTACGTCACCCAAGAGGACGCCCTTCTTAAGGTGCCCCAAATGACTGGTCATGGTGGGAACAAGCAGGGTCAGCCGCGTGGCCCCCTCAGGACGACTGGGATGGGCCACACACTCTGGAACTCCCCCGGGGCAAGTTGAGGTCTATCACGGCTGCATGGCAGTTTGGCTCCTCCACCCACTGGATTCCTTCTCTCTCCTTTCACAGATAGAAACCCCAAGTAATATCCTGCAATCCCAAACCCATCCCCTCTTCTGCTTCCTGAGTGTCTAACCTGCGCTGAAGACCACATACAACATGCTTCTACTATTTAGAAGACTCTGGACAAATGCTCGCAAAGGTCTGGTTTCTCTCTGGAGAGGAGAAATGAATGGCTCAGGGACGGGGAATTGGGGCAAATTACTTTTCATTATTCTCCCTCTAGGACCTTTTAAATTTTTGTGCAATGGATATGTATTACCAACTCAAAAACACAGATTAAAAAAACTAAAGAAAAGACGGTCTAAAGATTATTAGTATATTTAGTGTATGTTACTATCTGATCCATAGCATACGTGGAATAGAAGAAAAAAGGCAGAAGAAATATTCAAGAAGAGAAAACAGTAGCAGTCAAGGAGACAAAGTAGAAAAACAAAGTGAAAAAGTAGGAGCAAAGCAGGGAAAACTTGTATGTGGTCGTTTGAGAAGTTTTGATCCTCTGAAAGGATTGCAGTTGGTGTTAGAAAAGCTAATTTCCTCTTTCAGTATCTGCTCCCTACTAACAAGGGCCCAACTCTAGTTTTGAGAACCTTCTACATTATTTCTTGCTGTCCTTGATACCTCCAAGCACAGATCTCTCTTTGTTTCTTGATCCAGTTTATAAAATTATAACAGTCAATTATATATATAGACTCTTTATAATTCATCAATTAATTCATTGAGCAACTATTCGTTAAATACTTAGGATGTGTTTGCAATGGAGGAATTGTGGTAAATATTCCAAAAACAGACTCATCTTAAAGTGTGCATGAATAGCATGACCCTGGTTAAAGGTTAGCCAAGACTTTTGCTTTAAAAATAAAAAAAGAAAACTCTCTCACCTTTGTGCTGTCCTAGTAGGCAGGCAGTGGGTCTTTAAATTGCTCTTGGTCGTGCCTGGGGACGTAGGCAGAAGCCAAAGTCAGCCCCTACTGCCTGGCAGGAGGCAGGAACATGCCCAAAACACCACTTCTGTGTGGGTGATCCACCACAGCCACTGCCAAAGCCACTGCTGCTGCAAGGGCAGCTTGCTACCACAATAGCAGCCACAGAAACTGTGCAGGCAGCCCAATGCCCACTCAACTGCATTGACACAAGGAGAGTCAGCAGCAGAGACTGGAAAAAGAGGAGGATATCTCTCTCCTCAAAGTCCACTCCATAGTAGTGGAAGAAGCGACTTCTCTACCAGATGAACAGACCTCAACACAGAGATACTAGCAATACAAAAAAACAAGAAAATGTGATGCCACCAAAGGAATACAGTAATTCTCACCCTGGAGAGCAGGAAACCCTTGAAATGACTGAAAAGGAATTCCAAGCAAGAATCTTAAGGAAACTCAATGAGATATGAGAAGACTCAGTTAGACAACATAATGAAATGAGAGGGGGAAAAAAATCCAGGATATGAAGGAGGAAATTTACAAAGCAATTAATACCTTAAAATTGAATGCAGCAGAACTCCTGGAACTAAAGGATTCATTCAATGAAATACAAACACAACCAAGAGATTAAGCAGCAGATTAGAGAAAGCAAAAAAAAGCTGGCTTCCATTTTCAACAACATTTGACATTTTGGGTTGTTTGTTTTTATTTGGGGACAGGCAGCCAAATCTGGGTTTGATAACAGGATTTTGGCAAGCCTTAGCCAGGAGCTGAATGCCCAAGGGTAACAGATTTTGACAAGTCAAACTAGGGCTTTTTGTTTGGGGCAGGCAGCCAGAGTTGTACCTGGTAACAATTTATTTCTAAGCTTTAGACTTTTGTGTACTGGCTACTTGCATACAGTTTAGCATCTTATATAAAAATATCTTCTATTAAAAAGATTTTATGAAATTACCTCCAATCATTTCTCATCTACTCAATTACAAATTCAATTATGGATGATTGACTTGTTTAATGATTTATTTATGATCCTACTTGAATGCAGGATGCACTTTAAGTTCTTTTTCTAGTCCAATAATTTCAAATAATGAATCTCTGCAGTCCACTCTCACATTCCAAAATGCACATTCTTAAACCAGAGGATTGATTCCTAACAGGGAACATGAGAATCAGGATGAAAAGCGTTGAGTCCACATGCATGTGTGATTAGGAAGATGGTGAAGATAACCTCAGAGAAAACGAAAAACCTTTGCTTCTGTTCCCCACCTCCCACCTTCCACTGTGTTTCAAGGTAAGATAGCAGCTCTGTGACTTAAAGCGCCAACTGTATCAACCCTGTCAAAAAGGCCACATGCACTAAAGAGGATGTGTTTACCAAAATATCTCTGATTGTGACCTTCAAAGAAACAGAACAAGACGCACTAGTGAATTTCTTCTTTTTTCCCAGGCTTGCCTTTCTTCCTTCCTCCCTTCTTTCCTTTTATTTCCTTTATATCTAGGACTTCTTCCTTGAGCAAAAGAAAATATCCTTTCTTTCTATTACAAAAAAGTTGAAAACAATTTAATTTGATTCTATCCTTTTTTTTTTTTTTTTTTGCCTCTTCTGTGTGTGTGCTCTAAAGAAAGACATTTTGTTTGTCTGGGTCTGTACATGATCCCAGAAAAGAAAGGAGATCTGAAACACCTTCCTTAAGCCCTGATTGGAGTCATTCTCCTGCCAAAAGCCATAAGATGACTCACCTGCCTCCCTCTGTGCTTTCCTAAGTGAACTGAGGAGATGCAGTTGAACTCCCATTATAGAATCATATCATCTTAGGGTTGAAGATGGGCCCTCTCACCTCATTTAGTGCTTAAATGTTCCCTCTCATACCCGCAATGTTGGGATTTCAGGGTGCTAAGTAATTTCATCTCTTTGCCCTCTGGGTTCTGATCCTGTTGAAAAATAAAAGAAGGAGAGACATAGGACTGATGAAGTACTGATGGGAAAGCTGGTTTGGAATGCTGGTGGATTGGAGCCTTAAGCCCAAGCCTAGACCTGTGACCTATGTGGGGACAGTTGGATGTGCAGAAGAGACCTGCTCAGCCACTCTGTGGAAGGAGTGGCCTGCCTTGAACCCTTCAGGGCACAGAGCCTGCAGACAACCCTTCACACACTTGGCCTGTTGAGTACAGAAATGTAGACCAATGCCCACTAGACTCTTGCCACCCACCAATCAGGGAATCATGCTTTCCTCTGAGGAAAAGTCAGTGAGAGGGGAGAAAAGGAAAGAATTTCTACCTTAAACTTCCAGAAGCCAGAAACTCATTTATCCAGAAGCAGTCCATGCCTGGACAGTCGTGACTTCTAGAAAATTCTTTATGTACAATGAATAATTCATATTGCTGCAATTCTGCCCTAATTTACCTGTTCTATTTGGGGGCTTTTAAAAATAAGACTAACCCATCTTCCATGTAACAGCCCTTTAAAAACTTTTAGGTATATTTTTTGTCAGCTATCATAGCCCATCTTCTTTCAGTTGAACATCTGTAGCTGCTCGAATGCTCAGCTTTGGGTCCACTAACCGTCTTGGTATGCATATTATATAATATTGTGATTGCTATGTTAAAAAATCACATTAATTTATAAAGGACTAAAGATATACCAAAAAGACCTCTAAATAAAATGGGAATAGAAAAAAAATAACCAAATACGATAAAGAATACTCTTGGGAAAATATAAGGAAAATGGTCAGGGCACTCAGATGTTCAGAGTCTTGCCAAGCATCTGAGCTGGGCATGCACTTGCACACGGGTGTTCCTTGTTATTGTCCAATGTGATTGCACAGGTGCATCCGGTTTTTTTTTTCTGAATTGCAGACTTGAGTATAAAGGACTAATGGCACAGATGCACAAAGCTTGGAGAGGACGCTCTGGGAACCCATGTTAGGTCGGCTGCTCCTAGCTCTGAATAAAAGATTATTATTTCTTCACTAATGGTTCCAAGGACCTTTTCCTATTACCTAGCTCATAGACCTGCGTGTGAAGGGTTTGTGACCCAGTCTGGACAACAGGCTTGAAGGGTCTGTGAGCCCTAGCCCTAGCTTTACAAATACTTACTATAAATAATGAAATACTACATTAAATGATGAAACAATAAAGTCTCTCACTAAAATTCCTGATTTAGACTGGGATGCCCACTCTGCTGTCATTGAATATTGTTTTTAAAAGTTCTGGCTAAGCAATAGGACAAGAAAATGAAATAAATGCCATAAATGTCAGAAATAAGGCACAATTATTTTCATCTACAGATGATAAGACAATATCATTATGTTGCTAGAGAAACAGCATGATTTATTAAAGATTCATGACACTGTTTTGAAATCTTATTTATTGATTCTTGATGTACTCCAGGAGATTTTACTTCATTAAGAGATATTAGATGATACTTAACTATCTCTTCCTCTTAAAGATACAAAAGCCATCGACCTTGACTTAAAAATGAAAACCAAAAGCAAGAAGGGGGGTAGACTCATGCTACTTTCTATACTGTTAACTATTCATTACAAAGCTATTCTCTTTTTTCTTTCAAACCTCAGTTCAATTTGGATTTTAGTGTCACTCCACTATTTTACGTGCCTATGCCACATCTTATAATCACCACTGTTGGGTTTTTCTTTTTGTATCACAATCTTTCAAAATCCTAGTTTCTCAGAATTCCGTGTTTAGTCATTTAATTTTCCTTCCTCATTGGCATCTTTATTTGCAATTATACCATCAGAAATGAAAAGTTTTAGCTTCACAACTTTCTCATGCCATTTTTCATCTCCAAGTCTTACACCTTCTAAATTCTCCTGCATTTTTAGTGAACTTTTTGCAATATTCCTTTTTTCTTAGAAAATAGATAGATAGCCACATTTTCCCCCAAATTCCTGTTATTTCTACTATCACCCATTCTTCTCAATTAGAATTATGTAGAACAAAGTTTCTCAAAGTGTAGCCCCAGACTGGCAGCTTCAGCATCACCTGAAAACTTGTTAGAAATTCAAATTCTCTGGTCCATCAAATGCCAGACCTAGGAAACCAAAAACGCTGGGGATAGGGCCTCTTCATCTGTTTTAACAAGCCTTCCAGGTGATTCTGATGCATTCCAAAGTTTAAGAACTGATGCTGTAGAAGATAGATGTAGAGAATTACACCATTTATCTCATTTTTTGGAAAATTTCAATAAAAATTTTCTAAACGATATTTCTTTATCCAGCATATATCTAGCCTCTATGTTTTGCAGTTATGTTAATAGTGTGATTTTTATCTTTGTCCGAATATTTTCTGACTGTTTCTATACTTAGGATGATAAATTTTCATGCAGATGAATATCTTCTTGTCAAGATTCCTTCTCTCCTACCAAGCCTGCTTCTTTACACTGGGCATGTCCTCTCAATAGTGTATTCTTATCTTAAGTACCTATTAACTGATCTTCATGCAGCCACTTCTGCCTCCTTCACCAAGCGAATCAGCCATCAAAGACAGAAGAGGAGGAAATCTTTCATACTTTTAAAAAATATTTGAAACCCACTGGGTTAAGTAATCGGCAAACAAGTCTGTCTAGAAAGGCTTAGACCAAAAGATGGGACAGGTACCCAATGTCCAAAGTGACACTTATCTAGTGATTACCATGGTCATCAATCATAAAGCACTTGTATTGATGGCGCTTGTATGAGTCCATTTCTGTTACTTTTAACAGAATACCTGAAACTGGGTAATTTATAAAGAAATGAAATTTATTACAGTTTCAGAGGCTGGGAAGTCCAAAGTCCAGGGAACATGTCTGGTGAGGGCCTTCCTCTGGGTGGTGGCTCTCTACGTCAACACAGGTTGTCATGAGCATAGAGAGCTAACCTTCTCACTTGCTCTCATTATAAAGCCATCAGAACAAGACCTATGATAACTCATTACTCCATGAATGGAACAATTCATTCATGAAGGCATAGTCCTCATGATCCATTCACCTCTCAAAGGTCCCACCTTTCAAATATCATAGTTGGGTTTCCCACCCTTTTAATACTGTTACAATGAATTTTGAGAGACATTCAATCCACAGCAGCATTCTGGAAATGCTCTTTATAAAGACCTATAGCCCCACATAGAAAAATGCAGGGGAAAATGGATGATACCTGCCTCCTTCTTGGCCATCTGCTTCCCACTCCATCTGTCTAAGGCACTGATTAAGTTCAATTTATTCCAATGAGCATTTACTGAACACTGACTCTAAGTTAATTCCAGTCCCTGTGACTTCAAAAAGTGGCTCCTGACTTGACTTCACTTTCCACTAACGAGGATTCAATGTGTTTCGGTTCTCTTCTCGCAAACTTTGTATATCAGTGTTGTAGTTCCTAAGCAGGCTACATGTGTGTCTTATTTCCTCAACAGAAGTATGAGATCTTATATTTCACACTGATGGGCTAGAGTGAGGAAGAGTGCGTGCAAATGGACAGGGAGCAAGTAATATACAACAGGAACCAAATAGGGCATCATAGCTGCTGGGGTTTTGATGTATGTGTGAATATATTATTTTGCCATAGTTTTAATTCTCATCTATGTTTTTATTTTACTTATTCAGTTACTTTGAATTTTCTCTGCTCAAAATGATTGACTGCAAGGGTTGCAGTCTTAAAGAAGTGTGCTTAAAGATAGAAAGAATTCAAATCGACATAAAATTGCTTTAAGAAATTCACTGAATGTAGAATTGAGTTGTTGATAATGTCACATATTCTAATCATTTTGTTCTTTCAATGCATTTTCTTCCTTTTACATTTTTGTGTTAGCCTTATTTTCTTTTGCATGGCTACCCAGCCCAGACTCACTGTCTTTGAGAACTGCCCTCCACCCCCCAAACACACACACACACACACACACACACACACACACACACACACACACAACACACACTGGTGGGTTCCTATATCCATAATCATGGTACACAGCTGACTGCATCAGCAATGGAGCCCTGCCTTAGGGAAATTCAATTCATTGATTGCCTATGGCCAGCTAGATGCTCTCTTGAAAATGTGAATTGACAAGAATACAGAGTCATGGGCAGAGTCATCTGCGGGTTCATTAGATCAACCGCCTATACTTCCCTACAGAGCCGCCAAAGCTACCCTGGCCCGTGACTTCTTGAGGCCTAGTTGTTCAGCTTTCCTTGGATTCTGTAACATGCTCCTATACCCTTCCATAAATGCTTACTTTTGCTCATTCTCTCTCTGTCTCTTTCTTAAATGCGACTAAATGTTCCTTAAAACATTCTATCTTTGAGGTTTATTTAGTAACCTCGACTCCTACTCTGAAAAATTAAACTATATGCCTCCCTTGCTCCCAAACTCTTAATCTCAAATCTCAGTTACTGTTTAAGCCATGTTCTCAACCCAGACTACAATTGAAAATTATCTGAGAATCTTATAAAACCTGATTATGCGCCAGCACACCCCACACAAATTGAGTCAAACTCCAGGTGCAGAGCCTTGACATAAAAATGATTTTAAGATTCCCTAGTTAATTCTAAGGATCAGTCAAGCTTGAAAAACACTTGTATATGGCAATAATTCCTCATTCCCCAATATATCTAGCTTTTTTTTGCAAAGTTTATTCTTACCACAAACCTTGTCTAGTGATGATTTCTACTTTAAGAAAATCAGACATAGAAATGTCCATTTTTTTCAAAAACAAATAAATTAAATAATTCTTCTCTTTAAAAAGAGATAATTTTCACTTTCCAAAATGATGTTTTTCAGTGTTTCCTTAAATAATTATTCCCTGTTGATTAAAAAATATACTTCAATTCATTCAACCATTAAGAAAATGAAGAGCCACGCCATAGACTGGGAAATATATTTGCAATACATATATCTGGCAAAAGATTTATATCCAGAAAATATAAAGAATTCCTAATAATCAATAAAAAATCGGTAAAAGACATAAACAGGCATTTCACAGAAAACATCCAAATGGCCAATAAATATATGAAAAGATCTTCAATGTTATTTCATTAGGAAGATATAGATTAAAGCCACAACGAGATACCACTATACATCTAACAGAATATCTGAAATTAAAAAGACACACAGTACCAAGTGTTGAAAAGGATGTGGAGTAACTGCATCTAGAATTGGTAGAATTTATACATTCATTACTAGTGGGAGTATAAAATAGTACAACCACTTTGGAAAACTGGTAGTTTTATATAAAAGTAATGTACACCTCTAAATGACCCAGTGATTCCATGTGTATGTATATACCCAAGAGAATTGAGTGTGTGTGTATATTAAAAGACATGTACAAGAATGTTAGTAGTAGATTTATTAATACTTCTTGGTAGTATTTAACTCTTTGGCAGTTTCATACAGTCAACACATACCTACCACATGACCCGGTAATCCCACCCCTATGCATAAACCCAAGAGAACTGAGTGTCCACAAAAAAATTGTACAATATGTGCACATGATTTATTCGTAATAATCAAAAACTGGAAGCAACCCAAATGTCCATCAATAGGAGAATGAATAAACATTTTTGGTATGTTTATACAGTGTAATACAACATGGCAATGGGAAAAGGAAAACCTACTGATATAAGGAATGACATGAATGAATCAAAAATATTGTGCCAAGTGAAAAAAGCCAGATTAAAAAAAAAAAAAAAAAAAAGAGCAAACTATATGATTCCATTTATATGAAGTAAAAGAACAAGCAAAACTAATCTATGGTGATGGAAATCTGAAAAGTGGTTATCTCTGGCAGAAAGGGGATATTTATTGGAAAAAACATGAAGGAACTTTCTAGAGGGATGACAAACGTTCTGTAATTTGATTAGGATAGTGATTACGAGGGTGTATTTGTGGGTTAAAATTCATCAATCTATACACTTAAGATTTGTACATTTTAGCACCTATACATTATGTCTCAGTAAAGATTCATTAAATAAATACTTTCCAAGCCTCTGTTATATCTAGGACTTGTGTTAGGCATTAAGATTCAAAGATGAGTAAGATCTCAAGGAAATTTCAGTCTAGAAGGGAGATGTTGAAGTTTTATGTAATCAATAGATAATAACTGTCTCTTTCCCTCCTGTGTTCACAATTAATCAAAAACAAGACAACAGGATTCGGTGCAAAATGAAAACCTGGAGCCCCATGTTCAAAGAGTAGGAAAAAGCTTTTTCCTTTCTTCTGTGGCTCCCCCTGCCTGTCATGGTGTTTTTTTGTTTGCTATTTAATGCTGTGCTCCCTCGGACATGGGGATGATTGCTGGGTGAGTGCAGACCCTTGAAGGAGGAGACCCTCCCTGTGACTTGGCACCAAGAGCACTGGTGCCTGACCACAACCACCTCCTCCCCTGGCACTGTGTCCTGGCCCCCACTGGAGGCAGAGGGTGGCCACCATCACTGCAGCCGGAGGCAGGAAGGACCAGACAGGAGCTGAGGTTCCAAGGTCTAGGCTCCTGCTCCACTGTCCCCTAAGACTTCACTTACAAAACACAAGTTCAAAGAAAAAGTTACCAAGAATTTAAGATGGCAACCACAGAGCACTAAACCCCAACTACAGAGCCCCCTCTGAGCATGGGACCCTGTGCAGTTGCACTGGACATATGCCCATGATGTTGGCCCTGGGTGGTGGCCGGGATGAGGGCAAAGGTGCCATGAGGTAGAGCAACATTTGGGGAATGAGAATCAAGAATGAACAAAGTGAGAGTGGGGAATATCAAGCTGGTGTAATTTCAAGGGGAGCAGAGTTTTGCAGTCCAAGGATATTTGAGGTGGGATGAAGCCAAGGAGTTGGGGAAAGAAAGAAGCTAGGAGAAAATGTTCGTGGGCTTTGGGGTGTTGTCTTTTAGAAATATAAATGCAAAAAGTAGTTATTATAAGGCCGTCACCATGTCTGCTATCTACAAGGACAGTAGCAGAAGGAGTGAACACAAATGCTTCAGGGTTTTAGTCCTCAGGGTCCCACTGTCACCTGGGGACTGACAACATGTGAAAAGTGGGGTGATATAGTGTACCTTAAATGTTCTCAGCAACTGTAAGAAATAAATTCCACATGAACAGTGAAGAAACTAAGGAACCCATGCTTTGTTTCCTTAATGGCCCTTTGAATGCATGGTCCATTAGTTTGGAAGGTGGTCTCCTGCTCTCTTTAGCACTGGTGTCCGCGGCTGGCAGACTGGATATTCAGAGAAAGCCACAGCTAGGTTGGCTTTGGTAAGTGGGGTCCGTGCTGTCGAGCCTCTGGCTCCATCACTGTGGACACTGCACGCATTCATTGCACCATTTTCAGGGTGGCCGATGACAAAGGCTGGCCAAATCATTTTGTCTACATTGTGGTTTAGCGCCTCTTCCTGGTGGGCATGGTATAAAATCTTCACGCTTTTTGCCCACTTCCATTTGTCCACCCATATGCCTCATCTTTAGATCTCCTTGTCTCCAGTTCTCCAATCTTTTCCTTTCCAGGCCCTTGATCAGCTGGCAAGGCCATTGGCCACTGCCCAGGCATCTATGTATATTCTCACTTAGGGCCATTTCTCTGTCCACACGTGACCATGGTGATTGGTCTTGCTTGAAATTTCTAACCGTAAACTCAAGTGGACCCTCCATTCTGCCTGGTGACCTACTAAAACTCTGTGGTAAGTTCACTCTCCCCTAAGTTTGTATTCCTGCTGCTCTGATACAGGATGTGCTCTGTGTTCCTGGGCTGGGGTATCAGGACATGCCTCTGGGTTTCCAGCCACTCCTTGAGGTCTCAGGCCCCTTGCTCTGGGATCTCCCCTGGAGGAAAGTTACTATTGCCAGTTAGACCTATTTTTAGCACCAACAGGAGGAAAATGAGACAACAGGGGGCTGGCTTATGCAATCCAGCGGCTGGACATGATCAGTAGAGAGCACAGAACATTCTGGTGCATACAGCTGGGAGCCACCCCTTAACTGAATAGTCACTAGATAGAAAAACCATAAAAGTGAATCCCAGTCAAAGGCAGGATTGTTGCTCACTTTTCTGGTGGCAACCTGCTGCTGGCTAAGGTGTGTATAATTTACTTTGTATCAAACTTACTTTCAGCAAGCTGCTGCTCATTCTCTTGAGCCAGCCTGCACTCTGTACTGAACTTTAAGTGTGTTTTTTGTGTTTTGTGTTAGATTTGATGTCTGTATTGAACTTACTTTTCTGTTAAACTTGGTGTGGTCCCTGCTCAGTCTCTGGAGCATGCCACACTATCCGTGGAACCTGTATTTCTTATCTATTTTATTAAACTTGTTCTCACTTTCTACTGTGACTCTGCCCTTGAATTCTCTCCTGTGGCAGAGTCAAGAACCTGGTAAGAGGATGGGGTGGGTTGAGACTGACTGTCAGGCCCCCTGGGTCCTCCCTCTAACATCATCACCATTGACTCCACTTGTTGGGGGTTCCACATCCCCACCTGCCCTCGCCTTGTGAGTGGCAATAAGTCCTGTGGGAGGAGTTTGCCTCCCTCCCCCTGGTGGCCTGCTGAGCTATGTGACTTGTGTTGGCCAACGGGATGTGACGTACACTGTGCTGAAAAGCTTTGAGAGCCACCGCATGTCTCTGCAAGCTCTCTCACCCAATTCCTTGTGTCACAAGACTGGTATGTGCTGAACAGGAGCCGATTTTTCTAGCTGAGATCTGAAAGTAATGAAGATTGAGAAGGAGCAGAGTTTTAGTCCACCTGCAGCCTGATGCAGAGCCATAGCCCAGGGCAGAGCTGTAGATGACCTTCAGGTGACATGCAGCACGAGTGAGAAATAAACTTTTTTTTTTGTTAATTACTGAAACGTTGGAATCATTCATTTGTGCAGCAAAACTAATGCCCACTCTCACCTCTCACACCTCCTGAAATCTACTAGAATGCAAATTCCGTGGAAGCAGGAACATGATTTTGTTCACTGCTGTTTCCCTGGGTCCACATAATAGTTGCTTAATAAAAGCTGTTGCATGAGATGTCTCTTCTAACCCCCTTATCCTCTCTACGTTCTGCTCGTTTGCTTTGCACCTGAAATTGTTCTGAAGAATAAAGTCTATTTTTAAAAAACCTTACTAGTCCCCGACAACTCCTTCCAGCTGCTGCCTTCATGGTCTGCACAAGCCCTCTAGTGAGGCGTTTATCCAGCACCTCCACAGTATCTCTACTTAGGGGCTGGCTAGTAGCTCAGTTGGTTAGACTGCAGTGTTGATGACACCAAGGTCGAGGCTTTGGATCCCCGTACCTGCCGGCCGCCGCAAACAAACAAAAACCAGGGCTCACAGAATCTCCAATATCTCCACTTAGGTGACAGTTACCATGGCCAAAACAGAACTCCTGGTTCCATCTCTCCCTCGTGACCCTAAGCCAGTCGGCTCATCTTCCCTATCTCAGAAATTGGCAACATCTTTCAATGAGTTCTTGAGCCGAAAATCTGAGTCATGTTCAATTCTTCCGTTTTCCTTGCCCCCCTCATCCAGCCCATCAAGCAAATTCTGGGGGCTCTACTTTTAAAGTAGATGCCCACAGTGGCCGCCCTGCACTATCTCCAGTGCTGTGGCCTCAGACCATGCCACCGCCAGGTGGCTCAGACACCTGCAACGACCTGGTGACTTTCTGCTCTTCTTAGACTTCCTGCAGGTTCCCATCAGCTCAGAATAAGATTCCAAACTTCTGACCTGGCCTACGAGTCCTTAAGACTCCTGGCTCGGCCTACAAGACCTGGCCCTGTTTTCTGACCTGCATCTCCCGGCTCATCCACTTCCAGCAGCCTGAGGGCTGTTCCTGGGACACCCAGCTCACTCTCAGCTCAGGGATTCTGTCCCCTCCAATAGTGACATGACTTGCTCTTTCTCCTTCCAGGTGTCCACACAATGTCGCCTCCTCGTAGGGGCTTTACCTGACTTCTCCGCCTAACGGAGCTCCCCTCCAACTCCATCCCTCCTATGCTTTACTTACCTGCATTACTTTTCTTGGTAACACTTATCACTATGGAACATTACAGCATATTTCATTTGCTTATTTGCTTCTTGTCTGCGCCCCTCTCCAGCCAGGATTTTGTCTGTTCTGTTCTCTCTATACTGCCATTGCTTACACGCCTGGCACACAGTAGGTACTTGATAAGTAGAGGTGGCAACAGAGTACCAAAAATAAGCTCAGCAGAAAATGAGGAATTCCCTTCTTGTACAAAACAAGCAGACGAGTCCCCAATGTGGGAAAATATGTCGTAATAAAGAGAGATGGGTTTTCCAGAGAAAGGTGAGAAAATCAGAAATTTGTCCTGTGTCTACCACAGATGAAATTAACCTAGTCTCTACAGAGCTCAATCTCTCCATCTAGGAAATGAGAAACAGAATATGCTATAGCAGGTTGGGGAGAGAAAAAATGAGGTTACTCAAACAAAAAGTTTTGAACTTCTCAGAAAAAATGAATTTCATCAGTTCAAGGTATTGTGAATACCCCGTCTGGTCACAACTGATGAAACAGATATTTGGATTCCATGAATTTAACCACTTGCTAATGTCACTTCTGGGTTCTTCAGACCTCCTGACAGGTGGCTGTGCTCTGTTCTATCTTAACCCTCCAGACATCATGTAAAAAAGTTTGCCTGTTAATCCTCTGGCCTCATTACCCAGGAAGTCCCTATTTTGTTTTTGTTTTTCATTTTGTTTTGTGTTTTCTCATGCTCTGGCAGTAGAAGTCTCTGGGGATAAAAATGTGGGGAAAACTAAGCTTTTATGGAGGGGGGCAAAGTTGCTCAGAACCTAAAATAAGTAAGGTTTTATCTTCCCTGCTCCTCTCCCTCCCCTGTCCTGTGTGCTCAGAAGACAAGGCTACTCAGCTTGGTTCCTGGGGGCCCATCTGCTCTTAAGGAGAGGTGAGTCCAGAGACAAAAAGAACACACTCTGCTCCTAAAAGAAAAAAATTTCCACCAGCAGGGTGATCACATCCAATTCCCTGGATTCATGATTAAGGCTACTTGACCATCCTGCCTATTGATGCTGAGGGTTTCGATCAAACCCTTAGTAACATATTGCATACTTGTGGACTGTAGACTTTGATATGCCACATGGGAGTTGCTTGTGCTCAAACCGTATTCTATAAAGTAAAAACCTGATTGTATTAGTCCATTTTTGTTGCTTACAGTTTCAGAGGCTGGGAAGTGCAAAGTCCAATCTAGTGAGGGCCTTTTCCTGGTGGTGATGCCATAACAATGTGGGGTGTCACATGGTGAAATGCTGAGTGTGAGAGAGCTAACCTGCTCACTTGCTCTCCTTATAAACCCATCAGAACCCAAGAAACCATCAACTTACTACTCTATGAGTGGATTAATCCATTCACTAGGGCACAGACCTCACAATCTAATCATATCTTTGAGGCCCCACCTTCCAATGACTATAATAGCTTTTCCTACCCTCTGAACAGTTACGGTGGGGATGAAGCTTCAGTGAGCTTTGGGGGTAGGGCATTCAGACTACAGCATTGATGAAAACCAGTTAGGTTGATGCCTTATTAATAATGTTTCCCAAGACCAGAACTCTAAAAGGGTTCTCGATGCAGTCATTCATTCAACAGATGCTTACTGAGTATCTGTCAGGTGGCACGTCATATTACACTCAACACTGAGAATAAAAAGGTGGCTTAGAGGCATATCCTTTCTGTAGTGACACATAGAGTCTACTTGTCTAGAGACTCAGACATGTCTCCAGAGCACTGGATGACATTCATAAATTGATAAATTCCCTGACAGTGAGGGAATAGCGATGTGCTTAGGGTAATAGACCCAGAGAGCTAGCCGTGACATTACTACTAATGCACTGTGTGAGTTTGGGCATTTCCCCACCACAATGAGATGCGATGTCTTCATTTATAAAATGGAAATTGTGATAGTACACCTGCCTCATCAGATTGTTGTGAGAGGTTAGTGAGATAAGACACTCAAAATGCTCAGCATGGCTCTTGCTATGTGATCTTGCACCCACTGGCTACCTGCCACTTTCCACCATGAGTAGAAGCAGCCTGAGGCCCACACCAGATTCTGCTATTCCATAATCGTGAGCCAGATAAACCTTTTTTCTTTATGATTACCCAGTCTCAGGTATTCTGTTATAGCAATACGAAAACAGGCTAGTACAGAAAATTGGTACCAGAGATGTGGGGTGTTGCTTATAACAAATACTTGAAAATGTGGAAGCAGCTTTGGACCTGAGTGTTGAGGAGAGGCTGGAAGAATTTGAGGAACAGGCTAGGAAAAGTGTAGCTGCTCGTGAAAGTTTAGAATATAAGAAAACCAGGGAAAGTTTGGAACTTCTTAGAGACTGGATAAATGGTGATGACTAGAATGTTGATAGAAGTCATTCTGAGATCTCAGATGTAAATAAGAAGGTACTTATTGGAGACCAGGGCAAGGATCACCCTTGCTATGAACTGGCAAAGAACTTGGCTGCATTCTGTTCATACCCGAAAGCTTTATGGAATATGAAAATTCAAGGTGCTGAACCAGGGTATTTGGCAGAAGAAACTTCTAAGCAGCAAAGCATTTAGGAAGCTGCATGGCTACTTGCAACAGCCTATGCTGAGTTATGGCAGAAAAGGCATGATGTAAAGCCAGAGTATATCATTCGAAAGAAAGTAGAGGGCAATAAATTGGGAATTTTTCAGCCTGGCCACAAAAGCAAGGATGTAGCCCAGTGACTGTTTGCTGAAGTGCTGAGTACAGAAGAAAGGGATTATCAAGAGAAAGGAAAAACGACCTTGAAGGTATTTCAGAGATCTCTGAGGCTGCTTCTCCCATCACAGGCCCAGAGGCCTAGGGAGACAGAATGGTCTTGGGGAACAGCCGTGAGGGGCCCTCCACAGGCTCAATGCTCAGGGCAACCTTGGGAAGCTGCTTCCAGAACCAGCACTCCAGCTGCTTTGGCTGCTCCAGCTGTAGCTAAATTTGCCGCAGGTGTGGCTGGAACTGCAACTCTGGAAAATACAAGCCAAAAGCCTTGGCAGCATCCATGTGGTGATAAGTCTGCAGACTCACGAATGCCAGAGCTGTAGAGGCTTGGGAACCTCCACCCCAATTCAAAGAATGTGTGGAAAAGCCTGGGGACCCAGAAAGAGATTTGTGACAGGGGCAGAATCACCACATACAGATTTCACTAAAGCAATGCCAAGCAGAAATGTGGGGTCAGAGTTGCAAAAGAGAACCCCCACCAGCGCCACGTCAAGTGGAGCCATGGGAGCAGTACCCTATTATCTGTAGAGCCACCAGCGTGCAACGCCAGCCTGGGAGAGCTGAAGCCTGGCCTCAGACCAGGAAAGTGATTAGAGCAGAGCTGCCCGAGGACTTGGGGACCCAACCCCACACCAGACTGCAGGGAACATCTAACACGGAGTCAAGGTTCACAGCTGGAAGGAGTGTTGCCTTTAGTCTCAGATGAGACTTTGCACTTTAGACTTTTAAGTTGGTGCTGGAATAAGCTAAGACTTTTGTGACTATTGGGATGAAATGATTGTATTTTATGTATAAGAGGAACATGAGTTTTGGGGGGTCAGGGGCAGAATGATATAGTTTGGATATGTTGGCCACCAAAAGCCTGTGTTGAAATCTGATCCCCATTGTGGGCAGTGTTGGGAGCTGTTTGGGTCATGGGGGCAGATCCCTCATGAATGGATTAATGCTCTCCTTGGTGCTGACGGGTGGGTAGTATGAGTGAGTTCTCACTCTTATCAGTTCCTGGGAGAGCTGGTTGTTTAAAGGAGCCTGACACCTTCCCTCCCCCTCTCTCTCTGCTCCACCATTCTCACCATGTGACACCCTGCATTGCTGTAGAGTCACCTCACCAGATATGTTCCCTGGACTTTCGACTTCCCAGCCTCCCAAACTGTGAGAAATAAATTTTGTTTTCTTACAAAAAAAAAAAAAAAAAATGCTCAGCATTTACCTGCCATGTAGTAAGTGCTTAATCAATGCTAGTGGTCAGTTTTCAATATTACTGAGATGTGGATAAGGTAACAGCTCAGAAGAGAGAGAGCACTTCCAGATGCAGGGATAAGGTGGGACTTCCTTTAGGAGGTAGCAATTGAGCAGAATCTTAAAGAGTAAGTGAGATTTGGGCTAATGGACTTAGCAGAAAGAACCAAGGAAAGAGGAGGCAAGGTTGGGGGAATAGTGAGCAGTTGATTATTTTTATTTTGTTTTGTTTATTTGTGGGTTTTTTGTAGCAAAAACGTAATGAAGGAGAATAGTGGAGAATTAGTGTTGAAGAGATAGGCTAGGGCAGATTATGAAGGATCTGGAATACCAGGCTAAGGAATTTGAACTTAATTTCAGAGACATTATGGACTTTCCTAACACCCTAAGTTTTGAATATGGGAAGAGAAAAAATTAATGTTCTTCAGGAAGGTTAAACTGGAAGCAATGGAAGAGTTGGAGATACACTTGAGTCAGGGAAGCCAGTTGGAAAGCCATGTAGACGTTTAGACAAAATGACACAGGCATGCCTTTACCTCCCTCCAAATCCCCGCAGCCCACTGGGCTCAGATGGAGTCTTGGAATCGTTGCTCCAGGCAGCCACTGGTAATTGATCAGCACTGGCTTGAAGATAAACTATATTATTACCCATCTCTGAACTTGAACCATGACAGAAGAGGCGAGGAAGCTTTCGCTGATACCCATCCAGCAAACACATCTTATGCTCAAAAGGAAAGAGGTTACAGGAATCTGACCTCTTGGCAATATCTGTGAGACCCTACGGGACTGGTCTCATAAGCTGCAAAATGATAGAAAAGTCAATTTTCCATTGTCAGGGATGGAGACTCAGGTTAGGATTCATACAAACCAACTGTTGTCTCCCAGTATTTTATGGGTGGGGCCATTCACAAGTCAAATACCTCCTTGGGAACTAGACATTTGAATAGGAGATGGTTATTTGATTCATAGTGGATTTTGGTTTTCCACAGGACTCCTGTGGCCCATCTAAGTAAAATCTGGTGGAAATTGCAAACTGTAGAAATTCAACTCAGTGCTGCAATAACAGGATGCACCTGTAGATTTCGTAGAATTAGCAGCAGCATTCTCTCAATAGTGGTGTGAGAGAAATAGCCTGTTTGCATAGCTCCAACAGGGGCAGAATCTTCAGTGTCTCACGTGCCTGCCAGTGGTGGAAGGTACCAGTCACAGTGACACTGTCCCTCCATCCACCACTCACTCCACAGACACAGACCAGAACCCACATGCTCCACGCTCTCTTGCACGGGTTTACTGGCTCTTGGGATTACTGACTTGACAAACAAGTTTGCAGCTAATTGGGGGCTTTTCTGCCCCCAATCCCCACCCCCACAGTTAGATCAGGTACCCTTCGAGGGCAAGAACCCTTCTTCCCTTGTTTTTCATCTCCCAGACCCTGGGGCAGAGCACCTTGCTCCTGGATTCTTGGTCGGTATTCTTCGAATTGAATGATGCTAGAGGGTGCACCCAAGGGTGCCTGAGCTATAGAGAAAGTAAATTGTGGGACTTCGAATAGACATTCCAGGTCTGTGTCTAAGAGGTAAAGGACAGGAAGGCTTTGTATAACACAGTCCCAGGAAAGCCACCTCATTCTAAGATTAAGAACATCAAATACATAAGTGATGGCTCTCTGCAGCCACCCTGGTCATCACACTGTCACTCTCCAAGAAGGCGAAGGGCTGGCTCTGAAGCTCAGCACATCGCTCTTGCAGAGACAGGGAGAGTGAGATGAGTGAGGCTGCTTTCATGTGGTGCCAGCCAAGTGACGCAGGGCGGGCCTGTCGTGTAAAGGATCCCTGCAGAAAAGATCAGTCGCTCTTCTTTTCAAGTGGCCATTTCTTCTTCTCTTTAAGTAGATTCTGAGCATCCTCAGAGCAGGGACCACATCCTGACATCATGAGTCTCCCCCCAGATCCTGGCATCATGCTTTGTTTCACTGCAGGTGCTCAGTCGACATTTATGGACAGGTTACTTGACAGAAGTGAAATTCTCTGATCTGAGTTTTGCGTTTTCCTTTGGTGAAGATGTTAGAAGACAATGAAACGATCAAGACAGCAGTGGGAGAAAAAAGAGAGAAATTCGTTGGCTAAGCAGACGTCCCTCTTATTTCTAGCTCACTGAGAAAGCCATGCTCAGAATTTTAACACACCGTCAAAGCTAATTCACCTCCAAAATGCATGAGCAAGAAATGGAAGTTACACTCAAGATTTTTTGTAGGATGTTTGGGAAAAGCATTAACATGGCGGAGCAAATTGCAAACTGTTATCTTCAAATGATTTTTTTAAATTTAGGTTCTGGATTGTTTCCCTAAAGCTCCTCTTATCTTTCTACTCCTCATTAACCTCTTCTCTGCCAGTCTTCTCCTACTTCCCCATTGCCTGTCCACCATTTCTTTTCCTCCGTAGAGCAACGTTTTCTAGCTCCTGGGGGCATCTCTGATTTGCTTATTCATGCCCACTATGTCAGGCATGCCTTGGAGAAGCAGTGCTTTAATACCTAAAAACAATAATAAGAAAATTCAACAGAGAGCTCATCTTAGCCCCCTTTAGTCTCCAGTGCGACGCCGTCCTCAGCAATCGGGAGTGAGCAAGGGCGGTGCCCAGCGCCATGCGGGCCCCCTGTGCCTGTCTGTGCTGACTTCTTTCCCATCTCTCTCTTCCTTATCCCATCCTTTCCTTTTACTTTTTCTTTCTGCATTCAATCATTAATGATCCTTTTTTTTTTTTTTTTGCTCTTCCTTTCACAGGAGTGTCTGTGCCATTTGGGACCAGGGGCTTATTGAGATGACCACTGAGAAGTCATGAGGGTAAGTGGAGGGACAGGGAAGGAAGGTGATTAATTTCTCACTACCTGTCCCCTTTATCCTCTGCTCCTTCCCCCTCCTTTTCAATCTATATTCTAATGGAAACTGTTTTGCCTACAAGCTAACTGTTCATTCGTGTGGTGGGGGGAGCGACCAGAGAGCTGAGGTTTAGGGTAGTTTGGATGGTAAGTGCCAGAAACAAAGTTCCTGTCTTCGAGAACCATCCAGTATAGTGGGAATGACAGAACAACCGAGTGGACAACTATTTCCTCTCCACAAGTGGTACTGCCTTTCTGCCGCTCACTTAACCCCAGCCTCTCGCACCTGGATTTAATCCATGCATTGGATTAACTCAAATCCATTAATTTTACTTCTGCCAAAGCTCACGACTTCCATTCTCCACCTCTTGCTCCCATGTCCAGGTATTAAAAACTGCACTTTTCCTTTGCCAGTTATTCTGATATCAAACCTCCTTGCCATCCTAATCTGCGTCCCCTCACTCAGGTCCTTCTTATTTCGTGTCTGGAGAGGATCTTAGCATCTCTGTGCCTCAGTCTCCCCCGCACACCACACCAGCTCAGGCTAACTTTAATCACTTGGATTGTGTCCTGCCCCATTTAGATATCTTCGGTGGCTAACAGCCAAACATCTTATTCTGTCCTTTAAGGTCCACCCCACTCTGAATCCAACTGACTTTTCTACCCTCAGCTTCTGCTATCTGTCTACTCAACTTTACTTCTGGTCGGCCGTAGACCATGTCTTGCTACATTAGGGTCCAGCTGCCAAGGCTATCTCCATCCTTCAAGGCCAACACTTTGGCCTTTCCTGACCATGTCAGCTCAGTAACTTTTCCCGTGTAAGTTTCTACTGCTCTTCCTATCATGATCGTTAGCATTTGCCACTTTGTACTGTTAGAAAAAAAATTGTCTGAAACCTAAGATAAGGCAGTCTGGGTCAGAAATTTGTTGTCTGCTGAGATGAGCAGTTTCTTCTGGGAAGTACCATGCACTTCTGATAACAGAGTTGAGCAATTTCCGGATAAACTGAGACTCAACCTGCACAGTGGACCGTCTGTCCTGTGAGGAGCTTAGTTACCTTTAACTAAATGTTCCTTTCTTTTACCTAATCTCTCAATGGTATCTAGGTACCTTTTCTTCCTAAAAAATCTTCACCAGTAAAGAATTCTTTGAAATGGACTTATTGGAAATTACCTTCTTGCAGCAGTTTTGAAACAAAACTTTGACATGCACTTACAAAGAATTTGCCTGAATTTGCTTCAATATATGCTAGTTATATTTTTATGTGCATGTGTCTTGACACACAGAAGGTGAACGTTCATATACATGTGCTAGGCACCGTGTTAGGTGACGCGAGTTCACAGATCTATTGGGTGTAGACCTGTTCTCTGGAGGCTCCGGGTTTGGCACCTTTAACCCGAGATCCTTGGACCCTTATAGTTCAAAGTGCCCACAATACTCCCGAAACTGCCTACAGACTTACTGGGTATGTGCTGATGTGCATGAAAGAAGCCAAAGATTCTATCACTTTCTCAAGAGAGTTCTTAATCTCAAAAAAGATTAACAGCAGCTAGACTAAAGGAAGAAAAGACATAAATAGTGGACAATAGAGTGGGGCAAGTGCTATGAGGGAGTATAAAGAATTAGAAAAGGCCCCCTGGAGGAAGTGTTTCTCAAGTGTCTTTCCATTTCAATTATAAACTCATTAAGGGCAGCAGCTTTGGTATGTGTGGCCTCAGTATGAGATCACCTACAATTCGTGACAAATGGATCTGCTTTCTTCTCCTGTCTCTCTCCTTCTCCCTCTCATGATTCTGCAACGTGCAGTGAAACAACAAAAACTCAAGGTCAGGAAATTACCATTGAATGCTCAGGAAATTACCACTGAATTCAATTATCACTGAATTACCAACTGAAAGTTGACTATGTTGTTTCATGTGGGTCCATCTCAGGACCAAGAGTTGGTCCTGTTATTTTGTCAGAAAAATTGTGGGGGCTTTGTGATATGGTATTTTAGAATCTTTTCATTAATATGAATTTAACTATTTTACAATTGCAATCAATTAAATACTTAAAGATAGTTTTTCTGCTGTTTTGCTGACCTACATCTTGCTTAGCTACTTGAACTTCAGCAACATCTCAGTTCAAATGTCAAGATATGTTTGCAACCTGCCAAACAGAATTGAATGGAAAACGTTTAGCTAGGTTTATTGTTCAAAGCGAAATGGCAGAGTCCCCATATTTTGAAAAGACGAGTTAAACATTTTTGGTCAGATACTCACAAAATGCACCAAGGAAGAGTCAAACTAAAGGTTACGTTATTAGGGTTATGGGGTTTTTTTTATTTTCCTTTTTTGGACGCTGGTTGGTATGGAGATCTGAACCCTTGACCTTGGTGTTATCAACACCATGTTCTAACCAAGTCAGCTAACCAGCCAGCCTCTTATGGCTGTTCTTAAGTGACTTGAGAATTGTCCAGCCATTCCTAAGCATGCCTGCTGTTCCATGGGACATCACTGATATAGGAATGTATGACATTTGATTTGTCCCATGAGGCCAGCTACATTAGTGAGGGTAGGCTAAGCTGTTGTAATAAAAGACCCAACAATAATGCGGCTTAGTGTACAAAAGAGTTTATAGTTTCCTCACGTAACGATGGAGGGTGTGTGTTCCGAGTCACAGCTGTGTGCTCCAGGCATTCAGGAACCAGCTGAACATGGTACAGTCATGTTCAGCACCTGGGTTTTTTTTTTTTTTGACCGGTAAGGGGATCATAACCCCTGGCACGTTGTCATCTGTACCACACTCAGCCAGTGAGCGCACTGGCCATCCCTATGTAGGATCCAAACCCGCGGTCTTGGCACTACCAGCGCTGCACTCTCCTGAGTGAGCCATGGGGCCGGCCCTGCACCTGGCTTTCAAAACCACTTTGGTCATAGCCATTCCAGCCAGCAGGAAAGAAGAAAGGCCAGGATTTCCTGGTTAAGTAAATGAGCAGAAATGCTACACATGACTTCCACTGTTTGTTGTCAACAAGAAGTCCACCCAAGGCCACGCTACAGTAGGGGAGGCTAGGAAGGAAGTTCTATCCATGTGACCAAGAGAAAAGGAAGGCAATTACGGTGGACCCCTGGCAGTCCCCATCACACCAGCTGCCATGTTGCAGTTGTCGACTCATTGGTCTCTGGTCTCTGTCATGTAACTTGAGATTTTTTTTTTTTTTTTTCTTAAAGATGACCGGTAAGGGGATCTTAACCCTTGGCTTGGTGTTGTCAGCACCATGGTCAGCCAGTGAGCTAACCGGCCATCCCTATGTGGGATCCGAACCCGGGGCCTTGGTGTTATCAGCACCGCACTCTCCCGAGTGAGCCACGGGCCGGCCCCGTAACTTGAGTTTTAATGTCACCATTTGTTTGTGATATTATTGTTTAATAAATACCCAACATATGTATCACATAATTTTAGTTGATTTGGCTCTGTGACTAAAAGAATTTTACATGGTTCTCCAACTGGAATTGTCTTAAGCAACAAATCCTATTCCTTTAAAGTGAAAGTAAAACATTCAACCTGCAATTTCTTAATAATTGAGAAGTGAACATTTCAAAGAAAATCAGCTGATAATTTTTTGGAGCAGTATGCAATTTCTAGGTTTTTCCCTTTCCCCTAATATACCCATGCAGGATAGGATATGAAGACTCTCTAATGTGGCCTTAGATATGAGGCTGTAACTCAGAAACGTTACTCATAAAAATTACAGCTATTTGATTTAAAAGACCCCCCAAGATTACTATTTTCATTTTAATGATTTGTATTCCATTTTTAATAATAAAAATGTAAAATAAAAGATATTTAATCTATTTTGCTAATTTTTTATTATTTTGTAAGTAATAAAATGAAACGAATTTAACTTTTCTAATTATTGGGGGAGTTTAGGAAGTTTCTGTCAGAAAACAAATAAATCATACTTTAGATTTTGATTATTTTATATAGCAATGAATTAATTTTGAGGTTAATTTTTGCTGTCTGCTTTAATCCAAGTGTACTTTATGAGTCCTGGTTAATATTTCTTTGAACCTCAAAACATTTTTAAATAAAAAGCATTAAATTTAATTTTACTTGAACTTAATAGAAGAAAATAAACTGATATAAAATTGAAGGTATTAGTGAACTTAGGGAGAAATATTAATCCCTTAGATCCTCTAAAGTTTAAAAAAAATGTGAAACACATCAAAACTTGTTGACCATTATAGTTTGGTTTGCTTCTTTATTACAAGGAACAGCTGTGCTGATTCTTTTTTTAGCAGTCCAACTTGTTTTTATTTCCTATTTTTATATTTATTTATTTATTGTTGGTTATGAATATTCATGGTGTACAAAGCAAATTGCCACCACTCATGCCTAAGATGTGATGGCCAGATCCATACTGGCAGCATGTCCATTACCACAAATTGTGATTATACCCCATGTTTCCCACCCAATTATTCCTGCAAATATCTCTGACCGCTCTCCCCATCCTCCTTTCCTCACTCCACTCTGCATACCTAGGTATGTTCTCTCCCTCTGCAAGTCCAACGCACCACTGTGGTCTTTCTTTCCATCCTTCTTTCTCTCTTAGCTCCCACATATCAGTGAGGACACGTGGTATTTATCCCTCTGTGCTTTGCTTATTTCACTCAACGTAAGTTTCTCCAAGCTCATCCACGTTTTTGGAAATGGGAGAATTTCATTCTTTTTTTATGGCACAGTAGTATTCCATGGTGTATATATACCACAGTTTCCTTATCTAATCGTCCATGGATGGACATTTAGGTTGGGTCCATGTCTTGGCTATTGCGAACAGAGCTGCGATGAACATGGGAGTGCAGGTACCCTTTCGACATGATGATTTCCATTCCTCTGGGTATATACCCAGAAGTGGGATTGCTGGATCATATGGAGCATCTATCTGTAGTTGTTTGAGAAACTTCCATACTGTTTTCCACCATAGTGGTTGTATTAATTTACATTCCCACAAACAGTGCAGGAGTGTTCCCTTCTCTCCATATCCTTGCCATGTGCTGATTCTTTGCACTTGTCTGGTTTTCAAATTTCAGCCTCATTTTTCTACTGCCTTGCTTTTGAATGGTGGTCACCAGCCCATCCCTCCTCCTTTCCTTCTGAACAATTCAGTTCTGAAATTTCCAGGTACAACAAAGCAATGGTGGAACCTGTGGCATTCTGGTGGAAGGAACCCAGAGTAAGGGGTCACAGCCCAAAGCAGGTGAGAACAATGTCTCCATGGTGGGGCCATTCAGGGAGGGGAGTCAGAGCCCAAGCAGAGTGAAGAGGGCGTCCTTGTGCAAGAAGTGAGAACTGATCCTGGTGAGAGGGAGTCTGTACAAGAAGGCAGATGTCAGAGTCTGAGTAGGGAGGGAGCTTCCATGCATGGGGCTGGCTAGCAAGTGGTGTCAGAGCTTGAGCAAGTTAAGGAGGTCATCCACAGGGGGATGGCCCAGCATGGTGACTCAGTGCCCAAACAGGGTCAGGAGGACGTCCGTGGGAGGGGGAGCCCTAGTCTGGCAAGAGGTGTCAGAGCCCCATCAGATAAGGAGGCCTTTCCCTCAGAGTTTGGGGGTCTGCCAAGGATAGGGAGGCAGAACCTGAGCCGGAAGTAGAGGGTACCCAGGTTGGAACAGGAGTGGTAGCAGAGATGGGAGATTGTAAAACACAGGGAAATTGATCAAATAAGAAAATATACTAGGCATAGTGGAAGCCAGATCTCCCGCTGTTGAGGAAGGGAGTTACAAGTGCAGAAAAGGAAAAAATAGAAAATCCAACCCTGTGGTGTTAGGTTGGAATTGGGGTGTTGGGATGCGTCAGTGTGAATTCATGGTTTTCAGCATGTATAGATGAATGCAGAAGTAAATATAGATACAAATGTGTGTGTGTGTGTGTACATACACGTATTTCCTAGCTCTATCCACTGAGAGAGCCTGGGAGTAGTGCTGTCCCAATAGCAATGAGCACAGTCAGTGCCCAGAGCTTGGCTTCTAAAGACCGTTTTCCTTAAAGAAACCAGGGCACTTTGGAGAAATGGCTGATTCTAGGATGAGACAGAGAAGGCACGAGATGAATCTGGACAATCATTTTATGCCCCCACTGCAAGAAAGTGCTCAAAAAAGGACACAGAAGGTAGCTTGAGTTGGCTCCCAATGGACACATGGGAGACAATTTGAGATTTAACATAAATGACAGTAATAGATTATAAGCCATCAAATAAAACAGAAAATCACAAGTTCATGTACACATAAGTAAGTAAATCAACACACTGAAAGTTTGATGCATAATGGATATTTACATTATTTCAGAAAATATTTTTTACACAGGAAAAAAGCAGTTTCAATGTGGAGGCAGCTGGAAGACATGACTTTAATCAAGTGGTCAAGGTGAACGTCATCTCTGATGGGATTAAAGGAGACTGCTATGCGAACAAGCTTCACCTGTGTGTTATCTCCGCCAACCCAGAGCCAATCATGAGGAAACAATAAGTCCAACTTGAGGGACAGCCTACAAAATAACTCGCCTCTTCCTCAAATGTGTCAAGGTCATGAGAGTCAAGAAAAGATAAAGGAACTGTGAAAGATCCATGACAACTATATGCAAGAAGGACGATTTTGACACTAGGGAAACTTGGGTATGAGAATTGAAAGAAGGTGATAGATTCATGGTATTTCCTGATTTTGATCGTTGTATTGTCATGATGTTGGAGATTGTCCTTGTTTGTAGGAAATGCACATCGGAGTATTCAGAACATCATGTTAGCAACTACTCTCAAATGGTTTAGAGGGAAAAGTTATTTGTATTATTTTTCCAATTTTTCTGTAAGTTTGTTTCAAAATTAATGTATCTACAGCTAGTAAAAATCTTCAGCTTAATAACTGGGACAGGCCCTGCAGATAGTAGGAATTGCCAATGAAACATTCACCCACACAGTTGGAAATGTTCCTAGCAATATGGTTATACCTGCCTTGGAATCTTAAAAGAGAATCTTGTCACATTTTTTTTATAAGTATCCCATTCCCAGAGAGGATTCAATTCATTATTCTTCTCTGCAAGCTCTGGTACTCAGCCTGCAAACCACTCTTTGTTCACTTCCAGAGCTCCAAGTCTCTTTTTGAAGTAGGTAGTTGCCTTTCGGAGAGAACGTTAGGGTTAGAGACAACATATCATGGAACTATGAATTCCTTGTTTGCCAGGGGGTCTTCCTTTTTTCAATATCTTTGCTGGGTTTCTAACATTTTAAAAATTGTGTTTTACTATAACTGTATGATTACTAATGGGCACAAGTTCCCAGGTAAAAAACACAGTCAACCGTTTCATGAAGATCAGAAGAGAGCTCTGATTAATAAATAAGCAAAATTGAATTTTACAAAAAAGCTCAAAATTTAAAAGCAAAGCCCATCTTAGTGTGATCCTTTAAGAGGAAAACAGATCTGGAGGCAAAATATCATAAAATGACAGCGCACTTTCAGGAACCCAGGTCACCACAGTGAAATGGTTATGGCTAGTCCCAATTATAAATCCTAGGAGATTATTCATTAATTCTGAGTACCAGTGAGGCTGCTGCTTGCCTCTTAATTATCTGAATATTGGAGACCCAGCCCTGAAGCCCAGGAGACTTTTGGAAGGGATCCAACATAAGGAAATGCCCATCTCTGGCCAAGGCTGCCCTTCCACACTCCGGGTGTGACTTTGATCTCCGTTCCATGTGCCCCTGGGGACTCCACAGGGAGCTGCCAGCTTGAGGAGGATGCAGTTTACCCAACACCAGACGAGACCACTGCCAAGAAGTGCTTGCTCACCCCTCTTTAACGGCGGGGGAATCTCCCTTTCCTTTGATGGGTGAAGGTGCAGAAAGGATTCATAAATGAAGCCCAATCCCTGTCATCAACCCCAGCCCACACCTCCCAGCAATTGAACTTGAAAAAAAAAAAAAAAAAACCTGGTTTGAAAAATTACCGCAAACTATATTGTCATCAAAAAAAAAACACTTCCTATATTTGACATCAAAGAAGAGCGCTAAGCACAGTTTCCTGGCTGAACACATCAGTGTAATATTTAAAGAGAGCGACTCCTGACTGTCATAGAGACTGGCTGGACCAGCGGGGATGACAGCCTAAACGGACTGATCCTTTCATCCCGCATCCTCCTGGTACAATGCAAAAAAGAGGCTGACGGGCGCAGAGAAACACTTCCTCTCCACTGCTCCAAGCCGATCCCAAGTGCCAGGAAGATGGAACTACACTTGCTGTTGTGGGGACTGTTAACGCTTTCCATGGTGTCCGGCTGCGTGACAGGTAAGGAGCCACAGGCGCCCTTGGGGTCCTGGAAAGGCTGATGGAGTTACCTCTGCCCAACCACAGAACTAGAGAGGGCACCTACGTAGAAAGTTCTGAAGAGGGAGAGGCATAAAATGAGGCCCCAGTGGCTCAGATTTATAAAGAGGGCTTGGAATGCTATTAGGCTTACCTGTCACTCAGAAGAAATTTTCTTTTACTTATTTTATTTTATTTTGTCGATATACAATGTGGTTGATTATTGTGGCCCATTACCGAAACCAGAAACTTTCTTTTCTTTCTTTTTTTTTGGCGGGTGGCCAGTAAGGGGATTCAAACCCTTGACCTTGGTGTTATGAGAACCATGCTCTCCAGAGAGAGCTATTGGCCAGCCCTAAATTTTCCTTTCTTCTCCAGTGCAATTTAGTTGTCTATGGCACCCTCCCCCCACCTGTAAGATAATACTAAAAAGCTATTAGGCATCTCTCTAAGTCCAGGTTAATTTGCTTGAGACATCAGTAACTCATATTTGAAATAACTTAAGATCTCAGAAAAGTTTAGCTTTATGACTGCCTCAGGAAGTCATACTTAGGAAGCTCTTTACGAGTGCAACTTTATAGAAATTTTAGAAAATATAAGCATTCTCACTTTCAGAACATAATTTTTCCCATGTTTCTGTATGTGAGTATGGTGAATACTCATATGTATGTGTATGTGTGTGTATACGTATGCAAATTTTCAATTTCATTCATCCTTTCAAATGGGTTTTCTCAAAGATTTTTTTTTAAAGAAATAAAAAACCACCAACTTCTACCTCAAACCACCCTTCCTAATTGAGTGTGAATTTTCTAATAATGCCTTTACTTGGAAGTAAGGCAGGAAGACAGATAAGATATGAAAGTCTATCATTTATTTTCAAAAATCTATAACTTCATAATCTTAATTTTTAGAAACAGAACACTTAACTGGCTGCAGAAAAATGTGTTAAGAGGTCAGACATGAGGATGCACTTGAGTCTGTTTGCTTGTTTGGTGGAAGTGGCAGAGTTGTGTGTGGCTATGTACTGACCCTGGGGTATAGATTTCTTCACTTTGGAATTCAAGTAGGCATGATTTCAGGAAGGTTTGTAATGTCATTTCTGCTCCCACAGGGTCTTTGCCAAGTCAGTTCATGCCAGAACAGCAAAATCTTCACAATTAATCATACCCTGTCTCTGGGAAATACATTTCAAGTAAATCTGTGTTATTTCTAGCCATCGGTGACTCATCCAAGGATCTGAATGGTCTTGGTGGCAGTGGGGTGAGTGGAGAATCACGCAAACTCTTTCATTCACTCAGTTCTCCAAAAATCGAGGCAAACCTCTTATGCTCCTTTTCAGCTCTATAGGAAATACAAAAATAAACGAGACAAAGTTCTTATCTTTAAGATAATTATAACCTAGTAAGAAGGAGAAAGGCATAGATATAATAATAGTAACAGAAGTCTGACTGTGATCATGTCTATGGGACAAGGGGCTGTTGAGAAGGCTTCATGAAGGTGTCATGCAAGCATAGCCCTGCTGAACTGGTCAGTTTCCACAAGTGGAGATTCCAGACAGGGAGGGCCATATGAGCAAAGACACAGGAGTGCGTTAGGAGACAGCAAGTGGTCCGCTCTGCTCCACACTTTGGATGAAGATGTGGGGATATTGGGAATAAAGACTGGAAAAAGTTAGGATGGTGTCAAAGGAATGATCCAGGTTAAAATTTTTTAGCTTCATTTGTAGGCAATAAAGAACTACTAGAAAATAAAAAATTACCATTTACAGAGTAACTTCTATGTTCCAGACATATAAGTTTTATCGTAATCTTCATGACCACTTGGCAATGTGGATATCATGAACCTCTAGATGAAGAACCCCAAACTCAGAATCACACAGGCAGAGACCATGCTGGGGTGCAATCCTGGTCTCCCTGCTTTGTGCTCTTCTGTTCACTGCAAAGACTCAGAGTTCTCCAGAGATGCCTCTGGCGTAGAGTGGAGAGAGATCAGGTACACAGGGACAGGGCCTGAGGTTCTTAAGGTGGTGCAATCAAGAGGCCAGTGAGGACCCAGTGGCCAAAGAGAATGAAATGGATTGAGCTTCTGGGATCAACATCACTCAAGAACCACTCCAGGTCAAGAAGTAATCTTATTTCAGACTTTTTCCTCTAAGAGGAACCCAGTCTTAAACAAGTCTCTCGATTCCTCCAGGGTGAGAGTTCTCTAATGAAATCAAACCGACTGTCAACAGACGCAATTTCTAGCTGATTCATAAGGCAGGTTTTCATTCTGAAAATTTCCAAAGCCACCATTTAAAATTGTGATGGGTTACGGGGGATGTATTAGTCAACATGGGTGTTTTTATTCTCTATATTACTGGGTCCTGGGATGTGGTTAAAAAGAGAATTCTCCTGATGTTGCCAACACAGCACGTTATTGAAGTTACCTTTCTCAGAATTGTGGAAATTCTGAGAGTTTATATATCCCTTGATCATCTTTCTTTCATTCTAGGAATTCTGTGATCAAATCTTCATCCCTTAGATTCAAAAATTTTAAAAAATAACAAAGTGCGGAAACCTATTAAGATGATATGTTTGTCTAAGCTCCCTTCTTATAAAGACTCCTGCCCACACTGGAATTTCCCATCTTCACCTTTGCCATTAAAACACAAATGTTTAACCCTTCACATTTAATCCTTCAATTTATCTAGATCTCAGGGTATTATTGCGACTGTTCTCTTGTTCATCTTCAAGACATACCCTGGAGAGATAAGACTATGGTAAGCATTGGAAGTACCTCATACAACAGTCGCCGCTTTCTTTAAAACAGTGTGTCTTAAATAGGCAGTTTGTATATCACCTGCCCATATGCTCCATTTTGGATTTGGGAATTAACAAATAATTGGCTTCACAATTCTGTGCAAAAAGACTGGACTTCTCCAATGCATCAGTTGGAGATGCTGGTGAAGGACACCTGGTGGGCTCTGCAACTCCACCACTCCATCCCACTCCTCTCAAAGAGAAGTATTCTTAGACTTTTTTGAATACATCCTGGGTTTCTGGATTCTCCTGTGTCATTTCTTGTTGAAGTCATTTCTATAATAGCTATAGACGCCATAAAGGTGGGCTGTCCATCAACATGGTGGCTGTTCGGGTTAGTTCCCTGATCCTCTCCTTACCCAGTGATGAGTAGAGACTTTAAAAATAAACATAGAATTCTCCTAGGAAATGGGGCATGGCACCTGAAGTCAGTGGGAAATAGAATTTGGATGAAAATAAATTTTGCAAGAAGTGGAATGTGGGCCAAGACATCCTAATGACATTGTTGGGGAACCAAAGAAAAGACACATGAAGGGTGGGACTTTTGACACATTTCTCTCTGTAAAATGGGCAGACCGAGAGGTCTTCACAGTTCCTTCCAGTTTCGTCACTCTATGTCAAGGATTCTGAAAAGGAAATAAAATAAGCTGTGCTGAAAAAGCATTTTTAAACTGGGGCACTTTTAGATGAAAAAGTTTCCCATCTGTAAATGTACCGGCAGGGCTGAGGGACCTTTGAGTGTCAGCAGACCAAAGCCTGACATCTCACGGTAGGTTATTTCCAACTCTTAAAAGGTAGCACACTGCACTGGAGCATGACCTGTGGCTCCTGTAATTGCTGCAGTTGTAGGTGTCGAGGCAAAAACACCTAACTGTTGGTGAGGTATTCTGCTGTGTATTCGCTTGTGAAGGGAAATTTTGCTCTCAAACAATGCCCTTGTTTCTTATGGGAGAGGTTTTATGCAAGTGGGAACCTGTCTCTCCTTTTTTTTTTTTTTTAATCTCAGGCCATTCCCTGTGATAAAAGAGAAGAGGACCTTAATTAAATTGATTGCTTCAAAAAGTTATAAGCCCTTTATCCCTGAAGGTGTTCAAATAGGGAGGCTGGACGAGAATCCAGGCCTCTTCAATTCCAGTCCCATGTTCCCTGTGCATCTTTACATTGATTCTCAGTGACATTCCTTCATCCATCCATTCGTGCATTAGGATACAGGCATTCAAAAGTTACACTGTTTGTCCTCAGACTGCTCATGACTTAATGGAGACGAAACATCTGCTGAGCAATTCCCATCTTGAAGATTGCCAAGGGAAAGCCAACAGTGTTGACCAATGAGTTGACATTCCCATCTTAGAAACCCCCACTACATTTGCAAGTACATCACTCTTTCAGGAGAAAACACTAATATAATTGTCTCTAGAATTTTACGTATTTTCTGCTCTAAGATTACTTGGTTTTTGGCTATCTGAGTGATTTTAAGGTTATTCTGGGATTTGCCTCTATCAGTAAGAGAACACAAATCCCATTGGGAAATGTTTCCCAGCACTAGCTGGGGATGAGAATGTGCATCTGGACTGCTTTTTTTTTTTTTTCAACTTTCTTTTTTTCTTTCTTTATTAATATATTTTTTACATGTTGTAACAGAGCAGTTGTAGGGGAAGGGGAGAGGGGAAAGGGGAAGGGAACAGAGTGGGAGGAGGAAGGGGGTGTGGTCAAGGCCCGTGGTACCCCCTCATTCACATCTGGTCTGCTTTTAAAAGCGATGTCCAAGACTAACTAAGATCAGTTAACTCAGACCCTCTGGGGAGGAGAACCAGACATAACATTTTTTAAAGTTCCTTACATGATTCAAGATGCAGTTAGAATCAAAATCCACCACTTTAGACAGCTAGGATAATGATTCCCATGGTCTGATTTTATTCCTCCATTTCTATTTACTAAAAAGAGGTGCCCTGGAGGAATACTTCTCAAACTTTAATGCATTTACAAACCACCCAGGGATCTTGTTAGAAAGCAAATTCTGACTCAGGAGGTCTGGTTCAAACAGTCTCCAATATGAGGCCTGTGTTGGTGGTACAAGGACCTCATTTTTAGTAGGCTAGCATGTGAGAGAAAAAATACATGTTGCTTCTACCTATGCAGAACTTGCACTTAACATGGGAAAACTAACCAGGGGACAATCAACTACTGATCAAATATTGAAAAGTATGTGTGTGTGTGTGTGTGTATTTGTATATCAAAACTTGCCAATGGCATAGTGATCAGAATAGAAAGCTATATGCTACCAAGAGAATTAGGAGAGGCTTCTTAGAGAAGGTGGCCCTGGGACATACTGGCTCTGCGTGGTGCTTCTGAACATCAGATGGGTGGGGGACTGGTATTTTACAATGATTTTGCTAAGCTGCATACACGGATGATACTAAATGAGCACAAAACTGAAGACTGAGGAGTTTACCGGGACAACTAAATAAATGAGCCATATTTCACATATATGAATTTGTGTGTGTGTGTGTGTGTGTGTGTGTGTGTGTGTGTGTGTGTGTGTGTGTGTGTGCAAGCTCAGCAAAATAAAGCTCAAGTGGCTGGTGATTATCTGATAAAACTAATACTTTTGCTCAGACAAAAAGAATTTGAGGGCTCCTCACCTCTGTTTAATCCCCCAGGGTCTACCAATGTCATTGGTCTCTGGTAGATTTCCTTGACATAATGGATTATTGATCAGCATCACCAGTACCACATGACACCCCTGGATGATAGTCAAAGAAGTCCTGCACCTTATTTTCCTACATCCAAATGTTTGCCCTAACCCAGCCCAGCCATATGAATACCACAAGGCTGGAGTCCCAGGGCTTCCATCCCAACAGTCAACTCCTGCGCTCCACACCCCCATCCCACTAATTCCCAGGGCTTTTGACCAGCAGCTGTGCCTGCAGCTCTTAACGCAGTTCCAGGCATCCTGCACACAGGAGGGTTTCAGGCAGCAGAAAACGCTAAGGCACCCAAGAGTGGGTAGCGTGGGCAGGGGTTGACCAGAAGATCACCATGCAGAGGAAGATGAGTGAAGGAGGGGGAAGGGTAAGATATGATCAGAAGGGTGCACTTCCTGTCCACCGGGTGCAAGAACAAGCTGGTGTGATTGGACTAGCCACAATGGAGTAGTCCCCCACCAAAGAAAAAACAGCAGTGTTTGTTTTGCTTTTGTTTTTTAACATTTCATGACATTTTAATGAAATTGGGGGGAGGAGCGGAGGAAGGAACAGGCTTGGGGGCAAGGGAGATGGGTATGGGACCGACAGGGCAAGGGGCTCTCCTCTGGGTGTGTTTTTAAAGAATAAAAGTGCAGTTGGTTCCTTTACCCTAAAGAGCATGAGAAATAGACTAGTCTGCAATGGGCCCTGCTCTCCCCAGTGAGAGGAGGAAGAGCAGGGCACGGAGGCTGGCTAAGGCAAGCTATGCACCAATACCGATGCAGATACCTGCTTTTCCTTTAAGCCTCATTCCCAGAAACATTTTAATCACTAATGATAATAACAAAAGTTAATATGCATGCCTATATGCTGTCTTTCAGGCATTATGTTAAATCATACTATTACTTTGGTTAATTCTCAAAATAAGGTAGGTCTTATTATTATCCCCACTTGACACCTGGCAAACTGAGGCACAGGTGAAATCAGCTGCTCGATGTAACACCACTAGGAAGGAACTAAAATGTGAGCCAGGAGGTTTAATTCCAGAGCATGCCTGCTCTACTACTATTCTAAACTGCTGCTAAAGTTCAAATACACATGTGCCACATTAACAAAGAAGTTTTTTTGCTTTTTAAAAAGTTGAAGTGCATGCATAAGAGGCACGTCCCGCCCCCCTGGGGCTCTGTGTCCATTGCTAGTGCCCTGTGCCCGCAGAACCTGGACCATGCTACCCAGAGCAGCTCCGATCTCTGCAGGGGCTCCAGCCTCTTGTCAGGATCTCCAGGCCTCATCTGGTCCTTGGAATCCTGGATCCTGCTGTTCGCCTCCAGCCCTCCCTCCCCCGAAGAGCAGCTCGGGGTGTCTTTCTTGCCTCTGACTGTGCTTCAAAGAAAGCAGCATGGTGGAGTCTGCCCCAGCAGCCCAGAACGGAGGAAATTCTGAGCACCTCGGGCATGAGTCACCACACCATGCTCAGGAATTGCCGCCTCTGCCCACGAAATCACCCACGTTTTTCTGTTAGGGACCAAAATAGATACCTCCTTCAGAAGACCACCGCTTTCTGTACTCTCAGCAATAAAAACAGAGGCAAGGCTAGGTGTGCGCCTCTGAGGCCTGAGGGTGGGAGTTTTCCCTCCTGTGCAGTTTCTCAGAGTGAAAAAGTTGCCGCACCAGTAAAGAAAACAGACAGGCTGGTGGAACAGGTGCAAGGGAAAGGTAACAGGGTGACTGGGGACAGCCTGTTGCTTATGGCAGGACTTCCCGTCATTTGTCTGTTCATTTATTGGTTTATTTTGAGCAACTGCTATGTGTCACACACAGGGTTACAGACACAGAGATCAGTAAGTCCCAGTTCTCGACCTCCAGGGGCTCACCGTCTAGCAAGAGAGAAATCTACTGCACAGACAGTTCAGACACAAGCTAAGAGCTGAGGGTTCACGGCTGAAGAGTGTCAGTGCAACACACACATCAACGTCCGCTGCTCCTGCAAGGCCAGCACATCGCAAGTCAGCAGCTGAGGAGGGTAGAGAGCACTGTCTGGTCATCATTAACTGCTACAAATATTAAAATCAAACACCACTAATTTTGAATTTAGAATAACATAGAGGACAGGCAGTTTTCTTCTGCTAAGGAAATTCTTTTACAGAGAAAACGGGCACATTTCAGGTGTGAGTACTTAAATCCTTTAACAACAAACTGATTGCTCTCCCGGCCTGAGTATGTTAGAAGCACCGTCAACAGACCAACCACCAGGAGCGACTGCGGTGAATCTCTGTCCAGTCCCACCTCTCCGAGGAAGGGAGAAAGGAGCCTCCTGAATCCCTTTTACATTCCTGTGTTTTTTAAAGCAAAGCAGCAGGGTTTCCTTTAAAAAGTGATGTGTGTATTTCCCCATGAAATGAGCCCCCCTTGTAGCACGCTGGCTTCTCTCCTGAGAGAAAGATCTGTTTACCACGTTACCAAGCAAAGAGCAAAGGAATCATTTCTGAAAGTTTTGTTTGAAGTCCCCGAGGTATGCGTTGACGGCAGCCTTTTCCTGCCCCGGCGCCCCAAGAGTTTCCCGGGAGTTTTGGGGACGGCGACAGCGGCCGCGAGGGCGGCATCTCGCTGGCTGTGGGCAGGCTTTCGGCGGCTTCCCCGCTGATGAATCCGGCAGCGCCTGCGACCCGGTGTGGTATCTGCTTCCGGCCCTGTGGTAGTGACACCTCTGTTTAGAACCTGATTTAGAACAGAAAGAACCTTTGTAAAGAGAAAACTCCTTATTTTAAGTGGAAAGCAAAAGAAAGTTACCAAAAAAAAAAAAGGCTTTTTAGAATAAAAGGGCAGTTTCTTTTGACATCTGCTGACACGAGGCAGGTGCAGAGACCACAAGGTGAACATTCCGGCTCCTGATGCTCCCTCGCGGGGCGTTTATTTCACTTCTGGCTTTCACTGCCTCTCACCTGCCGACCCTCGGTTTCACTTTCCCGCTCCCAGAGCTTCTCAAGTTCCGCTTCTCTGGCCTGATTTTCAATGGCTAGTGCAGAGGAACTGTGAGCCCGAACGTGACAGGGCCCCAGCCTGGGGTGAGGGACATCGGCCGTGTCCTCCTTCTGTGATAGGATCACAGCTCCTGATCCCTTCCAGCCCTGTGCTACATGCGTTGCCTCTATCTCATAGAATCTTTACAACCACCCTAGAAGATGGGGACTGTTAGCACTACTCCCATTTTACAGAGGAGAAAACTGAGGCCAGGAGGCAGTAATTCACTTGCCCAAGAAAGCAAGGAGCTGGTGGGTCCAACGAGAATCCATGCTCCCACCCTGTACACAGGAAGCAAGCTGCCATCAGGTATCATTAATCCCACAGCTTCTCAGTCAAGCCCTCAATCTCTCATTCTAAGCCACCCTTTGATCCATCCTCAAATCTGTCCTGAAAGCAACTCTCATGATGCCTTTCCCATGTTCAAAGAGCACCCGTCATCCCCCGTTGCCTCTGGGACACGTCATGTGTTCTTTGCCCAGCATGCAGTATTCTTCCAAGCTGGACTGGCATATGCCCTGGGCACTCAGTGCACCCAGCCACCAGGTCTCTCCTGTCCTCCAGAAGAAACTTCCTCACTTGTGATTTCAAAGCTTGGCTCCTAGGGGCACTCTCTCTCCTTACTGGAATAAACTTCCACATCTCATCTGCCTATTGGAATTCTTCCCACCCAGAAAGTATCTTGGGAGAGTGGGTAGAGCTCATGGATTTGGGAGTCTGATAGGCATGAATTCAAATCCTAGCTTGAACTTGGAAAATTCTACTGTCCTCTTAGAAAGTCCCGGTGTGCCCTTCTGCACAGGCGTGAGCCAGGTGGTGGTTTTGTGATGGATACAGTACAGTAAGCGCTGCGTAAAGAAACAGTATGCAGAGGAATGCAGTGGGGTGGAGGAATGCCACAGCTGAGACTGGGGAAGGGTCCAGGGGTCTTTCTAGAGAAAGATGGCAACTAACAGGAGGCCTGCAGCGCACACGGGAGTGAAGAAGGTGGAAACGAATTAGTAAGCACAGCGTGAATGTGATGGTGTCTGCTTGACTGGGATAAGGGATGCCCAGATAGCTGGTAAAATGTGTTCCCTGAGTGTTTCCAGGAGATATTAGCATGTGAATTAATTAGACTGAGGTGGATATTGAATTGGTGAAATGAGTAAAGAAAATCGCCCTCACCCATGTGGTTGGGCATCATCGAATTCACTGAGGACCCCAGATAGAACAAAAAGGTGAAGGAAGGGTGATCTCCCTCTGTTTCATCTGGTATGTCCATCTTCTCCTGCCCTCAGATACTGACACTCCTGGTTCTCCAGCTGTTGGACTCTGGGACTTACACCAGAGGCCCTCCTTGTCCTCTGACCTTCATTTTTCAGACTGTATTACATCCCCAGCTTTCCTGGTCCTCCAGCTTGGAGAGGGCAGATTGTGGGAGTTCTTCACCTCCATAATAACATGAGCCAATTCCTGTTGTAAATCCCCTCATATATCTATATGAAGGTTTTTGGAAAAATAGAATTAAAAGATAGGACAAATCTTTCCCTGAACTTTTTGAAGATCCCTCACGTGTATCCTATTGGTTCTGTTTCTCTGGAGAACCCTCATTAGTCCCTTTTCTGCAGCTATAATTGAATACTATAGACTGACTAGTTTATAAAGAAAAGAAGTTTATTTGGCTCATGGTTCTGGGGACAGGGAAGTCCAAGAGCATGGTGCTGGCATCTGGTGAGGGCCTTCTTGCTTCATTATCCCATGGTGGAAGGCTGGAAGGTGATACCAATACAAATCCATTCACGAGGGTGGACTTCTCATGGTCCACTCACCTCCCAAAGGCCCCACCTCCCAATGTCATTACAATGGCAATTACATTTCAACATGAGTTTTGGGGAGACACATTCGAACCACTGCACATACAATGAGCAAGACCAAAGACAAAAGACATGGTGAATTCCAGGAGCCATACACAGTTTTGTGAGGCCAAAGAGTTCAGGCACATGGTAGAAAGTAGAAATTTTTGATGCTGTGAGTGAGGTATGTTGTGGGGCCTTGCCACAGAAAGGGGTTTAGACTGTATCCTGAAGAGAATGTGATATCATGAAGGGGCCTTAGACAAGGGAGTGACATGACGTGTACTTTAGGGAGAGAGCTCTGGGTTCAATGTGAGGAATGACTGAAGGCAGACAGGGTGGGAGGCAGGAGGGACAACCTCAAAAGCCTATGGAGTGACCTGGATTGGAGTTGCTGGTAGGAAGGGTTTTAACTGTGGGCCTCAGTTTCTGTTGGTATAAAATGGCAGCAACATTGACCCCTCTGGGTTGCTATAAGGCTGCATAGGATAGCCTGCCTAAGGTAACCAGGGTATAGTAGGTGCTCAATAAACACGACTTGCTGGACTTCTAATCTGTGTAGCCAAAGGCCCCTCAGACCTTTCCACGTGGATACCTCACACACTGCTCAAACTACTCACATCCAAAACTGTCCACCAGGCCTGCTCTTTCTCTTCGACTTACAGTTTCCATGACTGGCACCACCACCACCCAATTGCTCAAGAAACCCGGGCAAAGTCTTTGTTTCTTCCCTTTCACTGCTCCCATGCACCCATCAAGCCCCCAATTCCTGGAGATTCCAGCCTTTAACATCTCTTAACGTTAGCGACCTTTCTTCCTCTCACTCACTCCCCTCACCCCCCAGGACTCCATTATGGTCTTCCCATGATGCAGGACAGACACAGGACAAGGGCCGTAGGAGGGCAGAGGTCACAGCGGCCACAGAAACAGGAGCAGCCTGCACACGAAGGGAGGACATGTGGTTATGCGTACATACCTGTCAAACCCTGGCTCACCACTGATGGGCTGTGTGGCTCTGGGAAAGTCACTGACCCTATCTGTGCCTTAGGTCCTTCACCTATAAAATGGTGATGAGAAGAAAAACCCATCTAATAATCATCACATAATTTTATTTATAATTATATAATTATTATTTATAATTACATTAATTATACTATAGTATGACATAATAAATTTTAATTATATATTATATTTATATTATAGATAATAATTATAATTATTATGCAATAGTATTTTATGTAACATATCTTAATTATATATTTAATTATATTATTATAATATGAAATATAACATAAAATCATTGTATTTATTATACTACACCATTTTATATATCTCATTTATTTATTATATATTTAAATATTTATTTTATTGTCCAATAATGTAATATGTTATAAAGTTACAATTTATAGTCATTATACCACAGTATTTTATTTAGTATATATTTATAGACTTAATTATATTGTAATTGTGATATATAATCTAACATATAGCTATATTAAACACCATTAATATTCCCAGTAGCCTCCTGCACGGGGTGGCTGTGAAGATTGGAGAGTTAGTAGTGTGACGTGCCTGGCACGGTGACTGGGATGTAGCAGGAGCTGAGTCTTAGCTAAAGCAGTTGTTATTACCAGTGGCCCAGAGGTGCAGGGTGCAGGCCACTGTCAGGAAAAGTTCGGGGAAGGGGTGACTCACAGGCTTTCCTCGGTGCCGTGGCTGCTGACACCCCTGTTTGACACCCCAGCCCTTGCTTAGCCCTCATTTCCTTTACGTTTGTCCTGCATGCTTGGCATAGGGACCACGCTCTCAGCCTCGCATGGCATCGGGCCAGACACGTTGTCAGGCCAGGATAGAAAGCCGTCAATGCAGTAGTGACCTCATGCTCTAGTTGTGCCTTGTGCCGCTGTGTCCTTATTGCCTGATCACCCCTTCTGCTGGTCAGCGAGGGTCCCACACGGTGTCTTTCTGCTCCTCAGTACCACCACCAGACTGGGACATACACAGTGCACACAGGGATTGGGGAAACGTTGGGCAGAGCATGCATTTCCTCTATGCAAGCGAGCAGATGGATATGGAGGGCCTTTCAGTCCTAACATTCTGAGGCTTAATAAATACTTGCCCGATAGCTAAGTGAAAAGCAGTATCTCCTCAACACCATGCTGAGGAAGACGTCCAACCTCCCATTAGGACAGCAGGCTCCCCTACCTGCACCTTGAGTTCCCATGTCCTTGGAAAACATGGCCACCCTGGATCTCAATTCTCTAAGAAGCCCAGCATTAATGCCCATGCCAGGAGCATCCTGAGGTCTCAGCCACCAACTCCAAGGTGTCTGCTGAAAGAACAGGGCTCACTTACTGAAACCATCAGAGATCAGGATTTAGGTAAGGCTGTGGGAGAGGGGCCAGCTCAGCAGAAAGTAGTGGTGACCAGAGAGATTCTGATTACCTAGACCGTACTCAGGAGAAGACTAGGGGTCGCACAGGTTTCCCTAAGGCTCATTCCTGGAGTGCAGAAGAGGGCTTCTGCTACCATGTAGCCTCCAGTCTTAACATAATCCTCTCTCTGCTCTGCACAGCCCACACACAAAGCCCACACACACCTGAAATGTCAACCCTTCACCTATATAAGGGATAACACCTGTCAACACAAAGATTTGGGGAAAATGTCCATGCTGTTGTTTGTCTGTACTAAACCCGTCTTAAGCAAAATCACAGCACACAGTAGGTTAGGGCAGCACCGAAGGCACCCAGAACCCTGGAATCTAAATCTGTCCTTCTCCCTTCCTGTGCTTTGGGGTCTACCTTCCCATGTTTGGATTGTCAGTCTCCATGAAAGAGTTGGATCCCTCTCAAAAATGCATAATGTATAACAACTGGTGTCTTGCATAAAATTGAGCACAAATTCTTGGGAGCAGGAAGAAAAAGGGGTACAAGAGGCACCCTGGGCCTTGGGCCTCAGCCACGCCCCCCGACACCTACAACCAGCCTAGCAATGACCAAGCCACTGCTGGAAGACCCCTGGTCTCCCCTGCGGGAATAAGGGAGGTGCCACAGGCCTCAATCCTGCACCTCCTCCTTCCTCTTTCTCCCACCCTATTTCTTTCCCCCTTCCCTTCTCCACCTCCCCCCAACTGTTCTGCAACAATATCACAGAATGTAAAAAAAAAAAAAAGTAATATTAATAAATAAATAAACTTAATAAAAAATAAAAATAACTTAAAAATAAATGTAAAAAAAACCAAGAGGCACCCTGGGCGGTGGATGGGGTGGGGCAGAGTGGCTGACATCATCAGGTTTGGGTCAATGTCACCCGCCCTTGCCTTGCCTGACACCTGTCTGAGGCACAGTTCTGAGTAGGAACACTTGCTCCCAAGGTCGCCATCATTTCCCACGACTTTTTCTTTTTCCTACTTTTCTGTTTCCCTTGTGGTCCTAAGTTTCTGCCTAGCATCAAACTCACTTTAGAGGGTCTTCTGAATCTCAGGGGAACTCTGTTGCTGTCTAGCTGAGAAGCTCCGAAGCTCTTTGGTCTAATTTCGTGAGACTCCTGTCTTAGCAGGTGGATGCCATGCACCAATATAGTATATTTCTACTAAAAATATGACTCCTTCCCAAGAAATTGGTTTCAAAGATTTGAGGAAAACTACTTTTAGATTTCAGAGAAAGAAGAATATATTTCTACCCCCTAGTTTTTCTTATCTGATAACCCTTTAAATTTTAATCAGGCTGACATTCTGTGGTGAGCTTGTGGTTAACTCTTTCATGTACTGAGCTCGTTACCGACTGAGGAGACTCCCAGCCCCCAATGATTCATTTGCTGAAGCCTTGGGGAGCCCAAAATGTGACCTCTCAGAGCCAGCTGTGTGGAGGGATATTTTTGGTTCTCTGCCTTCTTTTCCTCTTCCAGTGAAGAGGAAATAACCAGGTCTTCCTCCCCCTTCCCCCACACTTTTTTCTTTTTTCTTCCTTTCTTTTGGAAAATGTGTTGCTTAGGCACAAGTTTTTTTCCAAAGGGCCTTACTTACCCAGTGAATTACTCACTCTTGGGTGTGGAAACTCTGACTATGAGACCCAGCCAGGGGCAGTCAGACCTCAGAAACTGTGGGTCAGATGACACAAATAATTCACAGAGACCCCATGCGAATTACTGCAGAAATGGCCCCCTGCCTTGGGACCTTCTTCCACCCCTTCTCCCTTCTGAGAAGGGTGTCAGGCGCTTTTTCTTCGATTGTTATAGACGTTGGGAGAAAATCACCCTTGGACACTGATAAAGAAAAAGAGAAAAAGATTTTTATTTCCAGCGGCCAGGGCGGCACCAGCCAATTCAGGGTGCGGCAGGGGGTCGCTTTTGTTCTCGGTTTTTAAAGCTGCAAGCGCGGCAACTCTGTCCCGACCCCCCGCGCTGGGAGTTAGTAGCCAATGCAAGCAAGCTAACAGCACATAAGCTAATTTTGCAGTTAGCGGCGCTCCTCCCATCCCATCCCCACTTTCCGCCTAACTTTTACACAATGGAGGGTCTATCTTAAGTGGCGTTGGTCCTGCTCTGGGAAAGAGGGCATTACTTCACGATGACAGTAACTTAAATCCCCCTGCTCCCCACCCGCAGCACTCCTGCCACGTTTTCTCAGCATTCGTCCGTGTTTGCTCAATGAGACGATGAATGCGGGTATTTGTTTGGATGAATATATTAATGGGAAATATCACCTCAGCCGATGCCAAAACGCCCCAGTATTCACTCAATGCCTACGGCAGCCCATTCAGACGGAGCTGCGAAGCCAGACGAGGCTCGTGCTCTGCTCCGGGCGCTGCTCTAGCCGAAAACAGCAGGTGGGGGCGGGGGGGTTATATCACTGTAATTATGCTGTTTTCAAATTAAATTTTAACAATTTGAACATTTCCTTGTACGTATCGGAGGGGCACAGTGTGTTTTTTCAATTCATGAATATACTGCACGATGACTCACTTAGGGTAGACAGCATAGTTCTGTACCCATCAGTCCACCACCGCTCCTCCATCCCCACCTCCCCCTGCCAGCCTTTGCTAATAACCATTATTCTACTCTCTAGTATGAGAACCGCTGTTTTTCCTTTAGATTCCACATATGAGTGAGATCACGCGGTATTCGTCTTTCTGTGCTTTCTTCACTTAGCATGATGGTTTCCTGTTCCATCCATGTTGCTGCAAATGCTAGGATGTCATTTCTTTTTATAACTGAACGGTATTCCATTGTGTGTGTATGCCACAGCTTTTTTATCCACGCATCTGTTGATGGGCATTTAGGTTGATTCCATCTCTTGGCTGTTGTGAATTAGCGTTGCGATGAACATGGGAGAGCAGGTGCCTTTTTGATACATTGATGTCATTTCCTTTGGGTATATATCTAGTAGTGGGACAGCTGGGTCATAGGTACATTTACTTTCTGTTCTCTGGGGAACGTCCATACTGTTTTCCGCAGTGGCTGGACCAATATGTATTCCCCCCAGCAATGTAGGAAGTTCCCTCTTCTCCGCATCCTCCTCAGCATTTGTTATCTTCATCTTGTTGATAATAGGCATTTTAACTGGGGTGAGATATCTTATGATATCTCATTGCGGTTTTGATTTGCATTTTAAAAGCCCTCTTAGCACCTCCTCTAGGAAGATGCTATAGGCTTAATCATGTTGTTGAATTCAGCTGCTGAGGACTGAGAGGTGGTGAAGACAGTCAGACTTCCTGCTGTGCATGTGCCACCGAGTTGTGAGAGAGGGGGTTTTCTTCCCCTGATAAATTTCCATACCCACAAATAGAAGGAAAAGGTCCTGAGTTTGTCACTTCCTTTCGAAGACACTTTAGAAAAGAATTAGTTATCTGAGGATGTGGCAGGTTAGCAAGAAAATCCCATGTGTTCTATAAATACTTTTAAATTACTAAAATTTCAAATGGTACAGAAAAGTAAAAAATTAATATAGCCATCACGTACCTACCATCAGAATCAATAAGTGTTTGCAGTCTACCTTGGTTGTGTCATGTCCATTTTGTTTATTTTTAATACATGTCACGGATGTAGTGGGGCTCGCTCTGTATCCAACCCAACCCCATTCTTCCTTCCCATCAGGTAATTGCTTCCTTGGACTTGGGGTGTATCTTCTGATGCAATATAAACTACTGGTTTGTTTGTATTTTAGATATATATAAATAATATAATGTTTCCTGCTGCAACATGCTTTTTCTCAGTACTGTATTTTTGAGGTTTGTTTCTGGTGATGCTTGTTTATTCTCTTTATCTCCTGTGTATTATTTCATTCTATGATTATACCAGAGTTTATTAATCTAATCCCCTTCTGATGGACAGTTAGATTGTGTCTAATTTTTCCCTATCACAAGCAATACTCTAATGAATAGCCTTGCATGTGTGCACATCTGCAACAATTTCTCTAGGGAATACGCCAGGAAGTGAGACTGCTGATTGTAGACTATGAACAGCTTAAATTTTACATTCTAAATTTTTACATTCTAAAATTTCTCTTTGAAGTAGCTATGCTAATTTATATTCCTGATCAGGAATTTACAAGATTTTCCAATTTCCTTACATATTCCTCACCATTACTTAGCACTGAGAAACATTTTTGCCAATCTGATAGGATGAAATGAAGTCTCATTACTGTCTTAAGTTTCGGTGTTTACTGGTGACATGGAGCACACTCCCCACATGTTCATTGGTCTCTGTGGCCTGCTCCTTCATGTGCTTTGCTCCTTTTTCTATTAGGTTGATTTTTATGTATTGATTTATAAGAGCTCTATATGCATTCTGGATACTAATTGTCTGGATAACTGTTTATAGAGATTCCTGGATTTTCTAAGTAGACACCATTAATATTTACCAACAACAATTTTATTTCTTCTTATCCACTCCTTATTCTTCTCATTTCTTTTATTTGTTTCATTGCATTACCTAGGGCGTCCAGTGCTAGTATTAAATAAAGTAGGGATTATGTATTGTCCAAGTGTGAGCTAACAGTACAATGCCCACCAAACTGATAAGGTATCCTGAAACCAAAGAATGAAGCAGGCAACTTCATATGGTTTACAAGCAGTTTTATTATTATTATTATCATCATCATCGATGGGTGGTTACTTACAGGGATGGAGCAGAGTATCAATCTATCCAAGTGCTGGGCAGCTGCTTTTCTCTGCATCCTGGTGGGGGCCAGGGAGGGGAGTTGAGGGTGAGAAGGGACTTAGGGACAAAAGCGAAGCTATGCTAAAGAGAGAAAGGCTGTGGAAATGCAAGATTCCCAGGTGCACCACTGCCTCCTGTTGCTTATCGTTGGGGTTACTGTGCCACTCCTCTTATCTTACAAGCATAGTGTTCTGTTCTTGTCCCTCCCTCAGTCGCTAAATGACTTGTGCAGGGGGAAAATAGTATCTGTTGAAGCCAGAGCTCTGCAGGCCATGAGGATGGCGTGATTCTGTCTAGCATCCTACATACATATATTTCTGCCACATTTCTGACGTTAAATAGAGGGCTTTTAAGGATTATGTAAATATCATTTGCTTTAAGTTTCCAGTGTCTTCCATTTGTTCATTAAGGAAGTTCCCTTCTATTTTTATTATCTTAAAAGGATTTGTTTAATTTTAACCATTAATGGCTATTCTTTTTATCATTATTGATGCTCTTTTTCTTCTATTGAAATAATCATATGATTTTTCCTCCTTTAACAGTATAAGTAGTGAATCACATCAAGAGATTTTCTAATGTTGAGCCATTTTTTACTTCTGGGATAAATTCTGATTATTACAAACACTGGGTTTTTTTCTTAATACAGTGCTAAAATCAGATGCAAATTTTTTATTCAAAATTTTTACATTTCTTTTTCATAGGTGAGACTATTTTTCATAGTATTCCTTTTCCTTACAGTCCTGTCCAGGTTCAGTAGAAAGATTAAACTAACCATAAAAGGAATTGAGGAGACTTACTTCTTTTTTAAAAAAAAATACTCTGAAACAATTTGTATCAAACATGTGTTATTTTTGGTTAAACTTACTTTTCATGTTTGTTTATGGGTTGATTTTTTTAAATTCCAACTTAATTTCTCTAATGATTAAAGTTCTATTCTACTTCTTGAATCAATTTCTTCTTGAATCTATTTATTTCCTATCTATCTACAGTTTGGTAGTTGCCCATTTTATTTATTTTCAAATTTATTGGCAAGACATTTTTATAGCAGTCTCTTATTTTCTTTTTAATTTCTGTTATATCTAAAAAACGCTAGCTAATGCAATGAAACAAAAGAAAGAAGAAAAATGAAAAGTGTATAAGTGAAGAAATAAAATTGTTATTTGTAAATAACAATGATGTCTACTTAGAAAATCTAGGAATCTCCCTTTGCTTTGTAATATTGTGCCCACTCTCTCAATTAGTGTCTGCCAGAATCTACATAAAGAAACAGCTTTTATTTTGGTTGGTCCTCTCTGTTGTTTTTTTCTATTTTATTAATTCCTTCTGTAATCTCCCATCCAAGTACTAACCAGGCCCGACCCTGCTTAGCTTCCGAGATCAGACGAGATCGGGCGCGTTCAGGGTGGTATGGCCGTAGACTCCTTCTGTAATCTTTATCACTTCTCTGTTCTATTTGCTCCATTGTTCTTAACTCCTTAAATCAAATGCTTAACTTGATAATTTTTGTTCTTTTATGTTTTCTAGTATTTTCCTTTGGAGTTGTAAAGTTCCCTCTAGGTATCATTTTAGCTGAGTTTTACAAGTTTTTGTATTTATTGGTTTCACTGTCATTCAATTCAGAATATTTTACAATTTCTATATGAGTTCTTCCTTGATTAATAGACTTATTTAGAAGCTTTAACATTTCTTTTAAAGATGTTTGTTGTTGTTGAACTGTATTTTTGCTTTTTGTTCTTGATTTCTGACTTCATTTCATTGTGGTTAGAGAATGAATTTGTTATGATATTTATTCTTTGATATTTGTTGAGCCTTCCTTTGTGACCTAGTAAGAGGTCATTATTTATAAATGTTCCATGTATGTTGGAAAAGAGTATAGATTTTATATCTGTTGGGCACATGGCTATATAAATTTCCATTAGATCAAGCTTGCTGTCAATTAACAAGATCTGTTTAGTCTACCAGTTTCTGTGACAAGTGTGTTAACATTTCCCAGTTTGACTGTAGAGTTGTTCATTTCTCTTTGTAATTCTTCCAAATTTTAAAAAATATGTGTTGTTGAGTGTATACAGGTTCATGATTATTATAATTTCATGATTTGTATCTGTTAAAATCCTTTTTTGTGTAGTTTGTCTTATGTTAATATAACTAAAGAGCTTTCTTTTTGTAAATATTTGCATGAATGTAGTTTCCAATCCTCTAATTCAACCTTCAAATCTCATTATACTTTAAAGATGTCTCTTAAAATAACAAAAAATTGGGCTTTGTTGTTTTGAGGGAGGAAAGTTTTTTCCATCAATCTAAATGTTGGTCTTTTACAAGCAAATTTAGTCCATTTACATTTATTGAACTACATTTGGACTTACTCATGTTATTTTATTTTGAGATTTTATTAACCATTACTTTTCTCTTATTGTTGTATTTATCCTTTCTTGCCTTCTATTGAAATGATTGAGTTTCCATTATTTTTTCTTTTTTCTCTTACTGGTGTACATGTTATATATTTTAATTCTACTTTTAGGATTAAGTCACCCTTAAAGTTTTCAAAAGTACTATTGACTTTAAAAGTCCATAGTTAATTAATGTCTCTCCCAGTTGTAGGATCCTCTATTCATAGTTCAGCACATTTCTGACAACTAAGGATTGACAACTATGAAAAATGGTATAATTTTCCATATATGTTCTGATTGGCTATTGCTGATATATAGAAAATGTTGAATTTTATAAACCAAATTTGTATCTGGCCACTTTACCAAACTCTTAATAGTTCTAATACCTTAACTATCATGAGTTTTCTAAGTACATATTAAATTGCTCAAATAGGATGATTATTTTGTCATCTCTTTATTTTGTCTTCTCTTTTCAAACAGCTATCCATTCTATTTCTGTTTTCAGTTTTATCAGATCACCAATAATGTAGGTCCTTTTAAAGTGAATTAGAGTGAGGAAAATCCAAAGATACCAGTAGGTCTTTGAGTATCTTTGGGGGTGAGGGGAAAAAGAAGTAGATTTAAGAAAAGTGAGACAAAAGGCAAAGCGAACAGTTAAGACAATAATATATCAGTAAATTAGGTGTGATGTAGTAATGGCTAAGAAAATAGAAAAATTTGTATACATACAGAATATTTTAAATAAATAATAGGTGATGTGGCAGCCAACAACAACCAAAAATGACTGGAAGTATTCAAACTAAACCATGGTCATCGGGTTGACAGTGATCAGGGAATTCACAATATTTTAATAGATTTGAAATTCATTATAATCTATTCATGCAAATATGGGTGAGAGGGAAGAAACTAATACAAAGTTCTCATAAATAGTTCTTAGAATATGAATTCAAAAGAAACTCCATTTCCTTGTTCTGACACAGTCAAGCTTTAAGTAATTAACATTTTAAATATATTTTTCCAGCTCACAAAGTAGCTTTACATATTTTATCATTTGTTTCTAAAAACATTGTTCAAGAAGTAGTCATAGAAACAATCAAGATTTGTACAGCATTCTGTAGATTTCAACTTCACTTACATTATTTCAACTGCCACTCATATATCTGTCAGTCTTACAATTCACACTCCAGAAAGACATCCTTCTTGTCACCTGATCACAGCGTGTTATTTCACACATCCCTTCTGACTGGATGTCTTGTCCTGCCTAACCTCTCCCATGAACTCCCGTCTACCCTTCAAACATTGTATAGTCAAGAGCAACCTTCAATCTGTTACCTGGCTCGAGGACTGGGGAAGATTCCCAGCAGGGAGTGCCATGTCCAGAGGCCCAGAAGGACAAATCAGTATGGCAGAAGGCAAAGACTTGGGGTGTCCGAGAAGCTCCTATGGTTACATGGCTGGTTAATGGCTCTGAAGAATCTGCCATCTCTTCTGTGACTGGCAACACGATGCACATAGTAAAGCATCAAAATACCAATCAATACCTCCCAACAATAACATGGTGCATGTTAGACAAACCCACTTCCTGGATCAAAAGAGAATTAAGGGAGGCTTTTCGTTGTTGTTATTGTAACCAGAGATAAATCACAAAGGTGAAGGGCACATTAGACTTCATCTCTAGGCCATATACTAGGCCACTGGTGCAATCAGTTCTGTCCTTTGGGATGCTTAGTTTGATGGCATTTTAAAGACACATTGGAGGAGTGGAGAGATGAGAGGCAGAGAGCAAAGACAGGATGCTAATGCCATGGCAGGTGCACAGTTAGGAGGACTGTCATCAAGTCAGTGGAGAGGAGGGGAGGTGTGCACAAGAGTGTCGCAGAGGTGGAAATCGTGACTGATGGGAAGTGATTTGATGGGAGGGCAAAGGAGAGGTGGAATTAAAAAGGTGCTTATGTTTCAAGCTCCACTGACTCTGGTGACAGGGATGTGAGGGTCATTAAGAGAAAAAGGGACAGAAAAAGAAACAGTATTGTTTGTGTGTTTGTGTGTGTGCAGTGTTTTTATTTTGAGGTAAACACAGATTCACATGCAGTTGTAAATAATATAGAGAGATTTGGTATATCCTTCCCCCGGGTTCCCCCCTACCTACTGCACAATATAACAACCAGGAAATCAACATTGATATAGTTCATCTACTTATTCAGATTTCACCAATTTTGCATGAACTCACTAGTGTGTGTGTATTTAGCTCTTCTACGAAACTGCATCTCATGTGTGGATTTGTGTGACTGCCACAATTAAGATACACAGCAGGACCCATCACAAGGATCCCTCCTGCTACCCTTTTACAGCCACAGCCATCTGCCTCCTCTCTCCCTAATTCCTGTCTCCATCTCTATTATTTTGTCATTTTAATAATGCTGTATAAATGGAATCATACAATATGTAATCTTTTAATTAGAGTTTTCACTCAACAAAATTACCTTGAGACCCTCTTTCTGCATCCCTTAGCTGACATTATTCTGTAAATAATGCTTCCTTCCCCCAGCTCCATATACTTTTTTAGCATCACTACAGGCTGCTATCTTTTAAAATTATTTCTTTATTTTATTACTTTCATTATTGGTTCACATGGTTTTACTAGATATACTATCATAATTTACAAACAGAGATCATTTTATTTCTTTTATTTCCAATCTTTATGCCTCTAATTACATTCTCTTATCTGATTGCATTGGCTGAAACCTCAATTAGAATGTTAAATAGAAGAGGAAATAGTAAGTACCCTTACCTAGGAACAAAGTTTTGATGTAGTAGAGGAAACCCAGGTAAAAAGGTAGAGGGCATAGTGTCATGTCTAGCTTAATGCTCAGGGCTAGAGATACAGATCTGGAAAAAGCAGCACAGAGTCATCATTAAACCATGGAAGCTGAAGCCAGACTGCCAAGGTGAGACTCCCAGCTCCAGGACTGCAAGTCCTCCAGCTATGTGATCTGGCTGGGTGACCTCAGGCAATTTAACAAACCTCTCTGTGCTTCAATGTCCTCATCTGTAAAATGGCCATAATAATTATATTATTCACTTTATAGTGTAGCTGTAGAATTAAATTAGTTAATATGCATTCAGGACTTAGAACAGCTCTTGCAACATGGTAAGAACTCCATAAATGTTAGATTTCTTTTGCCATTTGGGAGCCATCGGCACAGAGGTGAGAACTGAAGTTCTCTCTCTGCTGAGAGAGAACACAGTGACAAGAGCCAAGGTCAGATCATGAGGAAACTCCTACCCTGAACAGTTCTTAATACTTTTTGGCCATTGATTTCTTTGAGAATCTTATGGAAGCTCTCATCCTCCTAATCCAAGTCTAATTATGAGAAAAACATTAGACAAATTGCAGCAGTGGGACGTCATACAAAACACCTGACCAGTATTCCTCAAAACTGTCAAGGTCATCTCAAACAAAGTCTGAGAAACTGTCACAGCCAAGAGGAGCCTAAGGAGATGTGACAACCAAATGTAACATGAAATCTTGGAACAGAAAAGGACATCATGGGAAAACTGGAAATCTGAATAAAATACAACTTTAGTAAATAATAATGTATCCATATTGGCTCATTAGTTGTGACAAATGTAGTGCTGTGGATTGATTGATTGTACTGTGTCCCCAAAGTCCATATATTCCCACTATAACCATTGAGAGTTGGAAATTCTATTACGGTGATTGAAAAGTGGGGCCTTGAAGAGGTGACTAGATTGTAGGACCATGCAGTGGTGAATAGGTTAGTAATGGTGATCAGGAGCGTGGTTCTGAGGGCTTTAAAAGAAGAGCACATGAGAGGTTAGTCTCTCTGTTCTGCCATTTTTTGCCATGTGAGACCCCTGGGTCATTGTCCCCACCACCAAAGAAGACCCTCACCAGATGTGTTCCCTAGACTTTGGATTTCCCAGCCTTTGAAACTGTAAGCAACAAATTTTGTTTTCTTACACATCACCCAATTCCAGATATTTTGTTATAAGTGACAGAAACAGACTAATACACATAGCATACTAACTTAAGACGTTGGCAATAGGGGATCTGGGGTCAGAGGATTTATAAGATGAGAGTTACATAAGGATTCAGAGAAAGAAAGCCAAAGATGTGAGGAACCAAGAGATCATGAAGTCTTATGATACCAAAAGTGAAATTTCAAGAAAGAGGAGTTAAAGGAACCGAATGCTAAACAAACTTTGAGGAGAATGGGAGCCTTTGCACCTGGCCCCCAGGAGCTTCTTGATGTGCTCTGAAAAAATAGTTCCAGAAAAAGCAGAAGACACACCAGAAGGCTATGGAGTGAGTGGGGAGGGAGGACGTAGAAACAACAGGTAGTCCACTCTTATGAGATATTGGCCTATGCAGAAACAAAGGATTAATTGTTACAGGAAATATAAGTACCCGGGATGCTTACAGGCTGAGGAGGGGACCTGACGAGACCGCAGATGCTCGAGAGGGGACAGTCAGCAGGATACAGTGCACAGTGGAAGTGTTAGCCTTGGAGAGATCAGGAATGTGTTTCATGTGGAAAGACAAAAGGGAGGAAATGATCAGTGAAGATAGGGAAATTTTGAGATATGGAGAAGGAAAGTTGGGGGCGTTCAGAAACAAGGGAGAAAGATGAGAGCAAGTGAGAAAGGCCACTGAAGCGAATGCTTCACCTGACCAGATCCTCAGCCTCCCAAGGGTTGGGGGACAATCAGGCTGAAGAAGTAGGGCCCCATCTTTTTATTTCTGCTGCTGGTCTGCACCACTAGCTGGACAACTTAGATTCTTCACCTACGTGTCCTCATCAGTGAAAGACATTATCATCTCTTTGAAAGGAACGTAATGGAAAATCTTTGGCAAATTAAAAAAGAAATCTCTGTAAGAAGATGGTATTACAATTTTCAGGCTGGTCAATCTAAATTTAAAGATCCCCAAATTCTCATAAGAGTAAACTTTACCCGAGTATCAATGATAGCCTCTGGTTCCAACATCCTCTTTTCAGTCTCCCACAGGGATTTCCTCTGGGGGCAGATAGATGGGCTTATGGTTTTGTGAAATTTGGCTAGGGATCTGGGAGGAATTTCCCCTACCCCCTCCTCATCTGGGATGAGGATGGGCCACAGTGAATTGGCGAGTGGAACAGGAGTGTTAGTCTGTTTCTGTTGCTTATAATAGAATACCCGAAACTGAGTAATTTGTGAAGAAATGAAATTTATTCCTCACAGTTCTGGAGGCTGGGACGTCTACAGTCCAGAAGGCATACCTGGTGAGGGCCTTGTTCTTAGTGGTGTCTCTGCAGTGACGCAGGGTGTCACATGGTGAGAATGGGCTGAGCAAGAGAGAGCTAATCTTCTCACTCACTCTCCTTATAAAGCCGTCAGAACCACACTTGTTACTCCACAAATGGTTCAATCAACAGGGCACAGTCCTCATGATCCAATCACCTCTTAAATGCCCCACTTTTCAAATACCGTAATTGTATTTCCCACCCTCTTAACACCGTTACTATGGAGATCAAGTTTCCAAACCATGAACTTTGGGGGACACATTTGACCCATAACAAGGAGGCAGATTGGGGTCTGATACCAGAGCTTGTTTGCTTTACCTCCAGCACTGCAGTGGTGGACTCAGACCTGCCAGCAGGCTTTCCATCCTACTTCATCATGCTAAACACCTGACATTTAAAAATGAGGTCAAAGTTTTCCCTTCTTTAAAGACACTCCATTTCTTGCTTCTATTGCTGTGCTCAACACCTCTCCTGCTGACTGCACGCAGCTTTCCTTGCCCCAGGCCTGATTTCTCAGGGGTGTCCTCCTCTGCCTCTGCTCCCCACCTGCAAGAGGTTGCCCATCATGCTGATCCTCCCTTCTCTCCTGTCTCTCCAATCCGTCCCCTCTACTCTGTCCCATTCCCAAGGCGCCTCCTGATCTCTCTCTCAGCCTGTCTAATTAACGGTCTCCTAATTCTTGGCCATTCAAAGTGGGATCGGAACAGCATCAGCAGCCCCTGGGAGAAATGCAGCTTCTCAGGCCCCACCAGCTGGATCAGAATTTGCACTGTAATAAATTCCCCGTGTGACTCATGGTGCGCAGGGAAGTTTGAGAAGCATTAGCCTAACTGGTCACTCTGCCTCCACCTCTGCCCCCAGCTGGCCATCTGTACCCTACCGCCAAAAGTATTCTTTGTAAAGAATGGCTATGAATACAGCATCCCATGGCCAGAAACCTTCAAATGGCTCCTCAGCACCTCCTAAATGAAGTTCACACAAATTCCTCCGTGATTTTGTCTTTGCCACCTACTTTTTTATTTTCCCTTCTAAATATCTGGAGTACTGAGACTCAGTACCGATCTGAACTAGACAGATACTCGCTTAGTTTCTGTTACAAACCCAGGACCCTCCCCACACCACGCAGCCCTCTCCTGCTGTTCCCCTTCTTCTCTCTCCCAATCCATGCCTGGAACAGAGCTTTCCGTCCTCCAGACACCACTCAGACAGAGCCAGGCATTCTTTCCCAAAAGAATGGGCTCCTGGATGGGCTCTTCCCACCGTCCTGCCTGCCAAACACAAGTCACTGCTTCCTTTTGCAAGTTACTGCTTCCCACATCACTACCCTGCCTTTGTTTTTTCCGTCTACTACTATCACTTTCTGCTTTGCATTAAAATTGCATGCCTAAAAAAACTGTATACCTGTCCTATCTTCTTCACTAAACTATAACAACCTTGAGGACAGGGACCAGAATTTCAATTTTTTTTTCCCTCTAGTTATCCTCTTAGGTCATAAATACTTAGAAAATAGTCGTAGGATGAATAGTCCATAAGGGGCCCAAATTAGTTCCCATTATCAGTCATGAACAGAATATCTTTATTGAGATAAAGCAAAAGGGTAAAATGTCAAAAATCTATATTTAAACTCTGATGGTAGCTTCTACCACATCTTTGTAGCATTTTACATCTTTGTAACTAGTTGCTTATCTGTAGATATTTACTTCATATCTGTAGATCTTTACTTAGTTTCTGACTAGAACACAAGTTCCATGCGGGCAGAGGCCATGTCTGTGTTGCTCACTCTAATCCCCAGGCCCCAGCAAGGCTTCAACATGGAGTAAGTGCTGTCTGTAGTCTTGTACAGCCCACTGGCAGTGGTAAAGCAGTCAAGTCATATCAATAACGCCCTTCGGAGGGTGATTCTGTAATAAATCCATCAGGAACTGAATGCTATTAATCATCTCTTTCCTGGGTTTCAGAGCAACTTGTGTGTATGTATATGTGTGTTTTCTTAAACGACCAGAAGCAATTCACTCCCAGAGGAAAAAAAAAAAAATCCATCTTTTCCACCCTTTTTCTATCACACCTTCTGGGAACAGCTTTTCCCAGGAACAGGTCCTATGAGCACGTCTTTCCTCATTGGACCTGGAGCAAATCACTGGAGACAACTGTCTTTTGATGCTAGAACAGAAAAAGTTCTCCTTGTTTTCTTAGCTGCTCTTACTATGCTTTGGAGACCCATGGACTTTATGTTAAGCCTTTGTGTTTTTATTTTATTTATTCACATATTCATTCATTTACTCAACATTTAGATCAAGGGTTGAGTTAATCATTATTATTTGTTTATGATGCACCTTCCTCATCAGTCTATACAACATGCCCCTCTTACTGTTATTTTCCTTCTTTTTATTTTATTTATGTTTTGCCGGCTGGCTGGTATGGGGATCTGAACCCTTGACCTTAGTGTTATTAGCACCATGCTCTCCCAGGTGAACTAACTAGCCAGCCCTCTTTATTCTCTATTTAGACTTCATTCTTATGTCCCGAAATTGTGGTCAGCTCCTCTACTACCATATAAATGTCCCATGCATGCTTGAAAAAAAGTGGATTCCCCTGTTGTTGTAGTTCTGTAGAGTTGTCCATTATCTCAAATTTGTTAATTGTGTTTACTGATTCTGATTATTCTTACTAATTTTTGTCTGCTTGGTCTATATCAATCAGAAAGGAAGGCATTATAATGGTAGATTTGAAGATTTATTCTTCTTTTGTCAATATTTGCTTTGTATATTTTAAAGTGATGTTATTGAGTGCATACAAATATAGAATTTTTACGTTTTCTTTGTGAGTTGAACCTTGAACAATATGTACTGACTTCTGGATTTCCACTAAAGCATTTGCCTTGATGTCTAGTATTAATTTTCGATTATACTTAACCATTCTTTTAGTTTCAAACTTTTGGAGTCTCTATGCTTTAAATATGTATCTTCTGAACATTGCTGTACTATATTTTTCAAAAATATAGTCATATATTCTTTTTTCTGTAACTGCAAAGTTAGGCTATTTATATTGATAATCATTACTGATATATTTGGACGGATTACCACTGTCTTATTTTACTGTTTATTTTTGCTCTTTTTCTATGCATTTTCTCCCTTCTTTGACTTAAATTCTTATCTTATTCTTTCCTATTTTATTCATTTTTCTCCACTAGTTTGTAAGTTATTCACTTTACTCTGTCATTTTGGATGTAATTTTCAACCCAGACTTTACAGAATTCAGATTTAATCAATATCATAACTTTTCTATCAAACAGGAAATTATTTTAGAACGCTTTCACTCTTAAAACCTTTTCTTCACACTCTGTCCTCTTCACTCTTGCTTCTTCCTGACACATTTATGTTTGCTATTTGAAAGAATTTCCTAAAAGTAAAAGTGAGATTTCTTAAAAGGCAGAAACGAGGACAGCTACAGTAGACTTTCATGCAATTCCTGGCCCACCACCTTGATCCGTGTGATTTGGACAATTTACTTAATCTCTCTGAACCTCAATCCTTGCTATGTAAAGCAGGATTGACAGTATCTACCTTTCGGGGTTGTAGTGAGCATCGAAGGTAATGTCCAACGGAGCAGCACATAGGCGGGGTTCAGACATGGTAGTTGTTATTACATAAATAACTTCAAATGGAGGGCCTGTGATCTTTGACTTCTTCAAAGATAATGATCTCAGCTAAACCACAACATCACACAAACACCTCTCAGTAACCAGATAGTTTAGATATAGCTATACCTCTTGGCAGAAGATAACGTTCAACAGGGGGGTGAAAAGCACACTCTTTCCTGGAGAATATGATTCAGTGTGATGGAAAACCACTGAACTGGGAGTTACAAGACCTGGGTCTAATCCCAGGCTTGCCACAAACTGGCGGAATGACCACAGACTCAGTTTCCTTATCTATAAAATGTGGAAGTTGACCTAAATGATTTTGAGGTCTCTCCCAGTCCTCAGATTGTATGGCCTTATTAGAAGGAACATTCAACATGTTCTATGATATTTTGTTTTGCACTAAAAGCACCTACTTTCTAAAAGGCCCAAACTGCTGGTTTTGATTTTCCAAGGAAGTTGGAGACAGCCTTTGACACTAGGATATCTTTGGAGTTCTTACTGGATCTGACACAGAAGATGAGCAACTTTAGTTGCAAGAACCAGATCATTTCTTTACCAGGGGACCCAAGTTCTTGATGTATAACTGCCCTTTGTAATGCTTAGTAAATCATCATCTAGAACTGTGCTGTGCTCAGTGACTTATTCTAATCTTCGTTCCCAGTCTCTTTCATATAGATGGACAGAGGAGAGGCACAAAGACGAAGCCACTTGCTCAGTGCTGGCTGGGCTAAGGGTAGAACAACTTGACTTTGATTCACCCACGGAGCAAAGAATCTTAATTCAGACTCAGTCCACATCCTCATGAAGCCCCTTCCTTCTCTTTTTCTTTTCTATCATGCTCACACAGGCCGCAAGGGCCAGATGAGTTCTCTCTCGTTCTGAACATGAGAGAAAAAACAAAAATCACCCAGGCCACAAGTTTTTCACCCTCCCACCTTTCCTCCAGCCAACCAAGTTTTCACTGCACCCTACTAGATACTGAGCAAAGTGCCTGGGTACAGACCACTGTGTATGCAGATTCAGCAGCAGCGGTGGCCCCTACTCACAGAGCACAGAAGGCAAGCAGGTACTCAGAAAGGGGACAGATGGAGAGGGGCGTGCACCAGCCAGGGTTTCACTTGCTCTAAACCCATGTTGCTCTAAGTGTGGCTTGTAGATCTGCAGCTCCAGCAGCAGGAGCTTGTCAGAAATAGTCTTAGCCTCCACAACTACCCTCTCCAATCCCAATGTGCAAGATCCCCGGGTGATTTGTGTACACAGTGCTATTTACAGCCTCCGCATCAGTCTTGGGGTTGTGGAGTGGCCAACTTGCATGTCATTCTCCAGCAGTGCCGTTGGCTCCCTGATTAACCAATGGACTGTCCTCCAAGCAATCTTCCAATGTTAGTATTTCTGGTTAACTCAAGGGACACAAACATCTCAGGGCAAAATTAATTTTAGTCCTATTTCCTTTCTAAAAACGAAGGGATGTGTATTAGGCCGTTTCTGTTCCTTAGAGCAGAATACCCGAAACTGAGTAATTTATAGAGAAATGAAATGTATTTTTTACAGTTTTGGAGGCTGGGAAGTCCACAGTCCAGAGAACACATCTGGTGAGGGCCTTCTGCTGGGTGTTGACTTTTCACAGTGACACAGAGTGTCACATGGTGAGAATGGGCTGAGTGAGCTAACCTTCCCATTTGCCTTCCTTATAAAGCCATCAGAACCACGCCCATTACTCCATGAATGGATCAGTCCATTCACAAAGGCACAGTCCTCACAATCTAATCACCTCTTTAAGGTTCCACCTTTCAAATACTATGGTCAGATTTCCCACCCTCTTAACACTCTTACAATGGGAGTCAAGCTTCACTAAGTTTTGAGGGGACATTCAATCCACAGCAGAGTAAAAAATGAAGGGGAAACTTTTAAATTGGGGTAGTGGAATTGAGGGCATATGGCGACACCACATAAAGGGGATCACAATTCCACAGCAGGTTCAGAACCACTGGTCTGCATCTGTTGCTCCTAATCTTCTTGCTGTGTGATGGGACCTCGTATCAGGAAGAGAAGGGTGTGACACAGGAAGCAAATACTACCTCATCTCACCAAGTTTCTCGACTTCTATTTGAAATCCAAGAAGCAGAAGCTGCATGTATGTCCTTCTGGGAGTAGTGACAGGTAGGTGATAGGACCACGTAATACTCGAAAGGAGAAGGCAGATGCCTGGGAGGCAGAAAAGCTGGTTTGAATTCCTAAATCTGTTGCTGTTTGTCCTTGGTTAAGTCATTCTGGTCATTGATGGCATGATGACTACAAATGCTGTGTCTCTGCCTATCTAGTGCGGGCACAGGGAGGTGGAGAAGCTGAGTCTTCAGCAATCCACTGGAGGGGTAAACCCACAGTGAAAAGAGAAGCGTGTCTGAGGGCCTCTCACCCTCACCCACCACTCTCCCCGACCTGTTCTGTGATATGGTCCAGAGGAAGGTGGCTCTCTGTTACTTACGGTCACTAGTAAGTGTCAACCAAAGAAGCCAAAAGCTCCCAGGGGTGCTGTACTTCAGCTGCATAGGGAATCCCTGGAGACAACAAACAACAAATATCCCAAAGAGAGGTGCACCTGTGATAGGATTTCAGGAGCAGTGATGGAGGTGGGGTATGGGAAGGACAGGTGTAACAAGGGGGACTCTGCCTAGGATTTTCAAATGACCACCCACAACAGAAACACTGCATAAGACGTGAGACACGTTCAACATTGGAAGAGCTCAGTTTAACTCTCTCTCAGTGCACGTCCCAGGATGGAGCCTTTGGGACTCTCAGGGTTACTAATGACTATGGGCTCTCTCTTTCCCCTCTGCCCACATAAAAGTACAAAAGCTAAAAGGCAAGGCCACATCAATGTACCTCGGAGCCTGTGGTAGGTGGCTCCTCCTAGGAGTCCCATCTCCCACCCCCAAATCAGTAATCTCAAAGAGAAAATAACATCTAAATCCAGAATTGTACCAACACTTAAAAATTACAGGGAAGAAAATATTCCCCTTCCCACCTTCTAAAGAAAATTCTGTGTGCCTCTTGAGCTTCCAGGCCCACGTGGTATGAGCTAGAGGAATGGGTAATGCTGAGAGCTGGATACAATGTGAGTGATTAAAATTAAAAAATGGTAATATGAAGAAAAAAGACTTAAGGACATTCTGCCAAGTCATATAAATGGAATGCTCCTCTCATCTCTCTGAAAAATGTCTGGACAAATTATTTTTGATTCTTTTTTGGGTGTTGCCCCACTGTTTCTTTTATGACACCATGCTGAAAAGGGCTAAAAAAAATCCCAGATTTAGTCCTATTAGATCAAAAGGAAACACACCTCCAGGGCTACCTTCCTCACACATTTTTCCAAGTCCCACTTCCTTCAGATGATATTTGGAACCAAGACTTTTGGTAAAAGAGTTATAGCCAAGCTCTTTACTGGTTACTTAGCTATAGAACTAGAAGTTTCAGTGTTTCTAAGTACCAGGAAAGATTCTTTTATACAAAAAAGAAAGAAAAATCTCCGAGAATGAGAAGTTCTGAAACTTTCCCTTGTCCCCACATGACCTCCTCAGACACTCAGGCTAGTTTATGGTGACTCTGGAAATTTCCATAGCCTTTTCTAGACAAACACATCATCATGTATTAAAGAGTTTCTAAAGGTGCAAAATTGCCTCGAAAACAATTTGTTGGCCTCTTTTCAAATTTATGTGTTTAGAAAATTTCTTGTCTTGTGGTTGAGATGACAGATTCTGAATGCATCTGAGGTCATTCCTTGGCTGTTTGTGCTCATGAATAAGTGCAAAAGAGCTGCTAAGTACATTTCTCATTGATTTTGTGGAGGTACAATTACTTGTAGAGAAACGCGCAGACCTGAAGTGTACAATTTGATGTGTTTTGACAAATGTGGACACTGCGTAATCGGCATTTCCATCACTTCACTGCCTTCTAGTCAATCCCCACCTGCGAAAAACATCATTCTGATTTCTCTCTGAATATAAGCTTTGTCTTTTCTTGAACTTTATATAAATGGAATCAAACACTGTGTACTATTTTGTGTCTAGCTTCTTTTGTTCAACATGTTTGAGATTTATCTTTGTTGTTGTGTGATCAATGGCAGTTCATTCTTTTTATTTTTGAGTAGTATTTATTCTACTGTTTCAATATATCATAAGTTATCTATCTATTCTCCCAATGATGGATATTTGAGTTTTTGAGTTGGTTATTATTAGTAAAACTACTATAAATATTTTGTAGAAGTCTTTTTGTAGACATATCCTTTTACTCCTCTTAGATAAATACCTAGGAGTGAAATTACTGCATCGTAGGGTAGGTACATATTTAACTTCATTTTTAAAAACCTTTCAAAGGGTTTTACAAAGTAACTGTGTTATTTTACACTCCCACCAGTAATGTAAGAAAGTTCCAGAAGCTCTACTTTCACTCCAATATTTGGTGTTGTCAGACTTTGATACATTTTAACAATTCCAGTTCTTTTCTTTTTCTTTTTTTCCCTGTCTTTTCTTTCTTTCTTTTTTTTTTTCTTCTTTTTGGCAGCTACCCAGTACAGGGATTAAACTGTAGACCTTGGTGTTATCAGCACTGTGCTCTAACCAACTGGACCAACCAGCCAGCCACATTTTAGCCATTCTAATGGGCTGTTTCATGATAGCCTTCAATTTGCATTTTCTTGATATCTTCTGCCGAGCATTCTTCTAAATGTTTATTGATAATCATGTATCTTCTTTGGAGAAGTGACTGTTCAAGTCTTTGCACAATTATTGGGCTGTTTGCCTTTTGGTGTTGGTTTGTAGTTCTTTATATATTCTGGACACAAGTATTTTTGTCAGATATATACAGTTGGTTTCTGACTGACAGTGGCTCAACTTACGATTTTTTGACTCTATGACAAGTTTATCAGGGTGTAAAATGCATCCTCAACCTAACAATATTTTCAACTTACAATGGGTTATTAGAGAGTAGGTCCATTGTAGTAGGGGAGCATCTGTATGCTGTAATTTTTTTCTTTCAGTTTGTCATTTACTTTTTCATTTTCTTAATGTCTTTGTATGAGCAAAAGTTTTTAATTTTTTTATGGTTAGTGAATTGACACCTTTTAAAAATATTTTTCAATCTGTAAGCATTGTATATTTCTCCATTTATTTAGTTCTTTTAAAATTTATCTCAGCAAATGTTCCAGAATTTTCAGTTTATGGGTCTTACTAGTTTTTGGTAAATTTATCCATGAGTATTTTATGTTTTTTGATGTAATTGTAAATGCAATTATTTAAAAATTTTTTATTTTTTAGTTGGTTTCTTCCAGTGTATAGAACTACAAGTGATTTTTGTTTATTGAGATTGCAAAACTTACGTTCTAGTAATCAATTTAATCAACTTGATTTCTTAGTAATTTTATGTAAACAATGTCATCTGTGAATAATGTTCCTTGTCTTGAAATCCACTTTCTGATATTAATATAGTCATACCAGTTTTTTTATGCTTATCTTTACATGCTATATCTTTGTCCATCCTTTTACTCTCAACCTATTATTGCCTTTGTATTTGAAGTGTGTTTTCTTGTAGACAGCATATATTTGGGTCTTGCTGTTTTTTCAGTCTGAAATTTTCTATCTTTTAATTTATGTTTTTTGGTCCATTTATATTTAATGTAATTACTCATATAGTTGGCTTCCAGTCTACCTTCTTGTTATGTTTCCTCATTGTCTCATTTGCATTTTTACTACTCTATTGTTCTTCTTCTCTCTTTATTTTGGCTAACCAAAAAACCTTTAATCTTTATTTTATTTCTTCTATTGCCTTTTTAGCTACACTTTCTGTATTATTCTTTGGTGGTTTCTTTAGGCTATTCAGTATGCATTCTTCACTTATTACAATCTACTTAGTATCATACCATTTTATGTATGATACAAAAACCTAAAACAATGAAATTTCATTGACCCCAAATTTTATACTATAGTTGTTATATATTTTACATGTACATGTGCAGTAAAAACCACCATACAATATTATTATTTGTATTTTAATGAGTTGTCTTTCAAAGAAATTTTTTTAAAAGACAATCTTTTTGCTTAACTAAATACCACTGCTCTTCATTATTTCCTGTAGGTCTATGTTTCTAGCTGGCAAAATTAAGTTCCCCGTAACTTGAAATTTTTACCTCTAGCATTTTTTTTTTATTATGCAGGTGTGCTGCTGACAAATTCTCTAAGCATTCTTTTATCTGAAAATATACTAATTTCACCCTCAGTTTTGAAAGATATTGACTCTAGATAGAATTCTAGGCTGATAAGCTTTAAAAAAAAACAAAGAAAACTTTGAATATGTTATACCATTATGTTCTGGATTCCATTGTTTCTGTTGAGAAGTCAGTCTTTATTCATCATTATTCGTTTGTATGTATATGTCCTTTTCCTCTGGCCACTTTTAAGATTTTGTCATTATGTTTGGTTTTTAGCAGTTTGGCTATGATGCTTTTCTTTATATATATTCTGCTTGGTGTAGTGAACATGGATCTGTAAGTCAATGTTATCAAATTTCAGAAATTTTTGGCCCTTATTTCTCAAATACTTTTTCTGCCTCATTGTTTCTCTTCTCTCCCTTTGGGACTTCAATTAAATGTGTATTAGACTATTTGATATTATCCCACAGTCCACTGAAGGCCACTTCAATTTCTTTTAAAAATGTTTTCTTTGTGCTAATAAGTTTGGATAATTTCTATTGATTTGCCTTCAAGCTCTGGCTAAGCTCATTTCAGATAGTGATCTTTTTAGTTGTAGAGCTTTCATTTGGCTTTTTAGTTTTCATTTGCCTGCTGAAATATCCTATTGTTTCACTCATTATGACCATTCTTCCTTTAAATTAGCTGTTGGCAATGTTTTTCTTAAAGGGCCAGAGAGTATATATTTTAGGCTAGCTGAACATACAGCCCCTGCTGCAAATATTCAACTCTGCCATTATAGCAGAAAAGCAGCAACAGACAAAATGTCAATAAACAGATATTGCTTTGTGCCAGTAAAACTTTATTTATAAAAATAAATGGCAGCCAATCTAATCTGCAGGCCATAGTTTGTTTTAAATCATTGAGCATATTAATTATAGCTGTTTTAAACTCTTTGTCTGCTAATTCCAAAATCTGAGTCATTTTAGGGTCTGTTTCTATTGACAGCTTTTTTAAGTGGGTCACATTTTCCTGTTTCTTTACATATCTACAATTGTTTCTAACTTGCTGGATATAATGAATTTATATATCATAGAAAGTCTGGATTATGTTTTTGTCCTTTAAAAGGTATTGAATTTTGTTCTGAGAGCCAGTTAAATGACTGATGCATCCTCTTATTGGTCAGGCTTGGTTTCAGTCTGTAAAAGATGGTCTATTTTGGTTTTGAAATTCATCCTAGGAATGTCTCTTCCTCTGGAGCAGTATTGGAAAAGTACACCCCACACTTCAGATGCCTGTATTTGTAAATAGAATTTGGCATAACTGTTCTCTTTTCAGCCCCCACAATGGACAATCAAAGTAAGGTCTCGCCAAGTCCTTCCCTGTTCATGTTAAGCCCAGCTCTTTGCTAATTATCTGAGATGAACTGTCGTACATACTTCTGGAGCCCCCTCAGTGCAATGTGCTCTTCTGCAGAGCCCCACTCCACAAATCCCAGTCATGCCTGGTCAGTGAGACCCCTGTTCTGCTAGAGCTCCACTTTGGTGCTATCTAGGAGGAAAGTGCCCAGAAGAAAGCCAAGGCAACTGTGGGCTCATTTCATGCATTTCCCTCCCCACAAATAATGCAGCCCTGAACAGCCTATTGCCCAATACCTGAAAACACCTGCTACACCCACTTGGTCTGGATTTATAATGTTTTTGGCAGAAAGGTAAGTTTTGGTCTCAGATACTCTGTCAGAGTTGAAAGCAGAAGTCTTCTTTGGTTTTTCTGGTTATTATCCATATCTTGTGTTAGCATCAGATTTACCAATATTTAAAACACTGGTTGGTGTTGACATGTGATAAGTGCCAGCAAATGGTACTGATGGTACAGGCAGTATAGAGATATGACCTTTTACAGGAATTAAAGATGAAGGCAAACTCAGCCCTTTTTCTATCTTAATTACCATCCTCTTTTTCTGGACAGTGAAAAAAAGGAAGGCAACAGAACTAGGATCTATTCCATGCTTATTATTATTTGCTGGACCCTCTGCAAGTTATTTTAGTATGCTTTTTCACGTAATCTTTAAATCAGTAAAATAATTATTATTATACCCATTTTACAGAAAAGGATGCTGAACCTTAAATAAGTAAAAACAAGGATGGTAGTAGAGCTAGAATTTAGAATCCCGTCTTTCTCCCTTTTCCACCGTGCTGCCTTTTTCCTTATTATTATGATTATCATGATTACCAGAGTTCATTGAGTGCTTACCTTACTTGTTCCACTATAATTGCTGTCCCACTGAGTTCATTCCAATTGCTTTTGTTTCGTCCCTTCTTGGTTAGAGGTGGGCCAAGCTGTCAAGCTCTCCCCATCTTTGGTTCTTGAGGGAATAAGGAGAGTCCTGCAGCACTGGATGGGGGTGGTCTTCAGGAGGACAAGATGCTGGGCAGAACCTAAGGGCATGCAGAAGCTTCACTCCAGCCTCAGTGATTAACAAGCAACAGGCCAACTGACAGCAACCAGCCTGGTTGGCCCCCATGTGTGTTCCTGTGGAGGGAGAGGCTTGCTGCAAGAGAGGCTTCTGATTGTCCACCTTTTCCTTTCCCTGCCATCCCCCTATCCACCTTCTGTATCCAGCCTGTGGTTTTTTCCTTAAATCCAATCTCTTGAAGCAGAAGAACTTGTTGCAAAGTACGCAATGGAATCATTTGATTAGACCAGTGCCATTTTTTCCCTCAATGGTTGGGTGTTTGGCCAATGCTTCTGGTGTCCTTAGTGGGATGCCAGGGTCCATTTTCTAGGCTGAAGGAGGATAAGGTCTTCAAGGTATGAGAAGGTAGTTGGTTAACTCAGAGTTGGGCAGGTAGGTGAGAAACACAAATGTTTCTTGCCAGACATTGAGTGAAGCACTTTATGTATATTTCTCAAAAAAAAAAAAAAAAAAAAAAAAAGGTGCAGAATCATTAAGTATAGAAAGTCTGACAATTTTTATTTCCTGAAAAGTATTTTGCACAGACAAATTTTGTCCCTCAATTAAATCTGTATGGCTTTCCTCCCTTCCTTTGCTCATATCCCTCGTCTCTCCTCTCTCTTCCTATACTTCCTTGGCACAAGGCATATTTAGAATAAAATTTCATTCATTTCTACTCACTCAATTTGAAATATATTGTGCTTTGGAGAGGAACATGTCAAAGTTAACTCTTGGACCATCCCAAATACAAAGGTTTCTAAAGAGTGACAGTAGTAGTCTTAGTTCCTTTTTAGGAAAAAGTGGGATATATATTAATCCTTTAAGTAAAGTGAAGAATGATGTGATTAAGTCATTACATGATTAAAGATGTGAGTGTTCACTGTGCCTCCTGAACTCCTAGCATGTTTCTTTTTCTTTGCAGAGCTTTGTGAGGATGAACCACCAAAGATCACATATGCCACATTCAAAGCCTCTGCATACAAGAATGGCACCATGTTAAACTGTGAATGCAAGAGAGGTTTCCGCAGAATAAGAAATGGATCACCCTACATGCTTTGTACGGGAAACTCTAGCCACTCTTCCTGGGACAACAAATGTCGGTGCATAAGCAACTGTAAGTGGTTTCTTCTGTAACTACCAAGAGAAAGGAAACTGCAGCAAAGAGTGAGACATGGTTCAGCTTTCGTCCACTCATCCCTACAGACCAGAATCAGACAGCCCAGTCTACAGGATAACAAATTCTAGTTGTTCCTGGAATATTCACTCATTAAATAAATGTTTAAATAAGAGCGTCTACTAGTTCCAAGGACTGTTCTAGGCACTGGAGATACAATAGACTCAGCCCTTGAGGAACTTCTATTTGGGGAAACAGAGGAGACAGACATGCCACTAATAATTATTAACCAATTCCAGTTCACAACAACGTGAATGCACTTAATCCCACTGTACACTTAAAGTGGTTAATATGGTACATTTTGTGTAATGCATATTTTATCAAGATTTAAGTAAAACAAAAATAAAAAAGGAATAAATAGAGTATGAGCCTACTATAAAGAATATTTAAAAAATAAGAACAATTCTAATGGAGGAATCTGTACCTCCCATTAGACTGAATTAACTCTTCTGTTTTTTTGGTTTCCAAAGCTCACACATCATACCCTACACATCCTGACTGATGAAATATATTTATCCCAGTTCTGCCTCAAGTACCAGGGCAGTGTGAATTCTTAGGAAATCCTCATTACACCTCTCCCCCTTCTCCTCGTCAGCAACTATCTCTGCTACCCTGAGGAATAAGTTCTGGGTAGGAAACTGGCACCTGGAGAGGCATTTCCTCCCCTGACAAGGGTGAAGAGGGGAATAGAAACTCATGCTACTGGATTCTAGTCTTATCTGTCATCAATGTTTTCTCTCCAGGTTCCATGGGACCTTTTGAGGATTTCTTGGGGGCTGGGGATATTGTCAGAAGAAAGTACTGTCAGTCCAGGGTCTTCCCCTCATTGGCAAGAACTGGCATCCGGAGCATGAGGAATACCCTCAAAGACTCCATATCCCCCCAAAGTTGCTGCCTCTTGCTCCAATCCTGAAAGAGCCCGTGGCTGCTGGGGGTGAGGGTGAGGAGCATCAGGAGCCCACGGGCAGATCATCCTGGTATTGGATGAGGCTAAGAATCACTGCGAGAGAAACAGAGATGCAGACAGTATTCACAACAAAATTCTTTATTTCTGGACATCGAAACTTGGCTTGGGAGCATTGTGGCTCTCTCTGTTGGGTGTCATGGGAATCACTGGTGGGCTGAGCATCCCATCCTCATCACGGCTGGTGGAGAAAGCCAAGATGGCAGAGCCACTGCTGGAATATTGCAGGTGGAAGGCCTCCCTGCAGTGGGATGTGGAGTGAGCGACCCCTAAGATGCCCTCTAAGCCTGGGTTGATCTGATACCATGATTTTGCTGTTGAACTTTCCTCCTTTAGTCCCGAAAGCTCTCACACAGCCCCATATCCCTAGCGTGTCTCTTAATCCACTCTGTGATATTAGAATGTGGGAAGAGCATTCATCTTTTTATTTCTTTACCCTGGAGACAGTGTTGGTCAGTGAGTCTCCGTCATCTGCCCCACCCCAGCCATGTGTGGACAGCAAGGTTTGAAGGTCACTGCTCTGTGAAAGCACCTCAGTGACTTTTACCCCAGCAATTCCGCTCCCCTGTTCTAAGCTGGAATTCTGGTTCCAACCTCCAGAGGCATTTGTACCCAACTCCTTTGCCACACTCTTCACAACAGACAGGGTGTTAAGAAGTCTTCTTATCATTGCTGTAAGATTGCATGGCCCTAACTTTCAGAGTTCTGAACTCCTTTAGGAGAGTGTGTTTGTAGTCAAAGCACTCCTAATTGTCATCATACACATGTACAATGTTGAGAGAATTGACAGCGAGTGGAGTTCCATTTAGTGAGACACACACACTCAAAAGAATGCCACCAGAAAATTTTTACTCTCTTTTAGAATCATGTTGTAGGCATTGGCACTGTGCATCTGCACCAAGAGGCCAGTGTTGGGCCTGGAGTGGGCAGGCTGCACCCATGGGAGGGCTTGTGCATGGCTCATCTGTGTAGCCCCAGCACCCCATATGTTTCAGGGCACATCACAGGCACTAGAGAGATGCTCTTCTGGAGCAAATGAATACCTGGACAGTGTTTTCCATTCCAAGCATTTGTGACTTGCTTCATTTGACCCGTATTCTCTAGCCCCTAGGAACACACAAAAACAAACTACCCCTCAACCTGAAGAGGAGAAAGAAAGAAAAACCACAGAAATGCAAAGTCAAATGCAGCCTGTGGACCAAGCGAACCTCCCAGGTAAGAGGTGAACCTGAACAACTGTCCTCTAGGACCCAGAAGAGTTCTAGGAGCTGACCTTTCTCCTGCATGTATGTGACGTGTTCCCCAAAGGAGGAAAGTCTGGCTCACTATCCATAGGGATGTGCATCTCATTCCCCACTTCAGGACATCATGGGGACAAGATTTATTGCATGGGGTCTGTGGGCTGTTTGCAGCAGCCAGCCTGGGCTCTGGGTGTCCTCCCTGGTTTGGGAGCTGGCCGAATAGAACTCAGCTCAACTCAATAGCATGTGTTGGGACTAACCATGTGTCAGGTGCTGCTGACAGAAGATACAAACATGAGTGGAACAACGGTCACTGCCCTCAAGGAAATGCTCTGTAAGAAAATAATCTGCAAGCAAAACAATTTAGGTCAAGGTGTTTCTTATAGGACAAGGTTGTAAAGTGTGTGGTGCTGTACTCATGGCCCTTAAAAGCCCCTCCCAGCCAACGGCTGGGATGAGTGAGCCCCGTGACTATACCTCAGCTGCCCACAGGTTACCCAAATGAATAATGCTTAAGTCATGATGTCAAGAAGAAATAGGGCCTGGTAGGAAAAACTGAGCTTTCTGGGAACCAGTTGACCTTCCGAGACCCCATAGTCCTGTGATAATTTTATAACCTTACAAAGAACTTTATCATATCACAGATCATCTCATTTGAGACTAACAACCCACTGAGTGAGGGAGCAGGAAGTGTTACTTCAATTTACTTAAGAAACTGAGACAAAGAGAACTTAAAAGACTTGGCTAAGCTCACATGATAGAGCTGGGATGAGACATCAGGTCTCCTAGGTTAGATGAGGGATCTTTCTAACGATAATTTATTTTAAACTAGTTTAAATTTATTTGCAGCTTCCATTATTTAAGTCAAAAAAAAAAGAAAAGAGCTAATCCATAGGCATTGTTGCAAATTAAAAACAAAGGGATGTTTTTATCCCTTTCCTCCTCCAGTTTTGTCCTGGAATATGGTTTCCAAATACATTTCATTGTTGGGTTTGCTCTGCTTTCCCCAAATTACCCTTTCCAATTATTGAACTGTTTCAGAGGTCAATGATTGTTGTCTTTACCCAAGAGATAATCAGCCAGTTCTGGCTGAGGTTAGGTTATTTCGCAGATTGTCTTAGTTGGGATGTTTTCATTTGAAAGAAAGAAATCTGATTCAAACAGGTTCAGACAGTTATGAATTTTATCAGCTGTAATACATTTTATTCTGAGACTAAAATACAAGTTCAGCCATGATTTGCAAGGTGCTTCATGACAGCAGGCAGCTCGGGACAGGGCCACTGAGCTCCCTGCTGGGCCAGAGGGCTTACGTAGGCTGCTTGCCGATGTTATATTGGGTACTTGGGGTTATGGAGAATCTGGAAGGTCAGGGCATCTGTGCAGTTTCAAAGTCTGGGGTTAGAGGGTACCTGCAGTTCCATTTGTCCAGATTGGGAAAAGCAGGTGGGGAATTCTGAGATTACATCAGAGCAGGCCATGACTCTGAAGTCAAAGGTCAGTCAAGCCTAGTTTGCAGTAGGATAACTGAAAAGTTACTGGGCATGGGGAATTTTTAGAGGTCTTGATAGGGCTCCAGCAGGCCAAGCTTCAGGCATGGCTTGATCTGAGATTCCCTCAGCTCTTCCCTCCACCCGGCTCTGACTTTCTTCCCAAGTCTTCTGCCATGGTCCCAAGACAGCCACCAGCTGCCGCCCAAGAATGTGCTTCCTCCCATATCCAGTGGAAACCCAAGGTGGTCTTCATGTTTCGTTGGCCCAGACTGACTTGAGCCTGCCCTCCTCCCTTCCCACTCTCCACCCTGTATTAAAACCCCCGCCATCTTTGAAGAGCAGGCTCAGGCGCCTCCTCTGGGGTAGCAACAATTGGAATGAATTACTCATCCCTCTGTGTCTCCCCAGCAAGAGTCCGCTTCTCCACCAGAATTCTCACCTCCTTCTGTCTCCAAGTGTGTTTCTTACCGAGGTGACTGTCCACCGCTCTGCGAGTGACTGGGTCTTCATGCTTTCCTACAGTGCCTGGCAAAGTTCCCAACACATAGATGTTCTCAGTACTTCTTGGTGGAAGGAAAGAGTGAATGAATGGATGAGCAAATGAAAGAATAAGAACCAAGGTTCCATCTCCAGCAGGAGCCGGCCTGGTCTACTCACAGTGCTTTCCCCGACTGGCCTTCAGAGTTCTCCCTTCCTCTTTCAGGTCACTGCAGGGAGCCTTCGCCATGGGAACATGAAGCTGCAGAGAGAATTTATCATTTCGTGGTGGGGCAGACAGTTCACTACCAGTGCCTCCAGGGATACAAGGCCCTCCAGGGAGGTCCTGCCACCAGCATCTGCAAAATGACCTGTGGAAAGACGGTGTGGACCCCACCCCAGCTCACGTGTACAAGCGACACTGAGCACAGTGGGTTTCCAGGTAGGCAGCTCCCTTCTAGCATCCACTACATTGGTTTGCTCCATTGGGGCCAACTGGTGTGGAATTTCTGACCTCACCTGTTATGCGACCTTGGCAAGCCACTGGAGCTCCCTGGGGCTCCATTTTTTCTCATTCTAAAAAAATAGACCAGATGAATGCTAAGGTCCCCTTCACTTAAGGTCCTGCTGTGCCCTGAGTGGGCATAAACAATCGAAGATGGACAAGCGGGGAAGATCTTTCGAGTGTTTCAAAGCACCCCAGATGCTGCCTCATGGTGGCAATGCTGAGACCAGCTGATCCCAAGATTCCACTACTTCCTCTAAGCCACTAAGACTTCCCCAAGTTCAGGGGACAGTTCAGCCTCCACCCACGCCTTCCTTGCATTTCCTGGCATACAGCGTAAACCCCTTATTCCTTCGGTGCCCCCTTGTTAGCCAGTGCCTCACCTGGAGCAGTTCCCCGCCTGAGCTTCGGTGAGAGCATGAATGTGCGCGAAGGGGCTGATTCAAGCCCATGCACACCTTGTGCACGCTGCAGCCCACCACAGTGGAGGTCTTTGGCTATCCTTGTTCTGAAATTGTATTAATATTTCTATGACCAGAACTCACTTCCTTCAACCACAGGTGTTACTGGCTGTCGTGCTCACTGCCATTTCTCATGTCCCCACCTTCCTCCTGGCTGCTCTGGGATGTGTTTCTTCCCCACGGCCTGCCCTCGAAAGCCTCAGGTCACTTCTTCTGTAAGGGACTGAAGAGGCAGGGCAGGCCCGAGGTGACTGACCACACACAGGAGTAATTGGGAACCTGTCACAGACAAAAAGCTACCTTTGGGCATTTTCATTCATTCAATGGTTCTACTACTGTGACCCATTTCCAAGTTGCAGATGAAAGCCTGGGGAGGAAGAGTCACTCAGAGTTTCATGAACAGCCAGGATCAAGTTTAGAATTCCTCTCCTGAGGCCACTCAGCCACTTCTTAGCACGCACTTCCCAGCACCACTTCCCCGAGCACTCACAGAGATGTGACCAGAACCAGGATTTGTACCTCAGCAGGTGCATCTGATGCCAGCTGGGAGGGCAAGGAGGGGTGGGAATGAGACCCGCGCTTGCCATCCTTGGCTCCACAAGCATCCCCAACTCTCTCCTCCAGGTGAGAAAGAGCCTCAGGCAATCACAAATGCTAATCCTGAGAGCAAGACATCCTGCCCCTTCACAACAGCAGGTAAGGGACAGCTTGCTAAAGGCAGATGAGAGCCTGATCGGGAGAGGGCAGACGGTGCCTGAACCAGCCTCTTGGCAGGTGCACAGGTGGGAAGGGGAAGCCTACCTGGCAGCCTCCCTCCTCCTCCCGACCAGAGCAGTGGCCCCAAAGCTGGTGTCAGGAAGAGGAAACCCAGGCCTGAGGCAGAGGTCTCCAGGCAGAGTATGAACCGCTGGCCCTGCTCCCGCCTCTTAGCCACCACCAAGAAGCCCTGAGTCTCTCCAGCCTGTGCCGTCCTATAATGAGTATAAACAGGGCGCTTCCCCCCTTCTCTGTCCCACAGATTTTCAGAAACATACAGAAGCAGCTACAACCACGGAGACGTTCATATTTACAGCGGAGTACCAGGTAGCAGGTGGGTGGGTCGCTTTCTTTGTGGACAAAATGTACACCAGACAGAAACATGGACAGGTTCGTTGGTTGGTTGGTTGAAATGACCCCCTTCTTGCACCATATAATGTTAATGAAAGTAAAACACAAACCCAGATATTAGCATGATCCAAAATCCCATGAATCAGTGATAGTATGTTGTGAGCAAAGTCTCAAACCAGCCCCAACCAGTTCCTCCTGAGCTGATCTTAAAGGACAATGACACCCCATGCCTGGGGTGAGTGAGGGAGGGGGGCATATAACCAGGCAGAGAGACGACACATTCCAGAGGCACTACAGTGGTTTCCTTGTGGGCGGCTTTGAGGCTATGTCTGCCTGAACGAAAACGTAAACAGCTGACTCCAGAACCTCTGCAAAGCAGCATTTGGAAAATATGAACACTTTCAGGAAATGTTAATGTGTTTATCATTTGTTTGCATATTTCAACATTTCTTCCACCAGATGCAGGCCTCACATACGGTCTCCTTAAATGAGGCCTGGCCTCAGAACCTTTCTGAAGCGTGTGCCTGTCAGTCTGTCCCCCGCTCCCCAAAGTACGACACTGCCTAAGGACAGGCACCGTCCCCTCTTCCTTACACAAGTGTGATCCTTCCATGCTCACTGGGCCCTCACTCTGGCTCTGTGAGCCTCCTAAGGAGTCTTGTAGGGGAGGGAGCTGCATTCTGAGGAGGGAGAGGAGAGCTACCACCCTGACCTGCTCAGCTGGGACCTTCTCAGCCTGCTGTGTGCACCTGGATCCTGCTGCCCCAGCGCCAAGCCCAGCGCTCTGTTGCTGAACTACCTCTCTGTTGACAGTGGCTGGCTGTGTTTTCCTGCTGATCAGTGTTCTCCTTCTGAGTGGGCTCACCTGGCAGCGGAGATGGTGAGTCCAACGTGATCAAGGAAGCATTTCATCAAAGAAGAGAGTGGCAAAGCCCCAGGGCAGAACCAGACCCCTGTGCCCCAACCCCACCCCATTCTCTCACTCACCACCTGCAATTGAGGCATGGCACAGGGAGACGCCTACCCACACCTTCCTGGAGTTGATCAGAGAGCATGAGAGCAGCAGGAAATGGGAAAGCAGAGGAAGCTCACATTTGCTGAGTGCTTACTGTAGGCCAGGCTCCCTGCTTATCTTGTGTGCATTATCACCATTTATCTTCTTAGGAACCTTGGGAAGAGCTATATCCTAGAGAAATTAAACAGCTTAAACATGATTGCATAGCAAAGACCAAAACTGCAACCTGAATCTACAGCCCAAGGTCTTCCTACCTATCACCTTCCTAGAAGGAAACCAGGGCAGTGTCTACACTGAGCTCTTCCTATCCTGTGCTCCCCAGCTCACCTTCTGCAGACACTCACACTAGCGTCCTCTCGGCCAAGAATGGAACCCATGTGTGGCCTAATTGGCATTAAGTCAGGTTCTCAACCCTGGATGCATATTAGGACAACCAGGAGGGATTTTTTTATAAAAACAAACACACATACACAAAAACAACCAAAAAAAAAAAAAAAACCCCAAAAAACCAGTGCTTGGGCCCTCAACCAGAATCTCTGGGGGTGGGCGCCAGACATGAGTACTTTTTCTAAAAATTAAGAGAAAATTCATCATTTAGCCATTGTACAATGTGCAATTCAGTGATGTATTAGTCCATTTTGTGTGGCTATAACAGAACACCTGAGACTGGGTAATTTATAAAGAACAGAGATTTATTTCTTACAGTTCTGGAGGCTGGGAAGTCCAAGACCGAGGGACCTGCATTTAGCAAGGGCATCCCCATAGCAGAAGGCAGAAGGGCAAGAGGGGGCCCGAACCCACTTTTATAACAAACCACTCTGGCAATAACGAATCCACTTCCATGATAACATTAATCCATTCAAGAGGGCAGACTCCTCATCTCTTGAAAGCCTCACCTCTCAACACTGTTGCATAGGGGATTAAGTTTCTAGCATGAACTTTGGGGGACACATTCAAACCATAGCAAGTGATATTTAGGATGTTCACAACATTGTGCAACCATCACCACTATCTAATTCCAGAACATTTCCATCATCCCAAAAAGAAACCTTATACTTCCCAATTCTCTATTTCCTCCATCCCCTGACAACCTCTACTCTACTTTCTATCTCTATAGTTTGCCTATTCTGGACATTCCATGTAAATGGAATCATACACATGGCCTTTTATGTCTGGGACATTAGTGCTTTTTAAAAGTCCCTGAGATGCACCTAATATGCACCTAGGTTTGACAACCCTGCTTTAGGCCATCGGGTCTCAAACTTGAGTGTGTGTCAGAATCACGTGGAGGACTCATTAAGGTGCAGAGTGCTGGGCCCATTCCCTAGAGTTTCTGAGTCAATAGTCCTGGTTGGAGTTTGAGAATTTGCATTTCTAACAAATTCCCAGGTGATACTGACACTGCTATTCCAGGGACCAAACTTTGAGAACCACTGCACTAGGCTAACAGTATTAAGAGTCATTATGTGACACTATTTCACAAAAAGGCAGATTTTGTTGAGAAAAGCCAGTTTCTATCTCCCCTTAGGGAGACTATAGAGACCCACTATGTCTCCACTATCCAGGACATCCCCTACCCCTGCCAGAGTACACTCCGATCAACCCTGATGTAAAGTCCACAATAAGACCCGAGAAGACACAGAGCCACTCCCCGAAAACCAAAGTTCTTAGATCCTATAATCTGCCCAGCCAGAGAGAAAAATTTCAGATTTCTTCTTTTCTTATGTTGCTCATCAGGCCCAAAATATATACTCCTAATTTTCCTCATGTGAATTAAAAAGTACAGATTATTGCAATGCAAATGATATGCCCTCCAGGTTATTGTATTAGGAATTGTTCATACCTGGCAGTCTGTCAATTTCTCTGTGTTAGCTGATTCCTAAGGTGTCTTTAGGATTAAATGAGATGAAGTGTATAAAGTGCCTGACATTTTGTAGGTACTCGATGCTTGTTAGAGCCTCTCCTTTCTCAGGCTGAATACCTGGCAAGGCTTAATACCCATCAAGGATCTTTTCACTGGTAGCTCGAAGCTTTCACACATAGGGACAAGGCTACTTGGGAGTAGTAATGGTGTTTACATTGTGAAACAAAGAACTGTGGGAAACCATGAGTTTCCACAATGTCTCCCAGAATTACAATCTTTGGAGAGACTCAAACAAATCTAGAAATGACCCCTCTTGTCAGAGAGCTTATCCAAAATCCTTCCTTCTAGAATCTAATTTCATCTGATGGTGCCCTCTTGTGGCAACGGAAATCCTACATTTGAATTACTGAAAGAAAGATCACTGTATTGTAGCCAAAGAGAGTTTTAAACAACCGGTCTCAAAGAGCTGGCTGTTAAACGTTACCAGCACACCACTGCCTGAGCAAAGTAGGAAGTAACCAGATGCTCCTGTGAGCTAAGTAAGGACTTGGAAAAGTCTAAGACCTTATTATTCAATACAATAGCCACCAGCCACCTGTGGATATTTAAGTTTCAACTTAAATAAATTAAATGCAATTAAAAATTCAGTTCCTAGGTTGCACTAGCCACATTCAATTGTTCTCTAGCCACCTGTGACTATGTATTGAACAACACAGATACAAAAGATTTCCATTATTTCAGAAAGTTCTATAGGACCGTGCTGGTTAGAAACTAGGAGTTTCAGTTTGTGCAAATCCTTTAGCACAGTTAGTTGCTATTCTTATTCCCATTGCAGCTATTGTCCTCCATATAGTTAAAAAAAAATTTTTATAGAACATTTCATGCTGGGCACTGTGCCAGGAACCCAAAGATGAATACAACATGGTCCTGCTGTTAGGAGCTTATAGATTAGTGGGAGAGAAGAGCAAGAAAAAAAAAAAATACTGACTTTAAATATTTATTAAAGCCTAAGATTGAGGTGTAATAGGAGCAAAGAAAAACAGCACTTAATTCTACACGGGGGTTCAAAGAAGACTTTTAGAGTTGACTTGCCAAAAATATGTGAGGCCAGGTAAAGAAAGGCAGAAAATGGCTTCTCGACAGAGGGAGCAGGAGGGAAGGTAAGCAGCTTGGGAACATGTGAAATAGCCTGAGAGCATGTCTGGGAGAAGCAAAGCAGTTCTGCCCAACTGGGCGTGAAGTGCCTCGGGCAAGGATGGACACTGTCCTGGAAGATGGGGCCAAGCTGAGGAGCTTGGACTTTTTATCCTGAGGCTGATGAGGAACCACAGAACTTAGAGGCAAATGGTAGCACTGCCATAATGGTCTGGCCACAACGTAGAGGCTGGCTTTGAGGTGGACAGTCGTGGTGGCAGTTTGATTACATCACAATGGAATAAATCCACATGGGAGACGATAAAAGCTTGAACTAGGTCAGTGGACATAAGTTACCAGAAATACATAAAGGAAGTCAAATTAGCAGGATTTGGTGACTGACTGGAAGGGAAGGATAGGAAGATGCTTAGTCAAGATCATCCCCAGGTTGCAGTGTGTGGTGGTGGGACCGTGGAGTCACTGTGTCCTAGCATGGAATTTGAAGTGAGGATCTCCAGTGATATGTCCCTTGGGGATTAGCCACAAAGCGGAGCCCATCTGTAGTTCATCCCCTCCCCTGTATTCAGCCTCCACATCTGTCCAGCCCTGGAGTTGGCAGGGAAGTAGGAGGGCTTTCTGGTCTCTTCTCAGATCCAGTCACAGCACAATGAATTGAATTATCATGCTGTAGGGACCACAGAGCAGAGGCTTAGATTGGGCAGCCAGTCTCCGCCACTGGAGAGACAGAGAGGCCTTGAGGTCAGGTTTCAGCATGCAGGAAGGTGACGGTATCCTGGGGTGGAATTCAAAGTTAGCAGGTCCATGGGGTATAACGTTGAGTGCTCTGCCCGCACTGGGTTAGGTGGGACCACATTTCTTGGTGCAGCACCACCCATGTGGCTATGACTTAGTTATATCACTACAGGAGGAAGAGCCGAACAACAATCTGAAAACCCACAGTGGCAAGAAGCCAAGGAAAACCAATGGCAGTCACGAAGTACAAGCAAAATCAAAGAAGCTAAACACTCATCCAGGAAGCATCTCTTGTGATCCCGTGGGTCTGGAAAGTTCTTACGTCACATCACAGGACTCCATCAGTAAGCCAGCTCTTTACTACCCAAGAGTGAGCTCCACCTGCTTCTAAACACAATTCCAGGGTCTCTGAAGGAAAGGGGAGGAGCAACCAGAACACTGTCTATTTTTATGTATTTGTGTTTATTAAAGCTGGAATGGGGGCCGAGCCCGTGGCGCACTTGGTAGAGTGCTGCGCTGGCAGCGCGGCGACGCTCCCGCCGCGGGTTCGGATCCTATATAGGACTGACCGGTGCACTCACTGGCTGAGTGCCGGTCACGAAAAAACGACAAAAAAATAAATAAATAAATAAATAAATAAATACGTTAATTTTAAAAAAAAAAAAAAAAAAAAAAAAAAAAAAAAAGCTGGAATGGTACGGAACTATCTCCACGCCATATGTAGTAAAAAGGAAAGTAGCTCTATGTTAATTTCATCCCAACTTCCCAGTTTAGAAATCCCAAGCCTTTGCACTAATGTAAATAATCTTTCTCTCTCTCTCCCTCTCTATCTTATATAGCTGGACCTTGCCCATCTGGGCCCTTGCCCAGCCTCTGGTTGACTAGCCCGTTCTCCTGTTTAAAATGCTTAATGAACATCCTTTAAGAACTGGACTAGTGACTAGGAATCTTTTTGTCCCTAGCTCAGTCCTCTAAGCTAGTGCCCTTCTATTGAGCTTCCAGTTTTAAATTTCTAAAGAACAGAGGTCATGGCAGAATAACTTTGGGTAACACCAAAACAGGGCAGCCAAGCCCTTGGAACTGTAGAGTTTCAATATTTGAAAGGACTTTTACTGGAGTCAATGTCAGAAACAGAAGGATAAACTACATCCTAGGGAATGAATTATACTTAAAAAGTGTTACCTGTATATCACTAATAGGCCTTTTTAAGAGTTAGTTTCTTTGGGATTGCTAAAGTTAATATTCTGAATTTGGCCTGCACTAATTTGACGTTTACTGGTAGACACATGATGTGCTAATGTGTACATTTCCCAATTAGTGTGAAAAAACACTGGAAAAGGATCAATACATTCAATATTTATGGAAGAAAGGAAAGAAGTGAAGAGGGATGGGAGGGAGAGCATACCGACAGACTGTCATCATGGGAAAGGGCACACAGGTGGTCCTTAAACATTGCCAAAAAGTTCAGCAAGTCAGAATCACCTGTAGGCCTTGTTAGAAACAGACTGTTGGGCCAACTTCCAGAGCTTCTGAGCCAGTGGGTCCGGGGTGGAGCTAAAGAATTTGCAATTCTAGCAAGTACCCAGGTTCTGCTGCTGCTGGTCTGAGGACCACACTTGGAGAACCACTGTTAGACCTCTGCATACCCGCCCTCAACGTGGACTGAAAACACTGGCTTCAGGTGCTGAGATTTCAGGACAGACTCCCGTTCAGTCTCTCATGGAAGATGTCTCCTTACAAATCGGTTGACTCAGATTAACAACAACATGTGAGTAAGGAGATTGATGAAAAGTTTAAACTATCAGCCAGTTTTTATTTCTGAAAGGGCAGGAAAGTGTTGTGGAAAAGAATGGGCAGGTTTCAGCAGGGTCCAGATTCAGATTAAAAAACCGTCTGCTGTCTTTCCTGTGACCAACTGAGTACAAACCACACTCTTGTCCATACCTCCTCCTCCCCACTCAAGTGCAAGGGCACTTCAGAAAGTTGACAGAAAAATAAAATTTAAAGATAATACGAATTTTTCCACAAACTTTTTGAAGACCCCTCGTATATGTTTTTTGGGTAAACTGAAGTTAAGAATCTCAGACCAGAGAAACAAATATTTTAAAAATCTTACCTGAGTAAAACTGAGTTATCGTCACTCGTTTTGAGGGAGGAGGGCCTATGAGATCAATTTTTTTTTTCATGATAATACTAAGATGTTATTTACCTTTTTCACTCTACTTCTCTCAAAGCATATGGTGGAATTTTCCAGAAGCTATGTGATATGTGATGATGTCATTACTGTTGCTAACATATAATGAGTTTATTAATATTGTTTATAAAAGAATTAATAAATGATGTTTTTAAAATTTCTTGGTTTTAATTCTTTTAAAATTGTTATTGAATCATAACTGATTATACATATTTTTGGGGTTCAACGTTGACATATGTTGATCAAATCAATATTACTACCATATATATTGTCACAAATTGTACTTATTCTTTATGCCCCTTGTCCAATCTTTCCCTATCCCCATCTCCCTCTCCCTCCCCTCCCCCCTCTAATTACCTTAGATTTCTTCTCTCCTTCTGAAAGAGTAATGGTTACTCTGTTGATTAAATATGGTAACTGTTGCTAGATGTGATGTACATAACAAAAGCCTTTTGGGATCCTCAATAGTTTTGAATAGTTGTAATAGTTTTTAATAAGGTACAGAGATCCTGACAAATGGTCAACAAGTACATCAACATCACTGGTCATTTTGGAAATGCAAATCAAAACCACAATGTGATACCACTTCATACCCACCAAGATGACTTCAAGCAAAAAAAAATTTTTTAAATAGGAACCCTCAGACACTGGGGATAGGAATGTATAATGGTATAGCTGCTGCGGAAAGCAGAGATTGGCAGTTCTTTAAAAAGTTAAATACAGAGTTAAATGACCCAGCAATCCTGATCCTAGATATACACCCAAGAAAGATGAAAACATACGTCCAAACAGAAACCTGTACACAAATGTCTATAACAGTGTTATCCATAATCATGAAAAGGTAGAAACAACCCAGATACTCAAAGTGTGGTATATTCACACAACGGATATTAGTTATAGGAAGGAATGAAATATTGATCCATGCTACAGTGCAGATGAGCCTCAAAAACACTGTGCTAAGTGAAGGAGCCAGACACAAAGGACCACATATTGTATGATTCCCTTTACAGGAAATACCTAGAATAGGCAAGGCCACTGAGACAGAAAGCAGATTAGTGGTTGCCAGGGGATGGGGAGTGACTACCTAATGGGTGTGAGGTGTTTGGGTAATAAAGCTTTGAAACTCTATATAGAGAGAGGTGGTGGTTGCCCACATTGTGACTACACTAAAAACCACTGAATTGTAGACTTCATAATGGTTCGTTGTATGTTATGTGAATTTCACCTCAATTTTTTTTAAAAAAGACCTTCCTGAGACCAAAATATTGGAAGACTGCTCGTCCCATTCATAATTCTCAAAGAGGGGTCCTCAGCCCACAGTGGAGGGCCAAGAGAATCCTCCTGAAGTTCTTAGGGTGACTTACTAGTATTCTAGTAAGTGAATTATTAGGAGACCTTGAATTTTTGTTTCAAAAAACTAAAATCAGCATATTACTAAGGGTTATTGAAGACTCTAATTCAGTATGGTATTGAAAACATAAAATTAACATATGTTCTATAAAATTTGCACCACACTCCTTAAAATGAGGAATGGAAATAACTGGAATAGGGTTTGAAAATCTCAGCAGCTTTCCCTTTCTGACTCCTCACTTAGGCAGAAAGCATAATCTGATAGGAACAGCTCTGAGGGTGCCCACGTTATTGGAAAGCCCTCGGGAATGTTGTACGATGACGCTGTCATTCTTTGAAGACGAGTAAGGGAGTAGTCAAATGAGTAAAGAGAATTGATGCCATTTTATCTTATATACTTATTTATCTGAAAACTTTTCCAGATAATATTTATGGAGCACAAAACATGTAGTAACTTGAAAGTCTGTTGTAATGTTGAATGTTGATTCTTGGTTCCGTTTTCCACTGGAAAGATTTTCATACCACCATAACAGTATAAGCAGAATTTGTGGCAGGGGTATGTATATCCTGATGTCAGGAGGGATGCAGGTGATTGCGGTCATCAAGACACTGCTCTAACAAGGGCAAAAATCATTGTGGCCTAAATGGGAAGGGTGATTCTGACTCATGTACATCCACAAAGAAGCAGCCACAGTCTGGCCCCTCCACGCATCAGACATCTGGGCTCCTTTGATTTTCTTTCCTTGTCAAACTTAACGTGTGGCTTCCACCCCCGTAGTGGTCCTAACTTCTAACACCAAGACCACACACCCACCAGTGAGAAGAGATGATATGGGGGAAGGGTAAGCCCATGCTCTTCAAGGGACATTCTGGACTTTGTTCACATTACCTCTGCCCTTACATCACTGTCCAGGATGTAGTCACATGGCCACACTTAGCTGCAAGGGAGGCTGGCAAATACTATCTTTGGCTAGGGGGAGGGATGTGTTCTGCTAAAACTTGGGGACTTTATTACCAGTGGATGAAGGCAAAATCAGTGTACAGGACCACAGCAATCTCTATCATAATGATTTATTTTCCACAATTGTTTTAAATGTCCATCTGACAATTCCAACAACTCGGCCATATCTGATTCTGGTTTTGATGCTGGCTTCAACTCTTCAAACTGTGTGCATGTGTTTTTTCCAGGGGGGGCAGCTGGCCAGTATCCAAATCCTGGACCTTGGTGTTGTCAATACCACGCCCTAACCAACTGAGCTAACCAGCCAGCCCCAACTGTGTTTTTTGCCTTTTAGCACATCTTATCATTTTTTGTTGAATTGCTTTGGTACTGGGTAAGAAGAAGGAAGGTAAACAGGCCTTTAGTGTGAGGCTTTATGTTTATCTGACTAAGAGTTACGCTGCATTTACTGTTTGCTGTAGCTGTACATGTCAGGGGCTAGAATTCCCTCTGGTGTCCTTGTTTTTTGTCTGCCCTGTTGTCTTTGGATTGCCCTAAAGACTTCTTAAATAGGGACTGAGACCTGCAGTTCTTCTGGCTCTCTTCCCCTGTTATCATACAAAAGCCCTATGGATAGGGTGGTCAGGTGTGGGGGAGGGTAGGCGTCTATAGTGCTGTGACATGTCACCTCTTTAGTGCCCGTATGCTGGGGTTGTAGCCTTGGCGAGTAACTCTCAGCTCCCCCCTTGGGTAGATAGGGTATGGATAGCTAGGGCTGTAGGTGGCATCTCCCTTTCCCTAGGTTGGTCAGGCTCTAGTGAAACTCCAGCTAGTTAAGAAAACACTTTCCCCTGAGGGCAGGCCCTGTTAACAAGAACCATTTCAAGATGGTTCCTTTCCCCCTCCCCTTGCTGAAAGCATGAGCGGATTTGTCTCCAATCTTCATTGTGAGGATCTCCCTCACTGAGCTCCTGAAGGTAAAACTCATAAAAATGTGCCCCCCACCTTGACTCCTCCATCCTCATGACTGGGCCCATTTGGAGTTTTTAATCCCTCAGAAGTGTCCACACCAAGCCTCCAGCCATTTGTCAGCTAAAGCTTAGGTTTTTCTACCGCAGTACTGCCTCCAGTAGTGTTTTTTGCTCCTGGGTTTCTGCTCCAGTAAGTTGTGATTCTCTCTGTATTAGTCTGTCTCTCCAATTTTGGGGGCAGCGACTTCCCTTGTGATCTCTGTTCTTCTACGGACCTAAGAAGAGTCATTGATTTTCAGTTTGCACAGGTTTTCAACCCACAACAGATTACACTGATTATGAAGAGTGCATGTTGGGAGCTGGTAAACATGACCCCTGTGTGAAAAGGATGGACAGTAATTTATAATTTAGCTGAAGAATACCAGAAGTGAAAAACCAAAACCAACTCAGGACAGTTCTGGTAAGGAATCAGTAACAGCATTCTCCCTGGAAGCTATGTAAATTGCATGTTCTGAATAGAATAGTGAATTAGTGTGTTCAGTAAACTTCAGCTGCACAATCCTTGTCTAAACATGTCCTCCCCTTCTACAGTATTGAGAAACATACCTTTGGAGTTATCCTATTAACAGGAGGGCAGGAGTTAGAAGAAATCTGTGATCACAGGGTAATAAAACTGTCAGCACCATATCAGCAGGTGTTCCACTAAGACTAAGTAGTAAATAATAGAGAATCCAAACCAACTGCTTCACATCACTGTGTCCCCTTCAATGTGGTCTCCTCCAAGGCTCAACAACCTTATCAAAAACCTGGTTTTGTTTTTTTCTCTCTCTTCTCTCTCTAGTGACATCAGGTTTATCCAAAGACCAGCTTAATCTTATGGTGGCAAACAGGTATAGATTTTCCAGGATTTTTATCAGATCACCACATTCTAGAAATAAGAAGAAGCTCCTAGACACAAGTTCCTCTCCTAGGAACTCCCAGCAAATTAGTTCTCCAGTCTTGTTGGCTCAAATTGGGTCTCATGTCTACTCCAGCACTGTGGGCAGAGGATGTGAAATGATCCCTATTTCCTTAGGTCTGAGCCACAGATCCCACCCCTAAAATCAGTGACAGAGAAAATCATAAAAGCAGCCACAGAAAATGAACCATTGCAGAGAAATAAAAATAAGAGACAGAAGATTTCTCACTAGAAACAGTGTGAGTGGAGCAACATCTTTAAACTACTGACAGAAAAAAATGGTCAACATAGAACTCTATACCTAGGGAAAATATCTTTCAAAAATGAAGGTGAAATAAGTATTTTTTAGATGTATAACAGCTGAAAGACTTCATAACAAGCAGACCTGCACCGCAAGAAACCTTAAAGGATGTGGTTGAACTTGGACTGGGTTGACAAGTGTCTCCCAAAAACTCATATCCACTCAGAACCTGCAATTGTGGCCTTACCTGGAAATAGGATCTTTGCAGATGTAATCAAGTTAAAATGGGGTCATACTGGATTAGGGTACAACCTAAATCCAATATGGCTGGTGTCCTTATAAGAAGAGGGAAATCTGCACACAGACCCACCCAGAGGGAAGGTGGCCACGTGAAGGCAGAGTCAGAGATTGGACTTCTAATGTCACAAGACAAGGAAGCCAAGGATTGTCAGCAACCAGCAGAAGCTGGAGGAGGCAAGGCAGGTGTTCAGCTGGAGGCATCAGAGAGAGCACGGCCCCACTGACAGCCTGATTTCACACTTCCAGCCTTCAGAACTGTGAGAGAACACATTTCTGCTGCTTTAAGCCATCAGTTTGTGGTACCTGTTATGGCAGTCCCAGGAAACTAACACAGAAGTCCTTCAGGCAGAAGGAAAAATCATACAAGTTGGAAATATATGTCTACGCAAATGAATGAAGAGCACAGGAAGTGGTAACTACATGGGTAAAATGAAGAGATATTATTTAAATATCCTTAAAAGATAATTTACTATTGCAACAAAAATAATTACAGTGTAGGGAGGGTATATAACATATGAAGAAACAAAACATATGACACAATAAAATAAAAACCAGGAGGGGAGAAATAGAAGGATACTACTGTAGAGTCCTTGTACTATACATGAACTGTTGTGATATCACCTGAATATACACAGCTATAAGTTAAAGATACAGCAACCACTAACTACAACAGGAAGTCATAGTAATAAGCCAACCAAAGGAGGTAAAATGAAACCATAAAAAAAGATTTAATCCAACAGAAGACAAAGAGAGAAAAGAGAATAAAGAACAGATGGGATGAATAAAAATATACAGCAAGATGGCAAATTTAAACCCAGTCATACCAATAATGTCTTTAAATGTAAATTGTCTAAACATCCCGACTAAGAGTTGAAGATTATCAGATTGGATTTAAGAGGCAAGACCAAACTGCATTCTTACTACAAGAAACAAAAAGGTTAAAAGTGAAAGGATGGAAAACACTGATCAAAAGATAGCTGGAGTGGTGACACTCATATCAGATTAAAGGATTTCAGAGTAAAGAATGTCACTAAGGACGAAGAAGCTCTTTTCATAATAAAAAGGGGATCAATTCATCAGGAGACCACAACAATCTTAAACATTCATGCACTTAATACCAGAGCTTCAAAGTACATTAAACAAAAACCAAACCTATGACAATAACAAATAGACAAATCTGTGATAATAGTGGGAGATTTCAACATCTTTGAATTAACCAATTCAATTTGACTTAATTGAAATTTACAGAACAATCTACCCAATGATGACCAAATACACGCTCTTTTAAAATGTATAAGGAACACTTCTCAAGATAGACTATACACTGGGACATTAAAAAAAAAAGTCTCCCACCTCACACCCATTAGGGTGGCTATAGCAAAAGAAAAACAAAAACAGAAAATAACAAGTCTTGGAGAGGATGTGAAGAAATTAGCAGCTTTGTGCACTGTTAGTGGGAATGTAAACTGGTACAGACACTGTAGAACACAGTATGGTAGCTTCTCAAAAAAATTAAACAGAGAATTACCATATGACCCAGCAATTCCACTTCTAGGTATATACCCAAAAGAATTGAAAGCAGGGTCTCAAAGAGATTTGTACACCCGTGTGTGTGGCAGCATTATTCCCAACAGCCAAGAAGATGGAAGCAACCCCCATGTCCATCAATGGATGAAAGAATAAACAAAATGTGGTACTTGAGGGATCTTCAAAAAGTTCACAGAAATATCTGTATTATATGTTAATTCAATTTTTTCATGAACTTTCTGAAATACCTTCGTGTAGAATATTCAGCCTTAAAAAGGAAGAACATTCTGACACGTTATAACATTAATGAACCTTGAGGACATTATGCTACGTGAAAGAAGCCAGTCACAAAAAGACAAATACAGTAGACTCCACCTACATGAGATATCTACAGTAGTCAAATGCACAGAGACAGAAAGTACAGTGGTGGTTGCCAGGGGCTGGGAGAACAGGGAATGAGGAGTTAGCCTTTACTAGGAACAGAGTTTCAGTTCTGCAACATGAAGAAGTTCTGGAGAAGGATGGAGGTGGTGGTTGCACAACAGTGTGAATGCACTTAACCACCACTGAACTCACACCTAAAAAAAAGGTGAAGATGGTGAGCTTTATGTTATGTGCTTTTCACCATAATTTAAAAAATAAGAGTATGTGATATTTGATTCCACTTAAATAAATTTCTAGAAGATGCACACTAATCAATAGTGACAGAAAGCAGATCAGTGGCTGTCAGGGAAGGATTACAAAGCATCATCATCCTGATTGTGGTTTTACAGGCGTATACGTAGGTCAAGACACCAAACTGTACTATACTTTAAATAAGTACAGTTTTTTAAATGTCAGTTAAGCCCTCAATAAAACTCTTTCTTTAAAAATTGCCTCTGTTTGAAATTCCTGGCTGGGTTGTGATTTTTAGACTGATCCCTAACTAAAATCTCTCCTGGCCTCCCCCAGCCTGTAGGTTCAGAGGACACCACGGTCTTTGCAATAACCCTTAATTTTCTGAGTCTTGGCCCACTTGCTAGTGGAGAATATCAGCCCTACCCACACACACAGTCTCACACAGATATTTCTGGGGGTCCCAGGATCTGGTTGGCCTGGCTGCCTTTGCTGGGCTCCCCTGGAGTTCTCAATGTGGGACTAAGCCTTGCTATGCCCCGCCCCCCCCATGAGGGGACAAGCTCCTCACTAGGATGTGTCATATTTTATCACATGGGCACTAATGTAAGTCATTCTTGCCCCAGAGTATCACAGAATCCTTCCTGAAGCTTTACTGCAAAAAGTATGAAGCTACCAGAGGCCTCAATTTCCAATATGTATCAACTACAACAGCAACAGTGAGAACACTGCCTGGCTTGTTCCAAAGCTTTGTGCATTTCAAAGCATTTTTACATCTTCCTTTTTTTGTGCGTGTGACAAGATACAATGGAACAATAACTATGGCAAAGCTGACACTTAGACCTAATTCTGCCTCCAGCGACTATCCATATTACTCAGTAAATTAACCTAACCAAACCCACTCTGCTTATTAGTAAAAGGAGCTTATCTTCATGGGCCCATACCAAAGGTCCTTTTTCATTGTAACTCCACTTACGTTAGCACAGTGTCAGGCACTAGCAGAAGGATCCTTCCAGAAGACTTTATTACCTATACTTCCCTGGGAAAATCACTAACTTCATGAGGCCTCAATTTCCCCACCTGCAAAAACGGGGTTGTTGGTGGATTAGACGATTAACTTAAAGTGCTTTGTAAACCAAAGTGCAATATACACGTGTAAAGGGTAATTGTTTTTAGCAGCGATTCCCATCTCACCCCCAAAGGAATGAAAACACCAAAAGGTTAAATGGCCAGTACCTAGTAAGGTCCGGTAAGAAACCAACAGCTACCCTCACCTCTTGACCCATACAGGTTGCTCAAGTCTCAATGTACCCTCCCAAAGTTCAAGGTCTCCCTACATCCCCATAATCTTCTTACATTCAGATAAGAGAAAGGAGGCTAAAAATGAAAGAGGGGCACGGGGCGGCCTAACACGACCCGCCCAAGGTCAAAACGTCAGGGCAGAAGAGGACAGCCGCCTGCCAGCAGCCGGGGCCGCTGTCCCCAGCCGCCTCCCCCAACCCCCAGCAACGACCGGCTGCCCACCCGGGGCCTCAGCGGCGGCGACTGGCGCGAGCCTGGCCTCCCTCCTGCCCACCCGCGCGCCCTCAGCCCGCCCACGCCCAGCCGCCCCGCGTCCCGCCGCCCCCCCACCGGCGCCGAGACCCCCGCGCGGGACCACGGAAGGCTAAGTTTCCCCCACGGCGTAGCCCCGCCCACGCTCCCTGCCACGTCTAAGGCCTCACGCACTGCGGAGCTCCGCACCTGAGCCCGCGCCGCCGGCCGTCCCGCGTCACCGGCAGCCACCGGTTCCTCGTCCGGGATCGCGAGCCCAGACAGCCAACGACTTCCTCCGCGAGCCCCGCCCCGCCGCGGCCCGGGAAGCACCGCCGCCGGAGCTGACAGACGGCCCCCGCGGCCAATCGGAACGCACGGAGGGGCGCGCTGACAGACGACCCCCAGCACCAATCAAAGCGCTGGCGGGCTGCCCCGGGTCTTGCTTCCGCTCGGGCCGGGAGGCGAGGAGAAACTTTCCCAGAGTTCTCCGAGATGCCGGGGTCCCGCGGAGGCTGCGGTAAAGGCTGCGGCTGGTTGGGCGAGGAGGGGGCGGGGCACGGGCGGTGGGAGGCGGGGGCCGCGTGGGGTCGCACTCCGACCCAGCTGCCTCCGAGCGATACCGCCGCGGCGTGGTGCGGGAGTCCGTCCGCTGCGGGGCTTTCGGCGCAGTAGCGCTCCCGGCTCCCTGTGGTTGCGGCCTCAGTCACACCGTGCGGGGGGCGACTCTAGGACCACAGACGCGCCCGCGTACCCCGAGCCGCGTGCGCGTTGGAGCTCCGGGCTCCGCTTGGACCCGCCAGCACGCTCGCCACAGACCACCCCACCCTCTGAAGACCACCACCCCAAGCTGGGGAGCGCCCCGGGGAGGGTCACGTGCAGGAAGCGGAAGACCCCGGCCGCTCGCGGTTGCGCTCAGTGCGGCCGCCCGGTTCCCCGCCGCGGAGGACCAGGCGTCGGGGTCCCTCCCACCCGCGCCCGGCCTGGCCCGCGGCAATGGCCGGGCCTGGGGACCCGCGGCGCCTCTGCAGGCTGGTGCAGGAGGGGCGGCTGCGCGCCCTGTAGGGGGAGCTGCGGACGGACGGAGGCTGCCTGGGGCCGGCCGGGGACACCCTCCTGCACTGCGCTGCCCGCCACGGGCTCCTGGACGTACTGGCCCATCTGGTCGAGGCCTGGGGCTTGGACATCGAGGCCGCCAACCGAGACTACAAGCGGCCTCTGCATGAGGCTGCCTCCATGGGCCAAAGGGACTGCGTGCGCTACCTGCTGGGCCGAGGCGCGGCGGTCGACTGCCTGAAGAAGGCCGACTGGTAGGTGTCGGGGCTCCAGAAAGACACCCCGCCTCCCCACTCCCTTTACAGTCGTAGATTTTCGTGTACTCCGTCCGTCCCCTTCCACACCGTAGCTTTTCTCAGCTCGTAGTTCTCAGCCCAGGCCCGCTCAGCGGCAGGGTCGCCCTGGCTCAGCCTTCCCCCATAGTGCGGGTAACCTACAAGCAGTGTAATTATACAGTGGATCGTGTGTACTACATATAGCCCCGGGATGTGATGTTCCTTTGGGGACATTTAGCTGAATTACCACTTCACCAGTTGCATTGTTTTAGTTGACATTGCTATAATCAATGTAGGATACATATTCAGATTTCATCAGGTATACTTGTGCTCGTGTGGGTGTCGAGCCTTGTGTAATTTTATACCATATGTAGGCTTGCATCACCACTACCACAATCAAGATACTCTACCGTCACACAAAGCCATCGCATTTTGTTTGTTAGATTGACATCGTTTTTAGTACTCCCTATGTTGGGTTCGTTAGAGGTTGTGACCCTCTTAAAAGAGATTCGTAACATGATGAAGTCCCTGCCTTCAAGTGATTTCTGATCCGATATAAGTTGGAAACAGAGGAGAGAGCCATATAGTTACATAAGTTACATCTCCCCCACTGGTTATGTTTGAGGGTGGTTTATGGTGCTTATTAGCTCTGTCCCGATTCACTGCTATCCTGTGAACTAGCTCTAAGCAGCTCTACCTCCTAGGTACCCCCCTCCTGCAGATGCACACTCATAGGATTGTTTTCCCCTTGTTATTTCTCTCAGGGTCCTCACGGCAGGCAGAGAAGTTGCTAGTCAGAGCTGTTTTCCTGCTTCCCAGGCCCCTGATCTTTTTAGGTTTTCCATCTGTGCCAAGGATGTGTGTTTTCTGAAGACCTGGTCCCTTGCTTCTTGCTTCTCGCCTCAGCTGCCTCCATCTGACAGCTTGTCTTGGTTGGCCTTAGGACTCCCCTGATGATGGCTTGCACAAGGAAGAACGTTGAGGTGATACAGGACCTTGTGGAACATGGCGCCAACCCCCTGCTGAAGAACAAAGACGGCTGGAACATTTTCCACATTGCCAGTCGAGAAGGCGACCCTCTGATCCTCCAGTACTTGCTCACTGTTTGCCCAGATGCCTGGAAGACAGAGAGCAAGATTAGAAGAACTCCTCTGCACATGGCAGGTACACATGTGCAGCCTGCTCCACCCAGGACTGCGAACGTCATTCTGCTCAAGTCACCTACAGGGGAATGGAGGATTGTGCAAAATAGAGGGCAGGAAAGAAGAGTATCTTGGGGCCTTTGGCATACAGTTAGTTTCTAAAGCTGATATAAGAGGAGCATGGCTAGCATGCTCCTCTTATATCAGTTCACTATTCATGTATCCTCCCCATTTAAACAGTGAGCTGGTTCTGTTCTTTACAAAGTCTTTGACCATGGGCAAGGAACTTAGTCTCTCTCTTGAGCAAGTTTCCTTGTCAGCAAAATAATCGTGTAGCAATACCCATGTCACAGGGTTGCGTGGCTTTTAAAGAGCCCAATATATGTAAATCCCTTAGACAATGTTTGGCACATAGTAAGCACAGAATATGCTGCTATTTTTATCATTTCCATGTTGTATTTATTAAAGGCAGGAGGAAGAGAGACTGTATTCCTTCATGTTCTTAGTGACACCTACCATAGTGCTATACATTTAAATAAATGCAGATGCTTATAATTAAATCCTTAAGCCCAAGCATATTTGACATATCTAATGATGATGTCAAATGTAAATGTGGGGCCAGTTGTTTGGAGTAGTGATCCTTCACTGAATTGTCTATCCATAGATTATTTTAAATTAGTTAAAAGCAAAATTGCTGTGACATAAGAACAAGTGGATATAAAGGAGCTGAACAGCCCAGATCAAGAGATTTAGAAAATAGCGTTTAGCCTTTTGGTAGCACATTGAGTTAGGATACAGGGCTGTTCATTTTTTAAAAATCAGTGCCTGTGACATGATATAGTCCAGGAAATATGCTACAATTATTCTCTGGCCACAGTTGGCAGTTAGATATAAAGGAATCCTTTTTAAAACTTTGCAAGTAAATGGGAAGACTTTGTAGCTCATGAGTTATTTGATCAGCTCCCCACCCCCACCTCCCCTAGAGAAACAGCACCCCCATCATTGACTCAAAGTAGTGGAGGACAGATAGTCAAAGCCTTTATTATTGAGTGTAGTCATTTTTTGTAGGAGAATTAAATTCCTGTTTATTTTGTCATGGATTACTATTAAAATGTTTTGCATTTCCTGGGCAAAAACTGGCCTCGGGGATTTGCAGCACAAAAGTGGAGAGATGAGTTTAGAATTGCAAGATTGTGATGACAATTCTCATGAAGATAAGATAGTCACATGTTGGCTGTGTACATGTAAAGTGAAAATATCATCTTTTACCACTTACCCAGTTACATTTTGATTTTTCTAGGGTATTAACTGTACCTACTTTAATTACTTCTTCCTGTAAGTCATGACTAAAAGAATGGGGCAAAGAGTGGGACCAGAAGGGAAAAGCACCTTATATGTGCACTAAAAACCGTTATTCTCAACTCTCTTTTCCCAGCAATGCACGACTGTTGAGAGGCAGTAAAGGTGCTTCTTGAGAGGTAGGAACAAAACAGCAAATTGGGGAAAATATTTATCAGTTATAACAAAGAGTTAATAGTGGTGCTACATAAAGAGCTGAGACAGATTGTTAAGAAACAACAAGTCCTACGTCTGATGAGCGTTGCAGGAATTGCAGGATCCTCCTAGGAGCTTAGAACAGGAGACCTAACTTGGCCTAGGAGTAAGGAATCTCAGCACCAGCTATGTTCAAGCTTTGACCTGAAGGAATAGAAATTAGCTGAAAGTGGGAGGCAAAGGAACATTCCAGACAGAGGTACCAGCATCCATGGATGCTCTGAACCAGGAACAGGCATAGTACATTTGAGAAACTGGAAGAAGGTCAGAATGTGCTGAAGCCTACGCAGAGAAGGGGAGAGTGGATGCTGTAGACCATGTTAAGGATTTCAGATTTTATTCTAAGTTTAGAAGATGCCAGTGGAGGGTTTTAAGAGAGGGGTAATAAGAAATTTGCAGTTTTCAAAGATCTTCGATCCTCTGGTTGCAAAATAGAGAATGGATTGGAAGGATAGCAGGAAGGTGCCATAAAACCATTTGGGGTGCTGTTGCAGGGAAACAGGAGAGACATGAGGGTAGCTGGACCATGGAGACGACTGTAGGGATGAAGAAAAAGACATGGAGATGTTAAGGAAGTAGAATCAACGGGGCCAGGTGGAGAATTCTATGAAGGGGATGAGGAGGGAGGAGAAATCAGGATGACTTTCAGGTTTCTAGCACCTGGTGCTGGTGCCAGTGCCATTTACTGGGATGTGGAACACTGGAGGAGGAGCAGGTCTGGGGGGAGGAGCTGAGAATTTCCCTTTTGGACACGTTGAGTTTCATGTGCCTTTGAGATATCCAAGCGAAGATGGCAGCAGGCAGAGACACAGACGGGCCGAGGTGAGGATGCGGGGCTCATCGACACAGAGGTGATTGAGGCCAGAGGAGTGGGAGAAGTGGCCAGGAGACGACCTATACAAACGGGAACATGCTTGCATGTCTGCAGATTCACAAATCTTCCTTCCTTCCTTTAAGACACATTTTTTGAGTACCTTCTGTGTGTCAGGTTCTGGGTGATAAACATAGTCTTTTCTCTAAAGAAGCCTGTAGGCTGTGAGGAGGATGAGCATAGACGAATAATCCCACAGATAAATATCTAATTGCAAATTGCAGTAATGCTGCAAAGGAGTAGTACAGAATGCTGTGAGAGAGCAGAGCCCTCGTATGGACGGGGAGGAGGCAAGGCCTGTCGAGATCACATTTAAGGTGAGACTTGGAGGTGACCAAGGGAAGAGTGTACAGTCATGTTCCAAGCAGAACGCTCAGGGGTACAGAGGCAGGACGGGGCCTGGCAGCGGGAGGGCCAGGAAGCCCAGGTTGGGGAAACTGGAGAGGTCAGCAGGTGCCCTGTCCTTCAAGCCCTTGGAGGTCATGCCAAGGTTGGAGATTTTTCTCCTTTGTGGAATGGGGAACACTTAAAGATTTTAAGCAGGAGTGGCCTCCCTCAGTTACATTGTGGAAAGAGGTCATCCCTGTGGGGAAGGCACAGCAGGAGGCAAGGTCAAGGTGAGGAGGAGGTTGGGAGGCTGCTCTCTGCTACAGACTTGGTCTTAAGGGGTGAGAGCAGTGATGGAGAGGAGGATGTAGATGTTTAATATCTGGGCTGCAGAATTGAGAGATTTGGGCAATTGACTAGAGGGATAAGGGGAAGACGTTGGCAAGGATGTCATCAGGCCTCTGGCATGAGAAGCTGGAGAAACAGGAGCCATCGGATGGGACAGAGATGGTTGGAGGAGGAGCAGGTTTGCTGAGGAGGGCTGGCCTGTTCCTGGAGACTAGAGGTCAGCTCAGATGCTGAGACAGGAAGCAGAGGGGAAGGAGCTCCTGACTGTCCCAGGTCATTTGTAAGTTTGTGGAATGATAGAATTAAAAGGTGACGCGAATTTTCACACGAACTTCTTGAAGCACCCTCGCACAAACTACTTGAAGGTGGTCAAGTGTCACCCATCCACTGGGTTTGAAGCAGTGCATATTCTCAGACCTGTTCTTTTGGGTTTTGGCTCTAGATGCCACTATGAACGAGACTGCAGAGACAACTGTGGCATCACCCCATTTATGGACGCAATTCAGTGTGGTCATGTCGACGTGGCCAGGCTGCTCCTCGAAAAACATGAGGTATAAAAATGGGTGTTTTATTCCTTTGCTTCTTCCTACAAATGTTAGATCACAGGGTAAACAGAGCTTATCGTCCTTCAGATTCTTGGTTCAAATCATAGCTCTGCCAAGTTCTGCAAGGGACCCCTTGACCTCTTTAAGCATCAGCGTTCCCAGCTGTAAAATGGACACAAATTTAATTTCTTTAGAAGGTTCCTAGAAGGATTAAATAATATAATGTACATAAAGCAGTTAGCGAAGTAAGCATTCAGTAAGTAGTTGCCTTTGGTAATCATAACAACCAGCTGTCTCTGCTGACTGTGCTTTTGTTACTATAGTCTGGAGCATTGAATCTTAACCATTTTTTTTGGTTAGAGAGTCCTTTGAGAATCAGAAGCTATGTATCCTCTGCCCAGAGAAACGTACCAGGCAACTGAGTTTTGCCAGAATGTCAGCAGGTGTGTGGACCTGAGTTTCTCTGCCATTCATCTTCTTTGCCCTTCTCTATTACAAATATAACAGGCACCCTGGCTCAGCAGCTCGCCAAGAGGGCAGAGGTCCTTTAGGGCTTTGACTGCAGCGAGATGGCTTAAGGATGTTTCCAAAAGGAGGCAATAAACTGCATGGTAATTTATATCCTTCTTTCTAAATTGTTAACAGATTGAGTGAGATGAGCTGGGAGCCGGTATTTTCCATCTCTTCTTCCTCCCTTCCCTCCTGTACACTCCCCTCCCACTGAGGATTTCTCAGTGATCTGGAAGTTCCTGGCTCCATGAGTGGCACATTGTAGAATCCTGAGCACAATCATCCATCCATCCATAGTCCATATTTCACCTTTTTCTACCCTTAAAGTGGAATTAGATGATTATGGAGTCAGTCTCTGGAATCCTTAGAGGAGCATGTAACATTCATGAATATGATATAGTATACATACTTTTATAAGTATAGGAAATGCCTTATAATAAATATTGTGTGGTATAGCAATGATAATATTAAAAATGTAACACAAAATGCTATTATGTTGAGCCATAAAATATAAGTAGCCTATTTAATGTCTTCCTTCATAGGCTTTTACTTGGCCATTATGATGGTCCAACTTTTGGTTTCATAGCCGGGAGGGAAATGCTTGTAATCTGTTTACACAGACATTTGCAATGAAAACTTTTCTATGTTCTGAGTACTGTTAGTTAAGCTATAGAGTTTAATCATGAGATGTTTGTTTTTTTAATAGACAAATTCTGTATTGGCTCCCTACAGGTAATAAATACACCTCAAAAAGACAACTTAAGATATTTTTGAAATTTTTATTTGTCAACCTAAATTGAAGCATGGGGTTTTGTTCTTAAAACCCACAAGTTCCATTTCCTGTCCCATCCTTTCCACCCACTGAAACCTTCATTGCAGAATGAGACCCTCGACATAATTTTTAAAAATTTTGTAGCATCACAAGCAGATTAAAGATAGGATGTATCCTCAGGCATTTCTATTCTTTTTCTGTTTTTTTCCTTTCTTTCCTTTTCTTTTTTGATATTTTCTCAGAATTGCAAAGAATAATTATTAGTCCAAATCAGTCTTTTAAAAAAACCATAAGCATCAATCATAAGCAAGATTTAATCCTCTTGTTCAGTGTAATCCAGCAAGTACTTGTCACACACCCACCTTATTCTCAGAATTGTGCTCAGCTTGGTAAACAGCAAGAATTTCCAGTTCATCTTAATTATTCCCAGATGGCGTTGGTGGATTCCCATCCCTAACCTCCAGGGAAGTGTTCTGGTAGTCACAATCCTATATGGTGACCTCCAAAGCACACACACTCTACGTCTGCACCGATTCCAGATGTGATCATCACTTTCCTGTTACTTCAGAGCTGCCTCTGCGTCGATGCCCTTTGGGCCAGCCGAGTACTGGCCTTCTTCCCTTCGGCACACACATGAAGCAGGTTTTTTTGCAGCAGTTACACGCACGATCCGTTCCCATCTGTGGCTTTGCTTCTGCCCTTACAAACTGGCCAATGGTTATGACATATCACGTTACTCTTTCGTTTCCCAGCAGTTCTAGATTCCATCCACCTTTGTAACATAACCTTGGCTACTAGATGCCGCTGCTGAAATGACTCAACAGCCAGAGGTGGCAGTGATTATAACAACGTTAATTGTGGCCAAGAGAGAAGTAGTAATAATAATATAACAACAGGATGTGTCTGTAACAGCATGTTAGGAATGCTCATGGCAGGGGTGATAGTTAATGCTATTCCCTCCCTTCCTAATTACACTTTGCTCACTTCCTTTGGGTCTTTACCTAAAACTCACCTTCTCAGTGAGGCCTTCCCAGTCCTCCCTATCCAAAATTTTCTTCCTTTCTTCAACATTTGATATCTTCTCTTCCTCGTTTATTTTTTCTCCTTAGCATTTGCCACTAGCAAATACATCATATAATTTGAGTTATTTATTTTGTTTATTGACTCTCCCCCACTGGTGTATGAACTTCTTGGACCAGAAATTTTGTGTCCTTTGTTCTTACTACATCTACAGGGCTTAGGACAGTCCCTGGCACATAGTAAGTGATATGGTCAGTGAATGGATGATGACATTTTAAGTTTATTGAGCACCTACTGTATGCTAGATACTCTGTCATGTGCTGAGTGCCTCATGTAGATGGTTTTATTTTGTCCTCTGGCCCTTGCCCCCTGTAGTCTCTTCTGGTTATTATTCCATCTCAAGCGTCGTTTCTCATGCACATGCCTTTAAAGAAGAGTCTGCATCTGATACTCTCAACTCACAGGCACTGCTCAGCCCGCTGCAGCCTCGTTGCCACTACCCTGCGCAGACTGTTCTCTGTGAGGTTTCCAGGGACTTCCTCACTGACAGATCAAGGCGTGCATTTCTAGCCTTTATGTTACTGATCCTTTCAGTTCCATCATCAGTCACAATCCTTGCCTTCTGGACTCTTACCACCTGTGATGACACCCTCCTGGGTTTTTCTTTCTGGTTTTTTCTTCTCTGTCTCCTTCACGAGTTCCTGTGTTAGGTCCCATCCTGTAAGTGCCAGTCACTCCAGCTTCTGTGTGCAGCTCGCTTTTCCTTGTTCCGTGTTTGCTCATAAAGACATCTCATCTTCTGGCTTCACCTACCCCTGATGCCAGTAGCACCCAGATCTCTCTCTAACCCTGTTTCCTGCTGTCTCATGCATTTTGCACTGCTGTTCTGAGGCTCTCACACTCCGTTTATTCAGAGCCTGGCCTTCCCTGTGACCTGCTTACATGCATGCCTGTGTTCGTGGCTTCAGTCGACGGCGCTGCCATTCACCCACCCACCCAGGTTGCAAGCCTGGGGGTCACCTCTGACACCAGTTCCATCTGTGGGGTTGCCGTCTCGTCTGTCTCCTCTACTCCGTCCCCGTGGTGACTCCCTACCCAGGCTCTCACATTGTCAGCCGAGATCACTGTGCAGAAGCCTCTGTTTACCCTCCTCCTGCCCTGCTCAAATCCGCCCTCCACAGAGCAGCCAGAGAGCTCTCACTGATGTGATCAGGGGCACTGATGGCAACTCCCCTCCCAGAGGACCTACTGTACTTCCCCCAGGGTTCCAATGCCTTGACTGAGAACTGCAGGCTGGTCCTGAAAGTGCACCTGCTCCGTGGTGAAAGTTTGTCACAAAGCTCCATCAGGGCAGAAGTCGTCAGGAAGAGACACAGAGAGGAGAGAATTGCAGCCACCTGAAATCAGCTGGGGCCTGATGTATATTACCAAGAAAAAAGCGTATAAGACGAAATAGCGAAACAGGCTAAAGAAACACGAGAGAATGATGCAGACGGAACTCAGGTGGCGAGAAGAGCCAAGGGCAGGTCCCAGCTCAGTTTCACCTGTGGTGCTGCTGGAATTCACCAGCAGATGGGGACCAAAAATGTCCCTTTAGTTCTCCCAGACTTTTTTTTTTAAAGGCTTATTGTAAAATATAGAAAATACTGACGGTAGTAAAGGAGAAACCAAAAATAACCTACAGTTCCACCATGCAGAAATAACCACTTGTCTTAGTCTGCTTTGTGCTGCTGTAACAAAGTAGCTGAGACTGAAATTTCTTAGTAGAAATTTATTTTCTCACAGTTCTGGAGGCTGGAAGTTCAGGATCGGGGTGCTGGCAGGTTTGGTGTCTGGTGAGGGTTGTGCTCTGTTTGGAAGATGGTGCCTTGACCTGCATTTCTGGAGAGGATGAACACTGTGTCCTCACGTGGCAGAAGGGGAAAGGGGGCAGCCTCCCTCCATCGAGCCCTTAAAGGCCTCACCTCTTAATGCCATCACAGCGGCCATTAAGTTTCAATACCTGAATTTTGGAGAGGACACATTCAAACCGTAGCACGACTCTTATTTCCTCCAAGTCTTTTTAACGCATAGAGTTGAGGTGATGCTGCACATGCAGCCTTTCCCCAACTTTATTTTACAGGTAAATCCTAAAGCTCTTAACACTGTGAACTTTATCTTCAGTGGTGGCTAACGCTCCATCGTATTGTCCACATTGATTCTTCTGTGTTGCCATTTTGGTGGTTTTTATTTTTGTTTTTAAGACAATATGTAGACAGGATAATCAGTAGAGCTTTGTCAGATTCGACTGAGGCAGGGCAGGAGGATAGTGACTGGAAAGGAGGCTGTTGGCTTTGATTGCTGGAATGTCGGGAGACAGTGGTGGCTGTGCAGGGGGCTCGAGTGAGCCCTTGCACCTCTGAGAATGTTGCGTGGTAAAGAGAAGGAAAGAGATAGGAAGGCAATTGGATGGGATAGTGGATTTTTCAGGGAGGGTGGGAGCGTAGCATGGTTATAGGCAGAGGGAGCAGAGGTGGGAGGAAATGGAAACAGTGAGAGTGGGGCCCATTGATGGAGCAGGGCCCCTCAGCATGTCAGGGGAGGGGGCTCAAGAGCTGTATTAGTCCATTTCTGTTGCTTAGAATACATGAAACTGATTCATTTATAAAGAAATGAAGTTTGTTTATTAGTTTGGATGCTGGGAAGGCCAAGGTCCAAGAGGCCTCCTTCTTGGTGGTGACTCTCTACAGCAACGCAGGGTGTCACAAAGTGAATGGGCAAGAGACAGTGGCCATCCTCATGAAGCTATCAGAACCACGCCATGACCACCCATGAAACCATCAATGGATCAATCCATTCATGAGGGCACAGTCCTCATGATCCAATCACCTCTCAAAGCCCCCACCTTTCAAATAGCTTGTTGAATTTCTCACCCTCTTAACACTGTTACAACAGGAATCAAGCTTCTAATATGTGAACTTTGGTGGGGTCACATTTAACCCATAGCAAGGGCCTTGGAAAGACTCAGCTCCAGGTGCAGAAGGAATATTTCCTTCTCAGAGGCCTTGAGAAGAGAAGAAAGGCTGAGTGAAGATAGGAGAGAGTCTAGGTTGGAGCCCACATCTGTGCCTCACTGGAAGTCAGTGTCTTGGAGGGTGAGGGGCTAAGGGAATGTGTATGTCACATTACCTACAATAATGAGTAATAATGTGAACTTATATTGGACAGTTCACACTTTTTAAAATTGCTTTCATAAGCCAACAGCATGGAGGAGGGGGGTGGTCAAGATTCCACTGGTGAGCGAGATGTGCTTTTTATTGAGAAGAAAACAGGGTAGGCACAGGAGCTGGCCTGTGACATCAGCTGCAACAGGAAGGATCCACTTGGCATGTGTGGCATGACTCCTGTCACCATCCCTGGGAAAGTTGACTTTGTAGTGAGGGCAGGCCTGGGTATTCCTGTGAAAAGCACTAAGGAATGATTACATTCATCAACCACGGCCTCTGCTGCTGGGCTATTTCTAGCCTCAACACATCATTCTTCACACGTGTACAGGCCCTTTGACCAGTCTCTTAAAGGCTCAGAGCATTCTCAAGGGGGCATGGCATATTGGGGGCACTGGAAATTGCATTAGGAAAAATAGCAACGATAACTCAGTCTTGTTCAGGGTTTCACTGCTTCAGAGATTTTCAGAGTCGGGGAAAGGCAGCATAGCTCAGCCACCAGTGAATGCTCTGGGAGCAGACTTCTGTATTCAAACCCCAGCCTTTTCACTTAGTGACTGTGTGGCCTTGGAAAATGTACACCACTGTCTCTGAGCCTCAGTGTCCTTGCTTCTAAAATGAAAGTTGTCAGTGCCTGCTGCAGAGGGTGCCTGTCACGAGTTAAATGAGATCATGTTCAGTCATTCAACAAGCAGCTGTGAGCGCCTGCTGTGTGCAGTCATCAGGATTTAGCACCAGGCAACCTAGACAGAGTTCTGACTCACCGTGGTTGAGGGAGACAGACTGTAGACCCCAAATTAGCATGATATGTAATACATTATGTGGTAGTATGTGCTATGGAGAAAATAAAGCAGGGAAGGGGGCAGAAGGTGGCAAGTGTCAGACTAGGATGGCAGGATGGGAGCGTCAGAGGTTTTATGATGTGTTTCGAAGACAGAGCCAACATGATTTGCTAATGAACTAGATTTGGAATGTGGGAGCAATAGAAAAATGTTCAGGCCTGAGCAGGTGGAAGGGTACAGTTGCCACTTGCTGAGTGTGAAAGACTGCCGTGGAGCGGGCTGGGGAGGAAGGCAGGAGGGGGCATGGTGCCTGGGTGGGATGGAGGCAGCCATCAGCATGGGAATGAGCCTGAGTCCCACAGTCCCGAAGATAAGGGAGAATCAGCAAGACGCAGTGGGTGGAGGGCTCCGGGAGCGGTGGCCAGCCATGCCAAACCACCACAGGTCTCCTGAGGTGAAGGACACAGGCTCTGAGTTCACGGCGTGGTGTGCCAGGGCTTCCACAGGGAGGTTTTGATGACATGGGGGCCACAGCCTCCTAGAGCAGGTTCAGGAGAGAGTGGGAAGCGACAGAGGGATGTGGGCGGCTTCTGTAAGTGGAGAGATTACAGTTTCAGTTTGGACGCTGAGAGAATGGTCCCACAGAGAGGGGGCTTCTCCCACTCACACGAAGGCTTGTGGGACACGGGCTGCTGACCACCCCAGAGGGCCCAGCCTGTAGGTCTGGGGTCGGGTCTGGGAAGTTGCATTTCTTTTCTTTTTCTTTTTTCTTTTCTAAAAACAGCTTTATGGAGGTATAATTGATATACAGAAAGCTGCGTGTACTCAGTGGATACAGTCTGACGCGATTGGACATACAGGTACACCCATGAAACCATCACCAAAGTCAAGGTCATCAACATGCTCCCCACCTCCCAAAGTTTCTTCATGTGCCACGTTTTTGTTTGTTTTTTTGTGGTATGTATTAGTCCATTTCTGTTGCTTATAACAGAATACCTGAAACTGGGTAATTTATAAAGAAGCGAAGCTGGGGAGTCCAAGGTCCAGGGAACTCATCTGGTGAGGGTCTTCTGGGTGGTGACTCTACAGCAGCTCAGGACATCACATGGCAAGAATGGGCTGAGCAAGAGAGAGCAGACCTGCTCACTCACTGTCCTTATAAAACCATCAGAGCCACACCCATCACTCCATGGATGGATCAGTCCATTCACAAGGGTACAGTCCTCACAATCCAATCCTCTCTAAAAAGCCCCACCTTTTAAATACCATAGTTGGATTTCCCACCCTCTTAATGCTGTTACAATGGGGTCAAGCTTCAGTGAGTTTTGGGGGGACATTCTATCCACAGCATAGTATAAACACTTCACATGAGATCTGCTCTCAAGTTTTCAAGTGCACAATACAGCATTTATTACTGTAGGTACTACGTGGTCCACAGATCCCCAGAAGTTATTCCTCGTGCACAACTGAGACTTTGTGCTGTTCAACAGCAGCTCCCCACTCACCCTCCCCTCTGGTGATTTGCATTTCTCCCAAGTTTCCCAGGGGATGCAGATATGGACGCTGCTATTCAGGAGCCCACATTTTGGGAGCCACTGGGATAGGGAAGTGTGGCAGGATTCCTGGGCAGCACAGGGGTTAGCTGAGGTTCACTGCCCCAAGATATTTTCCACAGTCAGCTGCTCAGGTACAGAGTAGGTGGAACGTAAGATTTCACCAAGATGGGGATTGTTGCCAGGCGGGCAGAGCAAGAGTATTAATTAGCACAGTGTCTAGTACATGGTATACACTTAAAAAACATACCAACCCTCTTTTACTACCCGCACCTCCCAACACACAGGAATCCTCCTACCTCTGCTGCACAACACAGTGGTCAAGCTCCCAGGCTCTGGGGCCCGGCAAATCTGAATCTAGCCATGCGACTTCAGGCTTGTTTCTTAACATCTCTTTTTTCATTTGGTTTTTTTTGTGTGTTGTTTTATTTTTCCTTAACATCTCTTAGCTTTAGTTTCTTCATCTGTAAAGTGAAGTAATAATAACTCCTCCATCATAGAATTGTTGGCAGCTTTAAATAAGACACTGCATCTGAACCACTTAGCACAGTGGCTGATTCGTAGTAAACAATAAATGTCAGCTCTCAGACCAGAGGAATAGAAAGCATTTAGTAAAAATTAGCTCTTGGCACAATCTCTGTCCATCAAAGCCCAGCACAGCTGTCAGATTCACAATAATTCTTCAGATTCACAATAATAATTTCTTCTCCCTGCTCCTGCTTTGCACTTAGTAGCACATGGTGTGCCGTATGTTAGAACTTTTTATACATGTGGTAGTCAAGGCCACTACGTCATTCTGTCCTGGAGGGCAGTGACTATTTCTCACTTATAAACTCCAGAATGTATTATACTTTCAAGGAGTTATCTATGGATTTGAATATGGTTATATATGACGTGCAGTTATGAATCTTAATTTTAATGCATTTTTATTCTAAAAGTAATACTTGCCCATGGTGAAAAATAATTCAAATAGTATGAATAAAAATCATATATATATGTTCATTTTTTTCTTCTTTTTATAAACACCAGAGGCATATGTATACACACATACACACACTCTCTTTCTCTCTCCCTGAATAGGATCATAATACATACTCTTGCAACTTTTTAAATGTAGTGCATCTTAGACATTGTTCCTCACTAGTTTTTATAGGTCTGCCTCATTCTTTTTGACATTACATAGCATTGCATTCTAACGTTCCATCATTCGGATGTTCCTCAGTTTGTCTAAGCTGTTTCCTATCTATGGACATTTAGGATGCTTCTAAGGTTTAATTTATTATTGTAAACAGTGGTGCTATAAGCACATATCTTTGCATCCTTCTGTGAAGGACTGGAAGATAAATTCCTAGAAGTGGATCAAAGGATCTATGCATTTTTTATGTCACTAACTATATCCATTACAGTTCAAGTAGCAGAGAGCAGCATGCATTCCAGCCAGCTTAAGGAGATTTGTTACAGGGTGCCTGATGGTGCTGGGTGGTACTCAGAATTGTTGGGAAGGCTCAAGAACAAATCTGGGTTGAACTTTTCAGAGATGCCTTCAAGAGCCATACTGCACTGGGCCTCAAAAGAACTCCTGCCTTTTCAATCAGGAAAATCCTTGCCAGACTGGGAAGCTGCTGCCGTAGCTTCCAACTCCAGAGGCATGCTGTCTCTGCCACAGTCGGGAAGCTAAATCAAAGTCCCCATGGGAAAACCAACTGCTTTCCCGACAGCCTTTGCCAGCTGAAGCAGCAGAAGTGTGGCTTCCCCCTTCTGCCTCCCAAACTCAGGCAATTACCAGAATCTGACGCACATCCAGGAGTCTAGCTCTCAGGGGGCTCTTGTTTTCTCTGGGAAATGGAGCTTGTAACTCTCCTGCTTCTGCAGTGAGGGAAATCACACGAGGAGGAGGTTGGGGTGGATCCTGAGTACCACACATGGCCACACGCTCACCGTCATGAGAATCCCTTCCTAAACCTGCGAGTGCGAGAGTTCTTGATTCCTCCCCATCGTCGCCAAAGCTGCGTATTACCACACTTTGAATGTCCACCAACTTGATGTAACATCTTGCATTTCTTTAATTATGAACCACATGAAGATCTTTAGATTTGTTTGTTGTCCTCGTATTTCTTCATGTTTTCATCAGCATCAGTTAGCTGTTATTAAGTGATAAACTACCTGAGACTCAGTGGCTTAAAGGAGGAGTCTGCAGGTCCTCTGGGTGGTTTTGCTGATCTGGGCTCACTCCAGCGTTTGGGGTCAGCTGGTAGGTGGCTAGGGCTAGCAGATGATGGCCTTGGCTGGACCACATTGGTTCTGCTCCCTGAGATCTCTCTTCCTCCATCAGGCTAGCCCAGGCTTATTCTCAGGACAGTGGTAGAGGTTCAAGAGAAAGGAAGGAGAGACTTCAGTGCTTTTTCTAGTCTCTGCTCTATTTATGCAGATACTCTCATCCCATTGGTCAGAGCACAGCACGTGGCCATGCCCAGCTCAGTGGGTGGGCACTCCCCAGGCCTGGGTACAGAGGGGCCATTGATGGGGGCCATTCATGAAATCAATCTGCATTCTCTTTTGACCATTGTTTTGTTTCTCTTGTTGATTTGTGTCTTTTTTTAAAAAACCAAGTTAATTATCTCACACATGCTTTCAAATAGTGACAGTAAAATGTTTGTTTTACATTTATAAGTGAATAAAACAGACTACAGTATGGCAGAAAAAAAATCTATATATCTCCTTTAAAAAAATACTCTTGGGCTGGCTGGTTACCTCACTTGGGAGAGCGTGGTGCTGATAACACCAAGATCAAAGGTTCTGATCTCCATAACAGCCAGCTGCCAAAATAAATAAATAAATGAAAATTTAAAATACTCTTGGATGGATATGGACATACACAGAGGCTGACTAAAATGCTGGGAATGCGTGGCACAGAATCCTTGGATGTGGTAGGGTATTTCTGTTTTGATCACAGTATGTGGTAGCTTTAAAGAAACTCTCAGAGTTCTAAAGCTTTTGTCTGTGCTAGCCTACAGTATGCATGGTCTTTATTTTTCCCAATTTTGCTGAAAATTCTCAACCAACTAAGATGCAAATGAACATAAAAGACCTAGGAACAAAATCCAACTTGTGGATCATCCTGCCCTTTGAGTCCACAGCTCTGGGTCTGCCCCACCCTTCCCTCTCTTATGGCTGATACAAGCTTAGGTAATTCAATTTTATCACTTAGCGTTAGATTGAAACAAAAATCACACAGTAGGAGAAGTGTACAGGTAAAGAAGAACATACTCCAAAAAGCAAAAATAAATAAATAAATAAATTGATTATCTGCACCGTTAATGTGGATACAGTATTTTCTCAAAACCCCACCTCCTTATACACACAAACATGCCCACCAAGACACATGGGGGAGGTCAAGAGTTCAGGTCTCCATACCAGCCAGCCACCAAAACCAAAAGACACAAGGGGGAAGATGAGTACAAATATTTTCACATGTAATCATTCCTTCTCAGAGCTTCCGAAGCACTCTTCACACCCCCTTTGTGGCTGACATTAGGCTATAAATTCTCCTATAACTAAGACCCAACATAACAGTGGCATAAACCAAAGTTTATTTTCCCTCCCACGTAAGAGTCTGGGCATAACTAGCCCAGGGCTAGTTTGGCAGACCTGGCGCTGGCTGCTGGCTGTTCTTCGTCCTGAGCATGTTGCTCTCTCCTGTGTGTGTGGTCCAGGATCGCTCCAGCCTGTGGAGAGTGACGAGCAGAAAGGGGACGTCATGCCCCTTCTTTTAAGAAGACAGATATCACTTTCATTCACCATGTCCCACTGGCCACAACTCGGCCACGTGATTGCTAGAATGGGAACTGAAGTTGGAGGACATTTAGGGTCTCTGCCACATGTGCTTACAAGAGCTGCCCTGATTAGGACTATTTGGGTATAATTATCTGTTCCCACAACTCTTTACTCTCCCTTTCCCCCTCCTTAACCTCAGATTTTAAAGTCCTAGGGAACAGAGGGCAATCCACTTATCTGTAGGCTTGAAGTTGTAAGGAACATTGGAGGAAAGCTGTGGAGACAGTATGAGGGGCTGAGAAAAAGGCTCTGTAGCCAGGCGGAGCTGGGTGTGAAACCTCACACTATTACTGTCCAGCTGAGTGACCTTGTGCAAGTTACACTCCCTGCCTCAGTGTCCTGGTAAACAGGGTAACAATGACACTTCCTTCCCATGTTTATTGTGAGGACTGAGTGAATGAATGCATGTGACTCCTGGCATACAGCAAGCACCTGGTACGGGTTAGCAATATTTATTAACAACAGTAGCAACAGTTGAGTGTCTCCCCGGGTGGGGTATGTTGTCAAAGGTGAGTGAAAATCTTCATAGTCAATAGCAGGCCAAGATCAAGAGAAAGGCCTCAGCTAAAGAAAGTGGTTACAGAGGCACCATTCATGTTTCATGTTCCTAGTCTTCTTTTTCCTTCCTCCGTGGGGACATGCCCTCCTTAGTCCTCAGGTGCCTCCATTTTTTTAATCAAAAAGAAAATTTGATTTCAATCTTTATCCATGCTAAAGTATTAATGAAAAAATTTCTAATTTCACCAATCCCTTAGTTATCTGCATTTTAACAGGCATCAAATTATTAAGCAAAGCATGAAGCTCTCAAGATGAAATCCACGCACCCTTAAAAATGTAAAGGAAGATTTTCAAACATTTATTCTCTCTGGCCTCCCCCTGTATCTTCATAATTAAGAAGTTTTCTGTCCCTTTCATGATTTCGTCTTGTTAATTCTGTTTCTGTTCGGCACCTCTAACAGATCCACTTTCTCCAAGTCCAGCTGCTGTTCTCTTGGTGCAGTTACTACGGTGCCCAGCAGATCAGCCCATGGTCTGTCAGTGCGCAGCAGCCATGTGTCGTGGGTGTGCATTCCAGACACGGCACAGGGACAGGGGTCTCGGCTGGAAGACTCGAACCTGAAATCACGCGCATGTCAGCAGATGACTCCAGCTGTTTGCAGCCCCAGTTCTTCATGGGGTCTTCTCCCTGGGCTCTGTCCATATAGACTTATATGAGCTGAGCAAGAGAAAGTGCACGAGGGCTGGGCAAAAGCCACGTGGCCTTTCATACCCCAGCTTCGAAAGGCAGGTCGCGTCACTGCCCCTCTCGTTTGTCCGGGCGGTTCAGGGGAGGGAAGTAGACGCCCCCTCCTGATGGGGAGCGGTACCTTTCCCACACAGGCCCCACCGTGTTCCAATGACTGCAGCGGCCTCAGAGCTGGTCCTGCTGCTGCTGCTCTGTGTGTCCCTTCATGTCGTTCTCATGGAGCAGCCTGAAGAACTTATGACAGATGAGATCGCATCCCTCCCTGGCTCTCACGCCTTCACTTAGAATGACATCCAACCTGACTGCTGCCTACAAGACACCACGGGATGGCCCAGCCCTGCTGCCCCTGGTCAGCACAGGCAACCTCTCACTCTGTGGAACCTGCATTTTTTATCCATTATATTAAACTTGTTCTCACTTTCTATCATGACTTTGCCCTTGAATTCTTTCCTGTGGCAGAGTCTAAGAACCTGGTGAGAGGACCGGGTGGGTTGAGGCCAACTATCAGGGCCCGCCCGGACCCTCCCTCTGACGTCGTCATCACTTAAGTCAGAGAATGAAATACCTAAAAAAAAATTTTTCTGACCACAGTAAAAGGCTTTTCTCCCTCTTTTTATGTACTAAAATGGTTACGATCCTTAAGTGGAAGTTCAGAGAATTGGTTCAAGACTCCATAAAAGTTTATTGGTAAAGATCAGCTCTTTCAGGATCCACAGCTCCTAGTGCTGTGAAGGGGGACACAGGCCCAGCACAAGTCTTTTTAGTCCACCAGCTTGCTCTCTGAGCAATCGGATGATTTCTCCACGTAGACCTGTGTTTCTACACTAGTAATTAGGAAGGAAGAACCAGATACAATTGGTGATAAAAAGGTAAATTCCAAAATTTTATTACTAATCCCTGACCTTTCTGCCCTTTGCTTACCAAGCGGACACCGAAGATGAGAGTATGAACTGGGGATCCTTTGCAGGTGGCGTCTGGATATTCAAATATGTAGTTAGCAGTTACTAGTTTAGTGAATGCTAAAACTGTCAAGACACTCACAGGGAGAGGGATATTCTCCAAAGTAGAGATGGAAATGAATAGTTTTGGCAAGACTTTTAGCTAGTCTTTAGTTTCCCGGGTCCTGGTGCCTTTCTTTGGGACTGGGTGGGCTTTAGCAGCCGTTTTTGCTGTTACTCCTTTGATTATGTGACTCAGTCACTCACCCTGTGCTGAGCCCTTGCTAGGCACCGCAGGGAGCACAGGAATCACAGACACCAGGGACTGGTCCTGCCCAGGACCAGTATAGCCACTGTGTTGTGACGGTCAATGCCATATTCTCTACTTGAAAAGAATACAGCCAGCCTATGTCCCGAAGTTCTTTTTCCATAACACTTAAATCCTTAATGTTTCCAAGTTATCTTTTTCCTGGACAGCTCTTTCCTTAAACTTATTTATAATAAGCCAAATGGTATAATGCTTTCTGTAAATGTCACCTCCAGCAGGAAGTAATCTCCAACAGGATGGTCTGTCTGTGCATACCATCACAATGCAGAGGGTATGTGCATACATCTACTCTGCACCAACACATGACAGGTGTACTACTTTGATTTGCAAAATCCACTGCATATTATTTAGAGAATCCCTTTCCTGACACTATTTTTTTTTTTTTTTTTTTGTCTTTTTTTCGTGACCGGCACTCAGCCAGTGAGTGCACCAGCCAAATTCCAAACCCGTGGCGGGAGCGGCGCCGTGCTCCCAGCGCTGCACTCTCCCGAGTGCGCCACGGGCTCAGCCCTCCTGACACTATTTTGTTTTAAGTAATAATGATTTTAGATCTAGAATGAAGAAAGTTCATGTTCTTTTATAATGGAAAAAAGAATACCTTATTGTTAAATATACACGGGGTTCCTGCAGCAAAATGGAACAAAGATTCAAAAACATCATATTTTTTTTATTCAAGGAAGATTAAAGATTGCAAATATTACAGACACTTAAACTCCCAGATGCTGAAAAGAGATAAAATCTACTGGCATATTGATGAATGCTAGGTATAGTCGGAACTTTTCTTCTTCCTTGCAAGACATAAGCATATATACGAGGGTTCTTCAAAAAGTTCATGGAAAGATTCAAATTATCTTTTAATTCTGTTTTTCCATGAACTTTTTGAAGTACTCTCGTACAATCATAGATTTTGCTGGTGTTTCTGATTTATTCAACAATGTTCCTGATTCCTATTTTAGTACTTCTAGATGTATACCATGAAGACGTTCATTTTTATAGGGTCAGACAGATTAAAATTTAGCTTTCCATTTTTGTTCATTTAAACAAGGACATTAAGACATTTGCTTACTCAAAATAGTTAAGTATTAGCTTGTCCTTGGTTTACAGCTGTGGCCTGTGTGACTGAAACGCGTGACTGATGTTGAAGTTGTGCTTCTCTCTAAAGCACTACTGATGTTATTCTGTAGAGGAAAGTTGCTATCCTGTCTTGTCAGGTCACAAAGAAGAAAGGGCTGCCTTGGCTCAAGCCAACAAAGATGTATTTCAGAGAATGAATTTGACACGATGGACTGGGATGGCTGATGGTTTGAGTGTCCGATCATGTTGTTGGCTAAACCTTCCTGCTGGTATGAAATGAAATGAAATAAAGACTGCATTTGGGAGAAGAAACACACCAGGAAAGCACTGAAGATCTGAAAGGGCATTGGGAACCCCGAGGTCAGTCACAGGATGAAGACAGAAAGGTCTGGGAATGGCTGAGCCCCACAGCCACTGCTCTCCTCAGGGTGTTGCTCAGGGCACACTCTTGGCATGTGGCACGGGGAGACCTGGGCTGGGGGCAGTGAGAGCAGGGCCTGCCAGGGTGGGAAGTCTTGTGGGAGACTCGCCCATGTTAACATGGTCATTAAATTGCTCTGTGTGGTTGCTTAGAGGAGCCTGCCTGTCCATGGCCAGCGTGGCACCTATTCCTGCCCTAGCTCCACCTATCCTTCTCCATGACTGTACCTCTGGATGGCTCTTGAATTGCAATGTTACCTTTTATCCATTTATATTTAGCTCTTTAATGTCTCATTGTCTTTCTTGCACTCAATTTTTGGACAGAAAGAAATACACGTGCATCTGTAATAACCTATGTGGTCACAACATAGTCAGCATATTGTCATATTAGTTGTACTTCTGAAGAAGGTAATAATATAAATGAGCCCCCATGAGCAAAGTTCTCATCTTATGTTTAAATCTTATCCCCATGCCCAAAATACCTAGCAGAGAGTCAGGTGCACAGTAGACACTTGATATGTATTTTATTTTAATTTGAATATTGCAGCTCCAGTGTTGATTGAGTTGTATAGGTTACATTTCTAGACTGTTTTTATATCCTAATACACATATAGTACATGTCTCAGTATATCTGATTCAAATGCTTTGTTTTTACACTTAATATAATTGAAATTGCCAATTTAGAAAACTGCACTAAAATGTTTGTCACCAGAATAAATACACTGTGTTGTATTCACACAATGAACACTAGAACTATTAAAATGAGCTAGGTCTACATTTTCCAACAAGAATAAGTTTTAAAATAATAACATTTTCAAATATGTGCAAGATGATACCATGTGTATAAAGTTTGGTTATGTGTAAAACAGAACTATCTATTTTTTGTGGATTCAGAGGTAAATATTAGTAGTATAAAAACATGAGCAGGAATGAAACTCCTAACCCAGTATAAATGTGGATGAGGGTGGGTGCGTTGGGAGGTGGGAGGTATGGAGGGTTTCACCAGTCGGTGTCTGTTAAGTGTTTCATTTTTTGCAGCTTTACTGAGGGAGAATTTACGTGCCTTAAATTACACATTTTAAATATCCCTTTGTACTCACATATTTGTACTTCTGTGAAACTAGCGCAATAAAGATAATGAACATATCCATCACCCCCTGAGTTTTCTTCTCCCCTTCCCCAGGTACCCGCTGATCTGCTCTGTCACTATAGATCAGTTTTCATTTTCTAGAAATTTTATATAAGTGGAATCAGTCATGCCATACCACTCTTTTGGTAGGGAAAGGAGGTCTGACTTCTTTCACTTAGCCTGACTATTTTGTTGTTGAGTGAATCAACAGATCATGGTGTTGGATAGATAATACCAAATTGGTTTATTCACCCACCAGCTGATAGACTGTAGGTTATGCCAGATTTTGACTACTACGAATGAAGTGGCTATGAATGATCGTGGGAAGCAGTCTCAGTGTGGCACATGCTTCCCTTGCTCTTGGGTGAATAGTGAGGGGTGGAATGTCTGGATCGTGTGGCAGGTGTGTGATTGACTTTGTCAAACTGCCCAGCTGTTTTACAGCTGGACGTCAGCAGCCGTGATAAGAGCTCGCGTTGCTCCATACCTTTGTCCACACTTGGGATACGGTCATTAAATGTTAGGGTTTAGTAGGTGTGTAGTGGTCCCCATTGTGGTTTAGTTCCTGTTTCTCTAATGATTGATGATGTGGAGCATCTTTTCATGTGCTTGTTTGCCCTCCTTTTTCTTCTTTGCTGAAGTGTCCATTCAGATGTCTCCACCACATACTTTTTTTATTAGTTTACAATAAAGTTTTTTTAAAAGATACACTTTATTTTTTAGAGCAGTTTTAGGTTCACAGCAAAATTGAGAGAAAGGTACAGAGATTTCACATATACCCACCTGCCCCACTATCAACATCCCCACCAGAGGGTCCATTTGTTACAGTCAGCAAACCTACGTGGACACATCATTATCACCCAGAGTCCATGGTTTACATGAGGGTTCACTCGGTGTTCTGCAGTCTGTGGGTTTGGACAAATGGATAATGACATGTTCCCCTCGCTGTAGTATCATACAGAGTGGTTTCACTGCCATAAAAATCCTCCGTGCTGTACCTGTTCACCCCTCCCTTCCCCCAGCCTCTGGCAACCACCGATCTTTCCACTGTCTCCAGAGTTTTGCCCTTTCCAGAATGTCATCTAGTTAGAATCATTCAGTACACAGCCTTTTCAGATTGGCTTCTTTCACATAGTAATATAAATTTGTTTCTTCCATGTCTTGATAGCTCATTTCTTTTCTTTCTTTCTTTCTTTTTTTTTTTTTTTTTTTTCTATTTTGGTTCAGTGATATCTGGGGTTTTTTTTAGCACTGGATCATGTTCCATTGTCTGGATGGACCACAGTTTATTTATTCATTCACCTACTGAAGGGCATCTTGGTTGCTTCCAGGTTTGGGCAATTTAAGAATAAAGCTGCTTTAAACATTTGAGTACAGATTTTTGTGTGCACATAAGTTTTCAACTCAATTAGGTAAATACTAAGGTGCACAATTGCTGGGTCATATGGTGATAACATGATTAGTTTTGTATGAAACCACCAAACTGTCTTCCACGGGGGCTGTACCATGCTGCATTCCCACCAGCAGTGAATGAGGGTCCTTGTTGCTCCACGTCCTCACCAGTGTTTGGTGTCGTCAGTGTTCTGGATCTTGGCCATTCTAATAGATGTGTAGTGGTATCACACTGTTGCTTTAATTTGTATTTCCCTAGTATCATATGATGTGGAGCATATTTTTATGTGCTTATTTGCCATCTGTATATCTTCTTTGGTGAGGTGTCTGTCCGGGTGTTTTGCCTGTTTTTGTTTGGCAGCTGGCCGGTATGGGATCCGAACCCATGACTGGAATTAACAGACTGTGCTCTAACCAACTGATTTGACTGGCCAGCTTTGCCCATTTCTTAATCATGTTGTCTGTTTTCTTATTGTTGAGTTTTGAGTTCTTTGTATGTTTCGGTTAACAGTCCTTCAACAGATGTGTCTTTTGCAAATATTTTCTCCCAATCTGTGGCTAGTCTTCTCATTCTCTTGACATCATCTTTCACAGAACGAGAATTTTAAATTTTAGTGAACTCCAGCTTATCAATTCTTTTTTCATAGATTGTGCCTTTGGTGTGTATCTAAAAAGTCATTTCCTGACCCAAGGTTAGCAAGGTTTTCTCCTGTGTTCTCTTAGGAGTTTTATTGTTTCGCGTTTTACGTGTAGGTCTGTGATCCATTTTGAGTTGATTTTTGTGAGGAGTATTCTTTTCTCATGTGGCTGTCCAGTTGTTCTAGTACCATTTGTTAAAAAGGCTGTTTTTTGTTCCATTGTCACTTTGTCAGAAATGTGCGTGTGTGTGAACCGAATATATGCTCTGTGTGCAAGTCCTTATCAGATAGCGATTTACAAATATATCCTCCCCTTCTGTGGCTTCTCTTTTTCTCCTCTTAACTGTCTTTTGAGAAGAAGAATTATTCATTTTTTTTACATAGTCTAATTAATTTTTTTTAATAGATCTTGCTTTTGGTGTTGTACCTAAGAAATCTTTGTTTGTCCGAGGTTACAAAGATTTTCTCCTAGGTTTTCCTTTAGAAGTCTGCAGTTTGGGGTGTAAGCTGATTGCTGCGTGCCATGTGAGGCATCACTCTGCAGGTGGCTCTTGCAGGCAGCGTTGGGTGAAGACTCCCCTTTTCCCATTGCACTGCTCTGGGGCCGTTCTCACAGCCCTCTTCCGCACACCTGTGGGTTTGTCTCTGGACCAGTCTGCTGTTTCGCTGATTCACTTGTTTGTTTGATGCAGGTACTACAGTGTCTTGATTACAATAACTTTTTATAAGGTTATGGTATGTACAAAATCTTCAGCTTTGTTTTGGTTCTTCTAAATGCCTCTCATTTCAATACGAATTTTAGAATTAACATTACCATTTTTCAAAAAGCCCTGTGGGATTTTTATTGGGATTGAACTGATTCTATAAATCCACTTGAGGTGAATTGACACTTTACCAATACTGAGTTTTCCCGTCTGTGAACACAGAATATCTCTTCATTCACAGATGCTTCTCAACTTATAATAGGGCTTACGTCCCAGTAAACCTATCCTAAATTGAAAATACTTAAATTGAAAATGCATTTAATACCTAACCTGCCCGACATCATGGCTTAGCCTAGCCTACCTTAAACAGGCTCAGAACACTGACATTAGCTTACGGATGGGCAAAATCATCTAACACAAAGCCTGCTTTACAGTAGAGTGTTGAATCATGCACATAACTTATTGAACACTGTACTGAGAGTGAAAAACAGTATGGTTGACCGGGTACTCAGAGAATGGTTTCTAATGAATGCGTATCACATCTGCACCATCCTCAAGTCAAAAAATCCTAAGTTGAACCATCCTAAGTTGGGGACTGTCTTTATTTAGGTTTTAAAAAATGTTCTCTAAGCAGTGTTTTTTAGTTTTCATTGTACATGTTTTCCATGTTTTTATATCAGATTTATAACTATCTCATTTTTTACACTAAATGATTTTTTATTTCAATTTCCAATTTTTGGCACTAGTATATAGAAATAAAATTCAATTTGTATATTAATCTTGTGTGCTAAAACCTTGCTAAACTCAATTCTACTTTTTATGAAAATCGTATCAGATTTTCTATATAGATTAACTTGTTGTCTGTGAATAAAAAGTTTTTCCTCTTTATACCCAATCTGGGTGTCTTTATCTTCTATTTCTTTCACTATTATGCTGTGTAGAACTCAAGTATAGTGTCTATAGAGGTGGAGAAGGCAGACGTCCTTGCTGTGTTGCTGGTCTTGGGGGAAAGCATTCAGTCCTCCATCATTACGTATAATGCTCACTGCAGGTTTTTCATAGGTGACATTTATCAGGTTAAGGAGGTTCCCTTCTGTTCCTAGTTTGCTGAAAATTTTTATCAGGAATGAATGTTGGACTGTCAAATACTTTTTCTGCATCTCTGGGATGATTGTGTTGGGGTTTTTTTGTTTGTTTGTTTTTTAAACTATTCATATGAACTAGAGTGCTTTATTTGCAGTTGGCAAACCAACCTTGCATTGCTAAAATAAATTCCACTTCTTGTGATTTATCACTATTTTTATATATTGTTGGATTCAGTTTGCCAAATATGGTAAGACTTTTTGCATCTATGTTCATGAGGGATATTGATCTGTAGTTTCTTTTTTTGTGTGATGTCCTTGTTCAGTTTAGGTGTCAGAGAATTGCTGGTTTCAATAGAAAGAATTGGAAAGTTGGGCTGAGCCCGTGGCGCACTCGGTAGCGTGCTGCGCTAGCAGCGCGGCGACGCTCCCGCCGCGGGTTCGGATCCTATATAAGAATGACCGGTGCACTCCCTGGCTGAGCGCCGGTCACGGAAAAAAAAAAAAAAAAAAAAGGAAACAATTGGAAAGTATTCTCTCCTTTATAACTCTCTGGAGTAGTTTGTACTATGGAATTGGTATTAGTTTTTACTTACATGTTTGATAGAATTCTACCATGAAACCCTGTGGGCCTTTAGTTTTCTTTGTGGGAAGATTTTTAACTTCAAATTCCATTCCTCTCATAGATTCAGTTCTGTTTCAGCTGTTTCTTCTAGAGTTAGCTTTTACAGTTTGTGTCTTTTAAGGAATGTTTCTGTTTCATGTAAACTGTCAAATTTGTTAGTGTAAAATTTTTCATAATGTTTATTTGTTATGCTTTTAATATTGGTATAACCTGTAGTGATGTTACCACTTTCAGTCCTGATGTTGGTGACTGTGTCTCTGTGGCAGTTTTGATTGTGACATACCGCGACTCAGTCTACACAGAACATAATTTCATAGAAGTGACACCAAAACACAGACTTAAGAAGGGAGTGCACGTAGAAACTGGTGGGGTCTGAATTAGGCCTCTTCCTGAGCTGGCAGTTCTGCACCAACATGGGCATCCTTGTGTTGACATCGTGCTGTGGTCGTGTGAAGTGTGCAGGGAAGGAAGGGCACACGGAGCCTCGTGTGAGTCCTAGAACTACTAGAAAATACACAGTTACAGTAAGACACAGTTATTTTGTTTTATGGACTTGTTGAAAAGAGAAAGTCCTTCACCCTGTATTTTAATCTGCTTTTAGTATTTGAGCTGTTTAGAACCTTTGTTTCATAGTGTTACATATATTATGGCTCTTGCAGGACTTTTTAAGTTTTCATTGTTCCTTAGTTCTGAAAAAATTAACATGCAAGATTGGTTAAGAACCATTTGATAGGGCCGGCCCGTGGCTCACTCGGGAGAGTGCAGTGCTGATAACACCAAGGCCACGGGTTCGGATCCTATATAGGGATGACCGGTTGGCTCACTAGCTGAGCGTGGTGTTGACAACACCAAGCCAAGGGTTGAGATCCCCTTACCGGTCATCTTTTAAACCATTTGATAGTCTGTGTTAGACTATCCAAACTTGCAATAGTTTTCCCATTTCATATAGGTTTTTAAAACATGTTTAGTGATACAGCAACCCTCCATGTCCCTGGGTGCTTCATCTGCGAATTCACCCAACTGCAGGTCAAAAATATTTGGTGGGGTAAAAAAAATAAAAAATAAGAATACAACAATAAATATATACATGTGTATAAATTTTCAAAAAATACAATATAACAGCCATTTACAAAGCATTTCCATTGCATTGGGTATTACAAGTAATCGAGAGATGATTTGAAATATATGGGAAGGTGTGCGTAGGTTATATGCAAATACTGCAGCATTTTATATCAGGGACTTGAGCATCTGTGGATTTCGGTATCCATGAGGATCCTAGAACCAATCCCCTGAGGATGCCGAGGGATGACTGTCTCATGTAACGCGTTATGTTGGAATTATCATGTTTCAATATTTGTGTTTTACCATTGATTTTTCTTCTTTTTATAGCTCTACCTTTAGTCCAAGTGGATGAAAAGGGAGAAAAATTAAGGCCAAATCAAAACTGTTGCATAGTAATACTGCGGGAGATACCTGAGTCTACCCCCGTGGAAGTAAGTGACCTTCTCTGAGGGTACTTGGACGTTTCCTGAGGGTTTTTGTTGGTTTTGACATTTTTTACTTCTGTGGTTTTTGGAGGTTGTGTTTCTAAGAATAAATGCTTACAATAGCGCTGTTTTCCCAGGATTTACATACTCTGGTCATTGCTGGGTGGTTTACTTGTAGGAGGGGCTGATTCTCAAACACTTTGGTCTCAAGACTCCTTTACACATTTTACATTAAAACTGTAGTGAGGGTGTGTGCTTTTTGGTATTTAGAAATTAAAAATGAGAAAAAGTTTAAATATTTATTCATTTAAAAATAGCCATAATAAACATACAGATTAAAATAAAGAGCATTTTTATGATAAATAACTTTTCAAGATACATATTTTTATGGCAAGTGCATCAAGAACTCCTGAGCACCAGCATACTTCCACACTACCATTCCCACTCTTGTACTCACCAGCGATTTTGTACCATCACTACACGTTTTTAGAGTTAAGAAAGGAAAAATCATCTTTTGTGTGTGCAAATGAGGTCTAGAGATCATCCTTAGAGAACTAGTAACTTTGGACAATAACTTTAGGGAACCACAGTACTTGATAGTTTAAGAATAATGAGAAATGGTCTAACGTTACCACGTTGCCATCATCTCTGTTACTTGTCCGGACACCTAAATTGAGTTTGCCTTGAGATAGTGAGGAAACGTCTGCCCAGCGGGTGCTGGGATCACGTCAGTTCTTAGCCACCTCACCATGCAGCATCTACCTGCTTTGGGGACTCTTGGAGAACCTGGCAAGCTTGTCTTAGCTTCTTACATGATTGAAGCCAAGTCATTTGTGCTACAGACCTTTTTAAACACCTCATTTGCAGAGGAAATAGACATTTCTATTCGTGCTTTCAAGATTTTAGCTTTTCCATCCTACTCAGTTCATGTAGTGAGGGTTGGTGTGAGAGAACACTTTAAAACTGTAACAAAGGTGAGGGTCCCAGCCACGTCCCTCACCTAGGGTAAGAAACTGTACTGCTTGCTTAGCAAGTTTAATTTTCTGTTCAACACAGGCCATTTTTACTAGTGCTTTTTTATTTTTTTCTTTATTTTTACAGCAGTTTTAGTTATACAGAGAAATTGAGCAGAAAATACAGATAGTTCCCATACGCCCCTGCCATATGCAGTGTCTCCTATTGTTGACAGGTTACATTAGTGTGTACATTTGTTCCAACTATGAATCGGCACTGATCTGTTGTTATTAACTACATTTTACATTTTACATCAGGGTTCCCTCTTTGTATTGTATAGTTCTGTGGGTCTTGCCAAATGCATAATGTCCTATATTCACTGTTACAGTACCATACAATACAGTTCTGTTGCCCTAAAAGTCCTCTGTACTCCACCTATTTATCTTCCTCTCCCTCCCTATTTTTTCTAGTTCTGTATTGTAATATGTGGAGAAAAAGAAATCAGAATTGTATTTTTTTCCCTTATATTTTTATCGAGGTTCTGAATATGAAGAACCAACGTATTTCTTATTATTAATCTGATGTCTTTATTATTAACTAAATTTTAAAACATAGATCCTAGTTTTCAAGACTTGAAATTTTTGTAAGAAGTACAACCAAGTCGAATTTTCCACAATTAGCTGTAGACATTGATCTTGGTATTTATAATAATTTATATTATTCATCATAAAATTTGAACAATGAAAGTCTTGAGAGAAGATTTATAGGAAACCCTATGATAAACTAAAAGTTGAAAAATGGAGGAAGGAAAATTATTCCAAAGCAGTCTGAATAAGAATATAAGGAAGAGAAGGTCCCAAGGACTCTCTGTAATATAAAGCCCTTCTACTGCGTTTTGAAGTGTAATCCAGGCGTTTCCTGAAAATTCTGTCTTCTTTAAATGTAACTAGGTACTTGTCAGTGACTAGAAAATTTTAAATATAGATTCTGATTTTCTTAATCATAGTTTAGATAGGACTTTCCCAGATGCAGAGGAATAAACCATTCTTTCCACTACTAGACTGGTTATCTGGTGGATTGAAATATCCATGGTTGAAGGGTTTTTTTGTTTGTTGTTATTGTTTCCTGGTTGAGTTTAGAAGTTGTAGTACTAACCCACCAGTAGTCAAGTGTGACTTTTGCATTGATGTGTTTGTTTCTTCCTTTAACCAGTGAGCAATTTGCCAGAGATTAGATGACAAAACAGAGCATCAGAGTCCCTGGGAAAATTTCTGTCACTCATTGGTTGATTAAATTCGTTTAGTACTTTTTGAAGTGTAACTGGATAATAATTTTTTTATGATATGGTTCTGTTTTCCCCTGGGACTATTTTTCCTCTGGAATCTGTTTTGTCTGGTATGGATACGTCCACTCCAGCTTTCCTGTATTAAAGTTAGTGTATGTCTTTTCCGTCCTTTTACTTTAAGCCATTTCTGTCTTTTTATTTAAAGTGGTTTTCTCATAAGCAGCATGTAGTTGGGTCTTGTTTTTCTTATTCAACCTGAAAATTTCTGCCTTTTAATTGGGGGTGTAGCCCGTTTACGTGTAAGTGATTAATGATGTTGGTTGGATTTAAATTTACCATCTTGCTGTTTTTCTGTTCATGTCTTTTCTTTGTTTTCTCCTCCCACCCCCCATTTTTGAGTTAAATGAATACTTTCATCTCCTTTTTTGGCTTATTAGGTATAACTTTTTTTTTTTTTGAAAGTGGTTGCATTAGGGTTTACAGCTGGCATCTTTAACTTGTCAGCATGTGCTTGTAATCAGTGCAAACCGTGTCTCTTCCATTTTCCACTGTGCCCTTGTGTTGTTGTCACACATTTTAATGCTGCGTAGTCATAACCCACAACATACTGTTGGTATGTTTGCTTTAAACAAGTCAGTCTCCTTTTAAAGAGACTGACAGCCTCCACATTGGCTCTGGTGAAAATTCTGATGCCATATCTTCCCTCCTCTCCTCCTGGCCACTGTGCGGACATTGCTGCTGGTTTAAGCAGTTTGCTTGCAGTGTGCCTTGGTGTTGCTTCCAAGTTTCCTGCACTTGAAGTTCATTGAGCCATTATGTTTTCCAGTCTTTTCTCTTTTATTCCATCTGTCCTTTTGTTCAGAAAGTGTCTAACTAGCTGGTAATTCTCTTCAGTTTGTTTTTTATTTCTGACATATTTTTTCATTTCCAGAAGTTCAATAATTTGGGTCTTTTTTTTTTTAATCTCTCACATTTCTATTTAACATGTTCAGTCTTGACTTTTTGGAGCATATGGAACATATATCCAGTAACTATTTTAATGTTTTTGTCTACTGATTCTGTCATCTGTATCATTTCCAGATCTAATTTGAGTGGTTCGTCTTTGCATGCTTGCTTAGTAATTTTTGAGTGGATGCCAGGCATTTTGAACTTTCTTCACTGGTTACTGAATATTTTTGTATTCTTACACATATTCTTGAGCTTTGTCTTGAGATGCAGTTACGTTACCTAAAACCAGTTTGATCCTAAAGGCAGAATCAGAGCAGCCTGCACTCTAGGCTCATCTTTCCCCGTTGCTGAGGCCGTGCCTTTCCTGGTACACTACCTGCTGTCCTTTAGTGCAGGAGGGTCTTCCTCTCTGGCTGGTGGAACACACACTGCTCCCCTCCCAGTGAGCCTTCTCTGGGGTGGTTCCTCGAGGCATTTCAGGCTGAAGACCTGGGGAGGGCCCACCCCAAGCTCCAGGGCCTACTGGCCCAGTGGCCAGAAATTCCAGTCATGAGCTTGGCACCTGCAGGGCTCACCTTGTTCACGTCCCCTGGGGATTGCTCTCCTGTATTGACTCACGTCTGGTGTCTGAAAACCATTATTTCACGTATCTTGTCTTTTGTTTTGAATTGTGTCATGTGAGAGGGTGACTCTAGTCCACTTTGGCCAAAAGCAAAAATCCAGCTAATCTTTTTATTTCTTAAATTATCTTTTTTTTTTTTTTTTAAAGTTGTGTAGTTATCAGCCTCATGGTAAAATACAGTATTTTTTGTGTTAATTTGGTTCATGTGAAATTGTTCTCTTGAGCGTGGTGATCCGATGTGGAAGCCCCGCTGAGCCCTAACTAAGCCTCTGTTGAGAGAGGGTCACAAGGCATCAGAGTACTGGACTGTGAAAGGGTAAGTCTTTGAAAGGATGCATGCTTTTACTTTTGTGAGAACAGAAACTGGCGTAGTCAAGAGTTAATTTCTGGTCTCAGGGCCGCGAGGCCTTTGGGGCGGGTCCTCCGCCCTGCACCATCACCGCCTCTTCCTCACAGCACTCACCCTCACAGCACTCACAGCCGAGGTCACAGAACACAGCGTGAGCCCTGCAGAACCCCGTGCCTATAGGACGTGATCCGCCCGAGGCACCTGGCCCCTAGAGGATGGAAATGTGTGATGAGAAGGTGCGAGGCAGGAGGAGGAGCACCTCGCAGGCGGGTGGTGTCGGGGTCTCCTCCTGCTGCATGAGAAACCCGGGTGCCTGGGGGGTAGAGCCCCAGCCCCAACCCGGGAGCCTGGGGGTAGAGGAGCCTCAGCCCCCACCCGGGCACTCAGAGCTTTGTACCACCCAACCTCTGGGCCCCCACTGAAAACAAAATAAAACCAGAACCAAACCCCCTCTCGGTGCCTGTGTCTGAAAATGCCACATCATAGGCTCCTCTGGTTAAGGTTTTGAAAACCATGCATGAAATTCAGATACAGTGGGGTAAGGAGGGACACTGCCATTATCAGCTATTTTCACCTTAGCTCCAATTATCTTTATTAAATTAGCCTTAGCAGAGAACACCGCAGTGAGGGCACAGAACAGGTACACTTTTATATGAGGAGACAGGAGGGACAGTCTGAGGATATGAGGTGCTCATTAGCCCAGTGGCCTTTGCTGGGGACCCAGGGCTGCTGCAGAAATGGGGCACAGGAGGTGGCAGAGAGCCCACTTCATGCAGGAAAAAACCTGAAGGAGCAGTCTCAACTAGTGACTGGTGAGACACACTCTTATCAAGAGGAGGTCCCTGTATTAGTCCGTTTATGTTGCCTATAACAGAAATACCTGAGACTGGGTAATTTATAAAGAACCGAGGTTTATTTGACTCACGATTCTGGGACAGCAGCATCTGGCACGGGCCTCAGGCTGCTTCTACTCATGGTGGAAAGTGGCAGGCAGCCAGCGGGTACAGCAGATCACATGGCAAGAGAGGAAGCAGGAGAGAGAGAGAAGGTACCAGGGTCTTTTTTAAGCAACTAGCTCTGGCGGGAATTAATAGAGCCAGAACTCACTTATTAATCCTCCCTCCCCTAGGGAGAGCATGAATCCATTCATGAAGGATCCGCCCCCATGACTCAATCAGTTTCCAACACTGCCACATTGGGGATCAAATTTCCACATGAGTTTTGGAGGGGACAACACATCCAAACTACAGCAGTCCCCATTGTCCTTCCTTTGGAGGTCTGGGCCACCAACAGCCTCTCTGCACACAGCCCAGGGCTGCCTCAGAGACCCCTCCCCACTGTTTGCAGAGGGGCCAGTGTCCCACCTGTCACGCCCCCGAGGAGAATGTGGTCCGTGGCTGCTGCCTCACTGATCCTTCCTTGTGTCTGAACCATCAGGCCATGAGGCTTCAAGGAGAGAGGAGGCCTGCTCAGTGTGTCTTCTCAGCACTTTAGCGCAGCCTGGGTGAAAGTGGTCCTAGAGGTGAGATTAACCCAATTACCTGGAACCAAAAAGCACTGGCAGAAGCTGCCACCAGCGTTTCCTTTTCAGCTCTCAAAGGACCAGACAGCGTCACCAGAAGTGGCAGCAGTGCTGCAGATGTGCTGCAGGACTGTCCTGTCTGAGCCAGGACCATGCATCTGGTACCTTCTGTTCTTCTATGGAGTCTGCCACTCACTGGGGTCTAAAAGGACAGGACACAGGTCCTTGCCTGCACGTGTCAGTCAGTTTGGGCTGTGTAACAAACCAGAGACTTGCCACTCACAGTCCCAGAGGCTGGAAGCTCTGGATCCAGGTATGCAGGCCCCGTTCCTGGGGTGGCCTGGCCTCCTGGCGTGCAGATGTCACCCTCTCCCTATGTCCTCCCCTGCTGGGGGAGGGGGCTCTGGCATCTATTCCTCTCTAGAGGGCCATGGCCTTCACAACTTCATCCAACCTTCACCACCTCTGTAGAGGCCCCATCTCCAGATGCAGCCACATCAGGGGTGGGGGCTCACACAGTGCCACGGGGGTGAGAGGAGGGGGATGTCCTGCCAGAACCAGGGGAGACGGAGTTGTGCAATCTTGAGTTGGGCCTTGAGGAATGTGTGGGATTGGGGTAGAAGGGGGAATCATGTGGGAAACGTGTTGGCGCATGACAGACGTTTGGAAAGGGGGAGGCTGGCCCTGATGTGCCGGAGGCCTCTTCAGACAGCAGGACTCTGGAGCGCAGAGTGGTGTAGCCGCCTAGGTAAGCAGACATGTGAGGACTGACGGGCCATGAGATGTCTCCAGTGCCCTGCAGATGATGTGCAGTTCCCGGGGGAACCCACAGACGACAGCAAGGCCAAGAGAGATGCCAGTGTGTATTGTTGCTGCACACACAGCTGTCACCACTGTGTGCTGCAGGTGACACACAGGGTCACTGTCACCTGCAGGACAGCTTGTCCTGGGCAGGGTAGGGAACCCCTACATCCTGGTCCTGGTGAGTCACCGGGACACAGAGCCTCTGTCCACCCAGGAATCACCCAAGCTCCTGACAGCCCTGTGGTGGGAGAGACCGTGTGATGCACCTGGGACCAGAGTCTTGTGCTGGCCTGAGAGGAGAGAGGTTGAGGTTGCTGTCTACACTGTCCCTGCCTGAGAAGAGGCCCCTCCTACAACCACAGGAGCCCGTGGGCGTCCGCAAAAACGGGAGGCCATGGCTGCCCGTGGGGTCAGGGAGATGTGCTCTTCACCCTTAATACTTCAGGATTCTGGGTGCCGTGTACAATTTTTACCATAAGAATTAAAATAATCTTGTATCATTTCATTTTTGAAAAAGAAGAGCCCGTGTTTGGGAAATGTTATCCAGTAGCAAGAATTGAGTCTTTACGTGGCACGAATTTCAAGCTGCTCTTCGAGTTGGAAAGCTCTTTAAGTGCCGCCTTCTGCTGCCACCACTGCCCGCCTGACCCCGCCACATGTTCTCCCAGTGCGTGCAGCTGGAGGCCCTGCGCAGGCACAGTCCCCAAATCCTCCCCTTCTGTTCTGACCTGGATGACAAGGTGCTCGAGACCCTGGAGCTCTGCCCCGGGCGTTCACACCTGGACACCGGCCTCTGGGTCCACGTCAAGCTTCGCGGTGGCGCTCGGCCGGGAGCACCGAGCACCTGCCCTCCGCTGCTCACCGCGGGGCCGCCGCTCTGCGTGCGGGCTCAGCATGTCCTTTGTGCGAAAAGCTACCCAAACTCCGTTTCACCTCTTCCTTCTGCTCGGTTCTGTCATTCGTCGTCCCTTCCGCAGTCACTGGCACACGCGCTGGTGACGATGCCCGGGGGAGGGGGCCGAAGCGCCGGCACCGCCCCTCCAGCTTCTGTCCCCGCGCTCCCCCGGGCGGTGCTGGCACATGCGGCGGGCGCGGCGTGCGTCCGGGGGTCCCAGGTCTCCACGGCGGGCTCCCCCGCGCGGCCCCGTCGGGCCCCGGGAGTGCAGCGGCGCGCGGGGGTCGCCCGGACGCATCTCTCGTCCCCTTCCCGTTCCCTGGCGTGAATCCCTCTACGTGCCCGCGACAACTGGTGGCACAGTGAGTGACCCAGAGGCCCGAGGAGAGGTCGGCGGTGAGACGCCCGCTCTGGGGAGGAAAGCCTTTCGTTCACAGCCCCGCCGCCCGCAAACCTGGGTGACCCGGAACCCACTCCAAGGCGAGGAGTCGCGGAGCTCCTGGAGGCGCCCCGCTGCCTGGCGCTGCCGCGGAAGGTGACGCGGGGCGGGGGCGACCCGGCTCTTCCGAGACGTCTGGAGGCCACCGTGACCGGTCAGCAGGAGCTCCGCAACCGCAGGGGGAGGCGAGGGCGCGCCTCTCGGTCACTCCCGGCCAGTCCGTCCTGGCTTTTCCTGCACAAATGGGGTGGCTCGAGGGGCAGCCTCTAAGTTCCTTTCAGCCTGGACAACAGACTCTGATTCTGGTCGCGGGAACCAGGGACCGCGGAGCCCGGCTCGGCCGGCCGCTCCCGGGAAGACTGTTAGGGCAGCGCGTGCCACCGGGAGTGGGAGGGACGGTCACCGCAGCCTCGCCGGGTGAAGGGCCGCCGGGTGGGACCCCTCCTGTTCCGTGGCACAGACGCACGCAGACTGCACGAAGGGCCGAGTCCTCACCCCGAGGCCACCACTGGGTGAGTCCCCAGTCTTTCCGTGGAGAGGGAGCGGTTCTTTATTTCCCGAGGTCTGAGCAGCACTGTCCAGGGGGACGCCGTGCCAGCCACACTACAGAAAGAAAAGAGAAACAGGCTGAGTTGATTTAATGTATTTGATTTATCCAATACACCCAAAATGCTGCCACCGCAGCATGTGACGAATAACAGAAATCATGACGTGGTCTTTCCCTTCTGTGTCTCACGCTAAGCTCACACTGGCCACGTCCCCAGAGCTCAGCAGCCTGGGCTGGGCCCACCGCTGGGCTGCGTCGTCCAGACCCCAAAGCACATCTGAGCAGCTCCCACTGGCCCCCCAGGAGGAGTTTCTGGGTGGAGAGGGGACGTGTCCACAGCTGACTGTCCTCACCCCACTACCAAGGACTCCAGAAAATGACTGAGGATTGGACAGGGAGGGGACACATGGGGCCGCCACCCGTACTGACCACAGGCGGGAGACCCCAGCCTGGGAAAGCCAGCTCCCTCCCGGTCTTCCAGCTGGTGCTCGGTGCTGAGATCGGGAACAGGTGCCTGCCTCGCCGAGGGCGGGAAGCCCAGAGCTGGGCCTAACGCCCACGTCTGAACACTCCCACTGCACCGGGGCAGATCCTCCCTGTTCCTTTGGTGCATGACGGGTCACTCTGCCTGACTCTTTTCACTGTGGCAAAGTACACATTGGGACTTCAGAAAGTTCGTGGAAAAATTGAAAGATGATACAGATCTTTCCGTGACCTTACTAAGTACCCTCATAACATGACATTTACCATCTAAACCATTTTTAAGGGCACGGTCCAGTGGCATTAAGTACATTCACACTGCTATGCCACCGTCATCTCCAGAACCTTCCCATCTTCCAAACGGAAACCCTGTCCCCATTAAACACCAACTCCGCATTCCCCCTCTCCAGCACCTGGCACTTACCACTCTGCTTGGTGTCTCTGAGTCTGACGACTCGCATTACCTTATGTAAGTGGAATCATACGCCATTTATCTTTTTGTGACTGCCTTATGTCACTGAGCATGATGTCCTCAAGGTTCACTCATGTTGTAGGATGCATCGTGTCAAAATTTCCTTTCTGTTTTTGCTGTTTTTTTCTTTTTTTTTTTCTAAAATGTTCTTTTTTTAAAAAAAAATGCTGAGATACATCCTGTTGCATGTAGACACACATTTTGTCTATCTGTTCATCTGTCGATGGACACTTGGGTTTCTTCCAGTCTTGGCTATTGTGAGCAGTGATCCTATGAACATGGAGTGCAGATGGCTCTTCAAATCCTGCTTTCACAGCGCCTCGGGGCCCCACTCGGGGACCGGACACCCCGCCCACACCCAGGCATACCACCAGCGCCAAGGAGCCTGCCAAAAACATCACCTCCATGTAACCATGGCTGCCAGGAAAATGGCTAAACGTCACAACCACCATGCAGATGGTCCGCCAGCCACTGGAGTGCGCTGACACGAGGAGAGTCACCAGCAGAGATAAAGAAAAGAAGAGGACGTCTCTCTCCACAAAGCCCATTCCAGAATGACAGAAGAAGCATCTGCTCTATGATAATATTGGGGGACCTGAACACACCTCTCAGCATTGGACACATCATCTAGGCAACAAATCAACAGAGTAACCATTACTCTTTCAGGAGAGAAGAAATCTAGGATAATTAGAGGTGGGGAGGGAGAGAGGGATGGGGAGAGATTGGACAAGGGGTATAAAGAAAAAGTACAATTTGTAACAATATACATACTAGTAATATTGATTTGATCCACATATGTCAACACCGAATCCCAAAAATATGTATAAGCCATTATGATTCAATTAAAAAAAAAATGCTGCTTTCAATTCTTTGGAGTATATATCCAGAAGTGGAATTGCTAATCATGTGGCAGTTCTATTTTTAATTTTTTAAGGCTAACAATGTAGTTTAATAACTTAGCTATAATGTACACTGAGAATGAATCACAAATTTACACTAATTTCTGTAGCAACTGACACAAAAATTTGCGAAATATACAGTTCACGGTCTCTGACATAAGAACAGACAGTTGATTGTGAGTCACAGTTGTTTTGGTGTATAGAATAAGTGGGCATTTCTCTTTGGGTAGATCGTCACAAAAAGGGATATCACTGATGTCCTTGAGAGATGTCTGTGATGCAGTGATATGTTTTGTGGGTTGTTTCTTGTAATAACCTTTAGCATAAGCCAGTGGTCTCAGAGCAAACTGCAATTCAGTAAATTTGGGGAGCGTTAGTCAGGTGGCCGATTTTGCAGTGTGACAAGATTCAGATGCTAACTGTCCTTGTTTGATGTAGCTGTATATTCTTACAGTGGATCTTCGATAGACTTGGTATAACTTTATCTTCAATTCTGAGCATTACTTTTTGTTCCGCTGAGCTTTCGCTAAACAAGGAGGGGCCATAAATTTGGGATTAAACTCCCTGGCAAACACTCGGAATGTGGATAGCTATAATCTGAATGATATGTCATCTGAAGAAGAGTTAATGGCCTCTGTGACTCGTGTACAGGTAGATGGCCTTTGTACCTTTATTGCCATGAGTTGCAATTTGGGTAGAATATGCTATTTACTAGTAAATCTGAAATTTGGGAAGAGAGTTGAGATTTGCCGTTCTTGAAAATGGGATAAAATAGACTTTTGACCCTCCCAGGTAGAATAAATTATGAGAGTAAACCAGCTCTGAAGGCTTGATAACCTCACCTTGGATACTTTATTTGGCTTAAGTTTTTTGCTTTTTTTTAAAAAAACTTTTCTTCTAGTGTGTATGTATATATATACACACACATATATATATTTGTGTGTGTATCTGTTTTTAATCTTTCCACCTGCTGAATCCCCATCAAGAGTGCACAAGGCTCCACTTTCTCCCCATCCTCGCCAACACTGGCCATTTCCTACCTTTCTCTACTGTCTTCCGTCTTCCATCCATGGGGGCACCTGGCACAGGGGCAGGCACTTCCTCAGACAACAGGTGGCCAGGCCTCAGTGCCTGCAGAGCACAAATCCATTGGCCTTGTGGTCTCAATGGGACAAGTGCAGGCGGCCTCATCTCCAGGTCCCAGGGCCGTGGAGCTGAGGTACACAGTGGTGGGTGGCTGTCCCCTGGGTGCTGCAGGGACCTCGCTGCTTCCAGCCATGGCTGCACTATCTTTGGCCTCATCATCACCTGCATCCGGCTGTGGACAGGAAAGGAGCCCAGGAGGTGGATGACGTCCTACCTGCATGGCGCAGGTGGCATCAAACTAGAGCATTCTCCCAACTGAAAATGGGCATGTCTCACCCAAGTGTGTGGATGGATTCCTCAGGAGCTCCCGAAGTGCAGGTGGCTTCACGGGTGGGCAGGGGGATGTCACACAAGCCATGGAAGGTTGTCTGCAGGGAAGACAGGCAAGGCCCCTTCCACCTGGCTGCCCAGGACACACACCCAGCTCTGAATTCAGATCATGCCACAGGTCCGGCTGATGTGGATCCTCAAGTCACCTAATGTCCAGCATGAGCACCTGAGACAGCACCAGGGCTGGCAGGTTCCCTGCTCCTAAAACTAACAACAACATTCACAAGCCTCCCAGAGAGGCAGACACAGGCAATTTGGGAGATTCAAGTGTGGGAGAGTGGTTCCCAGGTTTATAAGTGAGGACCCTGTCCCTTATAGGCCCTCCCAGGTAGACCTGGGCGCTGTCCCCTATAGACTCTTTTGTGTAAACCAGGGCCCTGTCTCCTATAGACCCTCCCATGTAGGCATGGCCCCATCCCCTGCAGACCCTCTCATGTAGGCCTGACCCCGTCCCTGCAGACCCTTCCATGTAGGTCTGGCCCTGTCCCTGCAGACTCTCCATGCTGTGGGGCATTCCAGGTGCAGGGCAGCTGCTGACCCTCCCCTGGAGCATTCCTGGGGCGCAGGCCTGTGTGGGAGCCACAGCCTTGTCCTGTGGGCTCCATCCCTCCAGGCTCTGCCTGCTGGGAATTGGAGCTCCTGTGAAGTCTGGTTCAATATTGGAAATTCTGATTCACTGGCAGAGCCTCAGTGAGGTTTCTAAAAGTGGCGCTAGCACTGACTCAGTGCTAACGAGGCATTGGCTGCGTTCGTCTTCCCCAGAAGGAGATGACTCACTCCTCTGCATCACACAGGGGCCTGACACTGACTCGGGACCCAATACTGCGGTGGGCTGTACCCACCCAGGGCTTGGAAATAAGAAACCCCTCTGCCCATCTGCGTGTAGTGGGATGAGTTCACTCACCTTTGCCCAGATAGGTACAGATGCCACGCAGCCAGCAAGGGCACTGGAAGTGAAGCCAACAGCTTTGGAGCAGCTGGCCGGGCACCAACGGAAGATTCTCCCTCCTTACTGCCATGAGCCGTGAAGCCCACCACTGGTACCTACCCCCCCCCACACACACATTGATGAGGTGGCCCCTCAGACACCGACTCTGCTTTGAGGGTGCTGCCCTCTGTCCAATTGCCAGGCCCAAGTCCTCGGCATAGCATGAAACGCGCTGCGCCATTTACTCTGTGTCATTTCCCCCAGGACAGCTGCAGCCTACAGACCCATGAGTCTCCCAGGAGACCCTCCTGCCCTGAGGCTCAGCCCCAGATCAGTCCCTGAAGACCCTTGTGTTCCCTTAGCTGCCTGAAGCGGCCGCATGTCTCCTGTTCCTGTCCTGGGCCCTCCCTGCTCTGCAGTGCTCGGTGGAGGCTGGGGAGCCCACATGCGCATGGCCGAGGCTGGGGCTCCTCAACAGGAAGAGCTGGGGTTGGCATTTGAGTGCAAATAGTTTATTTGGGAGGTAGTCACAGGAATAGTGCCTCAAGGAGGCAGAGAGGAGCAGGTGCATTGCCCAGCTCTTTGGCACTGGAGCAACTAGTGCTCCAGCCTGCAGGGACCCTGAGAGAGGAATCTGGGGTATGTATCCACCAATTCCCGAGGGAGCTCTGAGGGAGAGCCCTACCATGGCCAGGAAAGCCAGAGGTGGACAGAGGGAGAGGCCACAGGAGATGGGTGGGACTGGGCATCCAGCGGGCAACTTCCAGCCACCCCACAGCCTCAGGGCAGACCCTCGGGGCCCTTTTCCCCTCCAGGCAGCAAGAAGAGGCTGGAAAGAGCCTGTACCACACATCAGCCTCACATTTGACGTAGGGAATGCCAGGGCTGATTGCTGCAGGATGGGGTAAGGAGCCTCAGTCAGTGGCAGGAAGGTGTGGAAGGAAGGTTTCTGCTGAAGCATTTGGGTTACTGGTCAGCCTGAGGATGCCAGGCGGTCCAGTTCCAGAAAGCAGGCCATGTGCACAGCTGGAAGATTTTCCTGGCTCTGACCTAGTGCAGCAATGGGTGGGTGCACAGTGGCTCTGAGTGCTTCCCTGGCTGCCTGCCAGGCCTTGTAAGAGCACTTAGATGGCTCAGATTGGTTGGTCTGAACCTAACTTGTAAATAATCCAAGATGTGAGCTGCCTCCCCAAGGCCGGGTCTGCAGTGAGCCTTACCCAGGAGCCATGCAAAGCTCACTTGAGTTTCTGTGTTTGCTTTGATTTCTCAGAGGATAAGATGAGCCTTTCTGGATTCAAGGATACCCGGGAAGATCTTGTGTCCTGTGTCTGGAACTGAGCACTGCTGCCTCAGAGTTAAATGGGAGGCAGGAAAGCTCAGTTAGGCCAGAGGTTCTCGACCTCACATTAAAATCCCCTGGAGAGCTTGTTACAGTGCAGGTGCCTGGGCCACAGACACGCTCTGAGAAGGAAGAGTACATGCACGAGCCGTTCCGAGAAGCAGAAGAAAATCGAAAGCAGGCTTTGCATTCGGAAATTTTGGCTTTTGGCTTTTGGTGAGAACCTGCCCTGCCCCTCCTCTGGGGCTGGCCTCACCCAGGTGGACATTGGGGGTGTCCTCTGGCCAAGCAGGACCTCAGCTGAGCTGCCAGGTCAGGTCCCAGGCTCAGCCACACGGAATGCTCATGTCATCAAGGCTGATAAATAGGTTCGCCCTGGGTGTTAGAAACCAATAGCCAAGCACCAGGCTAAGCACAGGGGTTTCCATTCTGATGGAGAGTGATGGCCTGAGGCCAGAGGGACCAGGCCAGGGCCACCCCACAGATCTGGATGGCTGGCCTGGGGTGCCAGCTTTCCTGTGCTCACTCTGCTGCCAGCCTGGCCTCAGCCTCCTCCTGGGTCTGGCATTCTTGTTCCCGCCTGGCTACTGCCCCGCTGAGGTTCATGATTCATCTGACATTTATTGGGAGCCTGCTCTCTGTCAGGCAGACATATCCAGGCTCTTTTCAAGTATTGTCTCCTTGCACCCTCAGAAGGGGCAGTGGAATTGGCACAGGGGTCGCGTGACCACATCACCCCGCACAGAATGCTGCAGGACCCCCAGCCACCCCTGCCTCGGAACTCAGTGTGTTCTCTCTCAACAAGGACCGTCCCTCAGCTGGACACATTAGAGATGCTGTGGGAACCTGGCTGTGAGTTCTTGGGCAATGGACCCTCCTACGTCCAAGTAAGAAGCTCCATGTCTCTGTGGGCAACAGTGACAGCACCAGCAAAGAGACGGGGTAAGAGTCAGACTTCAGAAGAGATCACCTGTTGCTCTGGAAGACGCCAACATTTCCACCCCCAGATGGGGGTGTGGAAAGGGGAGGGTTTTCTTCAGGGGAAGGCCATGGTCAGCACCCACCTTCCTGGGGACATGGGGGCCGGCCACTCAGGGGCCATCGTCTCCTAAGTAGCAGCACCTGGTGGGATCGATGGAAACAGGTGTCTCCTGAGAAGCTCTTGGACCTCGCTCAGCCCAGCGCATCTTTAAGAAGTGACCACGGCCCAGGAAACTGTCTCCAGGGCTCTCTGCTCTGTGGCAGGCTCTCAGGGTTGGGGGCTCTACATTCTTAGTTGCTCCTAGTCTTTAGCAGCCCCACCTGCTTCTGTGATCTGGCTTAGACCTTCGTCCACACTTACTGTGAGTGTCCACCTGCCCAGCTCCTGCCCACTGGAGCCAGAAGGACCTCTGCAGAACTGGTCTTCCTCTCGCACCACAGATGGCCTGCTCCCTTGCCTCCATCCCTAGTGCTCACTGGACCTGCCGACCACAGGGCCTTTGCACATGCCATCCCTGCTCCTCTCTGCTAGTTCCACATCTCTTCTTCCAAGAAGCCCTCCCTGTCTGCTCTGGTGGGGAATACCCCTCCACTTCCTGTGCCAGAATGCCATCTGCTTCTCTTTCTCACATTCTACATTTCTGTGTGTGACTACTTAATTCTCATTCCTCTCCACCCCACACTTGCTTTGGTTATCTATTGCTGCTCAATGTCTGTCCTCAGAACTTAGTGGCATAAAATACAATCGTATATTACGCCCATGGCTTTTGGGGTCAGAAATTTGGGCACACAGAGATGCTCGTCCCAGCCAGGGTGGCTGGGCCAGAGCATCGGGCTGCTGGCCGGTTCCTCGGCTCTCCCCACGGCAGCTCTCTGGTGTGGTGAAGGTCATGACTACTGATTCTTTTGTGAGTTGTGGGTTCCTGGGGGCTGTCCCTACCAGCGGTGCAGCCTGGCTTCCATGGGCAGAGCTGCACTGTCCCGGTTGTCCCCATGGCTGGGAGCCTGCAGCATGCAGCACACACGGAACAGGAGACGGGGACATGACCCACATTTCCCAGTAGCCAAGGTTAAGAAGTAAAAAGCAGCAGGTAGAACTATTTCTAATCAAATATGTCACTGAAACCACTCTATCCGTAATGTTATTGTTTCAACACATAATCAGTATGAAAACTATTAATGAGATGCTCAATGGGTTCTCTTTGGTACAAAGTCGTGGAAATCTGGTGTGTGACGCAGCAGCCCCAGTACCTGTTGGGGCTCCTGTGCTCCGGGTGCAGCCTACCCCCTCCATCTCATCAGCCCCGACTCCTGCGACTGGTCCAGAGTCTGCCCCCAGGTGCCTGGTGCTGCCGAGAGACCTCGCCCCCATGGGGAGGGGCAGGAGGCTGGCCAGGGTGCTGGGGCAGCTGACACCCTTCATGAGCCTCCCAGCCAGGTGGGTGACTGTTTTAAACAAGCACACACATATTGCAAACCACGCTTCCACTATTACTTTGAAAAACAGAGAGAAAAGTTTGATGGCCCATATTCCCTAATCGTTTCAAGGAATCTTTCTGTAGCTTGTGTGTTCAGATCAGGATCCCACAGGGGCCACGTACCCTGTTTGGTTGTCGAGTCTCTGAAGTCTCCTTTGATCTGCAGCCATCCCATCTCCACTCCAGTTTTTTCTTGCCGTTAGCATGAAGAAACTGGGTGGATTATCCTTTGGACCGTTCTGCCTTCTGGATTTATCTACTGATAAGATGTGTAGGATATTTTTCAACTGGTAGTCTTCACTCCTGTGGGCGTCAAACTAAACTATTGCTGTTTGGAGTTGCTGAGGTTTAAGGCCATCTGTTACATGGCATTATTCTGTCCATAGCTGACTGACACAGTAGCTTCCCTGCAGTGTCTTTTGGCTCGTTTCCTCCAGCTGGGAGACACCAGCCAAGGTGTGATCCGATTCAGCTGCAACGTGAGTGGGGCAGGACTGTTTCCCAACTGGTGCCTCACTTGGTCTCACAGCAGGACACACAGCAATCTGGGCATCCCATGCGGTGGCTCTGAGATCCTCAGCTGCAACGTGACTCCTAAATCTTCATCTTGTGGTCTCGCGCATCAACAGTGAGGATTGGTTTGTTCTTTAGGGGTTGCAAATGGGTGATATTCTAATTCCTTCATTCTTTGTTACCTGGAATTCCCCTTAAAAAGAATATTTTTAATATTTCTCCAAAATACAATTGTTTAGAAAAGATAGCTTAAATACTTAATTGTTCCTTGTAATTGCCAATTTTCAGAGTAAGTAATTGGTGTCTGAGTTACCTCCAGTAGTGACCAGTGAGGTCTTCTTGTTTTGTCTTGTTCTTTGTTGTTTTGTTTATTGCTTTCTGGTGCAATGAACTCATGTTTTATTGGATCCAATGTGTTTCACTCATGACAGTAATTATTCTTTTTTATCTTAAGTCTTCCCATCATTGGCAGTGGGACCCTTCACGTGGGGGCCTGTGTTCTCATTAGTCTCACCCATCTTTGCCAGCTTCTTTGATTTTTAGGAGAAAAAGGTGTCTTGGGCTCCTCTTGCATATTCCCTGCTCCAGACCTGGGATCTGCAGCTCCTCCCACCCTCCTTCCGTGGGGATCTGACAGCCAAAGCCTGAGTATTGGGGCTGTTGCTACCAGCATGTCCCTCACGTAGGCCTTTCACTGGCCAGAGTAGAGGAAAGAAATTGTAAGTTTATACGAATATTTCCCACACAAACTTAACATTATAGGGTTTTTAATCTTTTTAAAAATCCTTTTTGGCAGCTGGCCAGTAAGGGGATCTGAACCTGTGACCTCTAACCGACTGAGCTAACTGGCTAGCCTGGCTTCTGCTTTTTAAATACTTTATTCATATCTCTGTCTTAGTGCTTTCAGGCTGCTCTCACAGAATACCACAGCCTGGAGGCCTATAAACAACAACACATGTATTTCACAGTTTTGGGAGCTGGAAGTCCAAGTTCAAGGTGTGGCAGATTCTGTGTCTGGCAAGGGCTGCTTCCGGATTCATAGACGGACAACTGTCTTTTGCTGGGTCCTCACATGGTAGAAGGATTGAGGGTCTCCCTGGGGCCTCTTTTATGAGGACGCTAATCCCATTCATGAGGGCTCCACCCTTATGACACAGTCACTTCCTGATCACCTCCTAATACCATCTCCTTGGGGGTCAGGATTTCAACATATGAATTTTGGGGGACACAAATATTCGGTCCATAGCAATCTCTTTTTTTCTTAAACTGAAAATCTCCATTTGTGGTATGGTTTACCTTAATGCCCTGCTTTCCCACTTCACTGAATCTCATGTGCTTTGTTTAGTCCAGTATGTTGAGTATCAGTCTGCTGTTAGATATTGATTTATGTTGTGGTTGGAGTTGTCTGTACACAGCAGCACCCAAAACATGCAATCCTGCAGTATGCTGACAATGGTTTCAGTTGAGGAAAGATCTCTACACAAGGGAGGGAAATACTGAATTGATTAGGGGAAAAGTGGTGTTTCTTTTTGTCCCAAATACTGAAAAACAAATATCCAACTGACCCAGAAAATTTAAATTGCAACTTATTGCAAAAAAATAGAAAATATAGGTAAGTCAAGAAATTGCCTGAACCCCTGCTCCTTGGAGACAATATTTTAACTATTGATAAACAGTTTTGAGCAATCAGCAGAACAACTGAGGAATCAGGTTACAAAACCCAACATCTTATGAATATGTGGAGACCCCAGCCTTGGGATCTGTCAGGAACCAGAGCTCATCTCAGGTAGCTCATCAGAGGGAATTTCAATGGATCAGAGGAAAGCCCAGTGGGAGCATGGACGGGAACCATGTGGGAGGTGGGAGGTGCTGCTCCAGGACCTGAACCGGGGAGGAAGGAGAGCGTTGGGACAGCCCGGCCTCTCCTGGCACCTGCCCTCTACCCCCCACCAGCCTTTCCTGGCTGGACGAGGCCAGGCAGGAGGCAGGGCGGGTGGGGGGATTGGATCAGCAGGAGACCCAGCTCCAGCCCCTTCCCGTGAGGTGCGCCATGTGGATTTGTTTAAAATCTGAAAACCATGTACCTTCAGGGAAACTTCTTGGGGAGGCAGCCAGGAAAGGGGAAACCCTATCATTTAAACCCACTGCTTTCAGTTTTGTGAATCGACATGCAGACACCTTTTCCTTGATCTTTCAGCCACAGAGTACATACAGCTTTCCATTTTTAACTGTGTAATAAGCATTTTAAATGTTTCTACATTCTTCATGGTTATTATACTTAGTGGTCACTTATTCTGTCAAGTTGATGTACTGTAACTTTCAGTCATTCTGTGTTCAACCTCTTGATTATGCTCGTTTTATTTATTTATTTATTTTATTTATTTATTTTTTTTGTCCTTTTTTGTGACCGCGCTCAGCCAGTGAGCCAACCGGCCATCCCTATATAGGATCCGAACCCGCGGCGGGAGCGCTGCTGCGCTCCCAGCGCCGCACTCTCCCGAGTGAGCCACAGGGTCGGCCCGTTTATGCTCGTTTTATAACCAAGTTGTGCTGCAGGGCACATCTTCATGTACACACAGTCGTCCTCGTCTTGGGTGATACCACTGGGTGACCGTGTCCAGTTGTGTTTTTGCAGCGTGTTAGGCATGTCAGTGGAGGCTCAGTGCTGTGTGGAGCCACCGCGGGCCCCAAGATGTTATTCACATTTGCATTAATTTTGGAATATTTGCTTATGTAATAGGCACATAATTGTACCTTAGCAATCTGTATTAGTCTGTTTCTGCTGTTTATAACAAAACACTGAAATGGGTGATTTAGAAAGAAAACAAAACTTATTGCTTTCAGTTTCAGAGGCTTGAAGTCCACAGTCCAGGGAACACAGTTGGTGAAGGCCCTGGTAGTGGCGACAGTGACAGCAGGGTACCACATTGTGAAATGGTGGAGCAGAGAAAGAGGGAGACTAACCTCCCCATTAACTCTCCTTTTAAAGTCCTCAGAACCACACCCCAGACCATCATTATTAATCCATTCACTACTGCACCATCCTGCAATCTGATCACCTCTTCAAGGCCCCACCTTTCAATTACCAAAATAGGATTTCCCACCCTCAACAGTCACAGTGGGGGTTAAGTTTTGGTGGGACATTCAACCCAAGGCACAATCTTGAATCTTTAATTCTTTGATTATCAGTGCATATAAATATTTTTGTGTGTTTATTGCATTTATTTTCTTTTGAATGAAATACTGTTCTCCACATTTCACCCGTTGGTCGTTGGGGGGTCTTGTTTTTCTCATGGATGTACATGACTCTGGATCTTCCAGGGTCAGCCTGGGGAGGTGGGTTGAAACCTGCAGGTATGGAATTGGGAAAATCCCAGCAAGCCGGGTAACCCGGCCCCTGCAGCTGTGTCTTGAATGTGTCACTGGCCAGAGGCCATGGCTCAGCCGTCACATCTCAGGAACATTGCCCCATGTAGACTGGGCACCCACTGCTCGTCAGGATGCTCTCTTTGTTTTCTTCGCTGCACCTTTCAATGTCTGAGTTTACCTTTTTAAATTATCTTTTTCTACTTACTATTTGTTTCTTTCCTGTGGGATGTAAGCAGTGTGGAGGGGGGACATGTCCCCTGGTCACTAGCAGATCATCGGTGAGCTAAGTGGCTGCTCCCTCAGCTGCTAGACCAGGACTCCTCCGAATGTGGTGCTTAATGCCTTTCTAGTACAGGCAACACTTAGTGCCAGCCATTCACTGCTTACATTAAAGAAGTGATCATTAAAAATAAGACTTAGTAACTAACTAACAGCACCAAGCACTTCTTCCAGGTGTTTTAAACAGATGATCTCAATTTATCTGCGAACCTTGTGAGAGAGATGGAATTACTAGCCCATTGTACAGATGTAGAAATGGAGGATGGAAAAGTTTGGTGACTGTCCAAGCTGCGTTGCTGTAAGTGTCTCAGTCAGAATCTGAATCTGCGTCTCTGGAGCTCCACCCTGACTGTGCCACCACCACGAGCAAAGAAGAGCCATCTCTAGTCCTGCCCAACTCAGACTGACCAGAGAGTCTCTCCACCCCATACCACCCCAAACCCTGCGACGTGCTCAAAGCATGCTGTCATGGTCTCTATGCCTGGGAAGCAGACGCAGCTCTGTGGCTACATGGAGAGCAGTGGTGACCTTCAGATGAGCCCCTCGCAAAGCAGGCTGACTGAGTGAGTGCAGAGCGCACACGGAAATGGACAAGATTTTTTAAAAAGTAGAGTCACAGACCCAAATCATTAACTCTGGTCTCTCACAAACTGCACCTCTTTAGTGATTTACAGCCTTTTAAAGCTTCAACTGATTTGCTAGATAGTTTTGCTCTCTTTGTAGAAAAACCTGTTTTGCCTACCGTGAGCTGCAAAATCTGCCATTATCCTGTTGCTAGGGTTAGCCAAAACAAATTCACTATGCTGCTAATAATTAGCTCACTTAAAACATAAAGCAGAAGATAATCTGTCCTATCTGCTACAGCATTTCGATAACACAGTTATTAGGACTCCTAAAAGTGTGATAGTGAGAATTTTACTTGTGGGCTGGTAGTCACAGGGGGGTAAATTAACTATGATGAAAATCGACCTGCCAGTTATGTGAGCTACTATGAGGCAAATGGCTGATATCAGGAAGTCATCTCTGTCCTTGGGGCTTATTCTTTAATATGCCAAATCAAATTAAATGTCCTCATTTTTCTCGTTACTCAGATAATTTCATATTTTTATCCTACTTACCAGCAGGTATTTATATTGATGAATTACAAAGATTCAGATGTCTATTTCTGGGCACTCTTTTCTACTCTGGGGTCTGCCCACAGGCCAACACCGCCACGCTGGGCTGGTCACCACCGCCTCCTAAGTCTCCACGTCGGGTGAGTCCCTACTGTGCCCTTCGTTGCAAGGTCTCAGCTAGTCCTGGCCATTTGCCCTTCCATGGAAATTTTAGGATTAGTTCATTAAATTCCACAAAAAAGTCCCTCCTGAGACTTTTGATTGAAATCACATTGGATCTATATGTCAATTTGGGGGAAAATAACATTTTTATGCTCTTGAGTTTTCCTAGCCATGAATACACTTGTCTGCTTTAAGGTATTCTTTAACTGTTTTTATGTAAGTCTCAAAATTTTCTCCATTATGGTCTTGCAAATAATTTGTTAGTTATATTCAGAGTTACTAGAGGTTTTTTTTTTTTTTTTCCCCAAATACCAAACAGCCAAAGCTGAACATCAGAAAACTAAATAAATGTCTGAGATACAAAAATATAAACCTTTATCAGCAAATTTATTTTAAGAAAAAATATTTCATTTTGTTACTAAAATTTTTGTATGGAAAGTTTGAGTTTGATGTTGTAGAGTAGGAACATCGTTCTCAGAAGTGGCAGCTGTGAGGACCCCGTGGGGACCAAACCACACATTTGTGACACCCTCACCTCAAGTTAGGTGAGGCAGCGAGAGCAAGGAGTTTTTGCTTTTACTTCATTTTTTCATTTACTTGTCAATTACATCTTTTCTTCCTAGAGAAATTTTGAAGTGTCAAAGATAACAATATCTTTTAAATTTTTCTTCAAAGATGGTTTAAATGACATTAATAATAACTAATTCACAATATTCTGATTGTATTATTACATAAAGTTTGGGGAACATTTTGTGGTTCAACAATGACAATGTTCTTTCTAAATTTTTCTACCTAATGCATCCTCTTAATATCATATTAATTTATAATCTTTTCCCTTGTTCATCGGAAGCTCTTATTGTTTTTGTACATAAGATTAACTGCTTTCACAACCATCATTAATTATTGCAGAATTTTACTCCTGCAATAATAAATATACATTTATACTACAGTCAACATTCAACATGCAAAGCACCTAATAAGATTTTTTGTTTTGTTTCATTTTGGTGGCTGGCAGGTACAGAGATCCGAACCCTTGACCTTGGTATAAATCAGCACATGCTCTAACAAACTGAGTTGACTGACCAGCCCTTGATTCTCCCCCAAGTTACATTTAGAATGTTTACCTACATTTATAAAGTAAGTATTTAAATATTAGCAATAAAATGTAACAGTGTGTTTAGTTTATATCACTAACGTTTTCTATTGTTTAGTTATGATGGCAACTTACATAATCATATGATCATACACAAGCTCAGAGACACAGGAAACGACATAAAAGTAGACATTTGGTGTTCCCATATCCAAAGCCAAATAGCAGATTTAGGCCAAGACTAGAGGTTGAAGATCATTTTCAGTACTAGGTACTGGACAACATTTTCCTAATTGCTATGATAAATGGCATTTTTAATAAATTACATTTTCTATACATTGTTAGTATATATATATACAATTGCATTTTGCATATTTATTTTATATCTAGCAACCTTGGAAAAATTTAAAAATTTTTAATCCTTTGTGTTTTTTTGGGAGTCCTTATGAAAAGCACCATAACAACTGTGAATGACAATTTTGTCTTTTCCTTCTCAAAATTACTCTTTGTGTTGCTTTTTCTTATCTTGGTAAAATGACAAGAGTCTCAACAATGCTGAATAGAAGCAGAGCTAGCAGGCATCTCTGTCTTATTTCTGATTTTCAAAGAGAATGAGTTTTAGCATTACCTCATTATCATTGCTGTTTTTCACAAATACTGTGAACACCCCGTATTCTGTGACTTGACAAATCACATATTCAACAAGTCCGTAAAATCAAGTGTATGCCATCAACTGATAGCCTCTCATTAGCATTTGTTAGTAAGAACCTTGAGAAGATGGGAATTACTGACTCAGGTAGAAAGGGGAAACTGAGGATAAAGGCTTAAATATTTGTGAGAGACATTTGAAGATGATGAGATTGTAAATCTTTTTTATTTAAAAAAATTGTTGTGAAATACCCATTACATAAAATTTACCATCTTAACCATTTTCAAGTGTACAGTTCGGTGGCATTAAGCACATTCATATTGTTGTGTGGCATCACCACTGTCCATCTCCAGAACTCTTTCTACTTTGCAGAAGCAGAAACTCTGTCCCCACTAAACACTAACTCCCCAGACCTTCCTGTTCGAGCCTTGGGGACTCACCCTTCTACTTCCTGCCTCAATGTATTTGATGCTCTAGGGACCTCCTATAGGTGACATCCTACAGGGTTTGTTCTCTTGTGTCTGGTTTATCTCAGCATAATTGTCCTCAAGGTTCATCCATGTAGAAGTGTGTGTCAGAATTTCCTTCCTCTCTAAGTGTATTATCCAGGATTCCCAAGAGAAGTAGAAATAGGACACACACACATACACACATTATAGAAATTGGCTCCTGTGATTATGGAGGCTGAGAAGTCCTGCCATCTGCCGTCTGTAAGCTGGAGAACAAGGGGAGCTGGTGGTATCTGGTGTAGAACCAGGAGAGCCCATGCTGACCTAAGTCCTGGTAGGAACAAGAACAGTGTCTGGGGATTTCAGTGTCCTGAGGCACGAGAAGTTGGATGTCCCAGCTCAGAGAGAGTGACTTTGCTCTTCCTCTGCCTTTGGCTCTATGTAGTATTTGGGCCCTTGGCATGTTAGATGATGGTGCCCACATTGGTGAGAATGGCCCTTCTGTACTCTGTTTGCGGATTCAAATGACAACCTCTTCCAGAAACACCCTTGCCCAGAAGTAATGTTTCACCAGCTATCTGGCCATTCCTTACCCTGGTTGACACATGACATAAACCACCACATGCAGGCAGAGAAATATTCCACTGTATGGATATACAGCATTGTGTTTATCCTTTCATCCATCTATAGATGTTTGGGCTGCTTCCACCCGGCTATTGTGAGTAGTGCTGCTGTTAACACGGATGTGCAAACCTCTTTGAGACCCTGCTTTCAATTCTTTTGGGTACATGAGGGGTCTTCAAAAAGTTCATGGAAAAATTTGTATTATCTTTTAACTCTGTTTTTCTGTGAGCTTTTTGAAGTACCTTTGTGTGTCCAGAGTGGAATTGTTGAACTATATGGTAGTTCTACTTTTAATTTGGGGGGGAAATCACTACATGCTCCCCCTAGCAGCTGCACTGTTTTATATCCCACCTGCACTGCATAGTTTCTCCAGGTCCTTACCAATGCTCATTTTCTGCTTTTCTGATAGCTTCCCACAAATGGGTGGGAAGTGGTATCTCACTGTGGTTTTAATTTGCATTTCCTAATGACTGTTGAACATCTTTTTATGTGCTTGATGGAGTTTGGATGTGTTGTCCCCTCCAAAACTCATGTGGAAATTTGATCTCCAATGTGGCAGTGTTGGAAACTGATGGAGTCATGGGGGTGGATCCCTCATGAATGGATTAATGCTCTCCCGGGGGGAGGAGGGGTAGTGAGTGAGTTCTAGCTCTATTAGTTCCTGCGAGATCTGATTGTTTTAAGGAACCTGGCACCTCCTCTCTCTCTCTTGCTTCCTCTCTCATGCTTCCTCTAGCCATGTGATCTGCTTGTATCTGCTAGCTGCCTGCCACTTTTCCGCCATGAGTAGGAGCAGTCTGAGGCCCGTGCCAGATGCAGCTGTCCCAGAATCTTTAGCCAAGTAAACCTCTCTTCTATATAAATCACCCAGTCTCAGGTATTTCTGTTATAGCAACACAAAATGGACTAAAATAGTGCTCATTGGCCATTTGTATATCATCTTTGGAGAAATGCCTATTGAAGACTTGTTACTTTGTGTTGCTTTGCCCCCCACAGATTTGCCACCCCACTTCCCCTGGGTGATGAAGACGCAAAGGATTACTCAAAGCCCATCTCTTCTGAGCAGTGAGAAGCCCCAAAGTGGTTAACTTCCCTGGGAACACTCCCTTCAGCAAGAGGCAACCCTTCATCAGGAAATTAACCACGAATTGGGGTTCTCTTCCTGCATTTATTTTCCAGACCAGGAAGTTACAGGAAGAGAGCATAGGTGGGGTTATAGTTTAACAATATAGGCTGGTAACTTTCAGTGAAACAAGCCAGATGACAACCCAGTACAGCTATCAACAAAAGCTTGCTTTTAGCAAACATTCCTTCTCCCTCTAACAATTTTCCAGCAACTTAGATATCAGTCAGTAACTTATCTGTCTTTGAGCTAGCAACCTTGCTTAGCCACAATTCTTTATCTTACACCAGAGACTTATAGCCTGAGGAAAATTTCCAGTCCTCCACAAGGTCAATATTTGAAACCGCAAGACTTTGGAAAACCAGGCCCTGTGAGGTACATTTGCTTTTTAGTATATTCCACAAAGACTTTTGTCCATTTTTTAACTGGTTTGTTTCTTGTTGAGTTGTAGGAGTCCTTTCATATTCTGGATATTAACCACTTATCAGATATACAACTTGCAAATATTTTCTCCCATTTCAGGGGCTGCCTTTCCACTCTGTTGATTGTGTCTTTTGATGCACAGAATTTTTCAATGTTTATTTAGTTCACTTTATCTATTTATGAAACAGGTCTCTTTTCTTCTGCTGCCTGTGCTTTTGATGTCATGTCCAGGAAATCATGGCCAAATCCAATGTCATAAAATTTTCCTCTATGTTTTCTTTTAAGAGTGTTACAGCTTTAGCTCTTATGTTGAAGTCTTTGATCCATTTTTGAGTTGATTTTTGTGTATGGTGTAAGTTAAGGGTTCAACGTCATTCTTTTGCATGTAGATATCTAGTTTTCCCAGCACCACTTGTTGAAAAGACTCTCCTTTCCCTTTTAATGGCCTTGGCACACATGCGGGAAATCATTTGACAGAATATGTGAGGGTTTATTTCTGGGCTATTTTATTCTATTCTTTTTTTTTTTTTTAAGATAACCGGTAAGGGGATCTTAACCCTTGACTTGGTGTTGTCAGCACCACGCTCTCCTAAGTGAGCCACAGGCCGGCCCTTATTTTATTCTATTCTATCCTATTGATCTATATGTCTGTTATGCCAGGACCACATTGTTTGATTACTGTAAATCTGTAAAAAGTTTTGAAATCAGGAAGGGTGAGCCCTTCACCTTTTTTTTATTTTTCGAGATTGTTTTGGTTATTTGGGGTCCCTTGAGATTCTATATGAATTTTGGGATGGATTTTTCTATTTCTGTAAAACTTTTCGTTGAGATTTTGACAGGAATTGCATTACATCTGTAATAGAATATAAATCTTAACCTAAGTTCAGGTCCAGGCCCTTTTGTGTCGATATTTACACCCATTCTGGATCTTTAATAGTGATCTGGAGAATTTATTCCTCAGAAGTCACTTTTTTTGTCATCTCAGTTTTACATACTTGACGTCCTACAGAATATAACAATCTGAGTCTATATACATTAATTGCTTGTCTTGGGAAACTGCATTTTCTGTAAACTTACTATACGACAAGGAGATTTGTGGTTTTTTGATGAGGAGGAAGCTTCAGGGCCTTTGTCTGGCTGTCTCACTTCAAGCCTGATTGCAGATAAATTGATAACCCTTACAGATTCAGTTCTTGAAAGCACGCATGAAAAATTACTGTTTACACTCTATCATGCAAAGGAAGCTCCCTTTTATTCTAATTTTGCTAGGGATTTTTTCATGAATGGGTGTCGAGTTTTATCAGGTACTTTTTTGCATTTATTGAGATAATCATATGAGATTTCTCTTGTTTAATATATAAAGGTGGTAAATTACATTAACTGATTATCTATATAGAATCATTTTGCAATCTTAGGATAAATCTAACTTGTTCACGATAGATTACCTTTCCTTTACAGTGCTGAGTTCTGTTAAAAGTTTTGTTTACGATTTTGCCTCTGTGTTCACAGGTGAGATGAACCACGGCTCCCAGGATTCAGACCTTGATCATTCCCTCCCCTCTGAACCTGGACTGGTCGAGTGACTCAGCTTACCCAACAGAAGGCAGCAGAATGGACTCTGTGTAGGTTCTGAGCATAAGCCTTGGAAAGGCCTGGTAGCTTCAGCTTTCACATTGGGAACCCTCAGCTGGCCTGTGACAAGTCTTGCTAACCTGCTGGAGAAACTGCATAGAGAGTCTATGGTGCTGTAGGAGCCATGCGGCCACATGGAGAAAGAGCAGTGCAGCAGTCCCAGTGTCCTGGCCGCACTGAACCTTCCCACTGCCACCACCAAGGCACTGCGTGTGTGGTGGAACCATCTTGCAGTTCCAGCCTGCCAGCCCCAAGATGACCATTGCCACAGCTAACCTCACGTGGAGCGGGAGAACCACCCAGGTGAGTCCAGTCAACCACAGAGCAATGGGAGATAATAAATGTTTGCTTTTTAAGCCGCTAAGTTTGGGAGCGGTTTGTTACGCATCAATAAAAAACCCAAGTGTTGTTTCTTATCTGGTTTTTGTATCAAAATTGAAATAGCTTCAAAAAACAAACTGGGAATGTCCCCTTTTATTCTATTTCCTGGAAGAGTTTGTGTAAGATTCGAATTAACCGTTCCTTGTATATTTAGTAAACCCGCCTATAAACCTTCCTGGTTCTGGCACTTACTTTGTGGGAAATTTTTCTAACAGTGGTTCTATTTCTTGATTGATTAAATCCATAGTTCTCAAGCTGAGCACTGAGACTCCCTGATGTGCTGCAGTAAACTCATAGGATTTGCAAGATTTTTTCAACTAGATATAAATACATTGATATCCAACATCTGGTGCACACTAGATAAACTTCTAACTCGAGGTAGTTTATGGTTTCAACACTAGTTTACACTATATTCCTTTCAAAGACGCATTTTTGTGAAGCTGGTTTTCAGGTGGGTGTTCTGATAAAAAGCAGTTTGAGAAACTGTGTAGACCCAATGACACAATACCCAATAGTTAATAATTGTGGTTACTTATGAAAACATAAAATACTAGGTTTTTTTCTTTCAATTTATATAATTTTTTTTCAAATGACCAATAAGTTGTTAGGACATAGTATGTGCTTTCTGGCTTTTATCTCTCTGTCTGCTAGAAGTCTATGAGTTTTATTGATTTTTTTAAAAAATGTAATATAGTTGATTGTACCTATCTGTGGGGTACAGAGTTGAATATCATTACCTGTGTGCAATATGTGATGCTCAAATCAGGATAATTAGTATATTCAACTTTATACAATTTCATTGATTTTTGTGGCCCTTTACCAAGTCCTTCCTAATCCCCCCTCTCCCTTCCCCTTTCCCACCTCTGGTAACCTCAGTTCTGTTCTCTCCTTTTGAAAGTTCAACTTATTATTGTGATTGTTTGTTTGTTTGTTTGTTTGTTTGTTTGTTTGTTTGTTTGTTTGTTTCTTTCTTTCTTTCTTTCTTTCTTTCTTTCTTTCTTTCTTTCTTTCTTTCTTTCTTTCTTTCTTTCTTTCTTTCCTTCCTTCCTTCCTTCCTTCCTTCCTTCCTTCCTTCCTTCCTTCCTTCCTTCCTTCCTTCCTTCTTTCTTCTTTCTTTCTTTCCTCCCACTTACAAGTGAAGACATGTACTATTTCTCTTTCTGTGCCTGCCTTATTTCACTTAACAGGATTTTCTCTAGTTCATCCATGTTGCTGTGAATGGCAATATTTCATTCTGGGCAGAGTAGTACTCCATCGTGTATATATACCACATTTTCCTTATCCAGTCATTTGTCAGTGGACATTTAGGTTGGGTCCAACTCTTGGCTACTGTAGATAGAGCTGCGATAAACATGGGAGTGCAGGTGTCCCTTCAACATGATGATTTCCATTCCTTGAGGTATATACCCAGCAGGGGGATTGCTGGACCATATGGCAACTCTGTTCGTAGTTGTTTGAGGAAGCTCCATACTGTTTTCCGTAAAGGCTGTACCAATTTACAGTCCCAACAACAGTGCAGGAGGCTCCCCTTTCTCCACATTCTCACCAGCATTTGTTGTTCTCCATCTTTTTGGTGATGGCCAGTCTAACTGGGGTGAGATGGTATCTCAGTGTGGTTTTGATTTGCATTTCCCTGATGCTGAGTGATGCTGAGCATTTTTTCATGTGTCTGTTGGACATTTATATGTCTTCTTTTGAGAAATGTCTGTTCAGCTCTTTTGTCCATTTTTTCATCAGGTTATTTGTTTTCTTACTGTTGAGTTGTTTGAGCTCCTCGTATATTCTGGATATTAGTCCTTTGTTGGATGCATAGTTTGCAAATATTTTCTCCCACTCTGTTGATTGTTTTTTCACTCTGTTAATTGTTTCTTCTTCTGTGCAGAAGATTTTTAGTTTGATATAATCCCATTTGTTTATTTTTCCTTTTGTTGCCTGTGTTTTGGGGGCCTTAAGGTCTTTACCCTGTCTTATTTCCTGGAGTGTTTCCCCTATGTTTTCTTTCAGTAGTTTTATGGTTTTGGGTCTTATACTTAAATCATTAATTCATTTTGACTTGATTTCAGTATATGGCAAGAGGTACAGGTCTAGTTTCATTCTTCTATGTATGGATGTCTAGTTTTCCCAGCACCATTTATTGAAGAGGCAGTCTTTTCCCCAATATATGCTCCTGTTGTCTTTGTCAAAGATCAGTTGGCTGTAAGTATGTGGGTTGATTTCTGGGTTCTCTATTCTATTCCATTGGTCCAAGTGTCTGTTTTCATGCCAGTACCATGCTGTTTTGGTTACTATAGCTCTGTAGTATAATTTGAAGTCAGAAAGTATAATACCTCTAACTTTATGGGTTTTGCTCAGGACTACTTTGGCTATTTGGGATCTTTTGTTATTCCACATGAATGTTAGGATTGTTTTTTTCTATTTGTGTGAAGAATGTAGTGGGTTGAATAATGTCCCCCCAAAACTCATTGAAGCTTGAATTGTATCCCCCAAGTTTTATGTATTAGAAACTTAGCCCCCCACTGTGACTGTTAAGAGGGTGGAAAATCCTATTATCGTAATTGAAAGGTGGAGCCTTGAAGAGGTGATTGGATTGTAGGGACCGTGCAGTAGTGAATGGATTAAAAATGGTGGTCTGGGTTGTGGTTCTGAGGGCTTTAAAAGAAGAGGAGAGTCTGTCTCTCTCTACTTCTACCATCTTGCAATGTGAGATCCTTGGGTCACTGTTGCCACCACCAGATGGACTTTGGACTTCCCAGCTTCAGAAACTGTAAGCAATAAATTTTGTTTTCTTTATAAATTACTTAGTTCCATATATTTTGTTATAAGCAACAGAAATGGACTAATACAGAAAACTGGTATGAGAGAAGTGGGGAGTTGCTTATAAAAGATGCCTGAAAATGTGGGAGTGGATTTGGAACTGGGTGTTGGGTAAAGGGTGGAAGAATTGGAAGGAGCAGGCTGGAAAAAACCTCACTGCTGGTGGGAGTGTAGAAGACAAGAAAACCAGGGAAGGTTTGGAACATTTTAGAGACTGGTTAAGTGGTGGTGACCAGAATTCTTATAGAAATATGGACTGTAAACACCATTCTAAGGAGTTCTCATATGTAAATGAGAAGGGACTTATTGGTAACTGGGGCAAAGATCACTCTTGCCACAAACTAGCAAGGAACTTGGCTGCATTGTGTCCGTGCCCTAGGACTTTGTGGAGGTTGGAACTTAACAGTTGTGAACGACAGTATTTGATGGAAGAAATTTCTAAGCAGCAAAGCATTAAGGAAGCTGCGTGGCTACTTGTAACAGCCTACACTGAGTTATGGTGGCAAAGGCATCACATAAAGCCAGAATTTAAAAGAGAAGCAGAGTGTAAAGATATGGAAAATTAGCAGCCTTGCTGTGTGGTAGAGAAGCAGAGAGCATTTTCAGAAGAAAAATTCAATGGTACTAAGAAGATTAACACAAAAATACAGGATTATCAAGAGAAGGAGAAAAAAGCCCTGAAGGTATTACAGAAAGCTCTGGGGCCAACTCTTCCATTTCAGGCCCAAAGGCCTAGGGAGACAGAATGGTGTTGGGGAACAGGCCTGAGGTACCCTACACAGGCTTGCTGCCCAGGACCACCTCCAGCAGCTGCTTCCAGCACCAGCACTCCAGCTGCATTGGCTGTTCCAGCTGTGGCTAAATTGGCCCCAGGTATGGCTGGATCCGCAGCTTTGGAAGATACAAGCTGGAAGCCTTGGAAGCATCCATGTGGTGTTAGGTCTTCAGGCTCAAAGAATGCCAGAGCTGCGGAGGCTTGGGAACCTCCACCCTAATTTCAAAGAATGTATGGAAAAGTCTGGGTGCCCAGGAGGAGATCTGTCTCAGGGGCAGAGTCACTGCAGACAACCTTTGCTAGAGCAATGCCAAGCAGAAATATGGGGTTGGAGTTGCAGCAGAGAAACCCCAACAGCTCCATGCCTAGTGGAGCCATGAGAGTGGGACTGCCATGGAGACTCCAGACCTGTGGAGCTACCAGCGTGTAACACCAGCCTGGAAGAGCTAAAGCATCACCTGAGACCAGGAAAGCCATAGGAGTGGAGCTGCCCGAGGACTTGGGGACCCAACCCCCACACCAGTGTGCAGATGACACCGAACATGGAGTCAAAGTACCTGATTCACCAGCTTTGAGATTTAACGCCTGCCCTACTGGGTTTCGGATTTGTTTTGGATCTGTTACTCCTTTCTTTTGGCCTATTTCTCCCTTTTGGAATGTGAATATATACCCTATGTTTGTCCTACCATTGTATCTTGAAAGCAGATAACATTGATTTCACAGATACGACTTTGAACTTTGGGCTTTTGAGCTGAAACAAGACTTTGGGGATGAAATTAATGTATTTGCATGTGAAAAGACATGAGTTTTGGCATGCCAGGGGGCAGAATGTAGTGGATTGAATTATATCCCCCTAAAACTCATTGAAGCTTGAATTGTGTCCCCCAAGTTTTATGTGTTAGAAACTTAGCCCCCACTGTGGCTGTTAGGAGGGTGGGAAATCCTATTATGGTAATTGAAAAATGGAGCCTTGAAGAGGTGATTGGATTGTAGGACCTTGCAGTAGTGAATGGATTAAAAGTGGTGGTCAGGGGTGTGGTTCTGAGGGCTTTAAAAGGAGAGTCTCTCTCTGCTCTCTCTGCTTCCACCATCTTGCAATGTGAGACCCCTGAGTCACTGTCATCACCACCAGATGGACTTTGGACTTCCCAGACTCAGAAACTATAAGCAATAAATTTCATTTTCTTTATAAATTACCCAGTTCTATGTATTTTTTTTTAGAAGGAACAGATATGGCCTAATACAAATGTCATTGGTATTTTGATGGGGATTGCATTGAATCTGTAGATAGCTTTGGACAGTATGGACATTTTCACAATGTTAATTCTTCCAATCCAAGAGCCTGAAATGTCTTTCCATCTTTTTGTGTCCTCTTTAATTTCTCTCAGCAGTGATTTGTAGTTCTTGCTGTAGAGATCTTTCACCTCCTTGGTTAAATTTATTCCTAGGTATTTTATGATTTTTGTGTGTGTGTGACTATTGTAAATAGGCTTGCTTTCTTGGTTTGTTTTTCTGATAGTTCACTTTTGGAATATTAAAAACGCTACTGATTTTTGCCTGTTGCTTTTGTATGCTATAACTTTACTGAATTTGTTTATCAGCTCTAAGAGGTTTTTGGTAGAGTCTTTAGGTTTTTCTATATATAGGGTCACATCATCTGCAAACAGGGACAGCTTGACTTCATCTTTTCCAATCTGGATGCCCTTTGTTTCTTTCTCTTGCCTCCATGCTGTGGCTAGTACTTCCAATACTATGTTAGACAGGAGTGGTGAGAGTGGGCATCCTTGTCTTGTTTCCATTCTTAAAGGAAAAGTTTTCAGCTTTTCCCCATTCAGGATGATATTGGTGGTGGGTTTGTCATATTTGTCTTTTATTGTGTTGAGACACTTTCCTTCTATACCTAATTTTCTGAGAGTCTTTATCATGAAGGGATTTGAATTCTGTCAAATGCTTTTTCTGCATCTACTGAGATAATCAAATGGTTTTTGTCCGTGGTTTTGTTAATGTGGTGTATCACATTTATTGACTTGTGTATGTTGAACCATCCTTGCATACCTGGGATGAATCCCACTTGATTGTGGTGTATGATTTTTTTGATGTGTTGCTGTATTCTACTCGCTAATATTTCATTGAGGATTTTTGCGTCGATGTTCATCAAAGATATTGGCCTATAGATTTTTTTTGTTTTTTTTTAATTGATCTTTTGAAAGAACCAGATTTGACTATATTCCAGAGTTCAACAACATTGGTTCTTGCAGTTTCTGTTGGATTTTCAGTGTTGGGGCAACAGGTGTTTGAAGGTGCAACGCCCCCCTCTTGCTGATGTGACTTTCAAGCTTTTCTAGAATAGAATTTTCTGAATACATCTTTTCCCATCCTTCTACCTTAAAATTGTCTATGTCACTGTATCTGAAGTTGATTTCTTGTGGGCAGCATATGATGAGGTCATTTTTGCATATTCTGACAATTTCTGTCTTTTAACTGGTATGTTTAGATACCATAATTATTGATATGTTTGGATTTAGGTCCATAATTTATTAGTTGTTTTCTGTCACTTCTGCTATTCACCTTCTTAATTATTAAAAGATATTTTACATTTTAGAGCTTGTCAAGGACAGTAGTATGCTCACCTCCCCCGCCCCCGCCATATTGTCTAATTGGTCATTGCTGCAGGTATATAAGCGTGCTGCTGAATTTTAAAAAATCATCCCACCATTTTTCCACCACTTTGCTAAAAAAAAAACCTTATTTTAATTATTTCACTTGGTTTCTTTTTTATTTCTAGAGGGAAAATTGTAGCCTCTGTAAATAAAGAGTAATTGTATCTTTTATTATTTTTATTTCCCTTTTTACTGGAATATTTAATATTTTTGCTTTTTACTCTCCACTGAATATCCTTCTACTTCACACAGGCCACCTATTATCCCTCTCCAGGGCCATACTATGACCTCCCTAAAGACGAGATGTGTGGTTTGGAGGAGGCCACTTAGAACAAAGCTGAATTGAGACTCATTTTCCTCTCTGACTTGACTGGTTAGCTTGGTCACAGTGGCCAAAAAGAACATGCCAAGTACAAAGCCTTGGAAGAGGTTTTTAGGTTAAAAACAGTAAGAAAGCCTTTGTTAGAAACACCTACTGAAAACAGAAGAGGAGGAATTAACTTCTAGTGTTAGATTTTGACTTTGTTAAGGACAAAGTTGAACAAAATTTTATTTTAAAATTCTTTAGTAAAAGTACATTGGAAATAATCTACCTTTTCTTGGCTGAAGAGCAAAGTAGAGAATAAAAGAAATTACAGAGATAATTCATAGCAAAATTTTCCCTTGGAATATCCCGATAACTGAGTACAAAATGAAGATTTTATTTCCCTGAATTACCTGCAAAATTGTTTTATCCTCCATTTCACCTTTATGAATAGAACAGTGGTCCAGGGAAAGATATTTTAAAATATCTTTTAAAAAAGAAACCAGTGGAGAAATAGGAGAAGTGTGTGAAGGGACAATTCACAGAAGGAACATGCAGAGACAGTGCACAGGGAACAAGACGCCCTCTCTGTTGGTCTGGGAAATAAAATCAAGAGCAGTGCTTCATGTCTTTTCATTTATTTATTTATTTAGTTGGCTTATCATACTACCAGAAATTTTAAAAGTTGACAATATCCAATGTTGATCAATAGATGTTCTCATCTAACAACGCAGGGCCTATGAATTAGTCCATACTGTCTGGAGGGCAGGGCAGATGCACTGCTGTCCTCGGCTTGTCCCCCCTCCCTAAATCTACACCCTGTGCCTCTTACCGTGTGCTCCCCACCCAGACTTCGGGTCAGCCCAGGGGATGTTGCAGAGTGCAAGCTGAGGCTGGGAAGGTGTGTGACTGGCCTGCTGTGGCCACCTGGCTGGAGGGGGCACATGTGTGGGGTAGGGTGGGGTGGGGTTGCCCACCATCCCCCCCAGGGCCACCACCCCAACACACGTGGGTGTTTTGTAGCACTATTGGGAAATAGACAACCAAATCAGAAGGCAATGGCTTATTTAATCTGTGGAGATTTTTAACATGCATAACACTCGACCTGAAATTACATTTCTAGAAAACAAGAGAAATACAAATGAACCGACAAGCCTCTATGGAGATGTCCAAGGGAGCATTATCTGTTGTAGGAAAATGGCTTAGACATTCTAAATTTCTACCATAGGGAATGGTTGAGTAACTTAGGGTATGTCCCAATAAAACAACATTACATAGCTATTCCAAAGAGTAGAGTAGATTTACATAAATTGATATGGACAGATGTTTATAGTATCCTAAGTAAAAAGCAAATGTTGCCAAGCAGTAAGCACAATAAAATAGCATTTTGTTTAAAAAAATCAAATGTAAAAGCACAGAAAGAGATTTGGAAGGACCTATGCCATACCGTTTTGTAACTTAGAAGTTGCGTTTGGGGAGTGACTTTATAGACATCTAAGTGTAGAATTAACATTTTTATAATGACTATGAATTACTATTATAATTTAATACAAATGAGAAAAATAACTATTTCGTTTTAAAAATCATAAGACACAGCTGGCCGGTTAGCTCATGAGGGAGAGTGTGGTGTTGATAACACCAAAGTCAAGGGTTGAGAACCCCAGACAGGCCAGCTGCCAAAGGATATAAATAAATAAATAATTATAAAATGTTTAAAAAGTATAGAAGTAATAGATACCATTTCACACCCATTAGGATGGCTATTAATTTTAAAAACCCAGAAGCAGAAAATAGGTGTTGGTGAAGATGCAGAGAAACTGGAGTCCTTCGGCACTGCTGCTGGGATGTAAAATGCTGCCACTCTGTGGAAAACGGCGTGGTGGTTCCTCACAAAACACAGCATAGCATTACCATAGGGTCCAGCAATTCCATTTCTGGATATACACCCGTAATACCTGAAAGCAGAGTCCTAAGCAGACGTCTGCACACCCATGTTCACAGCAGCATTATTTGCAATCGTGAAGAGGTGGGAGCAGCCCAAGTGTGCACCAGTGGGTGAGCAGGTGAGCACGATGCAGTGCATCCATGCAGTGGTACATAGTCCAGCCACAAAAAGAAGGAAATTTTGCCGTGTGAATAAGCCAGTCGCAACGAGATGTGTGTGATTCCGCTCATATGCCGTCCCTAGCCTAGTTAAATCCCTAGAGGGCAGAAGGCAGTTGCTGGGAGGCAGGAGGGGGCAGGGGATGGCGAGTTGGTGTTTGATGGGACTGAGCTGCGGTTTGGGAAGACGAGAAAGTTCTGGAGACAAATGATGGGGACAGGTGCACAGCACTGCAATTAGTTCATGCCACTGAACTGTGCACTCAAAATGGTTAAAATGGTGAATTCAATGTTATGTATATTTTCTCACAATAAAAATAAAAGAATCACCAATGGAAATAAAAGTCCAAACAGTATAAAAGTATGAAAAGTGACAAGTGAGAAGCTCTGGTTCTCCAAGTCCTCCTACCTGTCATTCACGGACACGTGGGGTCAGCTTGAAGTTAACCCCTTCAGGTTTCCCCATGTGTTCACAGACATGTGGACATGTGCATGCGGATACGTGCTCACAGGCGCTCACAGACACACACACACACAGACAAGCATATGCAGATACATGCACACAGACACAGACATGCACATGGACACACACATGGACATGTGCACATGGACATGTGCACACAGACACTCACAGACACACGCACACACAGACATATGCTCATGCTTTTTTCGTTTTACAGAAACGAGGCTGCATTGTGTATTATTCTGCCACTTTGATTTTACTTCGTAACACACCATGTATATCGTCTTCCTGTCGCAGGCCTCACTCTCAAAATGCCACCTCCTCGCAGCCCCTTCCCCAGGGCCGAGACCCGTGCCTGGGACGCAGTCCCATGTGGAATGAGCTGATGAGCAGACAGACATTAGGATCACGTGTAGCTTAGGATGCTCCCATGGTCATTTATTACTTGTGAATCACATGATCCTGGCTGCAGTGCCAAGTGTGTCCCTGTGGCAAATATAAAACCCTGACATACCTCAGGTGCTTTTTTTAAAGCTTCATTAAAAGTTATTCACTTAAAACACATGGTACCTGCATAGCACATGTAGATTCTGGATGTGACATTCCCATCTCATTTGGGAAAGATTTGAGAGACTCTCCTTCCCCTGGGGCACCCCGAGCCTGCCTTTTGTTGACCTGTCCATGCTCAGGGGAAAGGTGGCCCATGAACTCCTACCATCTGCAGACCCGCAGGTGCCTACAGGGTTTTTGACTTTGTGGAAACTGCTGTGTTTCCATTTTTCTCTTCTTTCTCTGTCTAATGCTGGGAGATAGGACCAATGGAAACAAAAGTCCAAACACTATAAAAGTATGAAAAGTGACAAGTGAGAAGGGTGATATCGATTCTTTCTGAGGAGCCCAGGGGCATCTCCAGTGCACTGGGGAACCCCCGGAGCAGGTCCCTCGTCTCCTGCCTCACCACCCTCAGCCTGGCCCTCTCCGTCTCTCTGTCTCTGTGTATTTCTGAGTGTCTCTGTGTCTCTCTCTGTCTTTCTCTCTCTCCCCTTCTTCTTGCCTCTTGCAAGTTCCTGATCTCACCGCCTTCACACCTCACTGCCATCTCTCGCTCCCTCTCCTGGCTGTAGCGTCTGCATCTTACAGACGCCCCGAGGGCTGACACTAGGTGCCTATGCGGGGGGATCACAGACTCAGGGGCTCTGCAGCTGGGGCTCCTGGCAGCCAGGACGTGGGTCTGAGACCTACATCACACTGTGACCTGTGCCATGTCAGTGCATGCACAGAAGTGGCCTCTGTGGTTGGACACAGCCCATCCCATTTATAACTATATCAGCAATGCATGTTCCAGCCAACTTCCCGGGGGACTTTGGGACATTCCTTGTTGCCAGTCAGGGACTGATTTCTCTACTGTTTGGCAGCTCCAAAGATAGTTTTGCAAACCTTGCACCCACCCAAAGTTTTGCCTGGGCTAAGAAGCCCCCAGGAAGCCTTCCCTCTGGAGGGTTTATGATGGATCCTGGAGCAACTGTTAGGACGCTGCCAGAGAGGAGCCTCAAAACTGCATGAAAACAGCCATTTTCTACCGAGAAGGAGGATTGTCAATGTGGGCTCTGGGCACAGACTGTGCTGTTATGTCATGGCTAATGAACTGAGCCTTGCACGGGCCTAGCCTGGATCCTACCCCTGGATACTAAAATCCTACATAAATTATTTACTTATTACTCATTCTATCTGCTCCATGACGAATGTCTGCTCTTTCCTTAAGAAGTGATTACATTTTTCCTGAGTGGGTTAAAAGTCTGATATTTTGTAATTGACTTGATAGATCGGATTCTCAGAAGCGCTCACTAGTCTGCCATGTCTGGACAGTTCCTCACCGAGACACAGGACGTTTACTCCTCGGTCTGTGTCAGGGCACATCCTAGGAGCCGCCTAGGAGCCCAGACCACAGAGGACATCCCGGGGATGTGGCACTTCCTCCCTAACCAAAAGTCACAGTGGTGAAGTCACAGACAGGTGAGGGGCAGACTCTGCCCCATACGTCCTTCAGAAAGAAAACACGGTGCTGACCTTTTACCCCATGTGTCCTCATAGAACCCTCACCAACACCTGAAACAGGACAGGGCTGCTGAGTTTACTTCCTGCGTGTCAGCCATGAGATTTCTGTCATCTCATTGCAGCAGGGCTTGCCCGCTCTTTCTGTGGCTGCTGATTGTCCGGTGGTGGACAGTCCTCATCATCCCACTGGCCACTTGACTGAGTGACAGTTCAGCTGTCTCTGCTTTGGGACCTCGTGCCCTGTGATCTTGACTCACCCTGGGGGACTTAACTGTTCCTTTGTTTGGGGGTCTTGGGAGCTTCCTCGTATTTCTTGTCATTGCTCACCTGTCCGTTCCATGCCAGCAAGCACTGCCCACATATGTGGCACCTACATCAGGGCAACTGAGCAGGGCCTGCCTTCACTGCACACCACAGTCCATTTGTCCTGATGCCACCTCGCTGTGCGTGTGCTCGGTGCTGGGCACTGGGATGCAAGAGATTGCGTGGCCTGACATTCAGGAGCTCGCGGTCTCCCACAGGAAGTCAGGCAGGTGACCCAGGGCAACAGGTGCAGAGCTCTGGGCACCCAGTGTGGGTGTAGGTGATGTCCCGGGGAGTGACCCCTGAGCATTTTCAGGAAGAGGAGCTGGAGGGGGGGGTCTGGACCTGTCCTTGCCAAGGGTTTTCCTTAATGACCAAAACATGTTGATTCCACCTCTGACCCAGATGCTGGAATGTGTTCTTGTGAGTACAGATCATTGGGTGATATCACGGTAATCAGATACACACACTGAGGCCGCAGCTGAGAGAAGTGGCCTGTATGCTTCCGCTGAGAGACTGAGAGCCACAGGAGAAGTGTCCCCACGGGGAGCTATGGTTGAGGATGAGGTCACAGCCCGCCAGGGGGACAACTGGGACCAGGTTCTATCTACTCACAAGCTTCCAGAAAAGCATCCCCAGGCAGGAGAGCCCCATGGGGACGTTCCATGGGAGAGATGGGCACAAAGTGCCCAAGTCCCAGCCACCTGCTGAGCCTCCTGGGGAGGCTCCCGCCCTCTCCAGGACCAGGGTGTTCCATCACCAAGTGGACATCTGACCAGCACAAGTCCTTGCATCCAACACCTCTAGGAGGGGCAGTTGCTGGTTAAAGCTGAGAATCCTAATGCACAGCACATGAAATTTACAATTTCCATTTCTTTAAGTGGACAGTAGGTGTAGTGGATTGAATTATTTCCCCCCCAAACTCATTGAAGCTTGAATTGTGTCCCCAAGTTTTATGTATTAGAAACTTAGCCCCCACTGTGACTGTTAAGAGGGTGGGAGATCCTATTATGGTAATTGAAAGGTGGAGCCTTAAAGAGGTGATTGGATTGTAGGACTGTGCAGTAGTGAATAGATTAAAACTGGTGGTCAGTGGTGTGGTTCTGAGGGCTTTAAAAGAAGAGGAGAGTCTGTCTCTGTTTCTCAGCTCCCTCTGCTGTCTCTGCTTCCACCATTTTTCAATGTGAGACCCCTGGGTTGCTATCGCCTCCACCAGATGGACTTTGGACTTCCCAGTCTCAGAAATTGTAAGCAATTAATTTCATTTTTCTTTATAAATTACCCAGTTCCACATATTTTGTTACAGCAACATAAATGGACTCATATAGTAAGTTCAAGCACTGACAAGAATATCTGAAGGCAGAGTCCAAAATCCCTTACAACCGTCTCATCCAGGAATGGCAGTGTTCTCTACCAAGCTCCAGAGAGCAAACATTTCTGGCTTTTCAGGCTGTGTGGTCTCTGTCGCACCTATTCAACTCTGCCGATGTAGGGAAAAACAGCCACAGATGGTATATAAACTCATGGTGTGACTCTGTTCTGATATCACTTTATTTGCAGAAATAGATGGTGTTTGTCGATGCCTGGGCTAATCCACTAGTAATTCAACAGCTACTGGACCTAGTCACCTGCCTTCATCCAGTTTTTCCAAAGCATTTAATTTAGTTTTGAAGACAGAAAACTTTCATTCTACCAGAAAGTGACAATGCTGTCTTCTTGGTTGCTTAGGTTAAACCCTTGGTTTCTCTCTCACCTGTGGGCACATCCCGCTGACTCAGCATGACTGTGAACAGCTCAGAGCCTGCTGCCCTCCCCTCCGCCTGTGCCCCACTCAGCAGCAGCAGCAACCGCAGGCCCCTTCAGAACGTGAGTCAGCCCTGTCCCCGGAAGCAGGCAACCTCCAGGGGTCCGCATCCACTCAGCTGTAAGCCCAGACCCTTCCTGGGGCCTGTCCCCCCACCCCCACCCCGGGTCAATCCCTCCCTGCACTCACAGACACACTAGCCCCTCCTGACTCCTCCACTCTGATGCCTGCATACCCCCATCTCTGCCCGCTGGCGCCCGGGTCTGGGATCACGTCCCCACCTCCCCTCGTTCCATCCCAGGACAGCAACCATCTCCCTCTCTCTGCTGTTTTTCTGGTTGGCGTCATCACCAACAGGCATTCCGTCGTTGTGATGTGCTCCGGTCCTGTGAAATGCAGCAGACCGGGGCGGCTGTCACAGCAGAACAGTCGGAGGGGCGGCAGGGCCGGCTCCTCCTGAGGGCGCGCGGGAGCACCTGTGGAGCCCTCTCCGCTGCAGACGCATCACCTCACCTGGCCTTCATCTTCACCTGGGCTCTCCCTGTGTGTGTGTGTCCAAACCTCCCCTCCCTACGAGGTCACGGTCACATTGGACCCCGCCTAAAGCCCTCCTCTGAACCTGATTACGTCTGTGACAGCCCTGTTCCCAAACAGGACTCCATCCTGAGGTGCTGGGGTCAGGACTCACTCCAACACACGAAACTGTGATGGGGGGACACAATTCATCCCGTAACATCCCAGCCTAGAAGGCAAGCCCATGTGGGCAGCGACGTCACGTTGTTCACGCCCGGTCCTAATGACTGGGGAATGCTGGACAAAAGCTCGTGAACTCCTTCAGACTCCTCGTCTCTGCTTATGTAAATGTTTAGTTCAATGACATGACATAGCAGCGAGTGAACTCAGCCCACGGCCCGTGCAGGCGGGGCTGCGGCGCGAGGGACGGCGGTCCCCTCCCGGGCTGCTGGGTGGTTGGCAGTCCCCTCCCGGGCGGGCGGAGGGCAGGCGGTCCCCTGCATTCCCGCGCTCCACCAGCTTCCAGGCGGGGCCGAGCTGGGACGCAGGAGTCGCGGACCCTTCTCTTGGATTCCGGCATCCCAACCCTCTGCAGCCGGGAGGACGGCGCAGGAGGGCCTCGGAGCCGCAGGTCCAGCGTGGCTGGGGCGGGTGTCCTGTTGAAGGCGAGGGTGGCAAAGGTGCTCGGAAAGACAGGAGCAGCCAGCGCCAGGCGGCGGCTCCCGGCGGACTCGGTGGAGCGCGGAGGAGAGCGGCTTCGCGCGTGCGCGTCACCGCCTCCTTTCGTCACAGCCAAGGTCACCGAACAAGGCGTGAGCCCTGCGGAGCCGGTGCCTTTAGGACTTGATCCGCCCGAGGCACCTGCCCCCTAGAGGACGGAAGTGCGCAACGAGATGGTGCGACGCAAGATGAGGAGCACCTCGCAACCGGGTGGTCTCCGGGTCCCCTCCCGCTGCGTGAGAAACCCGGGCGCCTGGGGGGTAGAGCCCCGGTCCAGCCCCAGCCCCAACCCGGGCGCTGAGGGGGATGCAGACCCAGCCGCAGTCCAGGCGCCCCGCGGGGGTGTAGCCCCAGCCCAAGCAATCTATTCAACTAGTTTCAAGTGAAGTAATAGTTTCTGGTTTCCAGAAACAGCAGACTGGATTAGTCAGATTAACTCTCCAGCTAGAAACAATGAAAAATGTTACATAACATAGTTTTACATATTTTTAAAATAACTTTTAAAATATCAGAAATATCAAAAGACAGTTGGAACTTCAAACTATTGTATGAAAGTTTGTATTGATATTTACAAGCCTATGTATACACTGTATATATGAGTGTGTGTGTGTGTGTGTGTGTGTGTAACTTCAGAAACTTCAGGAAAACATTGTATCATCTTTCAATTTTATTTTTTCCACAAAGTTTAAAAAGTACCCTCATATATATATATATATGGGAGTCTGCATGACCATCAAAGGTTTGTGCCCTGAGGGCGTTTGCTGTACCTACCCTTGGGTTTTGCTTCAACAGCCACTCAAGGCAAGGATAAAAGTAAGGCCTAGTACACAAGGTCTTAAAGGGGATACTCCTGATGTTAAGCTGGGACCCCCATATGGAATTACACTCAGAGTAAGGGTGAACCATATATAACCCCATTCTCTCCCCCAGCCATAGAGGATTTTAAAGAAAGCTGCATTGGAAATAAACAGAGCCGAAGAAGAAAAAAAAATCCAGAGAATTTGGTTTCAGGTCATAGACCAGCTCTTGCACAGACTTGCACTTGGGTATGTGTGAGCTGCCATTCAGAGGCCAAGTAAAATGATGCCATGGAATTGGTTGGAGACAGTTGAAACTGTTAGTACCCTTCATATTCTTAGAAGGAAATGTGAATGCTCTCCAAAGGACGGGATATCCATGCTAGACCTTGGGTAACCAACCAAAGTAATTTTCAAGGGCAATGACGAGCAGGTAGTCAGAGATTACAAGATACCCAAAGTAATGATAGTGGTGGGGTGGTAGGAGACAACATGAATGAGAATCAGGAGAAACAAAAATAACTGAAACAGAACTGTACAGATTTCAGAGTGGAACTATCAGATATGCACTTTGAAACTGCTAAACATTATGTTTAAAGAAATAAAGTAAAAATTTGAAATATATGCAAGGAAACATGAAACCAGAAAAAGTGATACAGTCCATTTGAATAACAGAACTTTTAGAAATAAATACAATAACCAAAATTAAAAGCTCAAAGGAAATATTATATGACAAGGATTAAGTCTTAAAATCAGTCAGCAAAAATGGACAGATCACCTAAAATGGCTGAATATGATGCACATCTGGATTCTCAGTTGCAACACTGAAAGCAGAAAATACACATTGAAATCTTCAACTGCCAACCTAGAGTTTTATATCTAGTGAGTATATATTTCATGAATGAGAGTGAAATAAAGGCATTTCCAGACAAACAAGAGCAGAAAGAATTTGTCACCAACTGACCTGCTTTAAAGGAAATTCTAAGAGCGACAGAAAATAAGTGATCCCAGATGCAAGCCTTGAGATACAAAAAATTTAATAACAAAGAGAGAAAGAAATATACATGGAAGTGTAAATGGACATTGGCTAAATGCAATATTAATAATAATATTTAGTGGGGTCTAAAAAGGAGAGATAAATTATAGAATGTAAAGGGAGTTAAAGTGTCCTAAGGTCCTTGTATTATCCATGAAAAAAATAAAGCTTCTGATAATCTTTATATTTTGATAATTTACAACAATTGACCTTGTAATTTCTAGAGTAATCAGTAAAATGAGATACTTAGGATGTATAACTTCCAAACTAATAGAGGGAAAAAATTGAATGAAAAGATATACTTGGCCAACCAAAACGCCACAAAAAAAAATAAATAAATAAAGGAGAGAAAAAGATACAAGAAGAGGTGAGACAAGCAGAAGTCACAAAACAAGATGGTAGATGAAAACCTAAATGCCTTAGTAACCACAGTAAATGTAAATGGGCTAAATCCTTCAGCTTTAAAAAAAAGACAGAGTGTTACACTGGATTTTAAAAATTGACCTGTATATATCATGAGGATACAGGGAGATTAACTGTAAAAGGATGGGGAAAATATATCATTTGTATTTGCAAAAGATATTTTGGTACAAGTAGATTAACATCATACAAAATTGACTGTATGCAAAAAATATTGTGAGAGATAAGAAAGGACACTACAAGGTAATGGAAATTTCAATTCATCAGGAAGATATGATTATCTAAATTTGTATGCCTCTCATAAATATAACACCAAAATATATAAAGCAAAAATTTGATAGTACTGTGAGGAGAAATAGACAAATTCACTATTGTAGAGGTAAATTTCTATATACCCCTCTCAGTAGTTGATAGAAATTATCAGACCAGAAAAAACAATCATTTAAGATATAAGAGACTGGACAATATAATTAACAAACTTGATTTATGAACGTCTATTGAACACTATCACCAACTATAGAAAACATATACTTTCTGGCATAAACACAGCATTTGTAAACATGACTGTAAAGCAAGAATTAAAACACTTCAAAGGATTTTTAAAAATCCAAATATTCTCTTATGATAATGTAATCAAGGAAGAAATCGATAACAAAGATGAGTGGAAATTCTCATATCTTTGGAAACTCTAAATATCATTCTAAATAAGTCACATGTAAAGTAATAAATTATAGTGAAAATTAGGTTTTCAACTGAATAATGAAAAGTTGTATACTAAAACTATGAATAAAGCCAAAAAAGCAATTAGAGGAAAATGTGTACTTTGTAACCATATATTAGAAAACAATAAAGGCTGAAATTAATAACCTGAATATCCAAAGAAATTTTAAAAAGCAAACGCAAAATTATCCCCCAAAAGGAAGAATAAAGTAAGTAATAAAGATAGGAGCAGTAATTAAAGGAAACAAAACAAACATACAATAGAAAGAGTTGAGACAGACAAAAGTTTGTTCCTCAATAACATTAATAAAATAGACAAAACTTTTGGTGAAATTGATCAAAAAATAGAAAATACAAATACCAATAATGGAATAAAAAAGGAATATCGCTATAGATGCCACACACACAAACATATTAGAAAAAATATTAATAACAACTTTATACCAATGAATTTGAAAATAGTGATGAAATAGACAAAGTTTTAGGGAAGTGTACCAAAACTGACTCAAGAAGAAACAGAAAATGGGAACAGTCCAAAAACCTTTAAAGACTTAAATTGGTAGTACATGTCTTCCCTTAAAAGAAGCTCCAGGCCCAGCTGGCTTCACAAGGTAGTTATTCCAAACATTCAAGGAAGAAACAATTCCATTTTTCCAGACAACAAAGAATAAGAAACACTTTGCAACTTATTTGAAGATATAACTAACCCTTGACACCATAGACAAGTGAGTAAGGAATGTTTGAGGCTGATTTTAGTCATGAACATCGATGTAAACATTTTCAAATATAGTTAAGCCCCAACATACTATGATAATAAAATCAATTGTATAAAATGCATGTCCTGTCATTGTTAAGTTCGTGATTGGTCATGTCAGACTGGCCCAGCTTACTCACTGGCAGTTCTGGGTGAGAGCTGTAGAATTTCAAATATGCCCCATCCCTGTTGTGGTTTTATATGTGTAGGGATTTCTTTTTTCTTTTTCTTTTTTTCCTATCCTTTCTTTCCTTTCTGTTTATTGTTTGTCAGCTTTGAGATTAAATATCAATGCAGAAAATTCTGGTTCTTATGGCTGATTGGGCATTAAAAGACAATGGTATAGAGTTCAGAAATATGATTATTTGGAGTCCATTTCATCAGCCTGATCTGTGGCAGTTAGGTTGAGAGAATATAGGGGATTGAGGGACCTGTCATTTGCTTCTCCATAATTGGTTACCTACAGCTACCCTTGCACCCTCCACCACCCCTGAAGAGGTTAAGAACACTTGTCAGCCTCTGGTTGAGAAAGGAGAGGAAAAACTGCCAACGTATTACTAAATACTAAGTTATTTGGGGAAGTTATTGAGTTTTGCTGTATGAGTAAACCAAATTCAGCAATATATTGAAAGGATAACATGTCTTGACTAAGTCAGATTTACTCAAGGAATGCAAGGTTGGTTTAACACTTAAAAAAATCAGTTAATGTTATTTTCCACATTAGCAGGTTAATGCATTATATGTTCTTCCCTGTACATGCAGGACAAAAATTTGATAAAGTTCAATGTCATGCTTGAAAACTGTGAGTAAACTAAGGCTTTCTTAATCAGATAAAGAGAAGGTATAAAAACTACAATAAACATCATATTTAACAAATGCTTGAAAACCTCATTGAGATCATGAATAAGAAAAGGGTACATACTTTCACTATGTTTAACACAGAACAGAAGGTCCTGATTATTACATTACGGCAAGAAAAAAAAAAATCAAGACTCATAAGTTTGGAAAGAAAGAAACCAAACTATCATTTTTTCCAGATAAAATAATTATATATGTATAACATCAAAAGGTAATGTACAGATAAACTATTAGAATTAATGAGAAAACTAATGGAGGTTTACCAAAACAAAATCATTATAAAAATTATATTTCTATATAAGAGTAACAAATAGAAAATGTAATTTAAAAATACACAATTAACAAATAGTATCCCAACATAGCAATTAGAATAGATATAAAAAATGATGTGAAAGACCTTTATGAGGAAAATTATAAAACTTTACTGAAAGATGTTATTGAAAACCTAAACAAATGGAAAGGTGTGCCATGTTGTGGAGATTCAAAATGCAAAGAGGTTGTTAATTTCTTAACTGATTTCTAGGTTCAGTTCAATCCTGTTAAGAATCCCAGGAGGTATTGGGGGTGGGGGCACATGACCAAGTAATTTAAAATACACAAAAATTCCAAGGGCAAGAATAGCCAAGGCATTGAAGGAGAAGAAGGGAGGAGGGGAGGGGGGTGTGAGAGATCTTGCTCTATCAAATATTTAAATATTATAAAGCTATATTAATCAATATCATGTAGTATTGGATCAAGAATGAACAAACAGATGAGTGGAACAGAATAGAGAGCCCGTGTGTGCCCAGGAGCACACGACATAATGACCAGCTCAGAGCAGTGGGGAAAGATGCACTTTTGTTCCTGGGATATCGTCTGTGTGATAATATACAATCATATGTCATATTATATATAAAACTATATTATACTTTTCCCATAATAGCCCAGATTAGGAACAACCCAAATGTCCATCAACAGTAGTATGGTAGGATGGATCGATGTACCCCAATATGCTCTTTCAAAAAATACGTACTTAGAGGGAAAAAACGTAGGCTACATGAAACAACATGGATGAATCTACAAACCTAAAGGTGAGTGAAAAAAGACATAGAATTTACACTTACGGTGTAATTCTATTGGTATAAAGGTCAAAAGTAAGCAAAGTTAAACTATATTTTATAGGAATGCATGCAGTGGTGGTAAAGAAAGGAATGGATATAATTGCTGTACAAGTCAGGAGAATGGTCTGTCTGATGGGAATAAGGGATTTGTCATCAGGACAGTTGCATGAAAGACTTCTGGGATGAAAATAATGTTCAATTTCTTGATTTTGTTTGTAATTAGTTAGCTTTCTAATTATTTGTTAAATGCTACCTATAACATTTATTCACATTTCTGTATATTTTGCAATAGAAAAAAATTTTTAAAATAGTGTAATTAGATTTCTAATGAAAATCAATTTTATAACCTAATTGAGAATTAGTTGGCTTTCTACTTATTGGTTAAATGCCAAACCATGCACATTTCTGTATGTGTTATCTTTCAAAATAAAAAAATGTATAGTTGCATAATTAGACTTCTAATGAAAAACAGCAATCGCCAGACCTATTCCATCTCATTTCCTACTGGCAAGCACAGTTAGCTTTCCTGCCGTTCCTTTTGGTATTTACCTCCAGACTTCTAAGTTTATAGTGCTGGGTCTTTATTTTTCAGTTTTAAATACTATTTATTGACTGTCTACATCCACAAATTGAGGACTTACCTTTCTAATCTACCTCTTCCCCTCTAGGCTCACACATGTACATTTTCTATTCTGTTCCTCCCCAATTGTGTTGTTTTTTGTTTATGCCAATTCTCAGAGTTTACAGTATTATGACTACGTAAATATCATTTCTCTCCAAAATAATTCAACCCCAATTTCCTCTCAATATGCTATTCTATCACTTTCACTTTTTTTTTCCCTTGGAGATATCCCTTCAAAATTCCTCATTGTTTCTCTCCAATCTGGACTGGTGTTTACATTATTATGCTTATAAAAATATTTCCACAGACTTCTACTACCAGCCATGACATAGTAAAGTGATACCAGACTTGCTCTCTGCTGAAAACAACTACAAAATGGGACAATATATGAGGCGACTCTTCTTAGGCTTTATGAAATGTGCATCCCAGGAGGAGAGAAACGCAGGAGGTAAGGCCAGGTTGCCCATCCTTGTGCTGGCTTTCAGCCTTGAGATGCCTCCTGCTGTGGAGGATGGGGATAGAGCCATGCAGAGTGGAGGTTCTCCCTGAGCTGAGGAGGAGGAGACCGAGGTTCAAATGTTTGACATGGTTGAAATTTGGTGAGGCTTGTGAGAAGGGGAGCTGCACAGAGAGGAGCACCAAGACATCTGTGTGGGAATTTGCTGTGGGTCCTTGGGTAAATCTGGGCTGCACAGGCAAAGGGAGGAACTCTTAGAGGCAGGTAGGGACTGCCAGCTGCAGGCAGCAGCTAATGGGGACACCAGAAGGCACTGGAGTGCCAGCCGACACAGTGGAGAAACCTCTCTGGAAACTTTGGAACAGAGTTGAGATCTTAGAAAGGCCAAATTTTAAGAGTAAGTTCCACACTCTAATGTAAGGGTCATGTCATGAAAATAAGTTCCAAGCCAAAATAGACCCACTCTAACAAAAAATAAAACCAAGGCGTTTTTTTGGATGCGTTCTAGAAAGCCCACTTACCTGAAGATCTAAGACACATTCACTAATAACATTCTACTACAGTAAAAGTGAACATTTTGGTTTCCTGGAAAATCATAGAATCAGATGACCTGTCTATAGGAGTAGGAGTCCATCTACTAATGTCACTTAAGACATGGTAATATAAAATGAAACTGTCTTAGGTGACAAAGACACTCGTCACCTATCCAACCAATGAGCACTATCCGTTTCTCATGTTCTAGAATTTGAACTGATCTATTTCATAATCATCACAATTGAAGCAGTAGAAGAAATTGCTGACTTGTTTTTGGACTAATCAACTTCTTTTTAGTATTCCATTTTAACTCCTCTACTGTTTCTTCCAACTTTTTTGTGTTGTTTTTGTGTACTGTTGTCATATATATGTTACAAATACATAATTACAAACTTCACAAAGCAGTGGAATAATATATTTGCTTTACCAGTCATGTCTTTTTAAAAATTAGGAGAAGAAAATAAAAGAGTATACAAGGGTACTTCGAAAATTTCATGGAATATGGAATAAAAGACAATACCAAGTTGTTCACGAACTTTTTGAAGACCCCTAGTATAATCTTATTTACCATTTTCAGTGTTCTTCGTTCATTCCTACAGATCTGAATTTCTATCTAGAGTCTCAGAGAGCTTCCTTTAGAAATCTGTGGTTCGATTATGCTGGGAAAGAAATATCTTTAAAACGTTCTCAATTTTAAATGATATTTTTTCTGGATTTAGAATTCCGAGTTGATAATTTTTTCTTTCAACATTTTGAAATCATCTTCTGTTGTATTCTGGTCTCCATGGTTTCTGGAAAGAAATCATCATAATTCGTATCATCACTCAATTGTATATAATTGTCATTTTTTCTCTGGCTGCTTTCAAGATCCTCTCTTTATCTTTAGTTTCAACAATTTGACTATGATGTGCCAGAGTGTTGTTTTCTTTATTCTGTTTATCTATCTTTAATTCTTAGTACCTCAGAATGTAACTTTATTTGGAAACAGGGTCTTTGCAGATCTAACCAAGTTGAGACGAGGTCATTAGGGCGGGCCTAATCCAGTATGACTGATGTCCTTAAAGAAAGGGGCCATTTGAAGGCAGAGCAGGTGCAGGGAAGACGACGTGAAGACGGGAGGGACGGTGGGCAAGGGGAGAGACGCCGAGGACTGCGGAGGACCGTCCCCGGAGCCGCCACACCTGGACCTCAGTCTTCCACCCCAGAGCCGAGCCCACACGTTTCTGTTGTTCAAAGCCACCCACTTTGCGGCACTTTGTCACGGCAGTCCTGGGAGACTAATACAATATGCTTTCCACAGCCACATTTAAAAATAGCATTTTGCTTTGCTAGTTTTAAAAATGTTATCTGAGTTATCATATCTTAAAAATCATGATTTCGGATCTATGTTTGCCGCATATTCGAGTTGTGTTCCATCAGTCTCCTTTTCTGTCTGTATTTTTTCCCTGAGCAACTACGTTCTTTGGAAATTTTCGGGGTCCCTATATCTGTCTCTTCCTCCCTTTCTACACTCCCTCGTTCATTCTCTCTCTCCCTGTCACCGAGCCTCCGAGTGGCCAGGACTGGACAGTGTCGCACCGTGGGAAGTGCTAGGCAAAGCAGTAACTCCAGAGTCCACGGATGTCCTCAGTCACCTTCCTCGTTCTTTACCTCCTCGGAGACGCACTATTCGCATGGCACTGAGTGAGTCCTGCTTTGTTCCACTGCCACCTGTGTGCCCACCCTTTTCTTCGGGGGTTTCCAACCGCGGAGAGGCGAGGCCCCGGGGCTGCGCCCTGCAGCGGGCGCGGGGGGCCTGGGCAGCACCGGAGGAGGCGATGCTGTGCGTGGCAGGCGTGGCCGGACTCTCAAGGACACTGGGCCCGACTTTGGCCCGTGTGAAAGGCCGGGCGGCGACGCTTCCCCTCGCCAGGTGCCGAGAAAGGGCGCGCAGGGAGCCAGGAGCGAGGCCAGGCTCGGAGCAGGGCGGTGGGGAGCGGGAGGACGACTGGCGACGCCCGGGGGTCTCCGCGGCCGACACCACGAGAGTAAACGACAGGCGCCGGCGACCCCTAGGATGGCCACCGAGAGGCCACGCTGCGCGCAAAGGCACGTGGGCCGGAGGTGGCGGAGGAGCTTCTGGGATCAGCTCTTTCGGACGGTGTGTGACACGAAGTGTTTATCGGGAGCGCCTAAAGCAGACGCCGGAATACACAGGCCTGTCTGTGCCCTGCAGCGCTCACCTGCCTCAGTTTACTGCTGAGCCTCTTGCTGGGGCTGCGGGCCCTGCCTGAGCAGAAGACCCTAGAGGGCAGGAACCCACCCCGCGGGCACCCGGCACAGGGCTCTTGGCCCGTCGCTTCATAACATTTTACTGGAACCACTAGACCTCGTCTAAAATTCTTCATGAGCCCATGCAAAACAGGAAGTCATTTTGAACAACCCTTTGGCTTATTTAAAAATAGGAGTAAAAAATAAACAAGCGAATAACGTACAAAATAAACCAAAAAACACTGAATCGCGTTAGTCCGGTGTTCTCCCCTGAGATGCGGGCCACAGAGTGGATGGGCAGCCACTGGCCGAGGGCGAGGGCCGAGGGCGGGATGCGCCACGGTGGCCCGCGCGGCGGCTCAGAGGCTGGCCCGTCCGCGGTGTCCTCATGCCGCGAGGCCAACTGCTCTTTCTCCCTCTCTGTCCTGATATCTCCGCGTCCTCACGGGTTCTTTCTGTGAGAGCACCCCTCAATAACCGTAATGAAAATATGCCTCTGCTTCTTGGGAACCCGAACGAAGACACCACCCCCGACTATTCACAGGACCGACCGTGAGCGTGGCTTCCACCGAGACTGGATTGGGTCTTCCGCGACGGCCCGAGTCTCAGGGCCCCGCCCAGTCCCATTCCCAAGGATGAACTTTTGATGGTCAGGAAGTCCTGGCCCTGCATTCCCTGGGGCTCTTTCAGGTCAGGGCTCAGTTGTGGACAGTGCAGGCTTCACGATCTCTAATTTTATTTACGTTTGTTGAGTGTGGTTGTGACATGATACAGAACGACTGAAAAATACCTCTTTTAATGAACTTCACAAAAATGCGATTCTGCATTTTATATAGTTGTGCTCTTTAGAGCCCACTTACGAGCGTTAAGGTGGGCTTTACATGGTGTAGTAGAAGGCATTTAGGAATGCACTTACTCATGTACATGTGTGTCTGTTTTTCCACTTCAAAGAGATGTGATGAATTAAAATTTTTCTTTTATGACTCTTCGTATGGTTGAATGTCTGTCCCCTCCAAAGCTCGTGTGAAAGGTGGATTCCCACAGTGGTAGGGTTGAAAGGTGGGGCCCTCAGGAGGTGGTTGCATTGTGAGGGCTCTGCCCTCATGAACTGGTTAATGGATTAATAGATTATCATGAGTGTGGACTGGTGGCTTTATAAGGAGAGCACATAAAAGCTCTTTTCCCCTCCTTGCCATGGTACAACCTATGTTGACAAGAGACTGCAGAAGTTCCCCACCAGAAAAAGGTCCCCACCAGATGTGTCCCCTGGACCCTAGACATTCCAGTCTCCAAAACTGTAAGAAATAAATTGCATTTCTTTATAAATTACCCAGTTTCAGGTATTCTGTTATAAGCAGCAGAAACTAATACAACACTTTTCCACTTTGTAGATTTTTGGTGCCAAAACTTTAGTCCCCAACCACGCCTTTCCCTTCTACTTCAAAAGCTCGCGTGTCACTTGTCTCAGCCAGTAGTCGACGTGAGTTCTAGGAATGACAATTAATTTTAACAATAGCTTAATTAAGCCAGAGTTTAATCAATCATAATTGGCAAAGGAAATATACTGCAAAACTGTTATACAATCTGAGACCAGACAAGAATAATTTGGGGGTAATTTGTTGTATTGTGCTATCCATGTCACCATTAGCACAAATGATTAATAATTCACTAACATTATTCAGACCATCAGAAGTAATCACACAGTTGATAATGGCACTCTGATTTGTAATAATGTATACAACCAAACACTTAGGCGACTTGCTGAAGGTAAATCTCATGACCTGATTTCCACCGAAACATTTTTGACCCACAGTTAGGTTCTCAGTACTCCCATCAATGGTATGGAAAAGCAAATTAATCTCACTCTGGGATTCTGTGGGATTGTCTCATTTCTTCTCTTTTGCCCGCACACTTGTTCTTAGGTAAATAGGCTGATAGTTCATTACTTCCAGAGGAAGACAGTAGTCCTGACAGAACTGGAAATGCACACACAGCTCACTGAACTTAGTCATATTCATGTTATTTAGGTAATTTAATGATGTAAGAAAAAAAAGTGTGTCACCAAAATGTTAACAATCTCTTAAATGCATAGACTAGTTTCACTCAAGGGTCTCAAGCTGCTTTATAAATACTAACTCATTAAACACAAACTCTCTGTGTCAGGTGACTATGCACTTTTGTCCTTTCTTTAAACCCAGCAGTTTCCCCAAACTGAATTTCTTATAATATGGTAAGACAGAAATGAGACATGACCAAATTGTAAGTTGCCAGGCATGCATGGAAATTGTAGCTTAGGAAGATTTTGTCACACAGGATTATAGCCCCCTCCCATAGGACTTATGATGTAAATACCTGGAGAACTCCAACCACAGAGTTATAATCAACTCTTCTAGTGACTTTAGAAAAGGTAAAAAAAATTCACGAAATTGGGACACACACAAGACAGCCCAGCATGAACAAATTCTGCACTAATCTGATAAGGAGTGAAATAACCGACTCTTCCAGCAGGGAGATCTCAGAAGTAGAGGTGTAGCACTGAGACTCACCTTGCAAGGAGAGCCGCCACCTAAGAGCTTTGTATTTCCTTCCTGTTAGTTATCTCATGAATAAATAAACCCTCTCTCCTGGCACTGATACCTTCAGCATGCTCAGATTTAGCACATTCCTTTACTACTCTCTCCCACCCCAACCAGATTTTCTGAAATCTAAAGCCCATTTACTTGGAAGTAATTAATGTTTCACTCATTAGAACTGGCTTGGAATTCAGCAAACCAGAAAAAAATAGAGGTGAGGTCCTGGAAGGTAGGTAAATAGTGGGGACAAATTACCCATCAGCAAGATACAGAAATGGGTGCTTGAATGCTAGCTGGCATGGTGATTGATTGTGTAGTTAGATATATGTAGCTGTCCCTCTGTGGAGCTCAAAACACTGCTCTCAGGACTCTTCTAGGCAACACTGTAGAGTAGCTGGTAGCTAACGATGTCACGTTTTAGTGTCTCTTCAATCTGCCTACCTCCCAGCAGGCCAGGACCCTCGCTGGGAGCCTGTCCTTCTTCCTGCCCTCTTCTCTCCCAGCCACCTAAATGTTCTGTCCTGTGTCTCAGACCCCCTGGGCATTGTTATGTAAAGACTGGTTTATTTGGTAAATTAAACCATGCTATTGTGTTAATCAACGCTGATGACTGTGTAGCCCACTCACAAGTGACAGTCAGGAGTTTTTACAGTGGTTTTCTGAAGATGACTGACCATAGTTCAAAAATATGACTCTGATCCCTAATGAAAGTTTCAGGGCTTTTGGCTGAGTGGGTGAAGCCAACAGCCCTACAAGCCTATTCTGTTCATTCTAGTAAATGTCTGCTGGGTATCTTTATGTCTGCAATAGCACACACTTGAACCAGGCTTTTCTACTTAAAAACACACAGAAGTAGAGCAGGGTTTTCACTGAGTCATGCATTCCACGAGGCTGGTCATGAGGGGAGCTGGATGAGATGCAGGAAACAGGCTTGTCCCTTGTTCAGGCGCTGGACCGCACTTTGAGAAACATACGCTGTTGATTATGTCATTCAGCACAATGGGAGAATTACAGATAAGCCAGCCACCAAATAAGACACACATATAAATTCCTAATTCCAGGGAGCACAGATGTGTAATTCCAGATGTGGCAGAGACTCTTACCAGGAGATTAGGGAATGCTTCCTAGAGAAGGGGGAATTTGGCCTGAGACTCAACTGGGTATGATTTGATGCGTGCTAAGGCTCAGGTTGGGGGAATTGAGATGACAAGAAGAAGGACATGCCAGCAAAACCTAGGCACTAGTAGCTGGGGACTCTTCAGGGACAACTGGGAATTCTTCAGCTGAATGCAGGTTCATGAGAGAGACCAGAGGAATGGAAAGTGGGGAAGGAGATTTTATGCCAGGGCTTGTCAACCCTTTGATGTCAAATGAACAAGCTCTTTAGTTTGTAGGCAGGGAATGGTTGTAGACTGTAAGAGCAAGGGGACTGTGATCCACTCAGAATGGAGCTTTAAGAAGAGTGACCTGGCAACCGTGGCAGGAAGACTGGAAGGAAGCTCCGAAGGCCTGAGTGGGGCAGGACCAGTGGAGCTGGACAGGAGGAGAGAGGGTTAGAGGAATGTTGTAAGCAGAAGTTACTGAAGCTTGGTCACAGGTGTGACTCAAAGCGAGAAGAGATAGGAGAAGGATGCTACAATCAGAAATAACACGAAGGTAAGTTGAGTTTGATTTTGTACGTCATGCGTTTGAGGAGATGGTATGATTTCTAGATAGAGATGTCTATAAGGCTATCGGAAAAGCCATTCTAAAGCCTAGACTACACCCTCTTGTGTGCATTTTATAGTTACATAAAGGCCTGCTGGAATGAAGGACCATCAGCTCAAAACCTAAGTATACAATTAACATATTTAGTGCAAAATTCAAATCTTCTTTGGAACCAACATCAGTTACAGTACCATATGTAAATGATCAAGACCCATCCATCCATTAAAAAGGGAATATATATTTTTATGTTGACATTAGCCTGCCCAAAATTGACGTGATACCATTTGTTGCTTGGAATGTGCAGTGCCACTTTGCTGAAATCACGTGAACCCAGGGCTTTGCCTTGGAGACAGGGACTTGAATCCTGGTTCTGCTGCATCTTATTTCCCTAAGGGCCTTCATCTGTAACACGAAGGGTCTGGGTGAGACCATCTCTAGGGCTCTCTAACCTGGTGGTCAGTCTGTTTATCACAAACAGGGAGAGATGATGGGGCACAACCCCCAGTGTCCACTGGATTTGAATGCAGTCTTGAGCAAGATGAACTGACTGACACACCAGGTTGCAGCACACAGCACAGACCACACAGCACAGGGACTTGGGGTCCTGTTCTCATGCTCACCGCCGTCATTGGCCCACAGAGAAGACAGAGAGGTCTCTCTGTTGCTGCTGTCAGATCCATGGGAAGTGTGACATGAGCAAGGTCTTTGTCTTCAAAGAGCTGACACTCGGGCCAGCGCGGAAGATCAACACAAGGTCAGATGCAGTAGGCTAGGTAGGAGTACAAGCAGGGAGGAGAGGGAGAATTTTCTGGAGTTGATATGGGTGATGGCTGTGGGAAGGCATGGGCAGAGGAGCAGGGCAGGCACCACAGGATGAAGACTCCCCAGGAGCAGAGGTGCTGGGGATCTGCCGCCAGCACTCCGGGAACCGAGCACAGAGGAGGTCGGGCTGCACTGCGGGTGGAGCTGGCCCGCAGGCTCCGTGCAGTGGACAGTGGTAAGCATTGCTGTCTATTTTTAAGGGAGTGATGCTACCTTGCCCCAGGAGCCGATTCTGGCCACAATGTCCAATGGATGGTGGTGGTGGGAACCAGCTAGGAGGTCCTCGTGCCTGGACTGGGGAGAGCAGTTGCAGGAATGAGAAGGAGGCCAAATGATCACGATTTCGTGTCATGGACTCGAGAAGTGTGGGGAGGAGAGGATGTGCGAAGACCTGGGAGGATGGGGAAGCCATCGGTGACTCCTGCCTGGGTGACTGAGTGTCGAGCTCTTTTACCTGCCCGTAATCCTGCTGACTGAGCCAACTGTCGACCTAGGGCTGGGTCTGAACCTCACAGACCCCTCAAGCCTTTTGTCCAGACAGAGTCACAAACCCTTCACACGCCAGGCTGGGTCACCAGACCCCTCAAACGCAGGTCTAAGAGCTAGGTAACCGGCAAACGGGACTTTGGAAGTGGTAGGTTGGAAAGCATGGCCGCGTGTGGCAGACGCCTGAGGGAGATGCCAGCCAAGTCTCAGCACCACGCACGCGCACCAACTCCACCCACACACAATTTGCTTACAAAGAATGCGCCCCACCACTCCCAACCGGAAAGGAAGGCGAGGGGGCCTGATTCAATTATTCTATTTTCCCAGCACTGAGGCACTGGCGGCAGCTACCAGAAGTGGTCAGGAGAAGGTGGCTTCATTCTGCGTGTGTGGTGTTCGGGGTGTTGGGTGGCAGCTAGGTGAGACTATCCAGTGGACGGCTGGAGCTGGAAGCCCAACGCTGGGAGAGCACACCCGGTGCGGATGGCCAGAGACCCAGCACAGCGCGCGACAGGCACGGACCGAGGGCAGACGTGGAATTTGGAGATGACCCGGCCGCCCTGTCCGTCCTCCTTTCACAGATGGGGAGACTGATGCCCAGAAAGAAGTACCAGGGACCTCAAGGTCACAGGCAAATGGGTTCAGATCCAGAATCAGAAACTTCCAGCCGGTACTCGTTCACCTCCTCCTCTAAAAGTATTCATTAAAAAAAAAAAAAAAAATCAGCCCTCAAAGACCCAGAATGTGAGAAGTTTCAACACGCACCTTAGCGGGGTTCTGGGAGCTATTTTTTGCAGGAAGCCAGGGGGAGGCGAGGCGCTGGGGTTGGGCCGGGACGCCCCGCCGGACACGAGAGCTCCGGGGACCGCGCGGGCCCCGCGCCCCCCCCCACCCGCGCGCCCCCGCTCCAGCGCGTCCCCGCAGCGACGAGCGCGCGCCCCGCCCCCGCGCGGCCCCGTCACGTGCGCGCGCAGCGGCGCTCCCGCCGGGCAGGGCGGCCGCGGAGCAGCCAGCGGTGGCCGTGAGCGCGGCAGCCGCGGCGCAGGAGCCGGCGAGCGCGGGCGGAGCGGCCGGGGCGCGAGGGGCGCGGAGCGGGCGCGAGGCCGCCGTGCGGGGCCGCGCGGGGGCGGCGCAGGGGAGGGTCCCGCGCGCCCGCCGCCGCCGCCGCCGCCCGCCCCGCGCCCGCGCCGCCTCCTCCTCGGTGCGGCTCCGCCGGCGCAGGAGCGGCCGCCCAGCCGCCGCCTGCGAACAAAGAGGAGGCCGCGCCGGCGGGCGTGTGCGGGAGCATGGCGGACCGCAGCCTGGAGGGCATGGCGCTGCCCCTGGAGGTGCGGGCCCGCCTGGCCGAGCTGGAGCTGGAGCTGTCGGAAGGTAACCGCCCCCGCCCCGCGCTCGGGCCGCGGCCCAGACGCCCCGACCCCCCGCGCTCGGGCCGGGCCGTCGTCCCCGGGGAGGGCCCGGGCCGCGGAGGGACGCCGGCGGGCGCGGGGTTGGCGGCGACCCGGCCCTGGGGGAGGCGGCGGCCCGCGGCGGGGGTCCCCGGGGCCGAGCCGGGAGCGTGTGTGCGCCGCGGCCCCCGCCCTGCCGGCCGCGCTGCCGCGGTCGTGCCGCGACCCCCCGCGCGCTGCGGCGGGGCCTGGGGCGCCGCGTGAGGACGCAGCGCGGGGCGCCCCGCAGGGCCGGCGACGAGCGGCCTTCCCGGGCGCACTCCGCCCTGACCGGAGTCGCCGCCGCGTCCTTGGTGCGGAGCGCCGCGCGCTGCGACCGCGTTCCGTGTTGGGGACGGCCTGGCGGTGCCGGCGGCCCTGTTCTAATGCGAAACTTGTCATTGGACCTTGGGGCTCGATCTCGCGGATGTCGCGGGCGCCCCGGCTCCCACGCGCGGCTGTCACAGCTGGGGGGATAGTACTACCATTGTTCGTGTGCGTCGCGACGCGGAGGTTGGGCAGGACCTGGAACCTCCTTCTCAGGCCGGTCTCACGGCTCGCGCCCCTCGGATCCTGTTTGGAATCTGTGACGGATTCGCCACAGTGATTTCATGGAGTGTCACAGAGGGTTTCTTATTTGTCTCAGTGGTGGTGATCATGTGCCTCAACTGTCATAAGTTTAAGAGGGTTTTGCCAGATCTTAAAAAAAAAAAAGCCACGAAAGTTCCAGATGTTAAATGTTTAATGTATATTTAGCAGTCACCCGGCTCACCCTGGAAGGGCCACTAGTGAGATGCGGTGGGGTGGGGACGGCCCGGCTCGTCTCGAATTTGTATTTGGAGCAGTTTAGCATGGTGAACTTTTTTTTTTTCTTGTAACGGTTGTGTGAGGGCCGGCAGCCAGAAAGTAAATTCATTCGTGCCAATTTTCGTCAGCAGGGAGGAGCTGGTGTCGACTTTATGTTTTCCTTTTTAACACTTTCAGGGCAAAGGAGGGAGTAAACGTGGGGGTTGGGGTGTGATGTCAACTGCCTTTTCAGACTTCCGTGGACTGGAAATTTTTGTGTTTTTCTACTTGGAATTTGAGGTTCTGCAGGGTATTTCAGTGTCCTGTGTGTGCTTAGTGGTCACTGTTCCCACCAGCTGAAGGTGATGCGGGCTTCGCTCCTAGAGGACCCCAGGGCAGGAACCACGGTGCCGGATTCAACTCGGACCAATGTTTATGCTTAAACTGGTAGATAACGTGTGAAGCGTGGACACATTTTTGAAGGGATAAGGTATCTACTAGAAAACATTCGCCCCAGTTAGTTTATTTTGTCAGCCTTGGGACAGATTTTCTCCCTGGAGGTGCCGGCCCTCCTGAGCTGTTTTCTGTTCTGTGTCCCTCCTGTGTTATTTACCGCACCCACCATCGATGTGTTATCGCAGAACAAGCACTTCCTGCGTCGTGCAACGTGAGGTGTCAGGACCCCGTCTGTGCCAGCAAGCCCTCTGCACCCCACGGGAGTGGTACCCGCTGCCAGGCTGGAAGTCAGCTTGCATTTGTTCTTGCAGTCTGTGATGATGCCTGGGAATGCGCATGCTGGCCTTCCCCCCCCCCCTCGTGCATGGACAGTGTGGCATTTTTAGGCAAGGACACTCACCTGTCACCAGCAGTTGGTCTTGCAGTGTGATACATTCCTGCTTCCCAGAGCACAGCAAGACCACTTTGAGGTGTACACAGCCTAATTCCCCATGAACACCTCTGTCTGTACAGATTTTTTAAAAAGGGTTCAATGAGATTCTCACTGGGCGACTAGGCAGAGAGGAGTGTGTGTGTTTGCGTGCAGGAAGCCGATTTATTGTGCTTCTGTCTATATAAGCCTTGCTGAGACCTGACCTAACATTTAAGAATGAAAAACCTCAGGGTCTTTGTGTTGCCCCCCCCCACTGCCTCCCCCCTCCCAGCGGCCCCCCCCCTCCCCATCCATTAGCTGTGTCGTCTTTCACTTCATTGTGAAGCGTGCTTTGTCCACGTTGAATTTATGGTGTTGTGCTTTAAGGTCATTTGGAATTTTATGTCTCATAACCACATAGAATAGTTTTTTATTGGCTTAAATGAGATGAATCAACTTGTTTTCTGGTACTGCTTAATAGAAACCCAGGAATTGGAGGATCAGACATCTCACTGCCTCTTTACATTGTGGAACTTAAGAAATTTCCCAACATATCCATTTTCAAAGTGAAAAAGCAACTTTTAATGCTGAATTATTTCAGTGTACCACTTTCACATTTTATCTTCAATCAAAATTCATGTGGAGAGTATTCTTTAAGTTGGTTGTTATCATTTTATAAAAATATCAGAAAATATTGTAGAAACATATGTGGAATTTCCAGTGCTCAGTTCCTACAGAGAAGGATAGAAAAAAAATTCCATTTTAAGCACAGAAGATAGATTGAATACAAGAGTAAAATATTCTCTTAAAGCTCCTGTGAGGGCTGCCAGCCTTTGTGGTTGTGTAGTATCTAGATTTGTAGACACTGGTCCAGTTTTTGTTCGCACTGTCCGTTGGTGCTGTTATACCCGTTGATGTAGTTTTTATTTCATTGGGTTGTTGTTTGGTGAAGGGTTGACTTATTGGCTGCAGATCTCAGATTTGTACTTTCCTGCTCCGGTTGTCTCCCTTTTTCTGCCACTGTCTGTTGCTGCCCAGTGCTCCTGGCCGCCTGTTCATAGTGCAGAACAACCATGTCAGCAAAACACAAGAGCTTTCTGTGGGAGATGTGGCGGGTAGCCCCTCCTGTGGGTACCAACAGCCTCGAATCCACACGTCTGGATGAATCCGTTGGTGTGGGCCAGGGATCCTTGGTCTGCTCCTCACATGCTTGGGTCTGCATGTGAGCCAGGGAGGAAGCCATGCCAGTGAGCTGGCGGCTGCCACATGCAAGGTGGGTGGTGGCAGTTCCTTTCCCACATTCCTTTCCCTAGATTATTTTTTCTTCCCTTCTCTTACCTATATTCTTGCCTTTTGGAATTGTGCATTGTTCTTTTTGGCTTTGAAGGACCTAAAATAATTTCATTAATATACAAATAAACATTATTTGCCCTAAGAAAAAACTTCAAATGGAAACACCAGGCAAATTGAAGAGGAAACAAAAAACTTCCCAGTAAAGACACTTATTGAAACAGAAAAACAAAAAAAAAAAAAGAAAAGAAAGAAAAAAAACACACCATATGCAGTTGTTGACTGAAATTTAGAAACATGTTTCTCTGTTAAGTTATCACTGATCTCTTAGGCTGTTTGTTCTTCAGAAACTGGATGTGGATCTGCAGGAGCTCTTTCTCACTCTTTCAGGAGTGGTTGAATTCTTATTTTGATGGGACTCAAGGAGACAGCCGTGAAAATTGTTTGGTTTTTTGCAGAAGGGAAGTCTTTTAAAAAATACATGGCTTCCTTTATACTTGTGGCTTTTTAATTGTTAGTATGTCACATGCTACTAACTTTCTCAGTTCATGCTCTGCTTTGCTAATCAATATACCAGATTACTTCAGCTATGACTTATGTTCCATAATAGAGTCCAACCTAACATTTTCTCAGTACGTGTGGAACATGTTAGGAAGGAGGTGGAAGCTCACCTAAATGTCAGTTCTTCTCTGTGTTGGTCAAGCAACTGATGCTTTTTAAAAAACGCTGATGGGCCGTTCTCATGCAGCTCGCACGCGACTGACACCAAAGAGTGAAATCTTAAAGATATGTCCAGTTGGAAGATTTGGAGATTTTAGGGTGGCCTTTTCAGGGCTATTTGGCACAAAACAACAGACTCACTTTGCTCTTGGACTCGAGCTCTGTTGTTGTTGCTGCACGGCGAGGAGGATGCACATCTGAGCCAGCACTCAACTCTCAGGACCACCCTCGAAAGTCCTAAGAGGAGACTTAGCTGCCTCTGATGCCACCCAAACTTCATACACATTATTTTCATCGAAAGGAAGTAGTTCACTTGGAAAACAAATGTGTCAAAAAGGTGTTTTCTTCCAGAGCCTCGTTGATAATTTGTTGTAATTGGGAGGCGAGGAAGGACGAGGCCAATAGATTTGGGAAAGTAATAACCGTGGTGCTGCATGAAGCTACTGCTCTGGAGTCTGACCTCAGATGTGTCAAGATTTGTTTACTTTGTTGCATCCATCTGAGGGTTGTCACTGATAACTGTAAGTGTTGTAGTGAATGAACTGGAACACTGGCATGACAAATTTCGAATATCACTACCCGTGCTTTTTAAAAAAAAATTTATAAAATGGCAGCACTTATATGTGTGGGTTTTTAAATGTGTGGACTTGGATTTTAATACTTCATCAGAGTTATGAAAATAGTTGGATTTGAATGCTTTTTTCTTGGTGAATGATGGTAGATGTCAAGTTTCACCAGGAAGCTAGGAAAGTAAATGTTCTCTCTCTTTCTCTCTCTCTCCCCCTCGCGCCCCCTCCCCCCGCCTCCAAGGCACAGATCTGTAAGACTGTCCCAAGTGCTAATATAGTATTCATAGTGGTGTTGCTTAGATCTGGATGGTGTGAGTTTAAAGCTGTAACAATGTCTCTATTTTGTGTCTTGTTAGACCCTCTGGTTTTATATTCTTGTTATGGTTTGAGCTACAAGCTGTCGGATGTTATGAGTCACTTTTTGCCTTCCTCCTGCCAGCCTTTTTCAGATGGGTCGTCTCTTTTTTTAGAACTCATTTTTTTAAAGCAGTGATTTATGGGATGAGTTGTAGCATTCTTCTGAATTGCAAGGAGAACGTATTGAATAATTTTAGTTTTGATGTCATATACATCAACTGACTCACCAGTTCAAATCCTAGTCATATTATTAAGATCATTTCTAGTTCTTTCCTAATTGCTCAGGCACCTTAAAAAAGCAAGCTCCTCATTGCTGTCATTTGACTTAGTTTTGCAAATCAGTGTTTATACTGGGAACCAGGACATTTCGTCTTTTGCGATGGTGAAGCCTCCTTTTGGGTGATGAGACCAGCTTCTGACCACTTTTTGGGTTGGTGCCATTCCCACATTCCACTCTTTCTTTCTGTACACCTCCACTTTCAAGATTGCCAGCTTAATTTTTCTTCTTTTGTGATTTTTTTTGTGTGCCATACAAAGGTTACCTACTACTGTTGCCAGTGCGCTGTTCTTTCCTGCTGAGAGCAGAAACTTGTCACGTCTCAAAAGCGGTAATCGCATCCGTTTGTTCATGAGGATAATAAATAGCACTCCTAAAGAGGAGCCGCTGACTGCGAGTCCCCAGCTGGTGGGGTTGAGGAATACAGGGCCAGCGTGCCCTGGGGCCAGTGTGCAGACTCTTCTGGGCGTGCACATGCCAATCTTCTTCCTCCAGCATCTGCATGGGGAGTTCGTTTTAATAAGTCCCTGAAACAAAGTAGGAACGTGCTAAGATAATGAGTTGTAAAACTTAAAAGGACGACAAGCAGGTTTTTTTGGTGAGGGATTGCTATTTATTTTTATTATGTTCGATGTCTTGAATGGTAATGTGGGCTCTCTGTACTGTGCAAATTAGAAATTGAGGGTAGATCTTTACTAAAGTGCTTTTGTGTGGTAGGTATGAAAAAAAGCTGGAAAAAATACAACTACCCAAAATAATGAGCTATGGGAGGGATTCTGTGATCTTTTTCTTCTGGGCTACTGGTTTTAAATCATTTTTTATTAACTTGGAAAACTGTTTGTGTCCTAATTAAAAGATTGAAGACTGTGGGCCAAACCCAAACTAATTCCATCGACATCAGAGAGAGGGATTCCTTATATATTTATCCATATGCACAGTTGATTTTTTTTTTAACTGAATTATCTGGTTGGTCACGTATTTTTTTCTCCCTATTTTATTTCTTGAAGAAATAATATAACATTAAAAACTATACAATAAAAAATTTATGTGTAAACATATCATCTCTTCCATTTCAGTCTTTGTAGGTATGTGTAATTTCAAAATAATTTGAGTCATGATGTACATGCAGTTTTGTATTCTTTTAACCTCACACTACTTCATTGTTATAATTTTAAATTTGTAGGTTGATATATCACCTACCACAGTTTATTTCACCATTCCTTACTGGTGTTTGCTAGAGTTTTTATTTTTTATTTTTTTTTCCTTTCTGTTCCAGGATAAATTTAGCATTTGGGTGGTAGTTTTAACATGATTTAAAATAGGCCCTTAGTTGAAGGCCCTGTATCTGGACTTATGATCCTTAGTTTGAGGAGGATGGTGGCAATCAACCCCTTTTCCTGAAATTGTGTTAAATCACAATGAAAATTTACTTGATTTTGAGAACATACATAGTGACTCCGCTTGGGTTAATTGGTGTTGCAAAGTCAGGCCGGGTGTCATCAGTTAGAGGCATCCTCCAGCTTTCTCACCTGGGGTACTAAGTGTGTCATTGGATGGAGCAGGAGGGAAACCTGAGCCTTCATCCTGTAGGGTGACCATCTCTCTGTGAAGCGCTGACTGCCCTAGACGTGGGTTATTTGAAGCACTGTGCTTCAGAGCCCACGATCAGTAAGTCAGCAAGGATCAAAGTGGCTGGCTCTATCGTATCATCTATTCACTTGCCAAGCAAGTGCCTGCTCAGTGCCGTTAGGGCCTGCAGAGCAGAGGCCCACTGCTTATTGTTCTATGGGCAGAGGTGATCTACTCAGGTCACTGCTGTGCTCAGGTCCTGGCAGGTGCTCAGTAGGTGCCGGTGGTGTGGCCCAGGGGCCCAGGTGGGGAACTCAGGCCACCTCAAGTGTGTCAGCTCAGATTCTGAGCCTCCGGTTGAGGAGGACGCATTAATAGGCCAACTTCCCTTCTGTACAGAAGAAACTCTTCCACGATCACTGGAGTTGACGGGTTTGTGAAACACACAGAACTGAAGAGACAAGGGTAGTCCACATTCCCAGAGTACCCCAGTCGGGGTGGCAGCAGGCCTCGGATCCTGGCATTTGTGACTCGCTCCTGCCACTCCCCGCAGTGACTTTGTCACTCCCAGGGAAACCTACACATCTGTTTTAAATCCTTGTTTTATCCCCTGTTTCGTTTCTCACCAAGCTGAAGTTCGCTTCCTGGAAAGATGAAAATGACATGGATTTATGCTGACGATCTCTCTAAGGAAGTGTCAAGATATGCAAAACAGATCGTGTGGGCCAGTTTACCTGAGGTGAAAAAGGAAAAGTCAGTTGTGTTTCTAAACCTTACTGGAAGATTCTGGGTCTTTCTCCATGAGGAAAATAATACAGAACAGATTATTACATTGCAGGTAGAGCACGGTTAGTTATGTCAGTATTGAAATTGCCCATATGCTGACAAAATGCAGCCTATTGATCTTATAGAAGGAGGTCAAGCGCATCAGGAGCAGTGCAGAGCCTGATATTGTCAGGGGAGGAACAGATGGATCTCTTAGTTGCCAACTGCTACAGGAGGATTGGGTTCACTTACAGGCCATTACTGTGAGGGGGTTGGATTTTTTAGCACATGGGACTTTAAAGCACAAAAATCCATGTTTAACTCGTGGGTGACCCTCTGCTGTGCTTCTTGAGTCTCTGGGGTCTCTTTCTAATTCCTGTCCTGAGGGATTTGTGCTGTGATCCATGGAGGACCTTCTTCCTGGTTAACAGGGGGCTGCTTCTGTCACTCAAGGCATTGCCTTGGGCACGCTCATCCATTTTTGCAGCCCCAGTTTCCTCCACTGTCAAAAGAGGTTCACAAAATCTGCCCTCAGGGTGGTAACGAGAGTCAGACAAAGTGATGTCATGGCCACACTTGGTAAATATCCACGTCCATGTTCTCCTTTGAGGTGCTGTCGGCTGGGCCTGACCTCCCTGAGCTTCCCATTCCTGACTTTTTCCCTTACCTCAGTTTGTGCATGTGACTTGTGGTTACAGTTAAAGATGGCCTTGAGGAGAAAGTAAGTGGGAAAGGGCAGCTGTCCCATGGGGCTGGCATGGATATGGGGAGCAATCTGTCCCTGTTCTGCTCACAGGTGCTCCTCTAACAGGTAATTTCAGAACCTGTCTCTTTATTTATTTATTTCTTAAAGACAGGAGTTCTTCCTTCCCGGTGGCCTCTTTTAGTCAATTCCCTGCTAAGCCGACTTTTCAGAAGGAAAGTTGGTGAAGGACGGCCTGTCTTAGGATCTATATGGTGTATTTGGGGTCACCCTTTGAACCTCCACTCAGAGTCTTTCCCAAAGCCTCTTGGGGGGCTGCCTGCATGTCTGCCGGAGCTGTCCCTCCTCCTCTGCACACTGACAATGACTAGCAGGATGTCACCCTGCCATGCCTTCTGGGCATCCCTCCTCCTGGACGTGCCGTGTCTCCATGGTCAGTGTGTGGGGAGAGGATGAGTGGATGCCCCTCCTGGTCATGCCCTGCACCAGGGACTGGTGATGTGTGGATGTCCCCTCAGCTGGACGACGAGGCAATTGGGATCTGTCGGAGCCCTGAGGCAGTTCTGAGAGGCCAGGCCAGCTCCCGAGATGCAGAGCCTGATTCTGTTTCAGCCCGCACATCTATCCGTGCTGTGGGCAGGGGCTTGCTGTGACAGAGTGGGCCTGAGTCCCTGTCCCCATGAGCTGAATACCTGTGCTAGGACATGGGCTGTGTTTTACCATCCCCTGGGTGGTCATTTCACTTCCTCATCTACTCTCGTAGGCTTTTTCTTTTAAAATAAAAACCACAGATAGACTTTGAAGTTCCCCCACCCCCACCATCTGTGAAGTTAATGGTATTGCAGAAATTATAGCTTCAATTATGTGTAATAACTGTTTTTAATGTAACATGGTAACGAGGTGGAGTTGCCATTTCAGCAGTACTTTAGCTGTATTCTCAAGTGAACATTGTCAGGCTTTGAAAACATCTTCTGTTGTTATTTACTTTGGAGAGCATAATGGATGCTCAGAAGCCATTGAGGTTTAATAACACAATCTTTAAGGAGCTATTTAAGCAAGGGGGAAATTTGATCAAACATGAGTCATTAAATTGCATCTATCTAAAACCAAGGAAGTGTTGGTGTCAGCTGTGCCAGGGTTGAGACTTTCTTGCTAACGCACCTTCCTGCACAGGCTGTCACAGTGCTGCATGTGGAGGGGTCCTGGAAACAGACTTGGTGTGAGTGGTAGTTTTTTTGATGTTGTTTTGTTTTGCTTTTAGCTCAGGTGACCGTAGTCTTCTTTGCAAATGGCTAGGTCTTCACCGATGGATCACAGCCTTGACAAGGGCCAAATGAGAAAGAGTGCTTGGGGTTATTTTGCTGTTGATATCACAGCACAGACTTTAAGAATTTCTCACTTAGTTACTTGTACGAAAATTAATGTGAAAAGGGTATAGAATTCATTTTTCTTTTTTCCCCTTGTAGATGGTGATGAATTATTTTTATTCTGTGCAAGTAGAAGACTCATAATGCCTGCTGGTATTTTAGAATTTCTTCCCTGTTATTAGGAGGAGAATATGTCTGATGGGTTGCTGGAATCATCCAGGAATAGTTTGAGAATCTTAAAAGTTTCCTTTTCATGTCGTGTTTTCCATTTCTCTCCTAGTAACCTCCTTAAGTCTTCTGGCCCTGGACGTAGGACAGAGAGAAGCCTTGAGTTTTCTCGCTTCTTTGATGGTTTGTTGAGTTTAGTGTTTGACACAAATAGGATTCTGGATGAAATCTGCCTTTTGTGGAAAGTGTATTAAGTCAAACAGGGACTTTCAGTAAGTGTTGTGCAGTAGGCCCATCTCCCATGAATACAGAGAGTGTTCCTCGGTCAAGAACTGTGGCAGGTGGCACCTCCAGCAGGGAGGGTGTCCCTTGGGTGGGTCCCCTCAATCAGCTGCTGACAGAGCTCTGTTGGCTGGGGATATTCACGCAGGGGAAGGAGGTGCACAGGGCTGATGGAGTTAGTGGGGATCACACTGACGGTTTGATGGTATGATTTGCCCTGGAAGATCATGTGGGATGGAGGCCAGTGTTGAGAACACTGATGTTCCTTGAAACAAAGATATATAACGAGCCTTGTGACTGCATGGCACCTTGTACTTTTCAGCTGCTCTCATTTTGATCATTTTTAGTCCTTCTAAAACGCTTTCTCAGATGACATTACCCTCTTTGTACAGATAAGGAGACTGGGTTTCAAATGGTTGGAAACTCATCACAAGCACTGGAATCTTTGGTTTCCTGGAACATTTTCAATTCAAGTGCAGACCATACAACTTCTAAGAGGCTTGCTCACACTTGACACCAGGACTGGGGATCTGGCTTTTTTTCGTGATCAGTAGTGGGAACCCGGTGGCAGCTCTGGGGAGGGTGGGAGTGGGCAGCCCTTCCCAGCAGTTCCTCCCTGCTGAGGAAAGTCACATTTCCCTTATGCAAGGTTGTGATGGGATAGAGACCATGCTGCACATTTTCTTAGCTGGCAGCCTCTGGAGCTTTACATTGAGACCTAATTTGTGATCTGGGGGTGATACGTGGTGTGCACTCTACAATCCCTTACATTTTCTGTGTGGCTGAAAACTTTGTATGTTTGTCATGGAAGAAACACGTAAGAAAATGTAGCTCCTTGTGGTTAACTTTTCTGTACAGCATCCTTTAGAATCAGGAGGGTGGGTATGATACAGTTTTATCAGAAATCTTAATCTTTTTGGTCAAGAGACAGTGCTGTTAATTCTTGCATGTGTCGGCTTCTGGGAAAAAAATTATTCTACGTGAGGTTCTAGGAACGATGTCCTTAGTGTCTTTATAGGAGGAGAGAGGCCTCTTTTGAAGCTTCCTTGTCATTAACCAGAGTGATCGTCAGCAGCCCCCAGTCACTTGCAAGACAGTCACTTTTTAGATCCTTTATGTAGAGCACTTTTATTCCAAGTTAAGTGCCCTTTCTGTTTCATAGTGACTTCCACTTCTTCCAGGGACTAGGGCCACCCTGGCCCCCAGCTCTGGGACCTGTGACTCAGATGCTGCTCACTGGTGTGAACCAAGCAGTCATCTCTGTCTGTGGTGAAGAGTGCTGTTACACGTTGGCAGTGCCAGGTGCTGGTTGCTCACTGTGCGCTGAGCACTGCACTGGGCGTCTTGCACGTGTTACCTTATAGCACGTATAGCCCCAGCACTGCGTTTGTTTTACATGTAGGGGAACATGTCCAGAGAGCTGAAGTGACATTAGCCCAGAGTCGCGCAGCTCCTGGCCGGCTTTTCCTGAACCTGCCTCATTTTCAGACCGCAGCCTGCACTTTCTCTACTTGAGGCCCGACCTCGTGAAGCAGACTGAGCAAACGTGAAGCAGGAAGCCGAATTTTAGAAACGATGCCAGGTTTCATGGTATATGTGCTGATTTTTTTTTCTACATATTTACTTTCATATACCCTTAAGTGATATATGTTTTCTTCCTGGTGTAACAGTTAACTTAATTACTAGCCATTAGTGGTACAAAATTCTGTGATACTATTTTATGAAAATGAAGTCTCAAAAAGATACTTTATTTTTGTAACTATAATTTGCTTAATAAAGTTGTCAAGATTGTGGCTTTCTTTTGTCATCCCATTTTTATTTTTAGATCCTTGAGAGGAAGCTATTTAGTGATTACTTATAATTGTGAAAATAATCTAATGATTAGAGAATCTTGTTAGAACAAATATTATATTGTCCTTTCATTTATGTAAATAAAAAAGTTTTAATCCAGGTAAACACTGGCAGGAATGGTCGTGTTTACATGGGTGAAGTTTCTGTGTGACGGAATCGTTGGATGTTGCCTCAAGACGTGTTCTAGATCATCCGTCCTTGTCTTCCCTCCTCCACACCTCAACTATTCCCTTACTATTTCTGTTTGTGCCAGAATTTTGAGTCCATGTATCTGAGATGATACCTACATGATATGTGTGTGTGTATGCACATGTTCATGTGACTTTGCCTTTTTTCTTTAATGTGGGCTGTTTAGGCAATGACAACTTCTCATTATCCCCTCAGAAAATATGTAGCTTGTCTTTAATAAAGGTAGATATTCTAATATGAGGACTTCCTAAAGACTTTTCCTGCTATAATAAATAAATAAATTTCAAAGCAAGGATAGTTTTCTGTACTATGTATTTAGAATAGACTTTCTTATAAAAAGTGGTGTGAATGTTTCCCACACATTGGAAATCATATGACTAGTTTAAACATACAACATGGCATATTAATCCTTTCTTCAGATTGTTTTTGCATATTTATGCTTGCACCTGTTCTAGACGCTGTGAAAACTACTCAATCTTGTCCTGGCTAGTGCCATGGTTATCAGAATTAAGGAAACAAGATATCTGCCAGTTTAAGTATTTCAAATCTATACCTGCTCCTTATCTGCATAGTAACCCAATCTTAAAGAAAGATATAATTTGACTTTTAGTGGATTACATTAATTGGATTGTCTGTGGCCGAATCATTACACTGTGAGTTAATTCTATTTTTCAACTTTTCTTCCTAGTATAGAGTGGTTCCAAAATACTGACTGTAGGTTCAATTTAAGTGTTAACATTGTTCCTACTAACTCTGACTGAATCTCGGTTTCTCTGAGATGATACCGTAGAGTGGTATTTAATTTCCACTTATGGCTTTGTTCTAAATTCTCGGTTCCTCCTTGGGGATCTCTTTCCCCTGTCTGTACCCTCCTCTCTTCCACCCTCCCACCTTGTCTGCTTTTGACTCTCAGGCCCTTGAAATATGGTGTGCATGGAGGTCCGCTGCGAACTTTTGATAACCCATGAAAAGGACCTTTTCTTTTGAGGAAGACATGTCTAAATAAACTTTCAGTTGCCTAAGTATCATCTGTTTTGTGGACTATTTGTGGAAGATTTTAAGCCTTTTTCCTTGGATTTTGGATCACTTTTCTCTGGCCCACCGATTACTCCCCAAGTCAATGTGTGCTTGATAAGCTCAGCCTGTTTCAACTCTGTTTCAACTCCGGTTATGTGCAAAATAATTAGAACAGAGCTCTGTAAATAAGAAGTCACATATTGCCTTATAAGTGCCCTTCCATGGCATTCAAGCACTGACTGTGTCATGTTCCTGTGAGTGACTCTGGATCCTGGCCTGTGGGAACACCCCTCGCCAAACTGGTTAGAAAATGTAAACTTGATCACAGTATTGTTATAACAAGGAACGGATGGTAAAGAGGTTGTACTCAACGAGAACTGAAAATTAAGACATGTTATCAATTTGGATGTCAGATGACCTTTTTGAAAAAAGGCAACTGGCTTTTGTCACACTTTGAAAACTGCTCATTCTGTTTTCTATTTTATACTGAGGATTTCCAGTTTCCTACAGGAGATATTTGCTTAAAGTGTAATTGCTTTAGCAGGAAAAATGCTGTCTGGGGATTTAGCTTGGATAGATTTGTTATATTATTTGTTGTTTACTATTTATTTAATACCAAATATAGTGGACTTTTAAGTAGCTGAAGATGTCCCCCATGTCGATATGTATTTAAGTGGAAGTGTGCATGTGTGTACACAAATGCACACACTTAACCAGTACAATGACATTTTTAGTACAGTTACATTTGGTTATAATTGATTTGATTAGATAGAGATTGCTTTTGCTATATGAGAACGTTTGAATTATCTCTCTTTTTCTTTAAGCATTTACTTCATTAGCAATTTTTAGAGTGAGGCTCCATGTTAGGCACTATGGGAGTGGGGACAGCTGTTTTATAATCCAGAAGGAGCTAAAACAGAGCATGCAGGAAGTTCAGTTCTGACAGAAAAAAACAAGTAATTGAGCAGGGCCTGCCGCAGATCATCAGCGTGGAAGTAGGTGCCCAGCAAGTGGTCTTGGGGAGGAGTGCTCTGAGCTCAGAGGAAGGAGCAGCTGGGCCCTGTGAAGCTGGGGTCCCGGCACAGGGGGCTGGGGGCTGGGGGGCTGCGGGGGGGTCTTTGCAGAGGGGCAGAGGCCAGCTTGTTCCAGGCCTCTCCTGCTTGCAGCCAAGGCATGAGGGAGGTGGGCCAGGTGTCCAGGGTGTTGAACGATGGCATCTGGGCCCGGGTGTGTCCTTTCCTGTTTTCCACAGGCCCTTATAAATGCTCTGGGGCATTACTTTGTGTTTTATCTTTATGTTTGTACTGTCCAATAGAGTTGCCATCTGAGAGTTATGTAATTTTCAACACTGATTTTGAGTAGAAAATCTGACTCTGAACATTAGACTTGACCCTTGAGAATGACTATTTGACCTTCCCATTTCCCATGCACGTGTGCAAGCACAGGGAGGTGGCTGCGGCAGCACCAGCAGCGTGTGGTCTCTTTACATCCAGGGGGAAAATTATTATTATTATTATTTTTTTTTTTTTTTCAGGGGGAAAATTATTAATAAAAGCTAAATAGCCCATGCCTCAGCATTTTGAATGTGTGTGTGTTGTGTGTGACTTGTGTGCATTGTGTACAGTGTGTTGTGTGAGTGTATGTGAGTTGTCTGTTGTGAGTGGTGGGTTCTGTTGTGTTGTGTGTGTTGTGCTGTGTATGAGTTGTATGTGTTGTGTTGTGAGTTTTGTGTGTTGTGGGTGTTGTACTGTGTATGAGTTGTGTGTCATGTTGTGGGTTTTGTGTGTTGTGTGCAATGTGTTGTGTGAGTATATATGTGCTATGTGTGTGTGTTGTGTTGTTAGTTGTGTGTGTTGTGTGTGTGAGGGGTGGAGTCCACTTGACTGCTCTTTGGATAGTCTTGCCTTCCAGATCATTCCGAGCCAGTGAGTGCTCCTGACCCATCGGTGACGGTAGCCATGTGTGGCAGCTGTCCCGCCCCATGAGGCTCTTCTGGCCCTGCATTCTGAGGGCAGCGTGGTGTCCGCGAGGGGCTCTGCCCTTGCGTTGTCTTTGGACACACTGTGGAGCTTTTGGTGTGCTTTCTCATCCCTGTCTCCAAGAACTCCTCTTCTCCGTCTGCCGTCCTCTGGCACAGCCACCCTTTGGATTTAGAAGATGTTTAATGTTCTCTGAAGCTGTGCACTCAGGACTCCGCAAGGTGTTCATCCCTTGATGGGCCAATGAGCAGCAGGCGTGGGTTGTAGTGAAAGGAGGTCATACATTTATTTTAGAGATAATCTGGGTCCTACCAGGGGAAGACTGAGCTGTGCAAGCAGGGCTTACCTCTTAAAGAGTGGGGTGGAAGGGGGCGCCCTCGGGGACGGGGACCCCCTGCTTCCCAGTGCTTGCCCTTTGCACCTTCCTCAGCCTGTCCTGATGGTAGTAGGGGTGGGCAGTAGGTGACTTCCATAACTTTGTGGAATGCTTAGAGCTTCAATTATCTAGGCTGTGAAACACATACCTTCTATTTGTTCGGGTCAGAAAATCTTTCATTTGTTTGCCTTTTAGTCAGAGCGTGTGTCTGTTTCGTGTTTTAAGTTTCACTTTTCCCAGGTCAGGATGGTAGTGTTTCTTTCTGTGGTGTTGCTGTTAAGTTACTGTGTTCTTGGAAGGTTGGGTGTAGGTCAGCAGCCCCTCCCAGCAGCTGGGTGTGTTTCAGGTGGGGGGTGCTTGGTGTGGCACAGCGGGTCCTGAGTGGTAGTGGGAAGCTGGTGGCGGGACCCAGCCTTGCCGCAAGCTGCAGGGGCTGATGCTGGCTCTGACAGTTTTCCATTAGGATGAGGGTGAGGCATTCAGCCTGGTGATGTGTGTGTATGTCTGTTGTATCTACCCACCCATCTGTCATCTATCCATCCATCCATCATCTGTTTATCATCTGTCTGTCCATCTGTCCCTCTGTTTTCTATCCATCCATTCCTCTATTATTTATTATTTATTTTTCCATCCATCTATCCATCATCTATCATCCATCCATCCATCTGTCCACCTGCTGTGCTTGCTTGCGCGCACTCTCTCTCTCTCATGCTTCCCTGCTTGCCCTTCAACCCACCCTGCTGTTCCGGGACCACAGCTCCCCTGCTCTGCTGTCTACCTGGAAGCCCACCTCTCTTCCTCTGGTGCAGTGTTCCAAACTCTTGTTTCAATGTCGCTTTCCCCGAGGGTTCTTAGTTTATGTTGCTGGGGGTCCCTTCCTTACTAAATGTATTTGTCAGCTGAGACTGTTTAAAATGGACCCCACTGTAAACACTGTCAGTCACCTGCTGCATATAGCAAAAGGCCTTATTTTGTTAAATATATAACTTCATCAATAATCAAACAGCATTCTTATTAAGAAACCTGCTTACTAGAATACTATGTACATTATAATCCCATTTTTGTAAAAAACATGTTTGAATATGCATAAAGGAGAATCTGTAAACTGTTACTGGTGGCTGCCTTTGTAGAATATTAGTGGTGTGGGCGTTTCCTTTCCCCTGGATACATTCCATATTTTATGAATTGTTTTTAAAACAAAAAACTTTTGCATACCAGTAGAATAAAAATTGTGATATATGGCATAAAATCTTATGAAATAATGTTAAATTTTGGCAATATGAACTAAAACAGTAATAGTTATTACAAATTAAAATTGTTATTCAAACGAGCAGATTCCTTGTCCTCTTCTGTGAAGGAGGATGGGCTGCGCTGCTTCCTGTGTTCTCCTTTGGGGTCCGACCCTGTGTCCTGGGCCATAGCCTGTGGCTCCTCCTGGTTTTGGGGAAGGGCAGCATGCCTACTGGGGCTGCCCGTAGCAGTTCTGGGGGAGCAACCTCAGTCTTTGTGTGCCTGGGGGCAGGAAGGCTCTGACCACATGCAGCTTGACAGAAGCACCTGCCCCTCATCCGGACCCCACCTGGCTGTTCTGCACCCATGGCCAGTGGCCCACGGCACATGCCAGCGTGACCTGCAGTTTATCTGCTGCCCCGTTGGCTTGTCTCACCACCGGTCATTCTCACCTGTGGTATAGCGACCTGGCCACTTGCTGCAGACACCTGAGAAACTGGTGCACAGTTGCGGCTTCCCCAGAACCTCAGTTTCAATGACTCCATTGCAGCCAGATGGTGGCTTCTCCGCTCATTTTAAGTTAATCAAAGTATCAGAGTAGAAAAAAACAGGAGGCAGGACACCTCTGGTTTCATCTGACCCTGCTACAAGTAGCACTGAACCTGGACAAGCGTTAGCCTCTCCTGCTTTTCTGTGGATGCTCTAAGTGTTTTGGGGAGTGGGTCTTGTGCTTTAGTCTCAGCCTTCCTAGCAGGTACTGAAAGAGTGAGTAGGAGGCCAATTTGAAGAAAACCAGAATTCAGAAAGACGTGTGTCATGTGGACATACATCATTTCACGCAAACAGCCCTTCCCCCACTAGTGCCGCGAGGAGAGGGCTCTGGTGCTCACAGCTGTCCTTCTGTACTCTGTCCCAGCCGTGAGTCAGAGGAGGGAGTAGTGATGTTCTGCTGGCTTGAGTGCTGGCTTTGCACCTAAAGCACCGTGTCAATGCTAAGCAAAGACTTTGGTCATTGGTGGAAGGAGGGAAAATGCTTCTTTGAGTGGTTTCCACCTGGTTGTTCACCTTGTATTGGCAGGCTATGTGCAGAGATGAACAAATTCAGTGTAAGATTTATAGAGTGTTCCTGTCATGAGGTCCTAAAAGAGATAAGCCAGGCCCTTGTTTTTATTTTGATCTCATAAATTTCATCTGGTTCTCTTGATTGATGTTTTTTTCCAAATGCTGCTAAAGAAGAAAGTAATATGTCCCTGCTCAGGTTTCCCAATGTGAGAATGCAGCCTGTGGTTTCTGTAAGTCAGTGTTTCATACGAGAGCATTAGTCAGGGACCTCCCAGGCAGCTTGTGCTTGTCATCTGGGGGTGAGAGTGTAGATGCCACCAGACTCTGGTTAGAGAGAATCAGAGTCTCTGTATATTGTTTTTTCTTTTGAAAATCTGTATAGCTCAAAGACTGTACGTAGATTTTATTTAGTGTTTTTTGTATGAAGTTTTCTAGAACTATGAACAATAGCATTTTCCCTACAGGATGATATCTTGATCAGACTCATACAATTAAAACTCTTGCTTTAGGTTACGTAATTATTTTTTTTACCCCCCCCCCCTTTTAGGTGGGAAAGTACTACCCAGAATTATGTACTAATGATGGACTGAATTTAGTTACAGAAAAGTTAATACTGAGATAGAAGTCACAAATATATAACAATAAAACAGTTTTAAAAAGTATATATATTTCATCATCCTAAGCAAAAAGTAAATTAAGATTGAGAGGACTCACTGATACAGAGATGTTATGATTATTTTCTTTGCATCCAAGAAACCACAGTGTTCAGAGCTCTGTTTTCTTTTTCAAGATCGACTCCAGCAGAATTTATCTATTCTTCACTTGTCCCAGGGTAAAGAAAACAGGTGCTGGATAGATAATTTTGAGATTTGCTAGTCATAATTCATCAGACATTTTCTTATTAGTTAACTGAAACATTTTACAGTTATAAAGGTTTAATGTACTCTTTTGAGCTTTATTACTGTATCCCTTCAGGAATCTCCCAGAACTCTCTCTTTTTTTCTTTTTCTTTTTTGCTATCTATTATGAATTGTAATGTGTTAAATTAGGAGTTCTAATTCCCTTCGCCCTAATATTTATTAAAAATTCCCTTTACATTTTTAGATGTATGTTTGGTACTTTTTTTTTTTTTTTTTAAAAAAAACAGATGACCGGTAAGGGGATCTTAACCCTTGACTTGGTGTTGTCAGCACCACGCTCAGCCAGTGAGCGATCCGGCCGTCCCTATATAGGATCCGAACCCGCGGCCTTGGTGTTATCAGCACCACACTCTCCCGAGTGAGCCATGGGCTGGCCCATATGTTTGGTACATTTTAAAACACTTGATACATTAAAATTTTAAAACATTGAAGATATTTTAGACTATATATATATTTTACTTTTAAAAGTAATAGTGTAAAAATTGGGGTACATAGATACAAAAAAAAATCTTAAATCTTACAACTCTAACATAGTACCAATATATTTCATTTCTCCATAGCATTTTAAAGTTAATTAATCCAAAAGTATAACAATGATAAACCATGTTAATGCTTGCTCCAGTCTGTGGGTGGTAGAAGTGGAGCCAGGCCCCCAGGACTGTCGATTCCAGGGCATAGCGGATTTGACATTTTCTAGTCAAGAACAAACAGAATTTCAGTGGATCTCCCCAAATCATTTCTTTTCTTCTCCCTCCTGGAGCAAAATAAAATTGCTAGGTCCATGTGTTATGTCTCATAAAGGTTTGTCAGTTGAAAGGTACCATACTTTGCAAAAAAGGCAGACAGAAGTTTGCAGGTTAAGATGCCTCTGAACTATTTGAAAACACGAAAACTTAATCCTTTAAGTCAGGGTTTTCACCCCAACGTCATTGACATTTTGGGCTGGTGAATCCTTGGTGGTGGGGGCTGTCCACCCTCACCTGTAGCTGCCATTAGCAGAATTGCCCCTGCTTGGGGACCGCTGCTTTTGATGGTATTGTGAGAAATGAAAGTTTGCATTTCTTCATTAACAGTTTTCGATTTTTGAAAACCTAGTTGTGGTGACTGTGAAACATAGCTGAGCACTGATCTTTCAGTAGATGAGCACCCAGGACTGTGTCTTGGCATATACGCTTCAGTCTGTCCAGGCCTAAGTTTGTATCCAACCTTTTTTTTCGGAAGCGGCAGTCTTTTTGATGCACAGATCCTTACGAATCTGTGTAGCTACGCCGTGCAGGACTGAAACACCTCTGCCATGTGTCGTGGAGGCTCTGGTGCTCCTGCTGTCCTGGATGCAGAACTGGAGGTTTCTGTGATCCAAGAAGAGTGAGAGGATTTTAGGGAGGGGGTTCGCAGATCTGCCTTTGTAAAGACTCTTTAGACCCACCCCAAAGCCTTTCAGTTAGGGAAGTGTTTTCTGCTGTCCTCTGGGCCGCTCCTTTGGCAGAAACTGTCCCAGTTAAAGGACCTTGAGAGCTGTTATTAAGTTCCCTTCTGGCCTTTACTTTCCCAAAGCAATTCCAGTCCATTAAAACTTTCCTTTTAGGTCTTTCTACTCGTTTAGTCAGTGTGTTGCTTTCTTGTACCCTGTCTAAGTTTTCCACGGTTTATTTAAGCTGGACTCTAGAGCTGCGTGTGGAATTTAAGCAGAAGCTCCACCTGTGTTGGGTGGGGGTCCTCCCCTCTGGGAGCCGCACTGTTAGTCATGGGCACCGTCCGCCTGCTGGGGTCCAGAACGTTTAGAAGTCTTTCCTACACAATAGAAACCCTGTAGTCGGACGTGATCAGAATCCCTATGTTTAGCTAATCGAAGGGGTTGAGCCAGGAGTCGTAATAGGGATTCCTGTGTACGTCAGCCACAGCTGGAAATGTGTGTTCTTCCATCTCTGGGTGCTGGGCCAGTGCGTTTCTGAGGATGTTCTGCTGATGGGCAGCTTCGGCTTCTGCCTGCCCGCCCTGCAGTCATAACATACTGTGTCACTGCAGTTTCAATTTCTCTAGAAGAGAATATGCTATCACTTGAGAAGCAATCTAAGGTTAGAGTCTTAGATTTTAGTTTTTATTATTTTACCTAATATTTTGTAATCATTTTGCCTACAACTAATTTGAAGGCAAAAAAATGTTATTTTTTCCTAAAGCAAGTCTTTGCAAAGCATTTGACCCGGTCTTCATAGAGTCAGTTATTCTTCCTGGAGTCGTCTTTTACTGTAGTAACAGGTAACATGCATGCACAGCTGGCACCGGCAGATTTAGGCATGAACACAGCTCTTCCATGGGGGGAGCTCCTCCACGGGACACCCATGAGCGCTAAGCAAGGGAGGAGACCTCCACGCCTCATGTGGGGCAGCTCCCTATGCATGGTCTTCACTCTCTTGGTTCTGAACCCTTATTTCACAGCAGTTAACGTTTTCTGGCAATGTCACAAAATTATCAAAAATTGTTTTGGGAAGAATGTATTCACTTAAAATTTAGGAAGTCCGTAGACACTCCATTACAGCACTTTTATGAGGAGTTTGGGGTCCAGGAATGGATTCAGATTGGTCTGTTTGGGGAGATGACATATGCATGTAGGTATCTGAGGCCAGGGAGTTAGATTGGGGCCAGACATGGATGTCCCAAACCGTCAGGGTAATAGGGAGCCCCTCGGGGTGTTTGGAGAGAATCGTGAGGTAGTCTGGGCTGATGTGTAGCATGCTACAGAGCCAGAGGGCATCGGAGACAAGCTTGGGCTGGTCACCAGCCACGATGAAGGGAAGAAAGACGGGGCAAGTGGCTCAAGGAGTCCAGGGACCAATGGGGGGAGATAGGGAGGAAGCAGCTGGGTTGGTGGTGGTAGTCTTTGTTGGGAAGGTGATGAGTTTTGTTTTGGACATGGCTTTGAGATGCTGTAGACCTGTCTGTGAGCTGAGAGTTGGGAGCTCTGTGGAATGAGGCTTGGGGAACCCCAGATGGGAGCAGATTTGGGCTGCAGAGAAGGGCTGTCGAGGCAGCAGGAGTGGGTGCAGGCCGTGTGCAGAAAGAGAGGAGGCTGGGGCAAGTCCACATCTGGAGATTTCGGAAGAGCCAGAAGAGCCAGAAGAGCCCGAGGAGGCAGAGTCAGGGGAGGAGCTGGAGGGCGCACTTCAGCGCGCCCGGAGCAGAGTGTGTCCGGGGGTCCAGGCACTGCTGCAGACCAGGTAGGAAGCTTGTGGAGAGTAGTGCGGTCTGCAGCGGGCCGCTGCTCCCATGAGGAGAGTCAGAGTGTGAGGACCACGTGGGCTTTGGTGAACCGGTGCAGGAGCTGGTGGGGATGACACTGTCACTGTCTGCCACCGCACTCTGGGTGGGAGCTTGAGAGGGGAGGGGCCCGAGTGGCCTTCCGGCAGAGGCAGGAACCAGCAGGAAAGCGCATGACAGGAAGAGACAACCAATAGGGCCAGGTCCCCAAGAACAGACAGCGTCTTCTCCCATCTTTACCCATGAGTTAGTTATTCTGTGTTCAGCCCAGAGAAAGTTCCACACGGCCCTCAAACCCCAAGTGAGACTTGTGCTTCTCAGAACACTGTGTGCTTTGATTCTGGTTTATTGTCGATGACTCATTCTTAGTGTGTCTTTTGTGGAAGTCTGTGGAAGAGCCTCAGGCAGCCTCGTGATCCCACAGCATCTCTTGGACGTAGGAACAGCCCACTGACCTGGGAGGAGGATGCCGTGGGGGAGATTCTCGGAGTTTTAGTTTGGAGCGTGCAACTCCTAAGTTGTCTGATTTCCATTCCATGTGGAATAATAGAACACACATGCGTGCACACACACACACGGATGTTTGGACTCGACATCTGGGTAGTGAGCTGCACTTCCCATACTGAGCCATCAGAGTACTCAAGTGACGGGACAATGTACTCATGCTCTTGAGTTGGGTTTGCGTTTTCCAAGTTTGCTGTATGTGATGATGCTTCTACTTTGATCAGGAATATTGAAACTCCTGCCGTTAGTCCCGTATGTCAGTCTTTTCTTCTCTGCTGGTGATAAATGACAAATGTACATTACCAGTCAAAATTCACAGAGCTAGCCTCAAACTCTCACACACAACTCTCCAATGAAATACAGGGGAACAGAGGAAGATAGAGAATTGGTTTTTGAGTCCCTTGAGGGTTTGGGCAAGGCCCCTTGCTGGGGTGGACGGGCATAGGGTGACAAGTTCTGCAGCATAGAAGACAGGTTCTCATGGAAAAGAAATTCTTGGACTCTTTGCCAGATTATTTAATGGTTGGGACAGCAGTTGTTATCATCATCATTGTTACATCGGAGTTGCTGGTGGGTGTAGCTGAACAAAAAAAAGAGAAAGCTTTTGAAGAACTTCGGGGATATAACTTGTGTTCTTCTGGTTCTGGGATTTTTGCCTGAAATACCACTTATATTTTTGGTTAGGTGTTTTTTAGCACTGTGTTACAGCATTTGGAACACTATATTTTTGTGATATGTTAGCTGTGAAGATGTTTAAAATTAGATTCCTAGAAATCAGGTTACAGCAGCTCTGGGCTACACTGCCTAGGTGATGTTTTGAGCACCTCGTAGTGGAACCCTATTGCGGTGGCTATTCTTAGTCTTAGTATTTGCAGAACACCTGAGTCATGATGTTGTCAGAATATAATTTGCTTTCCTTATAGGTCTAAAGACTTTGTAGAGAGTCTTCATAGCTCTCTCTTGTAAATGAGCTTTCATGTGCTTTTAGCATGTCCTCATTTCACTCTTGAAGATCAGAAATATTTCAGAAGTTTATCCTACTTTCTCTTTTCTCTAGTCTCTCTGTCAGTCCCATTTTCCTTCTCTCTCACTTTATGAGACAGGAATGTAGGGTGGAGTGGTTGTTCTATACACGGAGAACCGAGCTTGGCTGTTTATCTGCTCTGGTTGTATCAGCTGCCTTGTGTCTTGAGAGGGAACCTAGGCCTCTTGACTTCTTGTTTTGTGCATTTCCAGAAAGAATCTTTTCTGCTTTCTGGTTGCTCTGCTGTAGTATTCTCTCTTAAGGCTGTTTCTTTGCCTTCAATTTTGACAGCTGTGGTTTAGTTTCCGAGATGATGAAAGGGTAGTGAAAAGGGTGTGGAAGGAAAGAACAGGAAGGGAAGGAATTATCCTATGGGTGTGGTCAGAAGGAAATCACTCATAGGGAGGAAACGGTAGGAGTGGGTCAGACCCAAGGCAGTGGGGCTGGACGAGCCTTGCTGCATCACACAGCCCTTTGCACATCGTGGCTGGGACTGGGGTGGCTTGGAGAACAAGTGCATTCGCTCTGAGGTCAAATGTGTATCTTTGCTGGCTCTGACCATAATTAGAATTTGTTCAGTTCAAGATTGAGAGCACTGCTGGAGGAGAAGGTCTTCATGCATGTGTGCATTCATATATTACACATGTGTTTGAGTGTGAATGTGTGTGCGTGAATGTACGTGTGTGTGTGTGAGCTCACACCTTGAAATTGAGAAATGTGAAGTAAAGTAGGCTCGTCAATTTCAAAAAAAAAAAAAAAGGTGCGTTTGGAGGATCTGCCACTTTCATAGAAGTGAACAGTAGGGCCTCTGGGGGTGTGTGTGTGTCTGTGTGCATGCGTGTATGTGTGTTTGCATATCTGTGCAGATGCATGTGTGTTTGAGTGTATGTCTGTATGCGCATGTGTTGCATGTGTTTGTGTATACTTGTGTGTATGTGTATGTATACATCTATATGTGTGCACATGTATGTGTATTTGTGTGTATTGTATGTGTGTATGTGTGTGTGCTATGTGCGTGTGTTCACACATGACTGTATATGTTTATGCCTGTACTTGCGCATAGATGAGCAGGGGCATGTGTGTGTATGGGCATGAATGTGTATATATGTGTGTATGTACACATGCACATTATGTGTATGTGTTTATATGTAAGTATGTGTACATGTATGTGTGTTTGTGCGCATCGCATGTGTTCATGTAATGTATGTCATGCATGCTTATGCATGACTATTGCGTGAACATGTGTACATGTGTTTGCGTGTTGCGTATGTATATTTGTATGCACATGTAGGTATATGAGTGTGTACATGTAGATGTATGTATGTGTGTGCATATTTGTGTGTATATATTTGTGTGTATGCATGTGTGTGTATTATGTGTGCATATTTGATCTGTGAAGTCATCTGGGAAGGTATATTACTATATGTCTGCCCCTGACCCTCCAGCTGTCCTGTAAGGGAGGCATATGAATTGTAAACGTTCTAGTCCTTAAGTGAATGTGACTGGAGTCATATAAAATATATGTCTACTTACAGCATGGGGATTAAATACATTTAAATGGGTGCAAAGGTGTTGTCAACATTGTAATAAAATAATATCAACGTTTCCTTGTTATACACTTTGTGAACCATTTCCTGGACACATGGTATAGTATGCTGCACAAAATCACAGCGAGTTAATACAGCACTTGCTGGGAGGTCTGGTTAATGATTGGTGTTTCTAGTAACAAGTGTGCTGTTTGAAATTTCCTGTTTGAACTTTTTAGAGCAGGGTTGCTGACTCCCTGCCCATTTCACAACACCTGCGTCTCTTTTCCTTCCTTGTTCTCCTGCTGGTTTTGTCCAGAGCTGGGATGGCTGCTCTCGGATGCGTCTTACCTTTCTCTCCGTAAAAATCTGCAGCATTTAAGTCACTTCATGACTGATGGGAGACCCAGCTGCCCTTCCACATGGCCCATGTGGAAGTCTACCCTCTCCCCTCCATTTTTTTAAAGCATTAGTTACTAGTGGAGCCTATTGCTATTTCTCCTTGGGTTCTTTAGGGTAGATTTTTAGCTTTTGCTTTATTGAAGCAAAGTTTCATGCTATTTATGATGAGTCAGCTCTATGCCTTTCTGTGTGAGGCTGGGACTGTGATCGACCCTCAGCTGCCGGGTCATTGGTAACTGCTTCTGCCTCTGTCATTCTGCCTGCTGTCCACTGACAGCCCCATCTGTCTCTTGTTGAGCACAGGGCGTCCAGTGGGTCATGGCGGTTTGTGGTGCCCAGGGCAGTTCTAGAGCCTGTATTTGATGCTGGTTTTGTGGAATCTTACTGGGAACGTTACTCTTTACTAGGAAACCAGAAACTGCAAAAGACATAAAAAAGTCCATAGAAGCCACATATATAGAATTTTTTATATATGTAGAATTGTATAGAGGTAGGTAATGGCATTGATTATAGTGAGACGTGCATTTATATACAGCATAATAAAACATCACATTTCAGTATGGTGCTTGATAACAGCTTAGAAAAGAGATGTGAGAGCATAACTGGCTATATTCTAGTATGCTCTAATACAGTAGAGTGGAGCATAATGTAGTATCGTATAATATAGAATGGAACAAACAGTGTTGTGTTATATAGTATAGAAGAGTATCACTGATCCTTGATATTTCTTTGGTTTACTATGAAAATCTGGATGGAGGGTGAGAAGGTTGTCTTTCCTACTTTTAAGGCCATTTGTTTACTTCTTGGGGACCATGTGATAGTCCCTACTTACTAGATAGTATTCTTTGTAGCAGTCTCTGTATTCTATGTAGTGTGAAATGAGATATTTTATGAAAACAGTAGCTTCATGCCATGCACTTTCTCAATGGATTTTAGCTATTGTTAATTTCTGATTACTTCTACAATACCTTGCCTTATTGGAAAAGCGGCACACTGTAAATACCACAAATTGTGTAAAGTCAGAGCCTTTTCATTATCTAGGGTTTCATTTTAACAAAAACAGAAAAAAAAAAAAAGGGGGTATTCAGAATGCCAGGGCCCTCTGGACATTTTGTACTGTAAATGACTTTCCTGTCCAACTGGCTGTGGAAAAGGACTCTCTCTCTCTCTCTCTCTCTCTCTCTCTTTTTTTTGTCTTTTCTTCCGTTGCTTCTTCTGGTAATCTTTCCAGAGAAACCCTGGCTTCATTGTCAGAAGAGCACTGATTAGTGTGAGACCTGGACAGTAGCTGTAAAGAATGGAAAGGCCATTAGGAAATCTCCTGGGCAGTGTCTGATAAGGAGAGAGCCTGCTTCGTGCTTGCTCTTGAGGTTTAAGAAGCAGGATTCTCCCAGAGGCTCTGCTGCGGGTCATTTCCTCACTGGACTTGGCGGGAGCCTCCTGGGGCAGGGTGAGCTGACGGGTCCGCGTCAGGCGGTTCAGAGGAGGCACTCTGTGGTGCTAGCAGTGTTTGTTATCCACATCCCTGTCCGAGGAGATCTGTTCTTAGGGCATCTGTTAATCCAGACATGATCGCAAAGGGCGTCCTTTCCAGTTAAGAGAGTCAGAGCATCTCTTCTGAGCTATTTCTGGCTTCATCCTTTCTGAAGTCCTTTACAAGAGGACTTCGGTTTCTCAAGGCTTAAGAATTAAGGTCAAAGAACAATTCAGTGTCCTTCTGAGTTTCTGGTCTTGCTGTGAACTGTTTGTGAGTCCTTGATGGCCAGGAGGCCAGAGAACAATTGTGGGTCCTCTCTTCCCCATTCTGGTGCAAGACTTTTTCTTATCCAGAGAAATATATCCTCTTAACATTTCTGAATCAGGAAATTTTAATGAGAGAGAGAATTAGTACTTTTGTTTTTAATTTGTGTTAGACGGTTACTCTAGCATGCCCAAGAATCAGACTTGCGATACTGTTGACATAAAACATTGATTGTAAGCGCTTAAATATTGTCAGTCCCATTGATGTGAGCTCCACTTGTTCTGCGAGGCCCACCTCCTTCATGAAGTGCTCTGATTGAGACCCAGTTGCAGGGTGTCCTTGGTTTTGGTTGCACTTTTAATTGTCAGTAGGCAGTTTAGATCTTGATGCAAGACTTGGAACCCCTGGAGGCAGGAATCATGGCCCCTTCTCTTGTATCTTGTGTGATGCTCAGGGTAGTTCTAGGCACTCGAAATATGCTTGCTGAGTTTTGGATGTCTCTAGGCTCTGTGCGTGCCTTTCCCTCTGTCCCCAGCAGGTTTCTTTTGCATGGGGCCTGGGATGAAGAGGGAATCAGGGAGGATGTGGCTGAAGCTGCTTGGAATTTCTGAGAAGCCTTTACTTCAGTCAACAGCCCAAAATCTCAGACTTCCCTCCCCCCGCAATAAAATAATTGTTGGTACAGTTTGTTTCTTTTACCTTGATTAAGATGGCACTTTTGTATGTCAAATGTTACCCTTGCTTTTCTGTTGGCCCAGAACCGTGAATTCACTAGTAGTGGGAACACCCATGCCTAAGTCTCAAGGTCTTCTGATAATGCAAGTTTCTTAAAGCATGCTCCTTGAAAAAATGTGTATGCAGCCCCAACAGTGCTTTTGAAAAAATCTGTCTCCTCGAGCACCTCACAGTGGGGCCTGGCCCAGGGCTCCTGGGTATGATGGATGTGTTATAGCATCGAGTTTATTAATAAACCTTTAAAGGGATTATTTATTTGCCAAATACATTGTGGATTTTTTTTTTTCAACCATTAGGGCTTTTTAGGATGTTGATTGCTGTTGGAATACTGGTGGTTGTTTCCGGAGTTTTCCCCATCGGCATATTTTTTGGCAGGCTCCTCCTTATGGCCCAGTCACATGACAGTTCCTGTTGTGTCTCCTCCACAAATAAGACACATCCCCTGAGCCTTCCTGCTCTGAGTCCTCTGCCAGGGCTGCTGCTCAGAACCCCCCTCACCCCCCTATGAGGTTCGTCTGTAGGAAAACGCACCCCAGCTTCAGTGGCTCCGGGAATGGGGCGTGTACGAGTGGGCCTTGCCTGGCGGTGCTCAGAGCTGCACTACATCCAGGGAGGGTCTCCTGAGCTTGCAGAGTACTGAGCGCTGGGAGATCCTGGGCCATGCAGTGAGGCCTTTCCCCAATTTTTAAACTCATGAGGCCCAGGGACACTGCAGCTGAAGATTGGTCCATATATGTCAGAGTTGGGAGGGACCCAGTGTCTGACTCGCAGGACTGCAACACCTGCCTGCTTCTGCTGCTAGGGCCTTGGGTCCCGGCCTCCCACTCTTTAGTCACAAATGCAGCAAGTGTCCGCACAGTCCTGGGGGAGCTGTCTGGAATTGGAGAAATCATAATGTTCTGTCAAAGAATATGTTAGAATGTACATGTACTCATTCAGCTTGCACAGGAAAAGACAGGGTCGTGCGCACTGTGTGGTAGCCAGTGTGGTTGGTGTTGGTATGTTTCAGATTCAAAGAACGTTTTTCTTGGGACGATTTTAGTCTCGACATCCAGATGTTGTCTTCTGACTGTGAGCTAGTAGTTTTAAATGAGAGGAGACATGCGTGATGTTTGCGGTGATGTGCAGCCAGGCACTTACATCCTGGATCTGGAAATGGTTAGTGCTGGACGGAGACCTGAAACCATGTTCCCAGCCCATGTAGGAAGATGCCTGAGAGAGTGGAAGTGAGGTACCTTCCGTTCAGCTCACATCCCAGCCAGGAGGGTGGGACCATTCATTTGTGTTAGAAGAAAGAATTACGTGGCTGCAGAATATGAAAGGTGGGCTGTAAGTACAGCCTGAAGCCTGTCTCAGGTTTATGGTCCCTGAATCTGACTCCAGGCCATTTGCTGTCCGGAGGCTGGACATAGGCAGGCCTGGAGCCTTCTTCCTGTCCCCACAGCCTCACAGGGGGAGAGTTAACCTCTCTCCTCTTTGGCTCCATCTGCCGCACCCACAGATGCAAAGTGAAGGTCGAAGGAAGCTCTGGGGAGGGAGGAAGGACACTCTTGAGGAAGTGTGACCGGCAGCCATAGAAAGGAGGCCTGGCTCCTTGAGGTGTGCTCTTTGCTGTGACAGTTTTACGTGCAGCACTGACTATCTGCATTTTTCCTAAGAAACACAGACATGGCCCTCGCACCGGCACTGCTCCTTGCTCAGGCTTGCCAGGGACAAAGGTGACTCTGATGTCTCCAGCATGGCAGGGAAGCTCCAGGGCTCTCATGACCACGCTCTCAGCATCGTTAGTTAAACATATGGAGCCATAATGTTCTATGAAGTCATCAGAGGTCGAGGCACCTGGAGAAAGTTCACAGGTCAGTAGGGATGGAAACTGCAGCACTGCCTGTGACGGTCACGATGAGCTGCTATAGGACAGTGCAGGGCCTATCCATCCTGTCCTGGAAAGTGCCCAAGAAAGTAGAAAAATGGGACCAAGACGCATCATTTCTGTTAAAAAAAAGAGAAGCTCTGTGTTGTGGTTCCGTGCTTGTGTTAGTGTGGGAAATATCCAGAGAGGTGCACAAATAACTCGACAGGGTGAGCTCTGGGAAGTGGGGGTGTTGGGGGTGGGTGGGAAGGGGCACTGGTGTTGATTTCATACTGCTTTATCTTACGAGCTTGAGTAAAGCAGGAACAGTGAAGTGGTCACAGGTAGGTCCCGGCAGGTGGTGGCTTCAGACCGTAGAGGTTGTTTCTCTATCACAGAGAAGATGGTGGTCTTAGGTCGACAGGTGGGTGGGTGAGGTGGCTCTGCCCGCACAGACCCTGGTGGGGGCAGTTCAGTGTCCCCAGCAAGTGACTTCGAAGCCACTCTTGGGCCAGCCCAGGTGCGGGTCTGTGGACTGGCTTGTGGGCACATAACCTTATGTTTCCTAGATGAAACTCAGTCCTCAGTGTTGTTGGGGCCAGGTCGTGTGGTCGGGCTGTCTGTCAGCACGAAGACAACTGTGGTTTTGATCAACAGCAGGTGGGGGCTCTTCCCTGCAGGAGATGTGTAACCTCCTGAAATAGGCGCTGATTCAGTTTTTGAATTTCGTTCATCCTATTTACTGTGTGGGCCATTCGAAGGTATGGGTACCTAGGTTGGAATTGATGTGAATTGTGCATTTCGTAGTAGATTATTTCTTTTATGTAGTTTTTCATAAGCTCCTCTTCACACATCCGCCTTCGTCATGCTGTTGCTGCTGATGATGACAAATTACCTGGGGTGGGCCTAGTCTCCTGTCTGGCAGCTGGTGTCGCAGGCTTTTTCCGTGGAGAGAGACTTCCTGTGCCAAGGACAGTATTTGGAAAAACCCCAGATTTTAGGATAAAGAGAATTTTTGAGGAAGTGAATTCACTTGAATAAATGTTCAAAGTTGCTTTCAGAGGCTTATGATCTTGTATTATAAAATGTGTACCTTCCTGGGGAAATATTTTTTAGAAACATTTTATTGGAAAGGCATTGAAACAAAGTTAAAGAACCTTTTTTCTTTTTCTTTTTGGCCTGATTCCTTCCTTGTGGATACTTATCACAGAATTGTAATTGTTTCACATACATCCTACTATGTCTTCTGCTATTTTTTACGTAAAGTATTTATTTACTCAGTCAATCATTTACAGAGTTTGGTGGCACAATCCTCGGGCCTAGGCACGCTGCTGAGGACACATGGACAGGTGGTGCCTGACCTCAAGGAGCCCACGTAGGTGGGAGAGGCAGACCAGTTGCCAACAACCACGGCGTGGCACATTCCATGACACAGTGCCAATGATGACAGTGATACATATGTGCACAGGGTCTGGGGTCCAGAATCCAGATGAATGGAGGTGAAGGGCCACGCCAGGCCCCGATGGACATTGGCTGACTATGGAGGAGCGGCCAGAGCTGGCCAGGAGATGACGACATCAAGGACTTGGCTGGAGCATGGAGGATGCATGGGAGAGACAGGAGCTGGGGTTGGCAGGAAGGAGGGAGGCTGGAGCCCTGGTACAGGGAATGGGGGAGAGGACGAGAGCCACAGAGAAGGTGACTCCAGCCCTGTGGAGAGAAATGCTAGAGTCGGAAGCCATGAAGCTTGAGTTTGTTCATCAGCTTGCCTGCAACTCCCCCCACAGGCCCCAGACTAGTGGGAACAAAGGCAGAATACGCGAGCTGGGATGAAGCAGAGTTGTGTCTGCAGGCCGGTGGGTCCCTGGGATGTGTGGATTCCATGTGTGGACTGGCCACAATTCTGGTTGCAAATGACAGAAGACAACTTGGGCTGAATTGTGCAGGGAACTTAGCATAAGGACAGAGGGTTCGTCCAGAGCACATGCCCAAGCTGTGAGGTGCCCTGTCCTTCGCTGCTGCACTCTGTTCTGGGCCCTGCCCCTGCCGAAGGCTTCCCTGTTCTCCTCCCCATGCGGCAGGTGCGAGCTGCCACCTGGCTGTTCCCTGCCTACCTGGGGGACTGACCTGCTCTCCTGCTCTGATGAGCCCACTCAGGGTGGGTTCCCTCTGGGCGACTGGCTCTGGCAGTGGAGGGGGTGGGGCCCACAGCAGGAGTGGCAGCTGGGGCCCAGACTCTCTTGCAGGAGTGATGATGATAGCGCCTACTGTATACAAAGATGTTGTCAGCCAAGGGCTTTGTCTTTTGTTGGTCTGGCCTCATGCAGTTGTTAGCAGGTGTGGTCCATAGCCCTGAGCATCATAGCCTCCTGACCTGACCTCACTGTAGGCCGACTGCCTTGAGGCCACCTCCACCACCAAAAGGGAAGAGAAAAGGGCGCTGCCTCCCCTGCCCACTCCTGGGGGTCACTGTCCCCCAGCAGGAGGCTCTGGGGTGGGATGTCTCCTAGGGCTTTGTTGCCAGCTCCTCCCAGGTGCAGAATGGAAGACTCAGAAGTGCCCTCCTAGTAAGGAAACTGTAGGCCGCGCGGGATGGCTGGAGCTGACGTGGGCTTTGGGCAGCAGATGCCAAGTCTCCCTTCCCATTTGATGTGTTGATAGTGTGCCACAAGTAATTGAACACTGGGATGTGGGTGAGAGTGATCACCTTCCGGGAGCCACTAGCCTGTCTGAGACAGGAGGGTGCTGATCTCCTGCCTTGAGTAAGAAGCTTGACGGTTTTCTGCCAGACAGAACCTGTCCTGTATTTAAAATAAACAGAGGATCATTTGGTAGGTGATTTGGGATTTTGGGTTAAACTAAAAATAGATTAATTTTACTTTCTAGCACTGTTATCATATTTGAGTTAATTATTAATTGAGAACTTGAAGAAGGTTTATGTACTGTGTTCTGACTTCTGATTTCTCTCTCATTCATGGAATTTACATGACAAAACTCAATCTTAGAATTACTGAGTAAAGTGAGAAGAGGACATGTTGATTCTCTACTGTTTTTCCTTAAGGGAGTTATATTATTTTACAGTTAATTAGTTTTTCCCCATTTCCATAAGAAAATTGTTTTCTTGTTATCAGGAATGAATTTATCTAAAAATTAATAATGATAGCACACTTTTAAGTACGTTCGTTTCGATTAAGAGGTGTTGAATTGCCACAGGATGTTTTCAGTATTTGCTCAGCGTTTCTCTCTTTCCTCGAGCACCTGCTCCTGTCTGCGTTTGCTCATGAAGCGAAGAAACCACTTTTCATATGTGTTAATGCAGTTGCTTTTAACCTAAGGAGCAGGACATAATTCCAGCCGTGGAAATTCTCAACTGAGTGGGTTTGTGTGGAGTTTGGAAGAGTAAAGGAAGATTTTAACTTCTCCTCTTCTTTGTAATTGTCCCGCCTCCCCTACTGAGAATCACAGATTTAATTACGGATTTAAAATAATTTGTCTAACAAAAACTGCTACAGTCCTGTAAAATTTTGCTTGTGTGTTTTGTTTTTCGGTTGCTGGGCTTGATATGATAAATGAATGCATTATGAATTGTTATTTTAGTAATTGCTATAAAAAGAAATTTGTGTTATAACCAAGTACTATAAAATTAATTTAACAGCAAAGATAAAATTGTGTATATTTCTTTTATAGCAAGGGTTAGTTTTTCTTAGGTTGTGACATCTCATGGGTGCCAACCCCAGAATCCCTGCAGGATGGTTAGGAGGTGCTGTGCCAGCTGTCCCCGCTTTCCATCAGGTTCCTCCAGGTGGTGTCATGTTTTCTAGGTTATGGTAGAGAGCTGGGGTGGAGGCTTGCTGTGGATTTATTGAATCATGTTCCCCAAAGTTCATATTAGAAGCTTAATCTTAATTCCCACTGTAATTGTTGAGGGTGGGAAATCCTATTATGGTAAATTGAAAGGTGGGGCATTGAAGAGGTGATTAGATTGTAGGACCATGTCTTAGTGAATGGATAAATAATGATGGCCAGGGGCGTGGTTGTGAAGGCTTTAAAAGGAGAGTGCATGAGGATCTCTCTCTCTCTCTGCTCCACCATTTTCTGCCATGGGAGAGACACCTGGGTCACTGTTGCCACCATTAGGACCCTCACCAGATGTGTTCCCTGGACTTTGGACTTCCGAGCCTCTTATAAATCACCCAATTCCAAGTATTTTGTTATAAGCAGTAGAAACGGGCTAATACAGAAAATGAGCAGAGAAGTGGGGTGTTGCTTATAACAGATACTTGAAAATATGGAAGCATCTTTGGAACTGGGTGTTGAGGAGAGGCTGGAAGAATTTGAAGGAGCAGACTAGAAAAGGCCTAGCTGCTGGTGGGAGTTTGGAAGACAAGAAAACCAGGGAAAGTTTGGAACTTCTTAGAGACTGGTCATGTGATAGTGAGCCGAATGCTGATAGAAATGTGGACAGTAAAAGGCCATTCTGAGAAAACCTCAGATGTAAATGAGAAGGGACTTGGGAACTGGCACAAAGTTCACTCTTGCTATGAACTGGAAAGGAACTTGGCTGCATTCTGTTCATGCCCAAAAGTTTTATGGAATGTGGAAATTCAAGGTGCTGACTTCTTTATTTGTTAAAAGAAATTTCTTTTTCTTTCTTTTTTTTTTTTTTTTAAGATGACTGGTAAGGGGATCTTAACCCTTGGCTTGGTGTTGTCAGGACCACGCTCAGCCAGGGAGCAAACCGGCCATCCCTATATAGGGATCCGAACCCATGGCCTTGGTGTTATCAGCACCACACTCTCCCAAATGAGCCATGGGCCGGCCCTTGTTAGAAGAAATTTCTAAGCAGCAAAACATTCCGGAAGCTGCATGGCTATTTGCAACTGCCTATGCTGAGTTATGGCCGCAGAGGTGTGAGGTAAAGCCAGAATTTATAATCAAAAGGAAAGCATAGTGTAAAGATTTGGAAAACATGCAGGCTACGTATGTGGAAGAGAAACAGAGAGCATTTTCAGGAGAACAATTCAGTGGTGTATGATTGTTGGCTAAGGAGATCAGTGCAGAAGAAAGGGATTGTCAAGAGAGGGAAAAAAGACCTTGAAGGCATTTCAGAAATCTTGGAGGCTATGTCTTCCATTACAGGCCCAGAGGCCTAGGGAGACAGAATGGTCTTGGCGAACAGGCCTGAGATGCCCTCCATGGGCTCACTGCCCAGGGCCACCTCAGGAAGCTGCTTCCAGCACCAGCACCCCAACTGCTTTGGCAGCTCCAGCCATGGCTAAATTGGCCCCAGGTGTGGGTTGGACCTGCAGCTTTGGAAAGTATAAGCTGGAAGTCTTGGCGGCATCCGTGTGGTGTTAGGTCTACAGATAGGTAATGCCAGAGCTGTAGAGGTTTGGTTGCCTCCACCCTGATTTCAAAGAATGTGTGGAAAAGCCTGGGGACCCAAGAAGAGATCTGTCACAGAGGTGGAGTCACTGCATAGAGCCTTCGCTAGAGCAATGCCAAGCAGAAATGTGGGGTTGGAGTTGCAGCAGAGAAACCCCAACAGCTCCCTGCCTAGTGGAGCTGTGGGAACGAGACTGCCATGGAGACCCCAGAACTGTACAGTTACCAGTGTGCAGCACCAGCCTGGGAGAGCTGAAGCATCACTTGAGACCAGGAAAGCCATAGGAGCAGAGCTGCCCAAGTAGTTGGGGACCCAACCCCACACCAGTGTGCAGAGGACACCAAGCATGGAGTCAAGGTAGATGATTCACCATCTTTGAGATTCAATGCCTGCCCTACGGGGTGTTGACTTGTTTAGGACCTGTTACCCCTTTGTTTTGGCCTATTTCTTCTTTTTAAAATGGGAATATGTACCCTATGCTTGTCCCACCATTGTATCTTGGCAGTAGATAACTTGTTTTGATTTCACAGATGGGACTTTGAACTTTGGACTTTTGAGTCGAAAGATAAGACCTCGGGGATGGAATGAATGTACCTGTGAGAAGGACATGAAATTTGGGGGCCAGGGGTGGAATGCTGTGTATTGATTGAATTGGGTGGAATGCTGTGTATTGATTGAATTGTGTCCCCCAGAGTTCATATATTAGAAACTTAATTTCCACTGTAACTGTTGAGGTTGGGAAATCCTACTATGGTAATTGAAAGGTGGGGCCTGGAAGAGGTGATTAGATTGTGGGACTGTGCCACAGTGAATGGATTGATAATGCTGCATGTGACACCCTGCATTGCTGTAGAGGCACCTCACCAGATGTGTTCCCTGCACTGTGGACTTCCCAGCCTTCAAAACTAAGCAATAAATTTCACTTTCTTATAGAGTATCCAGTTCTAAGTATTTTGTAATAAGCAACAGAAACAGACTGATACCGGCCCATATGGATCAGTGTGGGATGGAAGAGTGGCATGGCAGGAGACTGCCTGGTCATCTGGTGAGAGCACCTCCTGGGTTTTAGTGGAGCAGCCGGGTCTTCAGCTTGGTGCCTGGTTTTGCAGGGTCAGGTGGATGATGTTGGCTTGTGTCACTGGGGCCAGGTTCTCTGGAGCCTGCCCTCATCTTGCCATGTGAGGTACTATTCTCAGAATAAAGCAATGTTAATTAAACTTTTACAGGCCACCTTTCCAAAAAGTGTTCAAGTCAACATGGATGTTGTCACCTTAATTTAAAAAATAATTGTACTAAGCCTTGTACACAAATGTTCACAGCAGTTTTATTTGTCAAAGTCCAAATTGTGTTACATTCATACAGTGGAGTACAGCCATGAAAGGAATGAGCTATTGATACACATAACATGCATAGATATCAGACTTACTATGCTGAGTGTAAGCCAGACAGGAAGGATTGCATACTGAATGATTCCATTTATATAAAATTCTAGAAAATGCCAAGTAATGTACAGTGACAGAAAGCAGGCTAGTGGTTGCCTGGGGATGAAGGACTGGGAGGTGAAGTTACATTTTTGGATGATGGATATATTCATTATTTTTATTGTGATGGTTTCATGAGTGCTTACATATGTCAAAACTTACCAAATTACATCCTTAAATATGTGCAATTTATTACATGTCAATTATACCTCAAAAAAATTGTACTATGTGCTGTTTTTTAAGGGAAAAGACCCAGTTGATTTAAAAAATAGCATCACAGTAGTGGGTGTGGGACAGTGCATGTTGAGGGAGCAGAGGGCTTACATGCTAGTGATTGGCAGTGTTTGCTGAACTATGACTTTTGTTTTGCTTTTGCATTGCAAAAGTGACAGGTTTTCTAAATATAGGGAAATAAAAGGAAAATCATGCCCCTCCAGTCAGAGATAAACTTTATCAATATGGTGATGTACTTCCTTCTCTTGTTTTTGCTGTTCATTTTTTTAATTGCATGATTATGATCGTGTGATGGGTATGTAATTGTTTATGATGACTTTAAAAACATTTTTGTTATTAAAAATAGTATGTGTTCTTTGTGGAAAATTTAGACAATATGTTTTGTTTAAAAATTAGTCATAGACCACCATCAAGTCATTATTATTTTTATACTTTTTCTTGGTCTTTTTATATACATGAAGCATAAAGTTTCATAAATAGCAGATAACAGTTTTGAAAATAGGTCTGTCTTGGTGTTGGGGAAAGAGCAGGCAGGAGGCAGCAGAGCTCTGGCCAGGGCAAGGGCACCTCATGTCTGTCCTGAGATGGGGTCCCCACTGGGAAAGCAAGACTTAGGAGTCACCCTACACCATGCCTCCAGTGGTCTCAGTCCTGAGCTTTGATTTCTGTTTGGAACAGTGCTTTGGTAAATTTCCTCCAAGGGAACCTGCTGCGTCTGAGGCTGGCTTTCTGCTGCTCAGCTGAGTGTGGGCTGACTCCTCCCTGCAACACTGGGGATGTTGCTTTCCTGCCTTTGGAATTCAGCAGCGTGGAGAAATCTGAGGCCAGCTCAATTTTTGTTTCTTGGTGGGAAACTTATGTGTTCCTCCTGAATGTTTTTAGGCTTTTTCCCTGTTATTTTCACAATGAAAATAATGTTCTGAGTCACCTGATGTAGTATTTTTCTGCTGTTTTGTCTGGAACATTATGGCCAGGCTTCTACCCCACTCCTCGTGTCCTTGTACTCCTCCCTGTCTTATCTATCTCCATCTTTACACTAAAAAGAATTAACTTATTTTTAACTTTGTGCTGGCTTTTCTGTATGGTTTTTGTTCTTGTCCCATGGGCTCCATCATTGTGTGGCTCTGGAATCTTCAGGGCTTGACTGTGTCTGAGGCTTTGTGGCCGTGTTTCATTTTCTCTGCTTCTATAAATATTTTGGGAAGTGGGAGAGCTTATCTTGGTTTGGAAGCTGTTTTACCTGGAACCTCCACCTGGACTGTCTGTGGTGGGGAGGGCATCGGGTGGAAACCCTGAGCTCTGTGCTGCTGTTGACAGACGTTCCACGAGGGCCCTGCTCAGGAGCCCATCTGTGGCCTCTGTGCAGGTTTGGGATGTGATGAGGATTAGTTCCTTCTCTAAAATACATCTTGAATATTTTCCATAGGGTTGGCATTAGGATTTTCAACAACAGATTCCACTCCCATTGACAATCACTAAGACACACTTGCTGTAAGTTTCTAATTGGGAATTTCTGCAAGAGGCTGGTTGGCATGATTGCCTTGTGGAAACCCTCCTGTGCACTCCCTTCCTCCTTGGCACAGCCCAGACCACCTTTCTTTGTCTTTGGAGGCAGCTTGGTTTTGTTCTCCTAAGGTGCTCTTAGGCTTTTTCAAGACAATCCTGTCTTTTCTCTTTTTAAATAACAGATACACTTACAGGAGCCTCATCTTTTAAGTTGTTTTATCTTCTTAAAACAGCCATAGCTTCCTCAACCACCTTGTGCCTGTATGTGAGTCACTCGTTATTTTCTGCTGCTGAGCAGAATTGGAATCACAGGACTTGGATGGTGGTGAAGAGAGAGAGGCATGGCTGTTTCTCGCTTTCCCTCATGCTTCTCCCTTAAGTGCACCCCTGCTACTTCTGTACAGCTTCCAGTTCTGCACCTGTACTCCACCATCAAGTGGAACATCCTACTTCTCATATTTTCTCCCAATTTAAAAGCATGCAGTAGGATTTAATAAGACAAATCCATCCAGTTGGAGTTCTTTTAAAAAACAGAAGAAACAACAGTAAGAAGTATTGATATGTGTAACATTACACACCAGCCACAATGAGTTTTTAAATTGGCTAAATAGACAGCCATTGCAGGGGTAGAGGGATTCCTGGGGGCAGCCCTGGTGCTTCCTGCATTTTTATTGAATAAAATGGACTTAATGAAAGGGTAAAGATGAAGGCCGGGTCCTTTTCCAATTCTAATGTAATTAGAATAATAGAGTAGTCTCCTAAGTTAGGTAAAGATCTTTTGAGTTCAGCGCATTTCTGTGTGGCACATACTATGGCAAACGTGGAATGATGTGACAGATTACTCCATGGCTGCTACATTTGATTTCTAAATCTTTTTTTTTTTTTAATCTTTCTTCCCCTTGGAGAACCATGCGGTGGATGTAGAGGAGGTGGCACTCACATTTGCTTGTATTACATTCCTTTCTTAAATTAGCCCCTCTTGGACACCAGCTGCAGTTTACAGAGGAGTGAAGGGGCCACAGTGACTGTCATGCCCACATAGTGTAAGAACATGGGGTCTCTGTGCAGTCTTGGTGGGTGAGCGTTCCTGCAGCGTGATAGCCTAGGTATGTGGGGTCAATGGGGATGGGGCACTCACAGTGGTGCGGACCCTTGGTATTTGATGTTTCAAACTATTATTCTGAGCAAAATTAGTGAGCAAAAAGTCTGAAGTAAGAGTGGTATTCACAGGCCATCATGTTGGCCGTCATGTTAGGAATATGAATGTGTCCAACTGAACCTGTTGGTTATTTCTGTTTATGTAGGCACTTGGTAGTCATGGTGTGTGGATGCTGGCTCTGCAGCTGTGTCCTGCTATGGTTCACTTGGGGGTTCCAGTCTCCCTTGAGAACTTGTTAGAAAATCAAACCTTCCCACCGCAGCCCTGCAGAGTCAGAAATTCTGAGGGCAGGGAGGACCCCATAGCCTCTGCAACACACCCGCAGATGGTTCTAGTGACGCTGAGGTTTCGGAACCTCTGGTTTACGGCGTGCCAGTGGTCCCTGCTTGGTGTGTTCCCAGCATAAAGAGGCCAAGTTCTGAAATAGCAAGTTACCATGTCATGCAGTGGAAGAGTAGAATTGTTTTCTTTAAATGGATATGGTAAAAAAAAATGATTTCCTCCATCATATTTAAGAAAGATTTCACATTGGTAGGCATTATTTGGAATTATTAGAGAGCTCCTGTATTCTTGTCTTTCTTATTGGTGCAGGGATATGAACCATTCACCTCAGTCCATTCAAATACATGTTTTTTTTTCTTCTTACAGGTAATCTAACAACACTGTACACCAGTGATATTGGCTAGCAGTAGTGGACTAACTAGCAGAAAATCAGGTTAGGACTTGGATTCGTTTTACCCTGAGTGTCTACCAGTTGAAATTTTGTTGACTGGTGGACTGCAAGAGAGAAAGGCATTCCTTGGGTTGTCTCCTAATGTGAGAGCATAGGAGGGATTTCATCTTTAAGGTGACTAGAATCTAAGTTATGAACAAAATCCCAGGAGTGCAGTGAAATAATGGTGGTCCAGACTCACAGGCAGCAGAGACTGGAACCATACCTGATCTTTCTGTGAGAGGCCTCCGGGCTCCGTGTGGCAAGTTTGAGGTGGTCTTGCTGTACCTGGTGGGTCTGAGTAGGAAAAGGTGATCGACTCAGCTACTGTTGCAGGGTGGCCCACGGAGACCTGGGCACAGAACAAGTGTTCGTGGCTCACCCTGTAAATGGCCTCTAAAAGCACGTTCTCTGCCGGCGACTGTCTAGTGTCCCATTGGTTACCTGGAGAAGGAGGCATCACCTTGAGATCCTCTGAAATCAGAATAGATTTTTTGCTAGCAATAACTGTCTTGAACGATCTTGGACCTGTTTTCTCCTTTTTTTGATAGGAAGAGAGGCAGAACACTATCTTTAAAAAGGTTCAGTATGCCAAATGAAAAGTAACAAAGCCATAGGAGAGGAAAATGGCCAACCATTGCATAGTCTCACATGTTAACTGGAACTTATACATTCACACATGCGTGTGCATAGCCTGATTACCAGGTTGGGTCAGAGTCACTGCTAGTTCACAGGCCTTTCCTTCAGGGCGGGGACTGCCCCACCATGGCTTATCTGTGCCTTCTCTGCGTCCTCCCCTCCCACACAGCAGTGTGGAATCCGTGTGGTACCACTCCTGGTTCCCAGGGCATGTGGCTCTCAGAGGCCCATGTGAGGACTGTCCACATGAGGCGGCCCTGACTGTGGGATTGGTTGATTGCGGTTGGTTCCAGAGGCCACTGGGGTAGAATCTTGCCTTGGGTACCTCTGCCCAAGCTCAGGGACCCATGCGTCATAACCACTGTCTGGAGATAAGGCAGTTGTAACTGTGCAGGGGTTTGATTTCTGACACGTGGCCTTTTGCCTCGTGGCTCCTGTTTGGAATATATCTCATGGAAGGACACTGGGGGGTGAGTGATGCCCCTGTGGCCCAGGCGGAAGTGTGGTGTGTCTGTGCTATAGAGGGACCACTGGCTCATGCATGCACAGGTGTGATGGGCGTGCAGGACGGCGCTGCACAGGGAAGGTGTGCCGGGCAGAGGATTTGTGTTTTGAACACGTCTGGACCTTGGGCAGCACCAACGGACGATGCTGGAGCCTATCCTCCCGACAGCCACCACCTTCCAGCTTGGCCGAAGGTTGTGCGTGGCCTTGGGTGAGGGTCTGGGTTTGTCAGGGCCCTGATGTAATCTGTAAAATGGCACAAGGTGTGTGTTTCAAGGGAGCAGTGCACTAGAAAGCATGCTGTAAGCTGTTGGTGCCATGAACACATTTAGTTGTCACAGCAAAATGAGTTGCCCCCAGGTGCCTTGCTGCAGGTAAGGGCCCTGGACACACCTTCCCAAACCCACCAGAAGGTGCATCCACAGAGACTCTGCAGGTAGCACTCCTGCTGCTCCAGCCATCCTGGGCAGATGCCCGACTCTCGACACACGTGTGGTCGTGGATGTTACTTTAGAAAGTGACAGTGAGGCTGGGCCAACTATCCCTGGTTGCACAGTGAGCAGCACCAGCTCCCGATACACCTCCCCCCTCCATGCCTGCGTGGGCATCCCACAGTGGAAGTGAACGCCAGGCCCTTCTTCACTCTGGCAGCCTGAGAAGGATCACTTGTTTCTGTGGCACCCATGAGGCAGGCAGAGGTGAGTCTTCGACTCTGCGTTTCTAGGGATGTGGGCCTTTGTCGCTGGCAGGTGGGGTCCTAGAGTGCTTTTGGGAAGACATGGGCATTGCAGTGTGTCCTTTCACGGCAGGTCCAGGCTGGGAGGGCTGCCGTCCCCCATCTGTTCCCTGGTGGCTGCAGTCTGTCTTGAGGACTTTCTGCAAACCAGCCCAGAGCTGGATCAGAACGTGCACAGCCTGGCCAGAGTGTTGGGTGCTGTCCTGCAATGTGAGTGCACCACCTGGAATCCCTCCAACCTTCTTGGGTCCTGGGTGAGTGCATGCAAGGGACGTCTAAACACTTGCAACACTGAAATGGGAATTTCAGTGTGTGACTTTTATTTCCAAAGCAGACGTGAGGTGGGACAGGAACTTCCTGACCAGCAATGGCTTCTTTCTTGTAACTCACAATGAGACTTTGTCAGGTTTTGAGTAATATTGCTTAAGGTGACATACTTATTCGTGTTAATGTCTTGTTTTGCGAGTACTGTGCTTTGGGAGTTTAAATATTTAGGCAAAATCATCATGCACAATTGAATTGGCACTATAATTTTACTCTTTGTAGAGCCTTTTGGTTTTCTATTAGAATTATTTACCATAATTATTTACCTTGCATTAACTGAAGCGAACTCTGCTGTCTGTTGAAGCAACAGCTATATAGTTAGGGTGTCAGATTAAATAGAATTTTCCTAAATACAGCATGACGTTTTCGTAAATTTAAAAAATTTATTTGTCAGACATGTATTGATTGCTTACCACTTCTGGTTGCCTAGTCACTGTTCATGTATCTTTTACAAGAGTTACCTTCGCCAGCCAGAAATAAGACTGAATTAGAAATTAGCACAAGGATAATTAAGCAAGATGCTTTTCACAGCAGTTCTGTTGTATTTACTAGAAAACACTTTCTGAGACTTGGTGCTCAGGAACGTCAAACCCTCTGTGCTTGACGCTTATGCCTGCCTTCCACCTGGCTGGGGCCGAGTCTGTGAGCTCCACAAAGTGGAGGAGAAGAACTAACTGTTAGATGCCGGCCATCCACAGATCTGTTGTGGAGACATCAACCCTTGGGCAGGAGTCTTAGTATTTCTTAATAGATTCGTTATCTGTTAGTTGAGTCTCCCTTGGTGTTAAGCTTTGGGAAAGAGAGAGCAAGTGACTTGAAATGGTGATTCTGGCCTTCTTAGTAGTGAAACGTGAGAATCAGTCATAAAGACAAGGAGCACTTAGCAAGTCCTGGATGAAAAGTGGTGGATTGGGTCGCTTGCCTTTGCAGGAAGTCTCTGTGGATTTGCTTCTCTGAAGGCCTTTCTTTTCATTTTATCTTGAGGCTTCTTAGAAGTAAAAGTGCCATTTCTTTGGTTAAATGATGGCCTTTTCCATCAGGTGGTGGTATAGTCAGAAGTTCTGTGTCCCACCAAAATTTATATATGTTGAATCCTAACCTCCAAGCATGTGGTTTTAGGAGGTGGGGACTTTGGGAGGTGATTAGGTCATGAGGGTGGAGCCTCATGAATAGGATAAGTGTCCTTAAAAAAGAGACCCCAGAGACACCCCACCCCTTCCACCACATGAGGACACAGCGAGAAGGTGCTATCTGTAAACCAAGGAGCAGCCTCACCAGACACCAAATCAGCCACTCCTTGATTGTGGATTTCCAGCCTTCAGAACTGTGAGTAATAAATTTCTGTTATTTATAAGCTGCCCAGTCTATGGTATTTTGTTATAGCAGTTCAAACAGACTAAAATAGGTAATGATTTTTTTATATCATATTTTGTTGCTTCAGATATCCAGTAGGAATCTGCCCCTCTCTTCTCTATATGGGAATCTGTCTGGAATCATGTGCTATGTTATGATTTCACCCAGTTCTTGCCCCTGTCTTTGAAACTTGACGCTGTATTAGGTGAACATCAGATAATTTCCCATGGAGCAAAACTAAGGTGATTTTTTTGTTAGGTAAAGAAGTATTTCGAGAAATAACATACAGATAAAATTTGTGACAGTAGCTGAGAGTACTGCTGAGAATCTTTTGTGGAAGGTTGGAAGGAATTCTTACCAATATCTATGAATGAAAGTCATGTGGCGAGTCATTGTGGAGCACCACATCACCATCCAGAGGATTGTCTCTGTGGCCTCAACACTCTCTTCCAGGCAAGTGAGAGCAAACAGAGATTACCAAGCATGCCAGATAATCCTTCCCGGCGGACTCAGCACATTTGTGCTGGAGGAAATGGGACATGCAAAAATTCAGGTTAAGACAACATAAATAATCTTGTAGTATAGTAAGTCTTGTACATTATGATGTGTCTTGTAAAAAATAATATAAAGAATCACCTTAGTACCTGTTAGGTTTCCACAGCAATATTTACTTGAGAGCAAAAGTTATTACGAAATTTTATGTGTCAAATCAGTGATTGTTACCGACTGTATCACACTGAGGAAATAGAAGTTCACAAGTCAAAAAATAAAAGAAGAAATAAAAACTGATTAGTTAAAAGAATAAGTGGGGGGAGTTAGGTGGGAAATGAGCTTTTATTTGTAGAGGCATGGCACTGGTAAAGAGAGAAAGAATGCAAAAAACAGAAAATCACCATTTTGTAAATTCAGCGTGGTCATTGGTTCAGGTAAGGACTGTTGCTGGTACTGAGATGATTAGGGGAAAGTGGCTGGAGACCAGGAGCTTTACTCTGCCAAAGTCCTCACCCTAAATGTTCCGCATGGAAAGAGGAGAATGTCCTCTGCAGAGGGAGGCTTGGCGGCCATGCTTGTAGCCAGGTGCTGGAGCATCTGTGTCTGGTGTTGGTGGCAGTGCCCTCATGGCCACGTTAGGAGCTTGTGCCTGTGCCGGTAGCTTCCTTCAGAGGCTGTTTCTGATTCGTCAGGTGCAGGTGGGTGTGAGGGTCTGCGGGTCCTGGAGGAGCTGGCCAGGGACCACACTGTCAGTACCACGAGCAGGTGCACATGCTTAGCCTTAACCAGCAGTGTCGCCGTGAAGCGTTTTCGCGTTTGATTGAGTTCAACCATGTCTCTGGAATTAAACTTCCCATCTACAGGAAGTTTAGGTGGATAGAGGAACAATGTAATGGCACCCTGAGGAAACGGACAAGTCTAGAATAAGGGGGTTCTGCAAGACAGCTGACCTGGAGTCTTCAAAAGTGAAGATCATGGTAAAAAGGTGTGTGGGGGTAGGGGCTGTTATGGATGAGAAGAGAGAGGATAACAAATGCATTGTGTGCTGGTTTAGAGAAGGCAGTTTTGGGACCATTGTACTAACTTGTATATAAACTGGACAATGATAATACGAAATTATTGCTTATTGTCTTCTGTGTAGCGATGGAATTGTGGGTTTGTGGGCATCCTTATCCCTGAAGAACGTGCGGCTGAGTGGTCAGGAGTATGTCTGTCACCCTCAGGAAGTTCTGGGGAAAATGTATTTATATCGATGTCTGAGATGGTAAATCTAACTAAATGTTAACAGTTGTTGGATGTAAGTGGAGAAAATTTGGTGTTCATTGTACATACTCTTTTTAGTATGTTGAACATTTTCATAATAAAAAATGGGGGAAATAAAAATAAATCTGGAAATTAAAAAAGAGTAAATGTCAAACTGCACTTTTCTGGAGTAAGATGTGAAGAGTTAAGAATCTGTTGAAGTTCTCTAAATTCAGTGTAGGGCTTTCATCCCCTTGGGCTTACCACTTGGTTTTCCTTCTAATAAAGTTATTTTATATGTAGTCAAGAGCGTAGATGATACCAGAAATAACTATTCAGTGTGGATCATCTTAAAAAATTGGAGAATAGGTTAGAGAAACAACTTATAAAGTTTCAAGATAAGCACTGCCTATTTTAATTTCTGTGGTAACAATTTCACTTAGATACAAATGCTGTGAGAGGTTTGAGTTAGTTGTCTTGATGGTTGTCTGTCCAAGGACTAGTTTAAGTGTCACTGTCCCAGAGGAACCCTTAAGCCCCCGGGCAAGATGCGGTTTCTCCTGGGGTTGCCTTGCTGGGTGCCACCCTCCCCTTTGGCAGCTACCCTCTCTGCGACCCATGTTGCGCAGTCATTTCCTGCCTCGCCTGGGAGAGGGGCTGTTGTCCTTAACTCACGCGTGCTGCAGACTCTCGAGATGCGTAGACCTGTACCAGTCCTGTGGATTTACTTCTCTGCTACCGTCCTGTTCTCGTCTGGGCTGACCCACTGGCCGCATCCCTTTGCTCGGGCCCATGGTCTGTGGATGGCATCCATCTGTTCAACTGTCCTCAACACTCTGTCTAGACGCTGGCTGCCATCCTCCCAGTGTGTAAGGGAACAACGTTATGTATTGTAACAGGCTTTTTGTACTCGTAGGAAATGAGTTTGACAGCTGTGGTTCCTGTGTATTAACAGCCTGTAGGTAAACAGCTGGGAAACTGAGTTATACCTATTCATAGGTGGATATACTCATATGTACTTTTTTGGCCAAATCTCTTTATTACATTAAATCAGGAAGAATCACACAAATACCTGTTTCTTCAGCTTAGTGATAACAGAAGTCAGTGAATGTCTCTCTCATTTCACCTTGGGCTGGAAAAGTCAGAGTCTGTAAAATCCTGCATCTCTTGTGCAACAACCAGAACTGTGATCAAGGTTGATTTTGCGTTAAGAGCATCAGCGTTTATCCCTAAGCTAGAATCAGGAAAACTGACAATTTTGCTTAAATCCTTCTTGTTCATGGTTGTTCCTGGAAACTACCCTGTCAGTCCTTTTAAATTCTGAAGAATTTGGGGCCAATTTGAAATACAAATTTAGGTATGTGCATCATTGAGGACAGAATTTTGATGTAATTTGTTTTTCCTCTTGTAATACTTTTATGCTGCCCTGCAGAAGAATTTAAGATGTTAACAGTGTCGTGAGAAGCTTTAGCTTTTTGGTGGCTCATCATTGTTTCTGCTGGAATGTGAACTGGTGGAACTACCATTAGTTTACTGCCGAAATCCTTGACCACTGAAGCAGCCTGCTCGGCCTCCCTGGAGAAAAGGGAGGGGAGACATTTCTTTTTTTTTTCTTTTTTTTTTTTTTTTTGTCTTTTTGTGACTGGCCGTACCGCGCTCAGCCAGTGAGCGCACCGGCCATCCTTATATAGGATCCGAACCCGCGGCGGGAGCACTGCTGTGCTCCCAGTGCCGCACTCTCCCGAGTGCGCCACGGGATCGGCCCGAGACATTTCTGACCAGAACCTCCTCTTTCTGCAGCATCTCTTTGAATTTGCTGAGCAGATGATCTCTGTAAGTAGAGACGGCCCCGAAGGCAACATTTCGTACAGGCAGGTTAAAAATAACAAACCCTCAGAAAACTCTGGCTAATAAAATGTCAGGAGAGATTAGAGCAAATGAGAGATGGAGCTTTTCTTCTCTCTATTTGCTGTTAGTGTGGAGTCTGAGTATCTGAAAGACAGCGTTCATGCCGAGCCTAATACTTTTATTAGTGTTTCCCTTAATAAAATGCTGCTTATGGAGCTGCAAAAAACAATTCTGGCCAGATTGAAGGCTTAATATTCTTTTGATTATTAGGGTTTGTAAGCGCACATGATGGTTACTGGCAACACTCAGGCAAGGCTAGTGTGCGGGGTTCGGGGGGTGCTTCCTGGAAGGACTATCCTTTCCAGAGATGGAGCCACTCCAGAGAGCCTTTTTTTTAAATCAAGAGAGAACAACTTTTAAGGTCCAAAGCTATTTCTGTCTGTCTTTTGGAAATTGAATGCATTTTTCACATTTATCCAGAAATATTTTTGATTTCCCATTGTGTGCCAGTCACCCTCCTGTGGGGTTGGGTTACCCAGAGTAAGTCAGCAAAATTCCTCTGCAGTCATGTCAGAGACTATTTCTTTGGCATCCCAGTCGGTGTAGTGAGTTTTTCTTGCTAGTGTTTTGGATCAGTTCTCTTCATCCATCCTGTTACCATGATAAGTTCCAGCATGAAGCAGTCTCTGTATTTTGTGTGGACAGTGAGGTTCTTGTGCCATGTTTTGTTCTCTGGAGCATGGTGGCCTGGGACAGGTTACCCAGCTTATCTGGACCCCAGTCTCTTCAAACAGATGGGACATTTGTAAGCATCTGCCTCAGGGGTGGCTGTGAGGGTTTGGGTGGAGCCGTGTTGGGCAGTGGTTAGCGCATTTACGTAGGCTCAGATAAGAGCTGTGTGTGGGGACTTGCAGGCGTGTTTCCAGCCTGTGTTGCCTGCGTGGTGGGTCATCAGCTGGGATGTGGGTCTTCCGTTTCCCTGGTGTCTGGGTCTCAGTGCTCTGTCATTATGGGGTCACTCAGAATCAGCAAATATTTGGTGGTTTGGGGTGTGGATTCTAGCCCCTTCCCCAAACATGCCCTTTACATCTCAGGTGTGCAGCTGTGGGCTGCGGGTCCAGCTGTCACTGGCTTGCATGCCTGCATCCTTTCTAACTGCTCACACACCTGGACGCTCAGGTGAGTTGTGGGAATGTTGCTCCCGGCGAGTGAGGGACAACCGTGAACCAGGCGCTCATGGAGAAGGATGGTCTGGAAGGCAAGTCCTGTGGACGTTAGGGCACGTGCGGGGATTAGTCCCAGCCTTACATGCCCGTAGACATCACGGTGTGGCATTTACCCACGGAGCATGGGGCCAGCCGAGGAAGAGCTGTTGAGCTGAGGGGAACATCTGTGCTGCCATCGCCCTCTCAGCTCTGGGTAAACAGTCTCATGCTGACGGGAAGAAATGGAGAAGGGCTTGTCAACTCGTCAGAATGAGGACCGTCATGAAGCAGATGTCAAACGGCTGTGGACACGCAAGTCCCAGAGTTGTAGCCGTGGCTTCTCAGAGTCCCCGGGGACCCACTCGGTCAGTTCTGAAGCTGGGCTCAAGGTGGTCAGCTTTAGAAGCTCCTTGCGAGACTCTGAGAATCCCTTCTACGACAAGCGAGTGTTTGGTGAACATGGACACTGCTGCCTCTAGGCTGTTGTCTCTCTTCTGGCTGCTGGTGTCTGTCTCCAAATGCACCCGACCCAGGTCAGCTCAAGGCTGTCAGGATTTCAATTTCAACTTTTCAGTAATGTTGGAGTAACAGGATGGGTGCAGGTGATTGAGAGGATTGAGGTTCCCGTTGGTCCTGTCCCACCCACGGACTCCCGCCTTGGGTGCTATTAGCTAAATTACTTTAATAGGTACATGCACGTCCTTTCAGAACCGCCACGTGGAAGAGAAACTGCCAGGAAACTATGCAGACTCCTCCTCTCATCAGGTGGTGTGTGGTCATCATACCCTCTCCTTGGTTTTGGAGAAGGGAGCTTGGAAAGGCACCTCCGGGAACCAACCTGTGTGACAGGTGCAGATATCAGTAAACTAGCCATGAGATGAGGGAGAACAGGGCTCAATGGTGCCCATTGTGCTCAGAGAGGGAGGATGCAGCTTGGAGGTCATTGTCAACAAGTTCACCAACGGCTGCGTGCTGCGTCAGTGATGCTGGGGGAGGTGAGGAAGGCGTGGGCAGTGGCCTGGGTGGTCAGCGCTCCCCTCCCTTATTGCACCGTGGGGAAAAAACATCTCACCCTGGGTGTGTTCTCTTTGTGCTTGATGTTTAGACCCTTGAGCATACAGAGGGACCCAGGTTTTATTTGAAAAGGGGTACCGAGAACAGTGAAGTAATTGATCTCTCTAAACTTTGAAGCAACACAAGGAACGTAGGCGCTACTGAAATCCAAGATGTTTTAGAATAAAGCATTTTATTAAAGGTTTCCTAAAGAACGAAATCGTTTATAAAGCAGATCTCCACTGGATTAGAGGATTTCATTACTGTCCTCTAGTTACTTTGTGCAGAAACAATTTTGAGTTCAACTGAAGTGGTGGTTTGAGCAGCTCAGGGTGGTACCGGTAGGTGGCCGCATGCAGGGAGGTCCCTCGGTTTGGAGCTGCAGTGTTGCTGGCCACCAGGTGACTTTCTGAGAAGACAGAAGGAGGAATCACTACATCTCATTCTCTGTTGTCCTTCACCTGACTCGCCCTGGTCCACTGCAATTTACAGAGAACACTAGGTATTTTATGATCCACGTCTGCCTTTTCTGAAAACTGATTCTGTGTTGCTTTACAGGATTACATGATCTCTTTTATGAATATTGCTATTCTTTAATTAAATCATTGTGCTTTTTATATGCTTCAATTTCCTTTCTGTTCCCCGATACAGGTTCTGCCCAGCTCAAAAACTAAACATAACCTTTGGTCACACGTAAGAGTTTCTGACGTTTTCAAAGTTTGTTGGCGTATTGGTTACTGAACACTGGTGTTTTACTTAATGGAAAGTTACATTTTAAGTAGAAAACTAAAGTAGAGATGGTGCTTTGATTTTATTAATGGATCTGTGTACAAACTGTTAAAATGCCTACACTTCTTACTCATATAGTATGAAAATGGTAAAGTGCTCTACTGTGCAGACCTACGCAGGAGTGCACGACCAGCCTGCGTGTGGAAGTGTTATTACTTTCTTAAATTTTGGATACTTTTAAAAGGATTGGCTGGAGAACGGGGGTATTTAGCACTGACTAAATGTTTGATAAGATTTGTCACAATATAAAAATAGTTTTAAAAAGTCTTTAGAGTTTCCTCTAAGGGTTCACCATTAAAGAATGTTCTGCTAAAATTGTGTTAAAAGCTTTGACACCTAGAGGTGCTAAATCCTAATTGTGCCACTCCATCGTTGAGCTGTGTTATGAGTCGTCATAAAGAGACCCACTGAAGCTGTGTTGATATTTATAGTTAACTGTATATCAGATGTGATCACCAGTCCTTGCAGATGGTAAATTTTTATGCAGATTTAATTGAAATAGAGATTGCTACAAAACTGTAAGCACCCCAAGATACTGATAAAAGCCCGCAAAAATAAGACTGCAGGGTAGACTTGTACTCTGGTGGAAGGACTCTTACTGCCCCCTGAAAGATAGGAAATGCAGTAAATAGGAAGCATCAAAGCAAGCAGTACTTTTAAAATTATTTGAGATACTTAAATTTAAAAAGTAAAATAATTTTATTTATGTGAATTATTTGAATTAATTTTAGTTATTTAAGTTAATAATATTTGAAATAATTTAAACTATTTTTGTGAGTTATTTCAATTATTCAAATCAATAAAACTGAGTTATCACGGACACCTGAATCCTTCTCAGGGTTGGGGCAGGATATCCACAGAAAGGAGGTTAACCAGGCCTCTTGCCTTTCCTATTAGTCGTACCCCCCCCCCAACCCGGTTTTAGCAGAAATTTCTGGTTTGCTCATCCTTTAGCTCACTGGGACGTCAGGGAGACCTTGCCGAGAGGGCTGCTTTCTGCGTCATCTCCCCGCAGCAGTGCCAGCATGCAGGCTTGCACTGGTCTGCAGAGTCCTGAGTGCGGGTCGTTGGGCACCCTGGCCTAGATCCCTCTGCTGTGGGCTATATTTTTTTGTTTTCCACCAACAGGGCTCATCCTGTTCCTCAAGGGCACAGACGTCCTCCTTCTAGCACCTGTGTGTGTTCCCGAGACTTCCATCATAACAAGATGCCCCGAAACAGTGATTGGAACATTTGCCACAAATACACTGGCTGTAACGACTCTCACCACCAGACATACCAGCTACCACACCTCACTTTTGGAGTGTATGTTGAAGCATATTAAAGCACGAAACTAATAGAAAATTTTCACTTGTGTTTATGAGGCAGGGTTCAGTGCTTGTTATGAACTGCTTCTGACTACCACATATTTGATTTATTTGAAAAGATTGTTCCTGTACCAGACAGTAACACGAGAGCTGAGAGTCTGTTAGCACAGCATCCCTGGCCTGAACCAAGTCAAAGAGGTCTTATTAATTATTCATGATGACATTTTATGTGCTATTTTACTTTTTATAATTACCGGAGTATGTATAATTAACCTTTCATTTAGTTAAAGTACTTAACATTAAATAGGTTTAAAATTATAACTATTTTAAAAGGTATATGGAAAAATTTAAAAATCCTGAATTAGAAAGGAAACCATTTTTTTCAGTTCCATAGTGAATTTTTTGCTTGTCAATACATACCTTTAATTATTATTTAAACAAAAAGAGAAAAATAAAACAGGAAAGAAAAACGATTACTAATGTTCTCAGTGGTGAAAGTTGTAGTTTCATTGACTTTGTGTTTTGCTTCTTGGACTGCATTGTGGCCGAGTCTGAGTTTCTTTGCTTTTCTAACACAAATCACAGAGCTGGAAGTGAGTGTGGGATGATTTAGTTCAAACTTGTTCTCTGATGGATGAGAAAGCTGGGGGGTGGGGGGGTGGGGGGGTGGGGGGGCGGGTCACTATGAGGAGCAGGGCCATCCTTGCCCGACAGGAAACGAGGGTCCACTCCAGAACCCCGGCTGCTTTTCCCCAACCCCCAAGTCTGGTTGAAACGGACTAGGCTGGACAGTAGCTGGAGGGGGATGGGGACCTTCAAACAGAGTATCGTGTCTTAGCCAGCGGCTCCTTCTCATGGTCCCCCTGCCCACCTAGCTCCCGCTATCGCCCAACAGTAGGATACCACCTGGTCTCTCTTGAGCAGCTGCTGCAGTGACTCACATTCTGGTGACCTTCAGGTTGTGTTCCAAGAACAGGATCAAGGCTGAAGGCTGCTGCTGCACCTGTTCAACGCGGCCGATTTCACGGAAATGATAGACCTGTTTTGCACATTGTGGATGTGAGCCTCATCCTTCAACACAGGGTAGAGTACAGATCTTCTATCCTAAGGATGTCAGATCCCAGATGTGGCCGTGTGGGGCGGGGACCCTGGATTTGGCATGTGGGGGCCAGAGAGGACCATCTTTGGTGCCAGGGCTCAGGCTCCCACCTTCCGCTTCACTGCACTGGGCAGTGTCTGTGTGTCTGGGGTGGCTCTGGTCCTGCTGAGGACCACCTGGAATAGAGACCACGGGGTAAGGATCCAGAGCCCAGGCTTGTCAATTAGCCCAAATCCAGGGTCTGTCAATTTTTGCTGTGTGGTCCTGGACCAGTTCCTTCCTCCACAGAGGGGACAATCACAGCCCCTCTTGGGGTTGTGGTGAGGATTAATAGGGTGATGTGTGTAGCTGCTCGTGGCAGCCATGTCCTGTGGCTCCCCCCCACCCGAGTCCTTGGAGTCCGCATCTCCCACAGCCATCTCCCACAGCTGATCCTTCTCTCCATTTCCACTGCTGCCACCGCGTCTCCAGTCTTTGTTTCCTTTCCTTGGACCAGGGCGGCTCGCATCCCACTGTCCCGTTAGCCTCCTCTCTGGTCTGTCCCATCCGCCACCTCAGGTTAGTTCTCCATGGATAGTTCTGACCCGCCATCGCTGTGGTCAGAACCCTGCAGACACAAAAGCTGCACTTCTCACTAAGCTGCTCATAGCCGTCCCAGCCCTGCTTCCCACATGCTAGCCTCCTGCACCCCCAGGCCCTGTGCATGGGGAGGGGCCATCCTGCAGCGAGTGAGCTCAAGAAGCCCAGTGGTTTGGCTGAAGGAGGCTGCTCAGGTTCCTGAAGGGCCTCTGGGCTTTGCGGCTCTTATCTCCATCGTGCTCTTGGACTCTTCCAGCAGGGCCCCTCCTCACCTGCAGCGTGGCCCCTTCTTACCTGCCGTCTCCTGTTGGGCCCATGGCCTGTACCTCATCTGCAGTGTCCTCAGGTTGCTCCCGGGGCCTGTCCCCACCAGCATGGGCCTGGAAGGATGGCGGCTCCCTATGTCCCTCTCCCCGCCTGGATCTGGTCTGTGACTCTATAGAGGTATTAGGTGATTGTCAGCAGAGCAGGCAGGTTCAAAATGGCTGAAAACACGCTTGTTTGGGTTATTTTAAAAATAAGTGGATGCATAAAAATTTGAGTTTGGTGCAGGCAGGTACAGGCAGGTATTTGGGCGAACAGTCTCAGCCTGCGGTTAAGAAATAAACAACCTTCAGGCGGGTACGTAGAGTCCATGTTTGGCTCATTTGTGCAATGCTATTTTATCTTGTGACTTTGGATGTCATTGGGCCTAGAGAGAGGTTAGCCTGTGGTTAAGATCACTGGTTTGAGGCCCAGACTTCTCCTCAGCAGTTGCATAGTTTCCTGCAGCTACCAAAATTTCCTATGCTTCAGTTTTCTCTCTGAGGAGTAATAGCACCTGCCCTGCAGGGTAGTCATGAGGCTAAATGCAGCAATAGCATGATGTGCCAGAACCGCACCTGGAATGTTGTTGGTGGTCTTCAGGGCCTTCAAAATTTTGATTCTGCACTTTAGTATCTGGGTAAGTAGCAAAAAAAAAAAAAAAAAAAAAAAAAGGAAAAGAAAGGGAGAGATGCATGTGCAAGAGAACGTCAGTGGAGTCAGGGCTGAGGGTGTGGGTGCTGGCAGATGAGCCAGGTGAGAGAGCTGCTGTGTGCCTGGGACTGAGGGACGGCACTTGACTGCGGGACCTTGCTCATAATCGTCACCAGGGAGGTGGATGCAGACATGGGTTTTAGTCCTGACTTCATCTCTTTGTGGCCTTGGGCTGTTCCCTCCTTTCTGGGCCTCAGTTTCTCCCAAGTTGGACTCGGCTAGATGGTCTTGGAGGTCCTGTCAGCCATGGCATTTCCCCGTGTGTGTGTCCTAATGTCCCAGACAGGCAGAATGTCTCTGGGTTGTTGATGGGCTCTGGAGAGAAAGGGAAGGAAATAAAGTGTGGAAGGAGCGAGGGAAGCAGAAGTGGAGATGAGACAGGAGGGGAAAAGGAGGCCCTTCTCAGGAGCCATAGAGCACGGGAGTGCGGCTCCTCCCCACCCCCAATCCCCAACAGCAGGTGCCTGTTCTGAGAGCCTGGAGTCTGACTGCTGGGATTTAGGTACCGCCACGGCTCGGCTCTCGTTTACCAGCCTCACATCACCAGCTACATGACTGGGGACGGTTCCTTGATCTTTCCATTTTCTTATCTGTGAAATGGGACCATAACTGTATCCCAGTCACAGGGTGGTTGTGAAGATCACATGCTGAGCACTTAGATCAATAACTCACACATTGTCAGCTCCGTGAACACCATCAGTTATTCATGTTTATTTTGACATGATTGAGGGTTAAGTATGACTGAAATTTGGAAGGAGCACCCCGTGGAAGTGGTGGTATTTATTTATTTATCAGTTCATTTTTCATAGCCTGTGAGCTTGCTTTACCTTTTTAAAAAATTTTAATTGACACGTTGTAATTGCTCATACTTACAGGGTACAGTCTGATGTTTTGATACATACCTATGTTGTGTAACAATTGGGTCAAGGTAGTTAATTTTCCAGTCACTTCATGTATTTATCGTTGCTTTGTGGTGGAAACATTCAGATGATTTACTTTCTGAAAACAATTTTTAAGTAGCTTATTTTGGGAGGATTCAAGTGATTTATCATATATTTCATCAGATGCAGTCCTTCTGTTTTCCAGTTTATGAAAATCTCTTTTACACACCATTTGGGAAATAACATCCTGGTGGTCCCTTTTCAAGGGACTTTAGTGAAATCTTCATAGTTTTATTCCATTACTTTCTAGGGCAATATACTTTGGTATCCAGTTTTAAATTAGGGGTTTTCATTTAAAAATAAATTTTATAATAGACAGTCTCAGGTTAATTTCTTTAAATTTTTCTGTTTGCATTTAGTTCCCTGTTTTTAAGCAATCAAAAAGATTCAGTACAATTTTGGAAGGTGGTCTTTGTTTTTACTTGGGATATTAAGAGCATGTAACCCCTGTCAGTCTGATTGCAGGGCAGTATGCATGAGGCCTCGGTGGCTTCACATCTTTTGCAGATTTAGAGGTAATTTTTTTCTATTCTTCTCAAACCTTCTCGTCCTTGTGCATGCCCCACTGTCCCTCCCTAGCACTGGGCAGCTGTGGTGTTTTGCAGCGTTAGGACATCCTGCCTGAGGCTGGCAGCTGAGGCCATGGGACAGGCAGAGCCAGCCTCGTGGCGGGTCTCATGCTGAGCAGAGCGTGAGCCTGTGATTAGGCTGCTCTCTGAATGGTGTTTAGTTTAGCAGTCAGCTCCTACCCACCATCCGTTGTGAGGACGTATTTACATTTTCACATGGTCTCTTTCTGCACTAACTCCTGTGTGACTAGCACTTAGTCATCGTCATGGGACTTGATGTTAATTTGGCTGGGCATGGTGGAGGGAGGGACGCAGTTCATGTGGCCAGTTGGCGAGTGGATAATAAAGGGTTTGTCGTCTGTCAGTTACAGGGAGTTCACGCTGTTTTGTAATTGTTAGCATAAACAGTGACCAACTGAGGCAATGGCTGTAATTTGGGCTGACGTATTTTTATTTTCATAGTTGACATCTGGTACCTGGATCTAAAATGCAGGTGAAGATCTAGCAAAAGTGCAACCCACAGTAATCTTTCCCTGGACCCTGCTTTAAGATGGGTAGTGAGTTTCTTACTTATGAGGGCATGTGCTCTTAGAAACCTTGATCAGGCAGCAGGACCGGGCCTGTGGGGTGTGGCACAGTGGAGGATCCCAGGGGATTTGCAGGATGCTGGAGGGTGCTCAGAGCTCCACTCACTCGCTGGGACCCAGCTCTCCCAGCCCAGATATAGCTGTTTCCTTCACCATGTTCACCGGGCAGTGCGTGCACCTCCATGCTTGCACCTGGAACATTGTTTTGTGGATTTCTCTTTGGTGCCCGCTAGGGGAGCACTTGCCGAGGTCTTGTATTTGGTCAGTTTCCTTCAACTGCACCTGACACATAGTTCAGTAAATCCTTTTTAAATGAGTTAGCCACTTAGAAATGTACTTGTACATTTGAAGTTCTTATTATCAGGGCAGAGAGAGCCTGCATGCCGTCCTTGCCCAGTGGCTGACTTTGGGGACCATCCTGGGTGGAGATTTGCGTGTTTGTGCCATGGGAGATGCGTGGTGGGTGCTTGCAGGTTCTACTGGCAGGAGCAGTACTTCTGGTCATGGCCCCCTTTGTATCGTACACTATAAAAAATCAATTATATTAACATTTAATGCCCCAATGTTGTGTGCCTTTTGAACATGGTGCACACTCCGTGGAAGAACACTGAGCTTCCATGAAGAGCTGAGCAGCCAGCTGGACGTCTCTGTGTCGTTTTGTTGTGTCAGTGTCCTGGAGCTGCCAGGAGAGCCATTCACCTGAACACCTGATTTCATGCACTCTTTGTGCCCGTTGGCTGGTCAGAGCAGATGCTGCCTCCTTCATGCAGATGGGAAGGCACAGCTGGATTTTGGAGTCCAGCTTCACGTCCCCATTGCACGACACTGACATTATGACCAAGAAGCTTTCAGAAAGCCCACGTGTTCCAGAACATTTTCAGACAAGTTAAAAGCAGCTAATTCTTTCCTAATACCAAGTAATGTTACTGGAAGATCATTTGGGAAAACACACAAGTAATCCCACCATCAGAAATAACCTCTGTGAATATTAGCATGTATTTTCTTCTAGCATTTTTCCAGCCCTAGGCAAGTAGCAGAGGAGGGATTTGAACGCAGCTCTGTTGACTTTGTGTTCTAGATCTTTTCTTTGACTGTCACCTGTCAATGTGAAGACAATGAAAACTCAGGATGTACTGTTAGTAATTATACGATCTTTAACCTAACACACATTTGCTGTGGAAGGATGTCTGCAGGCTCACCACTTCCGTGTGCTTGGACTTTCATACTATAGAAGCCGATTCTGGGGCTGTCAAGAAGGGGTGTGAGAGCAAACCTGAGAATGCCTGGTGTACGTGAACACACCCTGTGACCACCTCGTCTCGGCTGTGAAGTGCTCCCACAACAGTTCTGACCTGACCTCCTCCCCGTTCACACCTCCAAGGAAACTGTGAGGTTGTGACTGCAGGTGACATGGCTGCAGGTGATGTGCCTACGCACCTGCTTTTTGGCCTGGCTGGAAACGCTTTTTCTTCCCCTGTTGGCCTCAAAGCCAACCCTAGGTGTGAAGTCCCCTCCTCAGCTCAGCAAGATGTGTGGTGTCTGCCCGTCTTACCTCTTTTCTCCTCTGATATTTACCTCTTTATTGTTTTAACTCTTCACATACTTTTGCATTGTTTGTTCCACTACTTTGTAAGCTCCTTGGGGATAGTTACCACCTCCCACACTTGCTGGAACAGATGACTCTCCAACCGCCCATTGGATGTTCTGACATAGGCCAGTTAACCAGTGTATCAGTCCATCTCTGTTGCTTATAACAGAATACCTGAAACTGGGTAATGCATAAAGAAGTAGAATTTATTTCTTACAGTTCTGGAGGCTGGGAAGTCCAGAGTCCAGGGAACACATCTGGTGAAAGCCTTTTCCTGATGTCTACAGCAATGCAGGGTGTCACATGGCGAGAATGGACTGAGCAAGAGAGAGCTAACCTGCTCACTTGCTCTCCTTTTAAAGCCATCAGAACTATGCCCAGTACTCCATGAACGGGTCAATCCATGCACTAGGGCACAGTCTTCACAATCTAATCACTTCTTCAAGGCCCACCTTTCAGTTACCATAATAGGATTTCCCACCCTCTTAACACTGTCATAGTGGGAGTTACGTTTCCGTGAGTTTGGGGGGACATTCATTCTACAGCATTCTGCCACTGGCCTCCCAAAACTCACATCCTTTTCACATACAAATACATTCATTCCATCCCCATAGTTTGAACTTGTTTTAACTCAGTAGTCCAAAGTCTCAAGGTGCCATTTGTGAAATCAAAACAAGTTATTCATGTCCAAGATACAACAATGAGGCAAGCATAGGATACATATATTCCCATTTAAAAAGGGAGAAATAGACCAACAGAAAGGGGTAACAGGTCCTAAACAAGTCTGGGGTTTATTCAATGCAGAACAGGCATTGAATCTCAAAGCTGGCGAATTGTGTACCTTGACTGCATGTTTGGTGTCCTCTGCACGCTGATGTGGGGGTTGGGTCCCCACGTCCTCGGGCAGCTCTGCTTCTATGGCTTTCCTGGTCTCAGGTGATGCTTCAGCTGTCCCAGGCTGGTGTTGCATGCTAGTAGTCATAGAGTTCTGGGGTCTCTATGGCAGTCCTGCTCCCAGGGTTTCACTAGGCATGGACTTGGTGGGGTTTTTCTGCTTCAACTCTGACCCCACATTTCCTCTTGGCATTGTTCTAGTGAAGACTCCATGAGGTGCATCCGTCCCTGTGTCAGATCTCTTCCTAGGCCCCCAGACTTTTCCATATATCCTTTAAAATTGGGAGGAAGGCTCCCAAGCCTCCATAGCTCTGGTATTCTGTGAGCCAGCAAACTTAACATCACATGGACACCACCAAGGTTTCCGGCTTCTGAAGCTGTGAGTCCAGCTACATCTGGGCCAGTTTAACTGCAGCTGGAGCAGCCAAAGCAGCCAGGGTACAGGGACTAGCATCCTGAGTTGGCCCTGGGCAGCGAGCCCATAGACGTTGCCCTTGGGCCTGTTCCTCAAAACCACTGTCTCCCTAGGCCTCTGGGCCTGTGATGAGAAGGGCAGCCGCGAAGATCCCTGAAATGCCTTCAGAGTCTTTTTCCAATCTCTTGATAATCCTTTTCTTCTGTACTAATCTCCTTAGCAAACATTCAGCCCACAGCATCCAGAAGATATTTATGCTTTGAAATTTAGAATTGGAATAATGAATAATATTAAATAATGGACTTAAATATTGTAATCATTGGGCTGAAATTAGGTAATGATCTTAAGTACTTTTAGAAAATTACATTATAGAATTTGAAGTGTGAACACTTGGGCTTCTGGAGGTCTGCTCACTGTCTTTGTGTCCCACCGTGTCTGGCACATCCTCTGGTCTAGGCAGTCTCTTAATAAATGCTTATTTAAAGGAAGTAAACTTAGCATTCCCACCCTGGGTGAGGAGCCTGTCACTGGCAAATTGCATTTATCTTAATATGGTGAGAGGGACTCTGAACACCATAATTCCATGTCAGCATTGGGTACGCAGTCAAGCGGAGTCTGACCAGATATGGAGCTGTGGGACCAGCGCGGTGTTGTTTTTCTTGGCTGATGGGAAGTATTGTCTGTCTTTTGTTCTCTCTATTTTATTTCTCTTGGGATGGGGGAAGGAGGCAGCGGGAGGAAGAGATGCTTCAGGAATCTGCACGCTTGGTCTGAGCAGGTTCTGAGCCAGAATCAACCAACAGCAGCTGCTTTCCAGACCCTGGCAGGTGTCTCGGGAAGGCATTACTAATGGAAACTGTAAAATAATGTCTTAAAGCGTAATAAAGAAGGTTGGAAGACATGGAGAGCTGAAATAAGATATCTGTATTTATAGAATCCTTTGATTTCATATATGTATTGGGCTACTTTTATGGAAAGAAAACTAAATTATATGAAAGAAGGTAGAACATTAAAATATAACCAGACTATGGTGTTTGGAAAAACAAAGCAAAACTTTTTTTGTTCTTAGACCTCAACAGGGTCTTCCAGTTATACATTTGAGTCTGCAAACTGACAGTGTCCTTCTTAGGATTGTGTCGGCCTGTTATTGTTTTATAATACCAACAGCAACAACGAAGAGAAAACATTCGTTAGAAGCTCTTTGGTCAGCACCTGGGTGTGAGCTTTACATGTGTTATAGTGTGCACGTGTGAACAGCGTGTGTGTGTGGTGTTCAGTAACCGGTTAACAAGTGGTGCATTTTGTCAGCTGGCCCTGCTCCGGTGCCAAATCTATCAGGGCCCCCAGCCTGTGTGTCAGTCACCACAAACTGAACATCATGTCTTGAATTTTTAGATTCGTCATGTCCAAGTACTGGGGCCTCCTCAGACCAAACATCAGAACCAGTTAACTACACACTACAGGAATGTTCACCTGCGACTTCAGTGGGAAAAACAAAGAAACCGGAATAACTTGCCAACAGGACTGAATAGTTAAACCATTCGATAAGCCAGCTAGTGAGTCACTAGATGAGCCACTCAGTAAATTAAGTTGAGTCAGTATAAGAAGTGTTCCTTTTAAAATTCAAAGTTGTTTTGAGAGTTGCAGAATTTTATTAAACCTTGAAATAATTGAAGCTTTCCGCTCTGCTTGCTTAAAACCCAGAGCTGAGATCACTATCAATCAAAAGTGGCAGCCTTCTAAATTCAGCTTTGATATGAGGCGCATAACAACAGAGATGACACTGTAAGAGGCCATTATTTTTTTCTCCATATATTTACATTATTTTTCTGGTCTTCTCATATCCTGCTCATCACTTAAAGAGATTTCAGTCTTTTCTTGGAGAAACTGTAGATAGTGGTTTCTTTTCAGTTCAGTGTAGGTTTGATGTAAAGAAGGGCTCTGTTTAAGTGCCTTTCTACTGCTTAATTGTGGAGTATTTAATGATAAACCATACTTACAAACTAATTTTATAAATTCATAGTTATAGCTTGAAGTATTGCTACAGTTGTAAGAGCAAGAAACACTCCCATAGAGAGAAGGAAAAAGCCATAAACATTTTATACAACACAACACTTTTGGTATTTTAAGAATATGCAGTAGAAGATACATTCAGTTCAACACATCAAGTGCAGAATCCTTTTGTAAACATGTTTTAGCCACATGTTGCCCTGATAATGAAGAACATTGGTGTATAATTTTGATTCAAAATATTTTTGGTGGCGCTACACCAAGCTTTGCAAGCACGTGTGCTTGATTGGGCATCATGGAGGTGATTTATTTAAAGCAGGAGCAGCAAGGCAGAAAGCGTGGGGAGTCCTCGGTGCAAATGCCAAGTGTGGGTTATTATCTCAGTGCTGGTGGCAATCCTGGTGTGGCTCATCCGTCTGGCTTGTGTAGACTGCTGTGGGTCTGTTAGAAAGGGGGTACTCTGACACTGAAATTGCCCTTTTCATTCCGTGTCTCTGGCTGCTGCAACGCTGGGCCGGCTCGTGGCCTCTTAGGCCCCCCGGCCAGCTGGTGGGGCCTGGCTGACCCTGGAGCCACATGCAGCCAACACTCATTGTTGGTCAAGGTCATTCCCAGGGTCCTTGCCATGGCAACGGTCATGCAGGACTGCGGCTGCAGCAGTGAGTCCCCTGCCCAGGTGGAGTCTAGGTAAAGTTAAACCCTGTTAGTTCACAATGGGGCGTTGGAGAGAAGGGGCTGGGGGGAGTTACGTTGGCCCAGCCTCTGGGCATTTTGTTTTCTTCTGTTGAGTGCTGGGGAGGAGGGAGCCAGGGAAGAGACAGAGGGAATGTGACCGTGGAGGAGGTCAGGGGGATGTGGATGAGGGCTCAACGCACCATCCAAGAAGCATGGGCACCTCCAGAGGCTGCCAGGGCAGGAGACGGAGCCTCCTGGAGCCTTCCAGAGCCTCCCAGAGGACTAGCCCTGCCCTCACCTTGATGTCAGCCTGGTGTGACCCACTTTGGACTTCCTGCTTCCAGAAATGTTAGGTGATAAGTTTGTATTGTTTAAGGCCTTAAGTTTGTGGTAATTTTTTTCAGGAATGATAGAAAACCAATACACTAAGGTACATGCACTGAGATAAAATTTGCCTAATAGTTCATAATGAAGTTAGGAGAATAGCGTAATCAGATTCTCTGGTAACTGTGCAGTTTTATCTAAGGGAGGAGCTCACCATGTCTTTTCTTTCATAACTGAAGGTACCAATTGCTACAGAGGAATGTGTCTCCACATGGCCAGAAGGCAGTCACTAGAGCTCTGATTTTATCCCATTTCATGGAATAATGGGCCACGGAGAGACTGTAGTTAAGATCGTTATGAGCTTATTGAATTCTGAATTGGAAAAAAATTGGAAATACCTTTGCTGCTTTGTGTGTTTTTTACGTATACCTGTCATTTCAGATTTTCTTAAGTTCTGGAAAAAGTGAAAACCAAACTTCTGTGCTTGGCTCTGCAGGCAGTTTGAAGGCTCCTTGCCCAGCAAAGGTCGTCAGGGCCATTCCCCCTCGTGGGTCTGTATGTGTGGCTGTTGTCCTTTGGAGCCCACTGGGCATTGCACTGAGGGCTGATAATGACCTGTCAGAGGTTTTGTTCTTAAGACAGTGAGTATTCCTTGGTTTCACCGTCTGTAACCAAGCGATAGTCTTTTAACTTAGTTGCATAAAAGCAAATAAAACATGTAATGATGGTTTTAAAATGATCATTCAGTGGTCATGCCTATAAACAGATAGTTTTTAGTGAGGGCCTTGGGATCAAGTGTTGTACTAAGGCTGTGTCACCTATGGCAAAGATGCTGAGCAGGTATCTTCCACGCTGGGTGGGAGCCCCTGTGCTCCATCACTGGCCTGAGGGCCACAGCTGTGCACCTGAGAAACATGGGCAGCTAACCTAGTACAGCCAGGCCTGAGTGTGATAGGGCCATGTCTGTGGTAAGGAGTTCTGTTTTTGCTTGGCCAACAAACCTTCACACCTGCCGAACTCAGTTTTCTCTTGGTCATCTACTGCCAGGAAAAACTCATTTCTCAAACAGATACCTGTCATTTATATTAATGAACTGTTTGAATACCTATAGCATACATAAAAAAAGGTTATCAATTAAAAAAATGCATGAAACCTTACAATTTGGCAAATTCATAACTTATACATTGTTATAATTGAATTAAACAATTGAAGGCATTTGTTTTCCATGTGAATTTCTAGCATTTTATGCACAAAGTAAATGCCAATAGCTTATTGAGATGAAGCATTCTGGGCTTTTCAGAAAATACTTAGGATCAAAGAGGGTGGCATTGGGCCAGGTCCTGAGCACATGCTGGTCAGTGGGGTCCCCATCCTGTGGAGCTTGCAAGCGAATCCCGTTGTTTCTGTTATAGTGAGTGCAGCACTTAAGAATGAAGTGGCTTCTTCAGAGGCGGTGTGAGTACACTAGGGACACACAGGTGCCTCCTGCAGAGGCAAGTTCCTAGCTGCGTCCTTCAGGAGAGCTGAGCGGAAAGGTGCTCCCAGGAGGAGGGGTGCCTAAACACCAGAGCCAGCAGGAGCGCTTGGCACTCAGCCAGCCACTAAGTGGCAATGGACCACCATGTGGATCACCAGGTGCAGATGGAGGGAGGAGCTCGTGGAAGGGTGGGGTGTGAGTCTCAGAGAACGTTGTGGCCCACGCCCAGCAGCTTGGATTTAATGGTGAGGGTCATTGAAGGGTTCCATCAGAAGTGATGCAATCGGACTTGCATTTGAGCTCCTGGCATGTGCTGGACCCAGCGTGGGCTGCACATATCTCCTTTACTCTCCACAATGACCTGTGTGGGAGGCTCAGTTACCACCCATTTTACATTTGAGAAACTGAAGTAAGTGCACACCCCTTCTTGAAGCTCCCACAGCTGGTGAGGGCAGCGGGTCATGGGCTCTTACCGGCCTGGCTATTTGTAGTCCCCTTAGCTTAGAGCAGGGAGGTGGAGAGATGGTAGATAGGTAACTAAAATAGCAGCCCTGGGGATTCGTGTAATAAAACATGCACAAGACACTAAGAAGGTGAAGCAGCCTGTGTCTGGCTGCACGTGGTGAGGGACCAGGAGACAGGATCTAAGACGAGTGGGAGGAGCTGAGCGTGCATGGCTCTGGGCATGTGGGGTCTTAGGGTGTGAGGCAGGTTGGAGCAGAGTGGCTCTTCATGGTCAGTGGAAACAGGAGGCTGTGCAGGAGAGAAGCGGGGTGCAGTACTTGCTCTGAAGGGGAAGCTTCAGGCGATGCCCCAGTGGCATCTTTGGACAGGGAGAGTGAACAGCATTTAGGGTGAGCCCAACAAGCACTGAAGGAGGAAAAGCCACCAGTGAAATAGGAGAGAAGGTTAAGGCTGAAAACATCTGTTGAATTTGTCACCACAGAGTCCTTGGTGGCTTCCACCAGGATGTGTGCTGAAATGTTTGTTTTTAGAGTGAATACCCCTGGTTCCCAGTGGTCTTTTGGGTCTGCCAAAATTTAAAAAACAATTTAGCTGTCATTCAAAATGATTAGAGTGATCAATTCCCAATTGAGATAAACTAAACCCAAGTCATTGTGAACCTGGTATTACACCTTCTGTCCTCAGTTGACTATATCGAGGGGAGGTTCCTAAGACCTGACTTTCTCACAGATATTAGTATTATGGAGAGAGCCTGCATCTTGGATTTTTTAAAAAATGTTTGTTACAGTGTTCCCTGCAGACAGTAGGCACTAGATGTGTCTTTGTTGGTTTTATTTGCTCTGCTTGTGGTGAGTCATAACTATGTATTCTTTTTTGACTGTGGCTTTAAAATGGTTGGATTTGAATGGATCAAAATAAATGATTTTACCCATTTTTTTTTTTTTTTTTTGGTGCCTCAAGAGATCTGAAGAACATGTATTTGCTGAGGCAGGGATATATTTTTCAAAGGGAATTGAGGGAGTGTATAGTTTGAAAAAGCTTCTGGGTAACTCTGATGTGTTTTCCTGGAGGGGCATGTTCTTACTGTTGAGAGTCACCACTCAGTACTGGGTCAGGTTTATCCTGCTCAGGATTCTTTGAGCTTATGGAATCTGCGGTTTTATGTCTTTCATTGATTTTGAAAATTCTTGGTTATTATCCCTTCCAATATTTCTTCTCCCCATTTTTTCTCTCTCTTTTCCAAAGCTATTGGATATCACCCCACAGCTCTTGGGTGCTGTTTCCTGACCCCGACCTCTTTTCTTCTGTATTTCAGCATGGGTGATTACTGATCTCTCTTTGAGTTCGTGGCCCCCACTGCACTGGGTCTGCTGCTCTTCTTCATCTCTGCTGCCATGCTTCTTATCTCCTGTACTCACATCTGGCTTTTCCTCATGGTTTCCTCTGCCTGCTGAGAGCCTCATCTCACCATGCCCATAAGCCTCCTCATGCTCTCCAGCAGCCTTTCTCCTCCTCCCACTCCCAGTCTTGAGCATCCAGGAGAGGTCTGCACAGGGTCTGGAGTGGGGGGAGCTCCTCTTGGCCCACCCTTTGACCTTAGCAGTTGTCACACATCATAAGTGAAATCTTCTTCGTCACTCACAAGGCATAGGCATATTTTTCCCCCAGGCTCTGCCTCTCCTGGAATCACAGAGCCTCAGCAAAGGGGGCTTTAGCAGCCTGTGGTCATGGCCTTCCACATCCCCATCCACATGTCTCATACCTGATCGATGTCCTTTCAGAGCATGCAAATGAGTGAAGGAAACCCTATGAGTTGAGACCATGGCTGTATTTTTACTAAAGGTGTGGTTCTCAAACTTTTTATCTGTAGAAGTTACTTTAAAATGCAGATTCTGGGCAGCATGCCACTGGAATCTCTGTGCCTCACCCTGAGTATTTTGAAGGAGCTATGTGGGGATGCTGATGTCCCCAGGGTGGACCAATACTTCTAGAGGGGAGTTCACATCTTCTGGACACCGGCCATGTGGTGGACACAGCCCTGATCCCAGCAGTGCATCCTGCTGGTGAGGAGACCCAGGGCTGGTGGGGCTGTTTCCTCACCTGGACTTGCTTCCCAGTCTGGGGTTCTAGCACGCTCTGCCACTTAACTCTGCCCAGTGGGCTCAGTGGCCGGACACATTGGGGAGCCTCACTGTGCACACATGGGAGAAGGTGGATACACAGATGTACTCAGGAGGAATATAGATTCATGAGGTTTTTTTTTCCCCTAAGACCATGGATTTAAAAATCATATTGGAAAAAAAAAATCTTTCATGAGGGAAGCAAATGAGTTTACACTTGACTGAAGGCACTCTCATTGCTCTAGTAATTAGTTTGTGTATGAAATTGGTCCCAGGAACAATATATACAAATTAGTTGAAGTTTTTTATCTGTGTTAGTCTGTATTGTAAATAGGAGCTATCGTTGCAGCCCAAATTAGTTTTAAATTTTGCATCAGATTCTGGTCCAGATTACAGATTGCTGCTTGATAATTAATTGATGAAATTGTTAGAAATTCTGTATTTGTTTAGCAGCCCAGAGTAAAGAGAACAGAATTACCTCAGTTCTCAAAGTGTGTAATTGAGGGGTGAACTAGGGTGGTTGGGAGACGTGAGCCCGACTTGCTGTTCTGAAGTAGAATCACCCTACTTTCTTCCTCAACAATCCTTAGGGAAAAATTGAAAGAAAAGGGTGCTAAATATGGAGGAATTCAACACAAGTTTCTTTCCCAATACTCTGAGCCTCTTGTACTGTCATTGGTTGGCCTAATCAGTGAGACCTACCTGCAGACAAAAAGTGGTTAGTTTAGAAATAGCCAATGACATTTGGTGCCTAGGTCCTGTATCACGTAAATCACCATTCCTGTCATTTGGAGGACAGTGTAATCTGACACATAAGATAACAGTCTTGAACACCATGTCAAGGGGCCCACTGCAGGTGGCTTTTTTCCCAGTGGGTCAGTGTGCTGTGCACAGATGAGGTGTGGATGTGTCATCCGTGGGTAAAATCTGCTGGTGACGTGTTGGATGAGTCAAAAGTTCTGGAGAAGAAAGGGCTAAGGAGACATTTTGTGTGTGTGTGTGTGTGTGTGTGTGTGTGTGTGTGTGTGTGTGTGTGTGTGTGTGTTTTAGCTCTGTCTCTTCTAGCACCTGAGTAAATGAACATTACATAAACATAGAAATTTGATGGGAGAGGTATGTTTTAGAGAACTGAAGTTTGGAAATGCAATGTCCTTAGCTCTCTTCTGTAATTGTAGATAAATGACTTTGATCCCCCAGTGGTGAGAATTGATGAATTAAATGTGTCTGAGGAATGGAATCTGTTTCTCTGTTACATACATTGTGGCCCTTCAAAGAATACCTGCAAGTTTTCAGGCTTTGCAAGAGTAGCCATGGTAGTACCTGGGGATTAGATTGAAGACATAAACCATTTGACATCTTCTGTTCAACAGCCAAATGATTTCTCCTGAAAGGAAAAAGTGAATGGGGCACACAGGTTTTTCTTTTTCTCCCCTTAATATTGGCAGACATGGTGTGAGGAGCCCACCTTGGGATTGCTCAGATCCTGCGTGTTTCACAGCGAAATTTCGACTCATAACTCATTGATGACCATAGGATGTGCCATGGAGCTTGTCTCCTTAGTCACCCCTTTGTTGCAAGAGTGTGGGCACAGGCACGTGCCCACCCATTTTGCAGAGGACAGGCAGTCAGCAATCTGTGGGCCAGGCCTGTTGGCAGGTGCACTGGTCACGTCATCTCTCATCCCATGACCTGTGCAGGTGGGCATTGTCCTTGGGCCCCCCCCCCTGGCTGAGACGACGCATTGCCACACGCAGGTTAGGGCCACAGCCAGCTCTGCCTGACCCCAGAGACTGGGTCTGTCCCCCGTGCCCTCATTGCAGGTTGCCGAGATCTTCTCTACAGGGTAAGTGTATTCATTTGAAGAACTGCAGAGGTTCTTGGATCTGCTGCTTTCCCACCCTTGCTCTCTGATGTCCAACATGGGAGCCATGGTCTACTTTAAATTTAAATTTAATAAAATACAATTTTAATTATGTAAATACTTTTGAAAAGATCTTTATAAACTACATTAAAAGTTGGGTCCTTTGTCACAGTAGCCATACTGGCTGTTGGCTTCATTCTGCCTTGGACAGAGCAGACGGGGTAGTTCTGTTGGACAGTCCTGCCCCAGACCAGGGTGCCTCGGTAGGAGAGCCATGGGGAGCCCCTGGGTCTCTGTCAGCTGTGCCAGGGCTCTGGTGCTCAGGAAGGCTTAGTGGCTGCCTGCACCTCGGCTGTTTGCAGGTCAGGATGGTCCCTGTGGTGACAGAGCTGGTGTCATGGGCATCTGGGCATTGTTTGTGGACGAGAGTGATGTCCCGGGCCATGTGGGGGACAGGCAGTTCTGCGCATACTTCCTTGGCCAGGCTCCATCTCAGCTGGTCTCCAGGAGAACCCGAGGTCTCACCACTCACGCTTTGCCCAGAAGGAAAGCTGCATGGTCCCTGTTGTATTGATCGTGAATGAGGAACATAAACTGTGACTCAGCTTTGACTCCTAGCTGAGTGGGGAGCCCAAGTAGTCATCCACATTATTTGTGTGGCAAAAGGAATGTGTTGTCACTGATTGGATTCAGATGCAGGCATATATCCATTTGCCAGATTCACTGTCCTGGTCCTTAGTGACCGTCTGAATGCTGCGGATATCTGGGAATGCGGTCACGGTTTTGGATAACCAGGCTTCACGCCCACCCATATGCGGGAGAATCCCTAGATGTCTTGGGGTGGAGGGCACGGCTAGCTTGGGAGACATCTTGGTTGGGGGGGGAAGGTCAGAGTTTAGGTGCCACACTTGTCCAGCCATGGTCACCTGGGGCAGTGTTCGGCAGCTCTGAGACCCTCCCCTCCCCTTGGGGGGCAGACTGGGGCCAGGAGGAGTGCTGTGCGGGAGTCTGCCCTCCCTGGCTCTGGGAGGAGCTGGTTGAGCTCCACTTCATGCAGCAGTCCCTCTGCACAAAGTCATTCTTAAAGGAACCTGTGCACTGTGATACTGCCACGCTGTGATAGTGTGGCAGACTGTGTGGTTAAGTCCCCATCCCAACCATCACGAATTGGGAACAGATATAGTTATTAAAAGAGGTGAGGAATTGAAGACACCCGGGGTGGGACGGCATGCAGTTGTTGCCTGGCTAGGCCTTGCCGAGAATAGGAAACCAGTGGAACCAATTTTAGGTGACTTGACTTTCCTCCCTGTCAGATTCCTTGGCCGGCTCAAGTTCCCTCAGCTGCTGCCTTTCCTCTGGGTCTGGCAGGCACATTCCCGGCATTCACATCTGAACTCAGATGCCAGGATGTGCTCATTATTTATAGAGAACAGCACCACTTTATTATCCATCTGAACTGACATTTTGTAGGCGTGGAAACTGAGGCTGAAGGATGTCCTGCCCTTTGGGTGGGAGGAGGGGCAGACGCTTACCCAGCACTGGTACAGCGTGGCCACCTGCTGCAGTGCATGGAGCTAGTGGGGGGGTCCCCTCCTTGGCCCTGGATCAGGCGGGAGAAGGTCAGAGTCCCTGCACTGGCCAACCTGGATACTGGCCGGGGAGGAGAAGGAGGGGCTGCTTGTCCCCACAAAGATGCTTGATTGTTGAATCTCACAGGAGGTGGGAGTGTGCAGGTGTCAGTACAGGTGGGCAAGCTGGGGAGCCACCGGCATTCTGGAAAGGAGTCATTTTGTAACTTTACTTAACTACAGTTTTCCCACTGGTTTTCCAGCAGGTCCCGCATTGAGACGTGCCCCATCCAGAGATGGGTGTTCTGGGGCTGAGCGTCCACTGCTGGCTCGACTTGAAGGGTCAAAGGTGTTTTCATCTCCTTTGAGGACACATAGACCCGATGTCTGTTGATCACAGGCTTGGATGAGTCTGAGAATCACCTGTGTTAAAACAATTCTTGGGCCTCACCCCATAGGTTCTGATTCCGCAGGTCTAGGAAGGGCGGACCAAGAATGTGCATGTTTAACAAGCTCTTGGCAGAATCTGCACGGCCCACCATTAAGTAGCTGTGTCTGACCACCGGGTCGCTAACTTGGAGGGAGCTGGTGCACACCTCTTTCTTAAGAGTTATTTTTCTTTCTTCCTGCTTAGAAGTTGTTGTGGAACAAAAGCAGAAATCTCTTTGTGAATTTGTGTCCATTTGTGATAAACTCTGCTCACAGCAATTTCCTCTGTAAAATGAGAGCTGATGTTATCACAGTTGGGACAGTCAGCGAGCAGCTGTCCTTGGAACTGTTGTAAGCATCCCCACCCACCTTTCCTGTGCCACCTGCTCACAGGTGAGGGTGTTCTGTTTTGAGCAAGACCAGTGGCCAAAACACATCTCTCTTGCAACACATTCAAGGTGCACATCCACTGAGAAAGGGCCAGATAACCGCTTAAAGTTTTGAATATATATAAGTACTAAAAGCAGCAAGTATGCTAGTCCGTTCAGTAACTGAGCTGCTGTCCCATGTGAAACCTGACACTTCTTGACCTGAAGAAGAGACCACCAGGCTCTGCGGAGCATAAGTGTTTCCTTCATTTCCTGAAGTTTTGACTCTGTTCAAACCAATGAGCACGTGTGTGTGAATTGTGGAATTCTCTCTGTAGTGTTGCAGGATGAATCCATAGGCTTTGAGAGATGCTGCCTGTCGTGAGCCGTCAGCAGAGCTCCTTGGAATCTGTCATGTCATTGTCTCGAGACTTTTCAAAGGACATAGAGGAATATAAGATGCAGATGGGAGAGTTCATATTTCAGGCAACTCTGCTCTTTTGAAATCAAAATTCAAAGAAAGAAATTTGCCTTGAGGTCTTCCCTCATGCTTGATTTTCTCCTTGAGGTTTTAAAATGATCTGATAACCGAGTCCCTGTTGTTGGAGAGTTTCTTCCCATCTTCAAATCCTCTCTAAAGATATAGTTCAACTCAGTGTACTGGATTAAAAAATACCTTTCCATATTATTTTTTTAATCTTCTTTTAACTGATATATTTGACATTTTATTTGTGAAAGATTAGTTGAATTGGTCTATTCTTGGTTGTAACTGATGTAATAGGTCCCTTTACTTAAAAAAAAAAAAAAAAAAAAAAGCAGTTTCTGAAAAGTCCAGAAATTAAGACATCTGAACAGGGATTTGGACGCCAGTTTAATGGCCCAGCAGGAATTACAGTCATGTGGGCCACCTGGCCCCTTTAGATCTAGGGTGTTTGAAGTTACAGAGATGCTTGTATTTCAGCCTCTGGATGTAATAGTGTCAGTATTGATGCAGCTGTTACTGGTTGAGTGCCTGTGGACGAGGCTCTGTCCTAGGAGCTATGGATTCAGCCGTGAACCAGAAACAAGAGTCCCTGCCCTCACAGTGCTTACGTTTTCCCTTTTCGTTGGCCCCTTAATAGAAAGCTTAAGACGTTTGATTGTCCAGAGTGAGCGAGAGGGAGGAAGTGCTCAGCTCTTCTGTTGCTGGGTCCAAGAAGGCTCCACTGAGCGGATGTTTTGGGAATTGCTGACGAGAGAGGGCTCTTGGCAGTGAGGGTTCTCAGACACTTGGGGCTTCTCTGAGAACGGTTAAGGGAAGAATACCATAACACATCCAGTTTGCCTGAGACAGGAAGAGTAGACTCCCTGGGAACAGCCTCAGGAATTTTGAAGCTGGGGCTTCAGAAAAACAAACGTGATAAACCTGGGACCTGACGTTTGTTGGAAGAAGTTGCCAGTCCTGGGGCCCTTCCTTTTTACCTGCCTGTGCACTTCAGCTAGTTCTGTTACTGGCTTTACATTTAGGTAATGTTAGCCACTCTAATATTAGCTCAGGCAAAATATCCTCAAAGCCCCCAGGGACTGCCCGTTCCTTTGCACTGGCTGCTTTCCACTTGCAGAAATAACTGCAAAGGAGCTGGAGAATGCCAGCTTGATTTCTGGATTGACCACATACGGGTCTAGGGTCTTGCTTCATGGAAGACCCAAATCTGCAGTTAGATTTTTACTACCTTTTATTATGCTTTTTACCTGGCCAAGCTGTGGCATTATCAGTTACTGTTTTTGATTTTTGATATTTATTTGATTTTTTATTTTCTAAGAAGTAAAGGAACACAGATTAGCTTGTTAAATAAATACTATTAACTGTCGATTAAAGTATTTGAAAGAGAAACTATTTGGGGGGGAAATTATCCCTGTATTTCAAAGATAAAAAGACGATTTACGTTTTTGTTTCTGAATTGAGTTCATCACCAAATGGCAAGCAGTGGTTTTGAAAGATACGGAAGAGGTTTCTCTTGGTCTTGAATTTTAAGTTGTCCTTGATAGAATATGTTGCTGATATTTATTTATTTTTTGACCAGTAAGGGGATCGTAATCCTCGGCACGGTGTGGTCCGCACCACGCTCAGCCAGTGAGCGCACCGGCCATCCCTATATAGGATCTGAACCCACGGCCTCAGTGCTACCAGCGCTGCACTCTCCCGAGTGAGCCAGGGGGCCGGCCCATTGCTGATATTTAAAGTCTGCTTCAATATTTCTTACTAGATCATAAGTGGAAACAAAGATCAGTTTAATCCTTTTGTCTCAATGATATTTTGCAAAAGAAAAGTTCCTGATGCTGGTGACCAACCTCCAGACTATGTCTTCCTGATCCCATCACCTGAAAATGTTGTCTTCTTGTTAATCTAGAATTCACTTTTGGGAAGTTCTTGTAATAAGAGCGAAGATCACAACTCCTGAAGAGTTACTCAAATCTAGGTGGAGATTGTTCAGTATTTTGTAATCATGCTTGTGTAGGTATTTTTAGCTATTTTACATTAAATTTAGAGCAGTGAGTCATAAAAGCTCAATGCGTTTCCACCGTTTGCTTTTGTGATGCAATACTTTTATTTATATGACTAACAGCAGAGAACAATGATGAGATAATTACGCTCATTAGGATTTTTAGGGGACAAGTTAATCATTCTTTTAATGGACACTGCTGGGTGTTGGGGTAACTAGTACATTAGTTGCATCACTGTAACAGGAACCACGTGCAACTATTATGCTTTTATGCAAGACCTTTGTATGCTGAACTTATTCGTGCTGTCACAGGTGAAATCTTTATATATCACAAAGACTGCATTGGATTTGCTGATGAGCATTCGTGCACATTCTAGAGAGAATGTCATGGGACTGCATCAGAGGGTTTGGGTTTTGGTTCTGTAACGTGTACGTCAGCGAGCCTCAGCTGCCGCCTCTGGGCATCTGTGGGGTAGCAGTGATGCATTATCATCATTATAGACTCATGGATCTCAATGAGAATGGCACGGATGCCTTAGTAAACCTATTCTGGCTTTGAACCTGTAGAATGTTAACAATCTAATTTTAGATTTTTTTACTTATTCATTTTGACGATTATAAATTGTGATTCTTGTCTGAGCAGAGGTTCCCTTAGTCTCTGATAGTGGCCACGATATTATTCATAAAAGTAGAGACAACCGCATGTGGTATTACAGATGCATCTGACTGTAAAAATCATCTTCAAGTGTGACTTGAAAACCTGGACGGGAATTGGCATGCACGGCTCCTGGGACGCATGCTCGAAGGCCCCTGGCCTGTGGACATTTCCACGTGGCAATCCCATCTACGTTTTATTTCAGCTTGGTGAATTATTAACTACCTTCTAATGGCAACGTTAGGTCTTCCGCAGCAATCAGGAGGAATGGAGAATATCCGGCACTTAAAAAATCTCAATAATAGACTTGAAGCCTTCTTACTTGGACAGAACACAATTAGAGGTAAATAGGACATCGAATGGCCTGCACTGGGCCTTGGCACTGTACCGTGCATGATAAAGGGCCATAAAACATAAATCTGTCATAAATTGTTACTTCTCAGTTCATAGCTTGTGTGTGTGTCAGAAAGTAGTGTGGTAATTGTGGCATGTATGTGAGTGTAGGAACTTGGGGTTTGATATATGTGGTGTTTGGTGTGTGTGTTTGTGTGTGTTATGTGTGTTTGCATTGTGTGTGTTTGTGGCATGTGTATGGTGTGTGTGTGGGGTGTGTGTGTGTTTATGTGTGTGTGTTTGTGGTGTGTATGTGCAGTGTATCTTTGTGTTTGTAGTGTGTGTGTGGTATGTGTGTGAGATTTGTTTGTGTTTGTGTACATGTGGTGTACATGTCTGTGTTTGTGTACATGTCTGTGTTTGTGGCATGTGTATGGTGTGTGTGTGTGATGCGTGTGGTGGTGTATGTTTGTGTTGTGTGGTGTGTTTGTGTGTTGGTGTGTGTGCTGGTGTATGCATGGTATGTTTGTGTGTGTGTGGTGTGTGTGTATGTATTTGCAGTGTGTTTGTGTAATGTGTTTGTGTGTGGTGATTTCATGTGTGTGGTTTGTGTGTGGTGTAAGTATGTATATTTGCTGTATGTGGGATATGTGTGTGTGCATGTGTGTGCGCATGTGTGCGCGTGTGTCCTGGCTGCCTGTCAGATAACTGGAAAACATCTTTTGTCTCTTGAGTCTGATCTCCCAGCGTTACACACCAAACTCAAAGCAAACCACGACGTGTCACTGGTGACCCCCAGGTGTGCATGGGTCCTCATGTGTCTTGGAATGGGTCTGGTTTTCTGAGGTTATGGGAATGTGGTTCTTTAGAGGGGTCTGGTCTTTTGTTACAGGGAGGACAGTGAGAGTCCTGGAGTAGTGGACAGTCTTCCTAATTAGTGAGGGTTGCTAATGAGGGAGGTGACTGTGGGGGGGGCAGGTGCTCCTCTCCCTGCCCAGCAGTGGCTTCACACCTGTGCTGCCCTCGGAGTCAGGACGTAGCATGCTGGGCATGGCATGGCATGGGGTCTGGGGTGGGTGGGCCTCATCAGTCAGTGAGCCTGCTGTTTGCTGTGGCCAGTACCATCAACACCAAGGGCCACAGGAGGGTGGTCCTGATTGGCCTTCTGTATGTGTTTACGACAGTTTAGCAATTGGACGAAGGGAGGGCTTATGTCTCTCTGTTCAGCATTCCCTGGTGCTTCCCAGCCTCCACACTGCAGCAAGTTCCAGGGTCTCACAGGAAGATACTCACCATCAGACACAGCACTGCAGGAAGCTGGCTGCGGGTCCCAAGAGAGTGTTGCAGGAACTGAAAGTGGAAGCAAAAGTTTTGCAAGAAGACCCTTTGAAAGATGAGTCTGTGGAAATGGTGCATTCTTAGAGGGGTGCTTTGATGAATAGGGCTTGAAGGCTATGAAGGACCATTTTGTGTTTTTTGATTTGTTTCTCTTGAGTCTCCTACAAGGTTTTTCTTTTTTGGTTTTTGTTTGTTTGAGGGAGGACATTTCCCCTTTATTGCCTTATACAGCTTTCTGAGCTTCCTTGCGTAGTATGATAATGTTAGTGTGACAGAAATTCCTAAGAAAGCATTTTTATTGCATAATCATGATGTTATTTTTACGACTGGATAAATGACCGGCAAATATTGGTGAATTATTTAGTAGTTTTGAGGGAGATCAATATCTAAAAGAGGTGGAAGTAAAACACATGTGCATGCCTTAGCAATGTTTGTGTGCAAAACTAGAGACCTGATTTGGTAACAGCCTTCACACTTGAATCCAAAATGGGGTGATGGGATTTCATAGATTCTGGTTTCACCTGAGGATTTATCTCAGGAGCCATCTTGTGTAAGTAACAGTCACATGTTCAGACCAGTGCTAAGGGCAGGCGTCATCTGATCTTAACTGTGATGCTGCTTGTGGAGTTTTTTTTTCGGTAAGGAATTTAGACTTTATTAGATCTGGCAAGGGAATCCTGAGTGACAAATTGAGAGAATGTTTCAGGGAATTCTGGAGTCTGCTGTGAAATTAAGAGATTTGGATTTTCATGATTTCCTAACATTCCCCCCAACCTCAGTAGCTGGGTTAATTGTAGAATCGAATTGTGCTGCCCCAATTGCCTGTCTTAAGAGGGAGATGTCACTTGGGTATAAATGTCCTGTCTGATCTCTGATGATGGATGATGTTGGAATTACCAACTCTGCACCCAAGGGAGGAAGTCACAGCTGCATTGATGGCAGCATCATAGCTAGGATGGACCCTGGGCACCTCAAGTGAGGGTAGTTCTGTTTTCTGTAACCTCAGCTGTGCAGCAATCTCCTTTGAAGCTTAAGCCTTCCGCATTGTCATAATTTTTATTTATCAACATTTGTGGTTGGCAGAATAATGGCCCCCAAAGATGACCATGTCCTAATCTCCAAAACCTGTGAACTTATTACCTGACATGGCAAAACGGACTTTGCAGAGGTGACTAAATGATGGATCTTGAGATGGGGAGATGATCCTGGATTAACCAGGTGGGCCTGGTATAATCACAAGGGTCCTTATAAGAGGGAGGAGAAGTGTCAGCATCAGAGGAGATGTGAGGACAGATTGGAGGTTGGGATGATGATGGGCCATGAGCCGGGGGCCAAAACCATCTCCCCGGAATCTGCAGTATGGAACCAGCCCACCCACACCTTGCCTACAGCTCAGCGACACTTCTGACCGCCAGAACTGAGAGCACAGATTTGTGGTGTTTCAAGCCACTACATTTATGGTAATTTGTTAAAGCAGCAGTGGGAAATTAATACTGTTTCTACTCTTTACCTCTGAGTCTTTTAAAAACAACTTTAAGCCTTTTGTGTCCCCTAAATTATAATAAGAAATGGTTTCTTGGAAACAATAGATCTTTAAACCATGGTGGAAAAGAAAATTGGACAGAAGTAGTGTGTCTTCCATGGGTCTACATGGGTCTTTAAAAAATTATATTCAGTCACATAGTGTGGCTAAATAATGTGTTGTATCTGAAACACTCATCAGGAGCTCGCTGGTCACTAGTCTTTTATGCATTGTATGTTAGGATTCGCAATTAAAGATATCAGAGATAGATGCTCTGAATCAGCATCCATCAATTTTTGAATAAGTATTTGGATGCAGAATTTGCCCACTTTACTATATGAAAGAGTAAAATTGTATAATTTGATCTATTTTCCTATTTTATGTACTATGTAATAAAGTTCACATAGATTTCATATGTTAACTGACATGTCAGAACTTAAATGTTTCAAATGCAGCATTTTTCTAAGCAAATTGGTGGTGATAAGAATTCCTGGGGCTGGTTTTATTACATTTCGTTTCATAGGGTGTAGTGCTACAGAGCTAGCAGTCATTAAGCCCTGGCACTGTTAACATCCCCAACAGCCATGTGATGGGCATTACACCACCACTGTCATTTTAGAAGTGGGAAACAAGCCATGCAAGAGCAGGTGGCACACTGCCATTCAGTCCCCCCTGCCCGCCCTGTGGTTTCCTGTCTTGGCTCAGCTGTCTTCCTGTGAGAAAGGATCAGCGCTCTGGTTTCAGGTAGAATTCCCTGTGAACCTCTTTCCCACTTGATTTATGGTAGTGCTTCATTGAAGTGCTGGCCCATTGAGAAGTGGCGATTAATAATGGAACGCCACTGTTTTAGTCTGTTCAGGCTGCTATAACAAAATACCTTAGACTGGGTAATTTACAAACAACAGAAATTTACTGCTCACAGTCTGGAGGTGGGGAATTCCAGGATCAAGGCACCAGCAGGTTTGGTGTCTGGTGACCTATTGCTCGTAGAGGGTGGCTTCTTGATGCATCATCATGTGGCAGAAGGCAGAAGGGCTCCCTCAGGCCTCTTTTATAAAAGCTGTAATCACATTCCTGAGGGTGGAACCCCCTACAGACCTCACCTCTTGATAGTATACGTTGGGCATCAAGTTTCAACATGCGTTTTGGGGAAGTACATTCAGACCTTGGTAGTTACAGTGCTGCAGTGTTAAGGCAAGTATTCTTTTGTTACTGTTACCAAACCATGTTCTTCTTTTTTGCATTTGCTACAAAAGGAAGATATAAGCACCTTGTATCAGTTACAGTTTGCTGCAAGAAGCAGAAACCCTGTGGGAATTTTAGCAGGAGGAATTGAATATAAGGACTTGGGAGCTCATGGTCTTAGGAGGACTGCAGGGAGGTACTCCTAGCCATAAAAACCTTGACCTCTGACTCTGTTGAACTTTCCCCAAGCCCTGTGATCCTGCAAAACAGCAGTGGTTAACAAATCCCCCACCCCTTCCCATATGGCTTAGGTAAGACTTGTGGGTGACTCGTTTCCCTAGGACAAGGCCAGACACAGATTCTTCAAGTGCCCACTCTATCTCATCACTAATGAACAAACCTGCTTGTTCCTCCTCCTGACCAGTCAGAACAAAATGCTTGTTGACCAGACTGCTTCAGCTTATCTCCTTACTGGAGACCCCTGAACATTGGCCCACCCTCAGCCTGAGCTGCTCAGCCCCTCTGAGGACAGGTGGCCTCAGGGTGAAACCTTCTCCCCACTTCACCCACCTGGTTCCTGCTAGCCTGCTCACTCCCTATAAGAGAAAAACCTGAGCCTGACCCCTGAAGTGTTTGCAGACCTTTTGCTCAGCATTAGTCCCCCTCCCATCTGCAGTGATCCATTTGGGTAAAGTCTGACTTCACTGAGTTTGGGTTTGTTTTTCACTTGACACGTTGCTTTCCACAAGGAAGTGCTAGGTGGGCAGGGAGAACTTCCTACCTCAGTGAGACCGCACCGTAGGTTTTGTTTGACTGCAGTGAGAGCACTCGTGCTGTGCTAGTCTGGAAATGCGTTTCTAGTTTCTCAGCTTCAGGTGGAACAGGAATTAAGTGAGCGATTCACAGCGCCCACCTGGAACCATAACCGTGGCAGTTCTGAAATTGGTGGTTTCTGTGTGAGATTACGAAAAGAACACACATGCAGAGCATTTCTGTTTTGCTCACGTGCACTTTGACTTCTAAGTTGGGAATGGTGGTTTTGAAACGTGGATGTATTTTTAAAATATTGTAGAGTGTTGTAAACCTTAATGTAGCTTTACTTGTGATGTTTGCCCAATTATCTGGAGATTTACTGAGTCTTTGGAGTAGTGGTGATGACAGTAGTTTGTATGACTCTTCTTTCTATGATGCAAGGTGCTGTAACTAAAATCCTGTGTAGTTGGGTAAAGCAGGTGATTGGCTGGAAGCAAGCCAGCCTTTTGGTTTTCTTTTCTTTTAACCAAACAAGGAAGTAAAGAGAGTGTAGACTAACATGGTAAATTCATTTCAGAGTGTGCTGGAACATCTGAAGACTGAATAGTTTTCCAGCAGTGCACAATATCGCATGTTAAAATGTAACATGCCATAAATTTTGGCAAGGCTGATTGTGGATATGTTGCACGTCATATAGCAAAATCACATCTGGGCAAGGGAGTTAGTTTTTTGTTGTTTTTTTTTAAACAAGGCTTGGAAACCTTTAGTTCAATTTAATTTCCCAGCTTTGTTATAGAAAGTCCAAAAGCCTGGATTCTCTTGCAATCGTGATTTAGTTACAAAATCACTCTCACTTTGTGCCAGTCAGCATTTTCTTGTCAGTAACAATATTTATTCTTCTGACCTCACTGAATAGTTGCAGGCCTGAAGTGTGTGACTCATTTCACAATATAAAGAGCGTCAGATGCTGAGGAGCATGCACGTAGAGTGGCTGTCGGGAGTGCGTCTGTCGTTCCAGGTCGCCTCTGATTCTCATTTCTGGGCTTCGGGCCTTCTCTCACCAGCGGCACCCCCCTTAGCTAGGGAAGATGAGGGGCGGAGTTTGTGCTGAAACTCACCTGGGAGATGACATCACTAACTGTTCTAACGAAAGTGTAGTAAAAGGCGGCAGAGGCATTGACCAGGAGTTTGGGTAAGTGAGGGCATTGGCGGGGACGTTCTGTAGCTCCCGGCAAGGTGGAGTCAGGTGGGCCAGGTGGCCCCTGTCCTGGGGGTCTGTCTCCAGGGCTGAGAAGGAAGGGCTTCGCCCTGTGGCCTCTGCCCCATCTGTCTGCTCGGGTGACCCGATAGTCAGGTCATTTCCTCCCAAAACTCCCTGCACCTCCGGAAGATGGGATTCCTGAACTTTCCTTGTTTGTTCTAGTGGAATTTGTGGTGGTGTGTTGTTCATGAACTTGTGCCATTGCTGCTTTCAAGCTCTACTCCCTTTCCATATTCGTGGTTTCTTGGGCAAAGAGGAATCCAGAGACATGGGTGGCTCCTGGAGGGCAGCCACATGGTCCCATAGAACCACAGGGAAGAGGACCAGGATCGGCCGAGAGAGATGGATGGGGCAGGCAAGGGGCTGGATGGTCCATCTGTGGCCTTTGGTGTGAATTGATGTGTCGTCCAGAGCAGTGCTGGTGGAACGTTTCTTCTGTCACTGTCTCAATTCTCACAACAGCCTCGACATACAGCGACTGATCTATTTCATCCCTTTTATAGGTGAACAAACCCACTTCGGGCTGGTTGGGGCTGGGTGGGCATTGTCCAGTACAGCAACCACTAGCCACACGTGGCAATTCAGTGTCAGTTAAAGTTAAACACTGTGTGAAGCTCCATCCCTCAGGTGCGGTAGCCATACTCAGTGCCATGTGGACACTCACAGCGCATGTGGACAGTGCAGGCAGGACATTCCACTGCTGCAGGGTGTTTTGCACAGCGCTGGGCGCGGTGGTTGGCTCAAGGTTACGTCACTCATACAAGGTAGAGCTGAGACTTTAGTTGAAATTTCTGAGCTCCGTCCAAAACCCCTCTGTTTTGCTCATTGTCCGTGGGCATGTATAGAGGTGCTCAGAAACTTAGAAAAAGCCCCTGGGCTACCTCCTGCCCTGCATGTGCTAAACACGACAGCACCCCGCCACTTACTTGGGACCTGGGGCTCAGTCCCGATTGCTGGCTTCCTTCATCCTGTGTGTCCCGTAGGTGGACCAGATCCCGTCCGTCTGTCCCTGCACAGGACCATCATAGCCACATCCATACGCCACTCTGCTGGCAGAAACGATGTCTCTTAAAAGTAGTCTCATCTCAATACCCCTACCTAAAACTCTCAAATGCTTAATATTCTTGCACATATTTTCAAATTGGAGTGTTCTGATCATCACACAGTTACTTAAGTCTGCAGCCCACCTTGACTGGCTGTTTCCACTATTCCTATGGTTGCTTGAACTTCTTTTTACTAAGAAACAAACAAACAGCAAAACTATTGCTGTGTGACCAAAACCATAAAGTTGATATTGTTCATCTAGACCTTTGGAGCCATGCTGGCCCTGACAGGGGTGGCTTGCGGGGCCTGTCCAGGCTCTGTCCCACCTCCTGGGGCAGCCTGTTCTCCACTCTCAGCAGACACACCCAGGTTCCCATTGACTGTGAGCCTCTGGATTGTCCTCCCCGCATGTTCTGACCCCTCCTTCTCCACCTCTGGCCTCACAGAGCCTTGTCCTCCTCGTTGTCCTGGACGTGGGGTGGGTGCAGGTCTGAGCTGCACATGATGGGCACATCGTGGGTGCTTGGCTTTGAACAGGCAGTGAGGACATTCAGTGATCCACACTATGGCATCTTTCCCCCTTTCTGTTAAAACACGTTTTCTGTGGGTTCTAAAAACATAGACTGAGTGTTTCTTGACATTCTCTTGTCCATGTAAAAGCTGTTTAACAAAAACTGTATTGTGGACGTGGGAAGCTGAATACCCCTTTTATTATAAAACAGATAGAGATAAGAATGTAGTGTTTTGTGGAAGGGACTTTGAAAATGATTTTAGCCTTTCTCTGAGATGAAATAACCATTTAATTATTTGTGAGATTATTCATGTAGTAAAAGGGTAAGTGGAGGTAGATTACTCTGTATACACAAACAGAGGTTTAAAAAATGGTTGAGGCTGAATTCACTTGGTCTCCTTTTGGAGACTGGTTTTGAGTTTGAGTATACAGTAACCATATTTACGTTAACTTCCCAAAGTTTCTCCCCATTTATCTTTAATTTTTAGTTTACATTTTATGCTAAAAATCTCAACATATTGTAGTGAAGTGTGTGGTTTTTGTACTTCCTTAGTGTTCATAGCACCATGTGGTGTGGGAAGAGACCTGGAAGGTGGTTAGGGAACCTGGTTGTAGCTATGGGTTTGCTTCTGATCCACACGGACCCTGGGCCTACGTGGTCATCTGTCCAGTGGGGGCTGGGTCAGATCACCTGGAGGTTCCTTCAGTATCTGAGGTTTTCCCCTTTTCAGGTTCGCATTTCACCCTGTCTCTAATCACTCTGGCTTTTGGTCATTGGGCCACCAGTCACTGCAGCAGCTGACACTGGCCGGTAGGTCTGGTTACTTCCTATCTGCAAGGCTGTGAAAGGATGATGCTCGATAGAACTTGGCTTGTGCTTTACCTGTTAAGGGTTCCCTTTAGGTTTGTCTGGACTTTTTCATTCTGCAACTTTGGATTCAACTTGTGATTACAGGGAGTTGCTTGCCAGATCTGTTTCTCAATATTTTGTAGATCACAGGGGAGCCGCATTTGAATGAATGGACCTTTCTGAGTTCCTTTAACTTTTGTTTTTGCTGGGTGTGTGTTCAAATGGGTAGTCTTATCAAGTCCTTAGCTTGTTTTCTGTGTGTGGTCAACTAATTCTGTTTCAATGAAGTGTCCCTTCTGTTGGGATCAGAGGGCACAAGAGGCTGCTGTCTCCCCAAACTAGGGGAAGTGGCATTGGCTCTGGAGGAGGTTCACACGTCAGGAGAGTGGAGTCCATTTGTGAAGAGCTGACTTCTTATTTCCTCATTTTATTTCTGGGTCCTGGCTTCACAAGGGCTTTGCCTCTTGGTTCACGAAGCTGAATGAGGGATTAATGTGTGGGACCATGGTCATGCCCAGAAGGCTTTGTGGAAGATGCTCTTGATGGCCAGTTGCTCAGTGTGGTAGAGGTGGTGCTGATAACACCAGTGTCCAGGGTTCGATTTCTATACCGGACACACACACACATGATGTATCTTGAGGGTGGCTTGTGAGTTTTTTCCTACTTTGAACAGAAAAGCAAATATCTGTGGGCTTTTATTTTGCCAGTGATGTTTTAAAACTGTCTGTGCTCCTGGCCTGATTTCAGATATTTTGCTCTGCTTTAGATGCCAACACATTTAGACACCAGGGCAAGATTCTTTACTTTTCTCGAGCTTCAGAAAATTAAAATAATAAAAAACAAAAAACTAGCCGTGGTGTGGATTTTCTTTTAAGCCCTCACGCCCTCAGTTGCTTTAGATTTGAGGAATGTCTGGCTTCATTGAGGAGGACACACGAGGGAGGGCTGGCGGGAGGGGCAGAGGGCTGGGGGTTCTGTTGACATGGCACCCCTGGTGCCCCCAGCACCCCTGGGACCCGAGTGTGACTTTGCTTTGTTTCCTGCAGGAAATGTGTGTCATAACTGTGTGCATGTTTTGTGGGGGGCGTTTGGATTGAGGGAGAGAATGTCCATATTGTGATCCTTTATTGATTTAAAGGGTTTGTGCTGAGTTTAGGGTCTCCTGTAGGTAGGCAGGTATGTTCGTAGCTGCCCTTGAGGGACAGAAAGGGAAGACCCCTATGGGGCAGAGGCTGATGCCAGCATTTACCTCCTCGAATCAGTGCTGCTCTGATAATACCACTCCCTTTCCTTTTTTACATGTGATGTGACACTTTACTCTTGTAAACGGGTTCACCTGGGCATCCTTGGCTCCTGCCTGGAGAATGTAAGGGTGTGTTCCTCTGGATCTCTGTGAGATGGATCAACCTTGTCCATGAGTGTCCCACAGCCTTGACATGACCGTAGGTTCCAGCAGTTTTCAAAGGACGCAGCTAAGTGACAGCATGAAGCTGAACACTTAGAGATGGTGCTCGGGAGTGAGCCCTGTCGGGTTGCAGTGTGTCCTGGTGGGGCCGAGGTATGTGGAGTATAGTCCTCAGCCTTGGGGGCCTGGGCAGGTTCGTCCTCAGCCCTGACTCCTGGTTTCTTCCATGCTTTATTAACAGAAAGGAAGGAAATCGGGGTCAATCAGCACCTGTGGGCGTAAGTTCTGTCCTCATGTAGCCCAGCTGTTGTCATAACATTGTTTGTGCTCATCTAGCCTTAGGCTTTTCTGGTATAAAAATATGAAGGGACAGAAACGGTTCAAGGGCATTTAAAGACTAACGTCATCATTTATAGGCCTCCTTTTATGATTTCTTGAGTATTATGAGCAGCTCCTGAAACAAATTCATTTAGATCGTTTCAAAAAATCTTTATCGTTTTTATTTTTGTGGTAAGCAACCTTGAGTATTTGACTTAGAGAAAATATTTGTTGTCAGGGTTCTTCCGAGCAACAGAACCAATAGGATATATGTGTGCATATCAAGAGAGATTTATTATATGGAGAGAGCTCATGTGGTGATGAGAGGGGTCCCGCTCTCTGCCATCTGCAAGCTGGAGACCCTGGAAAGAACTGTTTCAGCGTCTAAGAGCAAAACTGATGGTGTAGACTCTGGTCCCATCTGAAGGCTGAGAAGCAGGAGCACCAAGGGCAGAAGGTTCACATCCCAGTGCAGCAGTCACACTGACAAAGCGGACCCAGTCTTACTTCGCCTGTGGCCTGCTCAGGCCCTGGTGGGTGGAATGAGGCCCACCACACTGGGGAGGGCAGTCGTGTGTTATGCAGCCCACAATGCAAATACTGATCTCCCTATTAACACCCTCAGACACACCCAGAAGTGATGGTAACCAGCTGGATGGGCACCTGTGGCCCAGCCAGGCTGCACATGAAATCGAGTGTCGCGAGGGCTGTTGTGTTTCCCTGTGCGTTTGTTGTGTCTCCTCAGGTGTTCTACTCTGTTGTCTCTTCCGTTAGTTTGCAAACTCGTCAAAGGGGACTCTTGTGTGCCTTCATGTACTGGAAACGATCACTGATAATAGTCAAGAGTCTGAGAGAGAACTGGCTCAGGTGCAGCAGATAAAGGCCCTGGCACACACTCCTAATTGTGCAGACACTTGCACAGGTGTCCTGTGAGGCTGGTTCCCTGTCATGGAATTCCTTATGTTGATTCAGCTCGCAGTGTGCTCTTTCTTTCCATTGAGGGTTTGATCACTTTCAAGGAGAAATTGTCTTCACTATCCCCTAAAGTACAGTATTTCTAGTTGTTGAATAAATATCTATAGGACAGATGGGTGAATAAATGGTATGTTCATAAGGAGGAAAATTTAATATCAACTTTCACATTATTATAATGAACCTGTCAAATGCTTATGTTAATATAATGAGGTTTTTTACAAAAACAAGAATATTTTATTTGTGACCTTCCATCTTTCCATAACACTTACTGCTTCCTACAAAACACTTTTCAGAAGTCAGGGAAGCAAAATGCTTTGAGCATCCCAAAAACTGTTGCCACAACCCCATGACCTTTGCTCTTGACTGGTCCTCTCTTGCTTTGACTGGACCACTTCCACTTCTTGGTGGCCATGGCTTTGATTGTACTTTGTCTTCAGGATCGTACTGGTAAAGCCATGCTGCATCTCCTGTTACAATTCTTCAAAGAAATGCTTCAGGATCTTGATCCTACCTGTTCACACTTTCCATCGACAGCTCTGCTCTTGTCTGCAGCCAGTCTGGGTGTAACAGTTTTGACACCCATCAAGTGGGAAGTTTGTTCAACTGTAGTTTTTCAGTCAGGATTGTGTCAGCTGAACCAATCAAGATGTCTGTGCTGTTGGCTACTGTTTCTGCTGTTAATTGTTGGCTCTCTTCAATTAGGGCAGGAACAAGATTCATTGTGTCCTCACAAATTGACGTGGATGGTCTGTCACTGCGAGCTTTATCTTCAGCATCGTCTCATCCCTTCTTAAAACAAGTTATCCATTTGTAAATTTCTGATTTCTTTGGGGCATTTTCCCCATACACTTTTCATAAAGCATCAGTGGTTTCACCATTCTTCCACCCAAACTTCACCATCAATGTGACTTTTTTTTGCTTCAATTTTTAGCAGAATTCATGTTGCTCTGATAGGGGCTCTTCTCAAACTGAGTCTTACCCTTCTTAGTGCCTCAAACTAGACCCTGTTCAGATATATATAATAAGTTAGCACAAGCTTATTTTGGTGCAAAAATTTTTACAATCCATGTGTAGTTTTTTCATGATACACATTTTCCATGAAGTTTTTGAAGACCCCTCATTCACATCTCATGAGAGTCACTCAGGCTTACTATAAACTCACCCCAGGGCTGGATTTCTCCCAAGATGAAGGAGTCAGCACTTTCAGCATAGTCTCTGGTTTTCCTGTTTCCTTTTCTGTGTTTAGGAAGAGGGGATGCCATGAGCATTGCTACTGACCTGTAACCCCCTTTGTGGAGGACAGAGCTGTTTGGGACAGGTTTCTGCCTTACCCTATCAGGGAAAGCCCTTCCAGAGAACCACAGCCCCCATGTCACGTGGATCCAACTGGGCCACTTTTTCTTATAGCCCCTACACATGGGGTCAGTGGATAGTGCCTGGTATCCCAGCTGCCATTGCTGAGAACATTCATACCTTCTCGGGCCTCTCATTGCAGCCTAGAGGAGCCAGGTTCTCAGGATGCACACGGTTGTACCTTATTTAGGGATGTCTATGGGCAGATACCCCGGTACATCCAGGTCACTAGATGCTGAAGTCCAAGTGACACAGGGAGGTCATTGGCTGTGGTGTCAACAACACCAGACTGTAAACCTGGACTTGAACTCAGAGAGGTCAGGGTCGAGTCCCTGCCTTGCTGTTCATTTACGGTTTGGTGTCAGGAAAATACTTCCTTTTGAATTGTTTTCTTAACTCTGTAATGGGGACAGTGTCATCTGCTTTTCAAGGGGTGTGAAGGTTTGGGGGATGGCTGTGAGGAGGTAGCACACACAGCAAGAACTTGGGTGACACCGCTTGCCTCCAGTCCCTTTAACTTCTAATAATTTGTGCTCACCACGTGGGGAGGCATGACGAGGGAAGGTTTCACATGGTGCTGTACAATGTCTGTTGGGTGTTTTCTCCTGAACATGCTGTGGATGCAAGAATTTATGGAATTTGTGCGGATAAAGGGCTCTGGTGGGGGGAGTGTTGCTTGTGAACTGCAGGCATGGTAAGTAATCTCCAGCTTTTCATTCTGCCCATTTCTGGCATATTCCCTCACAAAATGTGATAGGAGTGTTTTGTTTTTTGTTTGTTTGTTTTTTAAGTTGTGTTACTACATTATCCCACCAGCTCCTCTGTCATCAGATTCAGTGGGTAGATGTTTAAGGATTTACAGAAGGTCAGTTAGTTAAAATAAACTGTGACATGAATTGAACTAAGAGGAGCAGTGTGCAAATCTTAAATTGGTTAGTATTGATTCCCAGGGCCAACTGTGCTGTGATTGAAGTCATCAATAACCAAAGTGTGTGGGACTCCTACAGAGAGCTCTGGATTTCAGAGGCCTTTACCTCTGCAGCCGGAAGCTTCTATGGTTTGTGTCACTGTCTAGCGGAATCTCACGGGGACAGCTGAAATGCAGAGTGGCAGGTAGGTCATGTGACAATAGCAAATCAGCACAGGGGATGTTTCCTCACTCGCTTTGTCTGCAGTGTGCCAAGCTCTGAGACTGCTGTCTCGGTTGATTCCTCAGACCAGGAACCAACGTGCAGAGAACTTAGGGGCTTGTGGAAATCCAGAGCAGGCCAGGATTCTTGCCCCAGTGTCAGGGGAAGCACAGAACAGGGCTCCCGACTTTGCTGGGGCAGGCAGGAGGTCAGGGAGGCCCTTTGCAAGGAGGCGGTCCCAAGCTGATCCCTCATGGCAGGCAGCACTCCACATGGGCAGAGCAGGGCCGCAGGTGTGGGTGCGCATTACCAGGGGCCATCCTGGGAGTTCTGGGGGTCGGGCCTGCTGGAGGCAGTTAGGAGAGATGGGACAGCTGTTGAATTTTATCCTGTAAATGGGGAACTGTTTAAATTATTATAATTAAAAACTTCGGGAAAACAGATGTAAATCAGAACTCTCTGGGGGCAAACTCGTTCTCAGGGTCACTCTGGACGTGGGGGCTTGGAAGATGGAGATATTAGGACTCATGAGACACCTAGATGGAGTCGCTGAATGAGGAGGGGCAAGAGTGAAACCGAGATGGGCCTCCTGGGATGGGTGAGAAGGAAATGGCAGAGGAAACAGACCCTCAGAGGCCCAGTGGACTGTGGGATTTGAAAGCCAAACAGCCACAATTCAGAGTCACCACCCACTCTTAGATTTTTACATGACCTGTAGATCTACAACCAGCCAACAGCAGCTGGTAAATATTCAAGTTGTGATTCCACCTAAGTTAATTGGACCTATTTTTCCATGGCCTTTGTTCTGAAGCTTATCAAAGCAACAGTTGGGGAAAAAAGCTTCAGATTTTTAGCATTTTCATAGTAATAGTTATAATTTACAAAGGACTTAAAATTATCTGTAATTATTTTGCTTTTGTCCTGGATGTGTTCCTAAACTGTCTTACTAATGATAACTAGTAATCACAGGGAAAGCAAACACCTATAATAGATGAATTCCATCCGTCCAGTCCCCTCGATGCATTTAAAGTAGGGTTTACTTCATCCTGGTTAACAGCTGTGGTCTTTCACTGCTGGAGTGTAGGCCACCATGTGAACATACCATAGTTCATCCATTCTCATTGGTGGACGTTTGGGTTATCTGGGGGGTATGCATTAGGCTTCATTTTTTCAGGACTTCTTTTTGGAAGATAAGAATGTTATAACATGAAGACATTGCCTGCTACTGAACCAACATGAACTCTGATCATAGCTACACAAATAGGCTGTCATGTTTAGTTAGCAATAGATAGAAACATTTTCTTATATTCAGATACACATGGATATAGGACCTTAACTCATCTAGCAGCTTCCTCAGATCTTTCACTTTGTTCATGGTCCTGCCAGTTCAGTAAGTGTATTAATTGTATGGAAATCTGTACAATTTGCACATTTAGCACAGAAAGAAACTGCACTTCACTTAATGTCCCCAAGCATGTGACCATGAACATATTCTCCTCTTCTTCCATGACCCCTGTGGTGGTGTTCATGAGAAAGTTGAAATCACACTTGAATACAGATCCCCGCTCTACTTTTAGAGTTGCACATGGCTCTTCAGTGAAATGAAAACATGCCCAAGGAGAATATTCACTGTTGGTGGGAAGTAATTTCCCAGTAACCAAACTGCTGCAGATCTGACCTCAGAGCTCACCTTTAATGTGTAAGATCATTGACACTGGCGTGGACTCTGAGAAGGTCTGTATTTTGCTGTCTTGTGGTCCTCAAAAGGGAAGAGACAGGGAATTGCAGGATATTGTAGCTTCCTTCTGTTTATACCTGGAGCTTTTATTTGAAAGTCTTTTTTGCCTTGATATTTCCCATGTTTATCCTCTCAGCTCATGAACTTTGTGTTATATCTAATATTCAAGGTAAACAGATGAGAAGGAAACCTTTATTCAGCCACCAGCATGACTTTATTTGCAAGGCCCAAGTCAGCTGGGTATTTGGAAACTTCTGTGCAAATTGATGGTAGTTTTTGTTTTTTAAAACTGTTTGTGTTATTTTAAAGAAAAAGTCCAGCTGTGAAACTGGGTTTAAAAGACATAGGGCAGGTGTACCACACAGATGATGGAAGGGTGTCTGCGTCACCTGTGATAAGTGCAGTGGTGATGAAGGGACTAGAGCCGGTGTGTGCAGTGTTGACCTGACGAGTGAAAACCGTGCTTTGTTCTGCCTGAGACTCACCATGCCTAGGTGGTTTTTATAAGGATGGAGTGGATGGTGAGACGGTCAAGCCCTGGGAAGGACTGCCAAATGGGCTGCTCCTGGGATCCCTGGGGCAGGCGGGGTTCTTTCCGGCTCCTCAGGCCCTATATGGGTCAAGACTTGTAATCTCTCCCTCCTCAGATGCATTAGATTGCTCCATTTTTAAGTCCTAAAGGGGTCAGATTCTTGAGTTAAGTTGTTCAGAGGGCATGTGTACAATTAACACATGTTGGTTTCTTTCCTCTGGCCGTACCTTCCCTCCAGTTTATCAACCGCACATGAAAAGCCACATTGATCTGTGTTCATACCTGTGTCTGATTCACCAGAAATAGTTCTCTCTCACTTCTGACTATTTACACAAATTCAGTCCTTCCAAGAATGAAAATGTGCCGTTATTGGGCACCGTATGCATAATTGGAAACCAGTTAGGGCAGACTGGTTTGGGGATCATATTATTTTACCTCATACCTGAAAAATGAGGGTGTATAGTTAAATTACGGAGCTATCTGAAGTCTTTGCTAGCTCAATGAATTTTATGAACTTGTTTTAGGCCATTTTAGGTGGAAGGAAAAGTTTGCATAGAAAAGCTCCACAAATATTTGGTGTAGTGCCATTAATTTGTTGGAATGAACATGTAATTTTCTGTGGTGGCCCTTTTGAAAGGGACATCACTTCAGTACACCCGTGCCGGTGTGTTTGTTCAAGAATCAGTCATGGTATGAGATGTTCCCACTTGCCTACGTTTGCGCAGTGCAGTCGGCATGTCCTTCTGTGCTGTGTCCTGGGGTGGAGGCAAACCACAGTACTGGTGGCAGTTGGTTGGTACACGGTAATGTCTGTACTGCTCTCTTAAGGTGGGAATATTTCCTCTCCTATGAACATTTCACCAAAATAATTACTCTTTGCAGTATTTGATTCTCATTTATTTTGCAGTTTCCGGGTTCTTTTTCCTTCTATTTTTAATTTGATTGCTAGTACTATGAAGGCAAAGAAATGGAAAATAACCTAACTCATAGGGACTGAGCATTATAATAAGGACAGGCTGTGGCAGGGACATGCTGGAGGGCCTGTCACCAGGTGGTGGTGGTTGGGAGGGATGATTGGTGCAGGGGTTAATCATTTCAGCCTTTCCAGGGCTGAGTAGTGAAGCTCACCGTGTTTTTAAGAGCCTACATTTGAGTCACAGTTTATTCCACTTGAGACGGTGTGCTGTTTGAGACCCTGGTCCTCTGCTCTTGTCCCAACCCTCTGCTCTCATCCCGACCTGCTGGTCTCATCCCAACCCTCTGCTCTTGTCCCGACCCTCTGCTCTCATCCTGAACTGCTGGTCTCATCCCAACCCGCTGGTCTCATCTGACCCTCTGCTCTTGTGCTGACCCTCTGGTCTGAGGCTGTCGCATGGCAGGACCCGGCCAGGAAATGGCTCTGGCTTCCACTTGAGTCCCAGTGTCATGCATCTCACTGGGGTTGATAAGTCACTTTCAGGATCTCCCACCTAGAGAAAGTCTGTTTCCATTTCCTGCAGGTTAGAGAGCTATGTCAGGCTGCTGTACAGTATGGAAACCACCTCTGGTTTCACACCTGTTTGAACTGCACCTTAAAGGTGTTTATCATCTTCTCATCAACCATCTTAATCTGAGGACATGTTCATATTATAATTTTAATTGAAAGCTTCTCAGTAGTTCTTTATGAATTTCAGTGTGTACTGAAATTGTTGGAATTTGCACGGAAAAGTTGGTTATACATTTATAGCCCTTGGTAACTATTTCAGAATGAATGGCTTTCCCCCAAAATGCATTGACGTCCCACCCATGTATTCAACGGAGAGCAGTCAAAGCATTTACCTCTGTCTAGGGCTATGCTGCTTCAAACTTGCCTTATAAGAAGAATAATGCCATTACAGCATGATTAGTTTGTTTTTTGATTCCAGACAAAATTGTTATTTTTTTCACAAAGAGGCATTTACTGAAGTAAGTAGTAAATTATAACATGCTCAGGATAGACACACAGATCAATGGACAGTACAGAGTCCAGAAATAAACCCTCACAAATGTGGCCATTGATTTTTAACAAAGGTGCAGAGACAATTACATGGAAAATGAAGTCTTTTCAACAAATGCAGCTGGAAGCATCGGGCATCCGTGTGCAAAAAAAGAGTAATGAATAGTACCTTATATGAAAACCACTCAAAGTGGGTCACAGCTCTAAATGCAAAGTGTGAAGCTATAAAACTGCTAGAAGAGAACATAGGAGAAACTCTTGTTGACCCAAGGTTAGGGTTCTTAGACACAATCCCATGATCCATAAAAGAAAAAAAAAATAGGCAGACTTCATCAAAATTAACTTGCAAAAGACAGTGTCAGGAAAATGGATAGACTATACATGGCGAGAAAATATTTAAAAATCACGTGTCCTGCGAAGGACTTGTATCCAGAATACAGGTAGGACTGCTAACGTTTAATATTAAGAAAAGAAACCACCTAATTTGAAAGTGGCAAAGGCTTGAACAGATGCTCTGTTGGAAGGACGTCAAGTTGGCACAGAAGCACGCGAAGCCAAGCCTCCTCCCCCCCAAAATTCCACCAAAACATGTAGAATCTGTTGAGGTAACACTTGCATTTCTGATGCGATACAAAATAAAATTGGAATTCATAACTTATTATTTTTTTTCTGGAGTCTGGGTAGAATGGGAAGACAGCATTGTAAAAGCTAATTTTAAAACACACACAAAAAATAATTTTCAACAGCAATAATTCTAGAAAAAGTTATCCTAAGGTACTTTCTGAAAATGTAGGTTTCCTTAGTATAGCTTTCTGTTGAGTTTTATTTTTATGGTTTGATGTGGTGAATTGGTGACTTGTGGGGTATCAATGGACCTTGAAAGGATACAGGTGCCTGTGGACTGGACTGGAGCATCACTTAAGCCTGAGCCTGAACATAGTGGCTCCTGTCAGTGGATGAGGACCAGAGCCTCAGCCTCTGACCAGCCCGCGGATGGGGCGGCTTGGGGGAGTGTATGGGGGCATGGGTCCTCACTCGCAGAGCGGTCTGGTTGTGGTCTGGCCACTCGGTGTGGTGGCCAGCTCCTTGGTGACCCTTCAGGGCCCCAGCTTGGGGAGTGCAGAACCTAGAACTGTCTCGTGGTCATCAGCGTACTGGCCACAAAACTTTCTGCTAGACCCTGCCTCTGTGCCACAGGGCCATCCTGAGACAGATTCAACACAGATTTCTCTGCAGCACTGAGTTTGGCTTGGATTCCACCTGACCGTTTCCCAGCACTTTCCTCCCCCAGAGTCAGCCTCTGCTGGAGCTTGTTAACAGTGCAGAGCCATGGGGCTGTGAGGCTCCTGGACAGAGTCTTCACTTAACAAGGTGGCTGGTGACTTGCACACACATTGAGGCTCGAGCAGCACTGACTTGGCTGACTTGACTTGTTGGTATAAATTCTCCAGACGCAGCCCTGTCCTTCATCTGTTCTCCTCCTAGGAGGCTGGGCAGGTGGGGGACACAGCGAGAGGGGCTTTCTTGGGAGGTTGGAAAGTGGGGGGCGTGGACAGGGCCGGCAGCTCCTGGCCACTCAGCTGGCATTTATTGTTAAACATCTGAAAGATAGCTAGGCTCCATGACTTTTACAGAATTTAAGTTTTCTTTCTGTTTTTTTCTCCTGGGGTAAACTTGATACGGATTTCCTGTGGGGTGATTACAGTACCAGCATCTCGCCCTGTGTGCCACCAGCGAGCTGATGTGGACACCTGCAACTGCACGCTGTTCTCCTGAAACCCCACAAGGTAGCAATCGTTCTCCTCCCCATTACACTGAGAGGAGCTTAAAGCCTAGAGAGTTTAGGTAACAGAAAGTCACAGTCAGCTGGGACCCAGGCAGTCTGTCTTTAGAATTCACAGTTTTTCCTGCTTTGAGGCATCATGTTATAGCTTGTGAAATGGAACCAAGACTTATATTAATGGATGAGACCTTCTTATTCTTTTGAGATCCAGAATGTTCCCTGGAACTGTTGTGTCTGGGACCTCAAGTAAGGATAGGTATAAATGTTCTGCTGAGTATATGTGCATTTTGTGGTTCTTCTGGGCTCCTGAGATGGTGTTTTTCACCATTTCAGAAGTTTGCTTGTAAAAGTCTGTTTACTAAGTACTACGCAAACAGGAACAGGTTTTCTAAGTTCTAGTTTAGAATGTTTTTTAGAGCCATGAAAGTGAATGAGCTGCAGTTTTTGGAGCAGATCCACCCAGTTCAATGTGCAGGTGAATTTGTGGTGATGGTCGAGGTCACCCGTTTGTTGGAAGTTTGCTTGAACACAGTCCCCCTGAGTATGACTTCTGGTGGGGTTGGTCTGCCTTGGACTTTGTTCATTGTAATTTAGTTTAGTGAGACATCTGGGGGTGTTGTTTGTGAGGGTCTCTGGCTGTCAGAAAGCCCCCCAAAAGGACCCTCATAGCAGGGACATGGGCCGAGAGCCTCTGCAGGTTCTGGGACACCCACACTGAGTTCCCCATTGCGGAAACCGTTCAATTTTGTTGATCTTGGTTTCACGGTCTAACACATTCCAGCACTCCAATCTCATGCCAGTTGAGATCAATTTGAAGGAAATTCAGGTTTGTGACTCTGTAGTGCATCGCTCCTCCATGCTCAGCTTTTGCAGAAACTTTCTGTGCGTTTGTTTTCTCTTCCTGTTAAGATTGGCTTAGCACAACTTAATTCTTTGTCTCCCAGAGAAAAATTGAGCATTAACGAGGCAGGAACTGAGACTGAAGTAAAGACACAGTTGAAGAAGGGCCCCATGTCAGTGCTGTGGGACATTGGTCTTGGCTGTGCCCTGGAGGACGCCTTCCCTGGGGCAGCAGGGCCTGACTGCTGCGGGGCATGCCCTCCGGAGGCCTGTTATACACTTGTGGCAGCTTTGCTTCCTGGAGGAGCAAATTGCCTGTCCCTTTTACAGAGCAGTTAGAGGAAGGATTTCCCAGGAAACAAAGAGATGAAGGACTCCCCGCCCTCCTGTTTTAATGTGCTGACTAGATGCATGATAAAGTTGACTCTTTAAGGCCTGGGGGTTTCATCATCTCCAGGTCTTGCAGCAAATTCGCTGATAGACTTAATAATGCCATGGTCCTCAGCTTTGAATGATATTTGGAGAAAAGTTTAGACAAGCCCCTGTAGGAATCAGGGTGTTGCTGGTATAGCGGTTTCTTGTTCAGCCCATATTTATGTGTCTGTGTAAATTACGCCCGGGGTCAACCACAGCTGTTGGAGCTGTAGAACGTGTATGATCACGTTACCTGAGCTGTGATTCCTGGAGCTACATAAGACCATGACTGTTGGTGTTATGGGATTATTTACTCTGGGTTATTAAAAATAAATGATGAATGCCATTTCCTGAACATGGTTTGTGTCCAGTTCTTAGAAACGTTTCTGCTAAGATGATGTGTGTCCCGCTGTGTTCTGGGCGTGCTCTTTGGTTCTGTTTACATCTCTGTTGGCAGTTTTTTTAGGCTAGGATTTTCTTCTCAGTCTTGTCCTGGATCCTGCTGTTGTCTGAAGCATTTCTCATTCTTCACCTTGCTAAATTCTCTGTGCTTTGTGGAGCCTATTCAATCACCTGGGTTGGAGGCAACAGGCTGGACAACTGTGGAATTTACTGTCCAAATGCCCACATTTTGTTGCATGCCCTGTCCCCGCTCCCCTGAGCACGGCTCTGTGTTCTCTATGGGGTTAGCTGGCAGGACCACTGCATCTGTATTTGCAGCACAGGCCTTGGGAGAAAGTCAATTCCTAATAGATACTGAGAAATGACTGTGTGGGTAACCACCCTATCTCCCTGGCGTGACAGCTATGGCCCGTGGCATATGTGAAGTGAGTGGTGGGACCCGGCACTCCTGGAAAATGCATCTCGGAGATTCCAGGACCTGCAGAGGGACCGGTTAGGCCATGGTCTCGAGGTTGATGTCATAATCTGCCACACACTGTGGTTGTTATCAGCTCTGGGTCCATGGAGGGTGGTTCATGACATATTAGACGACAGTGAACACCTTGCACGCCTCAGGGCATGGCCATATTGACAGCCAGTAGCATCAGGTTCTTGATGGGGCCTCCCGTGGCTTGTGTCCTTCTTGATGCCTCCCCCACGCCATCTCTGTGCCATCTCCTCGTGTACAGGAACAGACGTGGCCACTCAGCCATCCTCAGCAGCAGAGCGCGTGGACATTTGAACAGGGTACAGAGAGAGGTCAAGGGTCTCTGCCCTAAAGCCCCAAGCATTTGTTAAATCTCAGTTCTTTCCAAGAAGACACAAACACTTTAATATAAATTGCATTTGGGATCCTGTCTCAGCACCTGCAATTTCGGTTTCTGCCGCTGAGTGCCAGAAATAACTGCAAAGCCAGGGTGAGAGAGACCAGAGCAGGGAGCTGACCATGATGCCATGCGCTCCCCATGCCACGAGCAGGACCACATGTTCTTCTGGCTTCTTTCTTTCTCAGCCATGTGGGCGTCCCACGCGTGACGTGCGCTGCCTTTACGTCCTCTTTGGTGAGAGGTAACGTGTGTGTTCACTTCCCACTCAGCGCTGTGTGGCTGTGGTTTCCAGGGGATCCTCCCAGACCTGCCTCTGAGGCTGGGCTTCCCTCCTCCACCTTCCACTTCTCCTTCCAAACTGACAGACGACCCCCGTCCTCTGGAAGACGATCGTGGCTGGGGACGCACTTGATCTGGACTCTTTCCATCCCTGTGGCTGTTGGAGCTGTCACTCAGCCCAGGTGGCTGTAGAAATAGCCTCTGTGTGTCGCAGACCACCCCTGCCACCAATGCTTCATGGCTTTTAGGGGCTTGGAAATGGAGCTTAACTCTTCTTTGATTTAAAGTGTACTGTTAAATTTTAATGTTTAAATTGGTGGATGTATTTAATGGCCTTCATTTGATTTCTCTCTCGATTGATTTTTCTCTTCCCCATAAGCGATGAGCGTTTTAAGGGAGAAAGCTAGACCTCACCCCCTTTCCTGATGATCGAAGTGGATTCTGAAAGCTCTTCATATAGGCAATAAAGTAATCAGGGAACCGTTATTGTAGTTACGCCTGTCGACATAAAGCGTGTATGACTCGCAAGCAGAAAAAAAGTAAGCCCTAGCAGGGGCGGGCGGATGCTAATGCTGCTTCTGCTGACTTTCCTGAGAGAGGGGCTTGGAGTATGGGGCACGTGTCAGTGCACAGGAGTCAGTCACGAGCCGATGTGTGTGGGAATGAATCCCAAAGTGATAGACTGGACCCTGTCGTCATGTCTAGAGTCTTCCCCAGAGACCCCGAAGCTGTCTGGGCCACAGCCTGACCCTGCCCAGGTGCTCCCATTTCACCTCTTTGTAGCTGTGCACGCTTTAGCAAATTTGCCCAGATTTAAGCATTACTGGTGTGAACCAGTGTTTTGTTGATCTAGGACAGAGGTTTCCACCTGAGAGAGTGAAGCCCCAGTGCTGAGCCCAGAACCTGGCAGCAGAAAACAACCATTTTCTTATGCTTGTAGATTCCAAGGGTCCAGAATTCACATAGGGGCATGGAGGATGGTGTGTTTCTGCTGCGGGACATCTGGGACCACAGTCGAGGCTCCCTCCCTTACTGTCATTGCTAGGCGGGGCTGGCGTGTGATTTCCCTGTGACACTTGGGCTCCCTCCTGCCTTGGTGGCCTCAGGAAGGCGGCACCACCTCACAGATTCTCAGCACTCCAAGGAACGATGTCTGGCCAACAAGGTAGAAGCTGCACTTTATGGTCTGACCTGGATGGTGCCCAGTGTCCCATGCGTGGAAGCCATCAGGAGCCACTGTGAGTCGAGGGCAGGGAAGGCCTTGTCAGAGAACTTGTGTGTGTTTTACAGCAGTCCCCTAGGCCTCTTTTGTTTTAGTTCAGTAAATACGTATTTCTAATTTCAGAATTAAATAAGAGGATCCCAAGCCAAACTTTATTAGGCATCTATTGGAACATCTTTCTCATCGCAGCGTGGTAAGAAAAATTGTCCTGAACTTGGAATTGGGGTGGGGGGGGGCAGCAGAGCCTTGTCCAACCAGCCTCTCAGGGGCTTTTAAAACTATCCATTGGAAGCACTTTGTGTGGCTTGGTCTTCTCTGTGACCAAAGGCCCAGGTTTTGTCAAGTTACATGTTAACTTGTAGGATTCTGTTTGGTAGAGAAGCAAATGACTCCTTTTCCTACAGATGATAATCTCGGAGATTTCATGGCTCTCTGGGACGTTAGCCTGTTTTATACCTAAGCTGGCAGTCTGTGCCACTGTTATTTTCTCAGATGCCTGTAAATAGTTCCTTAGATGTTCTTTGACCGGTTTACCACCTGCTGGTTCCTCTGTAATGAGCTGAACATGTGTTTGATGTGTGTTCATCCCATTTCTTTGCATGGGAGTTGTGTTTTTACCTTTGGAAAGTCACACTTTGGTAAGTAGAGCTCAAAGTGTCAGGAAACTGGCTCTTCTCTTCTGGCTTCTCCTGAGTCTGTTTATGCTGATGTTGGGTAGATTTTTCTGTTCTGCCAAGCCTGGGGGGTGGGGGGCGGGGGGGTGGATGAGTATCTGCTTTCACATCCGTGTTTGGTAACTTTTAGACAGAGCTGCTGCTTCTGTTTGTGGCCTGTGGGTTTTCAGGCCTGTCACTGGTTGATTTCTAATTTCAGGGAGGTGGCCATGGCACTGGGGGGAGGCCTCAAGAACAGTTGGGGTGCATTGGGGATCGAGGGAGGTCAAGGCAGAAGGAGCTTTGGAAGCAATGAAAATATCATAAAGGAATAAATTAGTGTCAGGAGCAAACCACACGCTTGGCACTACCAATACTAAACCCTGCGTGTTCCTGGGTGATACGACGTGTATGGGATAAGCGTCTGTTTAATACAGGACTTCATGGGTCCCACTGTTCTGGGCAGTCACGAATTGTATGGAGTAGCCCCTGTTGGCCAAGCACGACCTTTGGTGCTGAGGAGATGCAAGTGCGGGGAAATTCCCAGCAAGCTGTCCAGGACAGTCTAGGAGGATAAGAAATGCGGCCACAACACTGCTGTAATGAGGCACTATTCTGCATCTGCAACAATGTAACAGGACGCGGGTGCACTGCCAGCGGAACAGACACTGGAGCTTTAGGGCTTCCATGGGCAGCGATGGGAAATGGCGGTGCACGGCACCAGAGTGGGCCCCAGAGGCGCCTGGGGTCTGTTGTGCCATTGACGTCTGCATGCAGGAAGAGGTGTTTGAAGGCATGTTTCTCTTCCTTTTGTAGAGGAGTGTCCTGTCTCAGTTCACAATCATCCGCTTCTAATGGAAGTTAAAAATGGTATTGTTGAGTATAGACAGCATGAAGGAGACGAGGCTGTGGTCTTGCTTCCTATGCGTGCTCTAGGCGTTTTCATCCCCCTCACCAGGAGATCCTCATTAATGGCATCAGTCCTCCTGCTCTGCTGTTAGGAGCAGAGGGTTTGCAGGGTGCTGGGTAAGTGCAGACAATAGTCTCTCCCACCTGAGTCTTCAAGGCGAGCTCATTTCTCCAGCACTACGTTAAGTCCATAAAGCTGAAAGAAGATGGAGCCACCACTACTGGGTGTGAGACAAGCCAGGGATAACTTGAAGGAGGCAGTTCCAAGCTTTCGGTGCGCTGTCCTCGCTGCGCCTAACAAAGCCACCCTCACATGAGGGTCAGTGGTGTCCAGGTACCTCTGTTGTTTGGAACTGCTGGTGGTGACACGGGAGCACACAGTGTCCAGAGCCTCTTTGCCACCTAATGTGGAGGGAACTTGGGCAAGCTGTTTTCTCTTCTGAGCCTCAGTTTACTCGTGTGTGAATAGGGGAGATGGAGGACGGCGTGAGGCGCCCCCATCACCATCACCATCCCTGGTGGACACTGCAGTTCGTCCTGAGGACCAGAACAGGTACAGTTTCCAGATCAAAAATGTCTTTGTTAAGGGCTCTAGTGTCTAACTCTATGGAAACCAAAAGTAAAGCTGCCAATAAAAACATTTCTCTAAATTCTCATCAATTTTAGTATTCAGAATAGCCTGTATAGGTATTAAGTTCCAGGAGGATTAGAAAAACTCTTTGACCCGTTCTTAAACTAGGTATTTTGTATGTTTGTTCTAACAAAAATATTTCTTTGTCAAAAGACAAAGATGAATGCAGAATCTAGTGAGTTGCTTGTGTTCGCTGGGAGAAAGAAATGACAGAGCCAAGACTTATTTTGTTTTCCTTCAGTAATTTGTGTGTGTTTACAGCTTAAAACGTAACTCAATTCAAACAGGTGTGTTTCTGAGGATGGCTTTGTTGTTTAAAGTACCCAGGTAAAAACGTAAAGGTTAAATTTTATCCAGTCTGTGGGGTTGTCCAAATCCCCCTCCGTGGTTGCACTTGAACCTGTAAGACTTGTGGTTATTCTTGAATGAAGAAAATCTGTGTTGTTAGCCAAGGATCTCAGGATCCTTTTAGGATCACACCATACAGAATGTACAGGGCTTTAAGGTGGGTAGTTTCCTTGGAGGGCTTTGTATCATAACGAGTAAGCTACTGGTGCTGGGAGGAGGTGGGCCCCCAGGTGATGGGAGCATGGGAGTCAGGAATGCCCCCCAGCCGTGGCCTCTGCAGGGACAGCTCTGTTAGCAGCTGCTCAGACCAGGGGGCCTGGAGGACCTTGGGGGAGTGAAGGAGTCGAGGAGGAGAAGGATCTGGCACCTTTTCACTCCTGTCATGGCCGGAGCCAGCCCATGCACGCTTAACAGGCATAAATCCTGCCAGCTGTGGCAGCCGACCACCACTTGGGTACCCAGAGCTCTTGCCTGCCCCAATGACTTTGTTCCTTCTCCTTGGAAGCAAATCCCCCTTCTTCCCCCACTAGGAAATGGGTAGAAAGAGTAGTTTTATGGAAATTCATTTTACCACTGTTTTTGCTGGAATGTCCTTTTTTTTTTTTTTTTTTTTTGGTGAAGTGTGGTACACTTGTGCTAAATATGAAAATAAAAGATTATATCTACTAGTAAGTCTTACTTGCTTAAAGACAGTTCATACGTATTTTAAAGCAGGGTTACTCCTAAATCATGGAACAGAATTAATAAAGCCATTGGTGTTTTTACCACAAATTTAGCGACAAGTGGGTGTGGAGAGCTGAGCATCTCCGAGCTCTCAGACATGCTGTGCTGGGCGCTTTGTTGAAAGCACCTGTCGGTGTCGGCTTAGGTTGACTTTGTGTTTTGCTGCTTCCTTTCCTACTTAGACGCCTTTCAGTAGAATGCTAGGATGAATTTGACTTTATACTTTGTACGGATGGAAGAGTACATCTGGAAGCTCTTCTATCATACATTGAAAAATAATTTTGGGTGAAATATCTCTTCATAAACACCTTTGGTAGGGCCGGCCCGTGGCTCACTCGGGAGAGTGCGGTGCTGATAACACCAAGGCCCCGGGTTCGGATCCCATATAGGGATGGCTGGTTCGCTCATTGGCTGAGCGTGGTGCTGACAACACCAAGTCAAGGGTTAAGATCCCCTTACCGGTCATCGTTTTAAAAGAAAATAAAAATAAAAATAAACACCTTTGGTATGTACAGGGTTCCCTAACTCATTTATGTAGCAATATTTTCTAGTTAATATTGGGTCTACCAGCAAAACTATAAAAAAGTGGTTGACTGTGAGTGTTTTTTTTTTCTGTTTTTAATCTATAAATAAACATAACAATGGAACTACAACCTAATGGACCACTTTGCATAACCTGATGTGAGATATGTCAATTTTGCTTTGTATGCTATGGTAATACTTTCATTTTTACCTAAAGTGGTACAAAACCGATGGAACAAAAATTTTTTTAAATTTGAACTGCCAGGAAATTTTTTAATTAGAGTAATTATCTAATTGTTACCATTTTGTTTTCATATCAGCCTACTGCTTCAAGTTTATTTTCATTAATTTTTCTACTTTTTTTGAGTACTAGCATAATTGTTATAGAATTAAGGGGAAAAAATCTCCAGAAATATGTATGTTATTTTATCTTTCATTTTTAATTGTGAAAAAGAGAAATCAGTTTTTTCTAATAAGTTAAAGTGTAATTGACAAAAGGAGCGCCCACTGTTCCACATGTCTTTCCTTGTCAGATATTCACGAGTTTTATCCAGGCTCTTCCTCACTTCCATCTCTTTTTCCGAGGTGACAGTAGCTCATCTTCAGGATTGATGTTGTTTTATACGTACTGAACCTTGGAGAACAACCACTGGGAGACTTGTAGCCAAAACCAAGCAGTGTTCTAAGTCCCCATCAAAGTGCTCCCCAGGGACCCCTGTGTTTCTTCCGTAGGACGGCAGAATCTCATGCTAAGATGTGTACTTGGCTAATGGATTTAAGTTCATATCTGAGATTATTCTTTATATTCACTAAGCATATGAGATCGGTGATAATTTAAGATGATAACTCTTCTGGCTGATATCTGTTAGAGGATATTATTTTTTCACTTCTATTCTTCAAATTAAAACTTCCTTTGTGATAAATAGGCATTTTGTGATTCATTCAAATATCGACTTTATCTTGTGGCTCAATTTTTCATTTGTCATTTTATGACTTGACATCAAATTAATTCTGAAAGCAGGTTTGGCAAAGTCTTGTAGTTTTTTGATTTTTCAGGCACTTATAAAGTATGAAGTCAAAAGGATCAATATCCGAGAAGATTGCTGATGATAGTGGCATGTTTTAAAACCGGAGACAGAGGAGGAATAAGCCACCTGTTAATGGTAAGGGTTTTGTCGAGGCAGAAGGGGTTCAATCCCTATCCCCGACTTTCAGGCCTCAGCCCCAGGATCTCCCTGCACCCTCTGCAAGTTCTAGTTGTCTCGGCTGTGAGGTACAGGTACTGACGTCCTTCCCACAGTATTGTCCCTATTGTAGACAGCATAGGCATGGGGAAGGGCTTACATCACACACTGCAGGCCACCGGTGCCAGGGTGACTCAACTTTACTCAAAGGTAAGATTTCACCTGCTTCATGCATTTGCACATCAGCCGCAGGTGTAACATTGCCATGGTGTGTGCCCGTGTGTGATATGTGTGGGATGTGTATGCACGTATGTGGCGTGTGCGCATGGTGTGTGTGCACGAGAGCCCCTTTGCAGGGTTCGCTGTGATGGCTAAGCCACTACATAGGGGTGATTCTTCCTCCAACTACAGGACCACTGGACCCTTGGTGTTCTAACAGCCAGGTGACAGTGTTCCTCCTCAGCTGTCTCCAGCTGGTCCTCACCCCGCACCTGCCCCCAGGCTCTCCTTTCCTGGCTTTGCAGTTTGGTGTGTTCTTGGTTCTGGAAAATTCTGAAATCAAGACAGTGCTGTTGTTATGGACTTGCAGACCTGGAGCAAGACGTGGCCCTGGGAGGAGGCAGTGCATGGTGGCTGTGACGGGTTCCTCTAGGTGTTCTCAGCAGCAGAGCACACGATTCTGAGCTCAGCATGAGTCCTATCCACCCCTCCTCTCTGTCCCTCTTCCCTTTTTCCTTGTTGGGGTGGGGGGCTCTGAGAAGCAGCATGTGGGAACTTTTGGTCCAGCTGCTTCCTGGCCAATCTCAAGCATGGCGGTCTGTTCAGAGCCCCCCTGCTGGAGGGGGTGGAGGGACTTGCCCTGATCACCTAAGGAGAGCGGCTCTGGAAGTCCAGGAGTAGTTTGAGACGGTGCAGGATGTTTTCTTCCCAGACCTGCGAGTGTCCTAAAAATTCCCTTGTGTTCTAGCCCTCACATTTTTTCCTAAGGAAAATTAGAAATTGAGTTTCTCTTTCAGGAAATATATCTTTATAAAATTTATTTGCCATTTGAGAGTTCTCCAGATGTTTTTAGTGTGCAGAGCTGGATGTATTTGAGGAGCAGACCTCCTAAATGAATTTACCAGAGAATTAAGAAAGACATTGTATCAGCTCAGCCTGTGCTGTCAGATAGTGGGAAGTCCGAGGGAGATGGCTCATCATGCCACAGAAGGCATGTGTTGAATGTGCAGAATGGCGTGGAATGGTGACACTTGTTTTAGCAAGTCAGTGGGAAAGTTTGGGCTTATGAGAGTCTTTTATTTTTTTGCATTGTAAAGAGGGACAGCTAATCTCGTTCCTCACTATCTGAATAGTTTCCAAGACTTGCTCCACTGGAAAGGGGATACATTTGGGTGAGGGTCACATTGCAGGCTCTGAGATTATTTGAAACCTGTCAACTGATTTCCTAAAAAAAAAAAAAAAAGTTTCTCAGTGAAGATGTTCCTGATGAGCTAAAACATTTCAAAAGAACACATGAAGTGGTGGTTGTTTAAGCATATCGTAACTTTCCTGTTTTGTGAATTAAATGCCTATCAAGTATGGCAGAGCTCTTTATTTATTTTCCTTTTCCTGTCTGAATACAGTTATCTCTTGGTATCCTCGGGAATTGATTTCGGGACCCCTGCAGATACCAACATCCAAGGATACTCAAGTTCCTGATATAAAATACTCCAGTATTTGCATATAACCTACTCCCATCTTCATGTGTACTTTAAATAATCTCTAGATTACTTCTGATGTCTAAAATACAATGTAAGTACTATGTAAATAGTTGTTATAATACATTGTTATTTAGTCATATTATTTTTGTTGTTGTGTTGTTGTTATTTGTTTTTAATATTTTTGATCTGCAGTTGGTTGAATCTGCTGATGGGGAACCTGTGGATATGGAGGGCTGGCTGTAGTTGTCTCTTTATGGTTGTCGTTGACAGGTGGGTTAGTAGTTAACAGGAGGATCTAAAATCAGCCCCAGCACCAGTGAAACCTAGCCTAGTGGGCTAGTCTCCCTAGAAAAGCCCACAGAATCAGTGCTGGAGGGACCTGGGGGCAATCTCCTCCATCTCCTTTTCAGGACAGATGCCAAGGGTCAGAGGTTAGCTATTTTGATGAGGTCAGAGATACAGACAGTGGCAAACCAGCCCCCTGGTCTTCACCCCTGGGTTCCTCAGCATGTCGAGTCTTGGCTCCCAGCTGCTTTCCTTCCGAGTAGTAGCAGGTGATACCTGAAAGCCATTCTCGGTTGTTGCAGAAGGAGCGTCTGGCTGTGGTCATCAGTGCAGGCCCTCAGGATTTCTGTGTTTTTGGTTCATGACAATATTTTTTAGTGATTATTGTTGGGTAATAAATAGGACGGAATTTGGCTTTTCTAACCCTCATGTTATGCAGTTAATACTTGTTTCTGTGTTGGGTGTTTTCCACTAACTACAGTGATGATGATAATGGTAGGAATTGCTTCTGTGGACTGGGAGCTTATTGTAGGGCAGGCATGAGCTAAGTTTGCACACTTTGGACTCAATCTTGTGAACAGCCAGTGAACAGGTAGTGTTAGCCCCATTTTGCGTACATAAAAAGTGAGGCTTAGAGGAAGATCACATCTGCAGAGCTGGTTTCAACCCACATCTCTACTGCTCCAGAGCTGATGCTTCCAGCCTCTGAGCTGCTCTCTCTCCTGACTTCTGACGTTGTGTAAATATAGGAAACTGAGTATTTAAGATTCGCTAGGGTATTTAAGATTCGCTGAGTATTTAAGATTCACTTTGCCTTTCGAAGGGATCTTGCTGTAGACCTTCTGTAAAGAATCTGTATGTAGAGTAGCTAATTACCCTTCTTCTTTCATGTAGGCACTAAACAACTCCTTGGGATCATCCATTCCATGTAAACTTTATGTTATTCCCAAATAGATATCCTGTAAATCCTTTTTCTAGTAATAGTGAGGCTTTTCATGTGCCTGTGTGCTTTTAGTAACATACCACTGAAGTGACCACTCAGATTCTGGTCTTGTCGAAACCAGGTCGTGTTATCAGTACCTAGGTTTAATGCATGTAGCTAAATTTGTAGTACGAGTATGTTTCCAGTTGGGTGAAGTTTAATTTGGGTGAAAATGGGTACGAGTGATTAACCTTCTTATCTGAGTTCAGATGGGCAGCTGGGAAGAAGATGGTATTTGAAAGGCTAGACTGAAGGAAGCCCCTGAAGACCATCAGAGGAATGATGTGATCATTTGTCAAAAACATAAAGTCATTCATTTTCCTTAATACAAATATTAAATCCTTTCCTCTGAACTTTCTTCTTCCTCTGAAGTCAAAAAAGATGACATTGTCCTTCCTCCAAAGTCTTAGATGCGGTTTCTTGATACATTCAGTGTCTCTAATGTTAAAGGATGTCCCCTTCCTCTCCACTGTTAACACTTCTCGATACCACAGTGAGCATTTTGCTTATCTTAAAAACATGTAAGAAAATATGCTTTTTTCCTATATTGTAGATGATTTTTCTTATGATAACATGGGAGTATAATGATTGGACTGGAAGATATGCAGATTTTCAGGGCTCTTGGTGCAAACATCAAATTTCTCCCAGAGGAGATGGTGTGCCTGCTGTTACTCCCGCCTTGTGTTCTGTGGGTTCCTAAAGAGTCCACGTTGCCCCTCACATCTAGAAAGCATGAAAGGTGTCTAGACAAAGTGTGTGTTTTGCACGTGCTTGGCTCTTCAGAAGAAATACACTTTGAATACAACTGATCTTTTTCCTTCTTAGTGTGTTTACAATGGCTGAGGGTTCCTTTGGAGGAATGTGATTGCGCATTCCTGCGAGTGTTACGTTTTTTGGGGAATGGAAGTGGGCACTCAGTTTTGTAAATGTGAGACTATTATGGCAACTGGCAAAATGTCATAAATGCCTTTTATTGCATTTGGCAAAATGGTCTTATGTACATATTTTGTTTATGAAGAAAAATTACACTTTTCCCAAAAGGTAATGCTGGACATACAGTACATCAGAAATTTTCTTCTTTGAAATGACATTTTCCTTCCATTGTTTTGTGACTAAATCACAGGAACCTACATATATAATTATTTCTTCTTGATAATTAGAAATTCTGTGAACCTAAGGATTTTTTTCATAGCCCTTCTCTGTCATTATAGTGTTTGGTCCCATTTTATTAAAAACAAGAAGAGGTCAGACATGTGGCCTTACCAGTGATTCCCATACAGGGAAGTGTGCGGATGGGAACGCTCAATTTGGAGACGTGTTGTTCTTCCTAATATAAATTATATAACATCATTCATTAGTCTCCTGTGATTTTTGCTCCACCCCAAAGTCATCCAGTTTTTATTGTTTTTTGTAGTGAATGTACATCAGGTTTCCACAAAGAGATTTTCTATATTTATTTGGATTGGACTGGGTCCAGAGAGAGTCGCTGAGGTCAGGGAGCTATTTGTAGGGTTTCCTTAATGCCAAGTTAGGGTAATGTGCTTGGGTTGGTGGTGCGTGATAGCTGGCAGGGCCTGTGTATTTCTGGGTTACAGGATCAACTCTGGACTTATCTTGTGGTTCTTCTGTAACTACAGACATTTTACTAGCTTATTGCATGCTAAGATGTTAGTAGATTTTTGGACTCAGGCTGCACTTGGGGCAACTAAATCAAAGAAGGTTAAATTTAAAAAGGTTTGGGGTTGGGGTTTGAGGGTTTCTAAAAGGCAGGTTTTACCTCCAGTGAAGTGTGGTGGGGCCCGGGGGTAGAGCTGACCCAGAACTCTACACTCACAGGTTCAGTCCCTGGTTTACTCTTTATATCCTCCATGTCCAACCTTGCTGGTTAGTCATTCACTCTCTCGGCACTAATTCCATTTACAGCTTCAAATGAGGAACATTGGATCCATTACTTAAAGTTAAATAAAATGGTATCTTTTATCAAAGAGACATTAAAGTCATTTTGTATGAATCTTCTAGATAGTTGTATTTTCATTCCTGTTTTTCCCCAGAGGTTTCTGAGTATTGCAATTAAAAAATCTTTTAAAAATCCCTCTGTGTATTTTTGATTAGTGGCTTTGATCAACAGCTTAACAGCTCTCTCTAGGTAAATTTCCTTGATTTTTGTATTCCTAGAAACTTGTTTATATTTGCAGGAGACGTTGTGCCTTTTTTTTTTTTTTTCAATAGTGGCCACTTTTTACTGACTGTTGTATTTACAGTCTTTCATTTAGAAAGTTGTTTTATCTTCTTTAACATGTAATACATGGGCTATTTCTATTTTTTCAGCGTAACTCAAGAAAAAAAAAGCAGAAATAGAATAGCACAAGTATTATATCAGAAAGCCCATATTTGGTAAGACGCTGGGTGACAGACCACATTTTGTAGTGGCTGTGCTTTGGCATTCAAATGCATTCCCTTGGACATAGCAGCTGGAAAAGCTGACTCTGCAGGGCTGAAGTTGCTCCCTTCCTGAGGCATTTGTCTTTTCCACCAGAAAATTAAGAATGATCTTACAGAGAATTCTGTATTCAGGAAGTTCAGTTAGAACTTTATTAAATAAGAGGCTTTGTCTCAAAGGACAAGTGTCTTTTCTAGTTTTTTAGAAGAAACTTCATTGCTGGCAGCCTTTATGCAGACCGCGTGAGGAAACCACTGAAGTCCTATGGTCAAGCCTCTAAGGGAAAACGGCTGTACATGTTTCACTGTGCTTTGTCACTAGCTGGATTCATTAACATTATTTTTAAAAACTCTGTGTGAGTTCTAGTTAGAGAAAAAGTTCACTAATGTAGAAATGAAAGCCCTTCTCTGGAATGTTAAAGGGAAGTGTTCGCGGTCCGTTCAGAGTCTTGGTGTATGTGCCTGTATGTATACTATATGTATATGCACTATATATATCTCTCCACTATGTGTGTATGTATGTACACTGTATGTGTGTGCACTATTTGTATATGTATGTGTCTATACTATATATGTACACATGATATGTATATACACTTTGTGTGTATGTACGTTATATGTACATAGCCGTGTGGATATATATGTGTGTACTCTTTGTGTGTATATATGTACATGTCTATACAATATATGTAAGCACACTGTATATACACTTTGTGTACATGTATGTACATTGTGTAGATATACATGTGTGTGCATTGTGCAGTACCAGGAATAGGGCCCCCACAGGGATCCAGGGATACCACCTCTGGCTAGCACCCACAAGATATGAAACAGTTTTTCTTTGCTACACAGTTGTTGAAATTTGGCACATTATTGGACCTTTTCAGCAATGTAGGAGCCAGTCAACTTATGGACGTGTGTGGACGTTCATTTAATCATCACAATAGATGAGTGAGAAAACAGACTTAATAATGACTAGGTGACTTGTGTGAGGAAAGGAAACTAAATTGCTAAATTGCTATTAATATCACATCAACTCCCCTATTTTCCTTTTTTTCCTTATCATAGCTTTTGTTACCATTTAACTCAATAAATTGGAAGTTGCCATCCATCAGGAAATATGTTGTTTTCCTACTGTTTCTCTTTATCCATAGTGTAGTTACTATTGTGTTCTCACTATGAAGCAAAATCCCCCATACTGTTACTAATATAAACAGTTTAAATAAACAAAGTATCACTCTATGCTAAAATTGAAAATGATATGTAAGTTCATTTTTGGGTACTATTTGGAAGGATAAGAAAGACATTTAGGGTGAAAGAGCAGGGGGCTTCGCTACAGGAAAAGTAAGAACTTCGTGCAAACCATTTCCAAATTTGGGACTTGAAGGTAAGATACCTCAAATCTAGGATTACTTGTTAGTAGTTAATTTTGGATTTTTAAATTAGTACTTTCAGTTTTTCATTGCTTTGAGAATTTCACTTTTGATGGGCGATTGCTAGAATATTCCGGTTTTCCAGAACAAAAGGACAGTCTGTCCTAAAGGTAAATTCCAGGTTCTGTACTGGAGAAAGAGAAGTTGCTTGCAACTTTTTAAAAGGCACTTTTCCAGTTCTTTCCTCTTCGATGGTTAAAAATATCTGGGTTTAGTCTCAGCCAAGTTCACCCTATCACATCGCCATAAACTTCCCACAGGTGTTCACAGACCTTTTACTTTGTCATTCGTAGTTATTTAACCTTTCACATTAAAAAGGAAATCATGTACTAGTTAGATTTAAGCACCTTGAAGATAGGGGGTTTGTTTTATACTTTTAATAAGCAACAGGGCTGGTCATATGGCTGCAAACTCTTTGATCTGGACATTTCATTCTTACTGTGTGCTACGCATGGTGTTAGGTGCTTAGGGTGCAAAGGTGAAGACAAGGCTGTTTAATTCAGGAAGCTCTTCCCACCTTCAGAGAGAGCACGTGGTGACAGCTTAGTGTGATAAAGTGTAAACTGGTGTACAAACTTACGGACACATGGAAAACAGTATTGATTTAAATGTGATTAATTTTTCAAGTTTACTTTTGCCTTTAATTCCTAGTTACAATCCAATGGTTTTCTTTAAAAAAAAGAATCATTGTTAATCACCAGTGAATTGCTGATAACTGTATTTTTATGTTCTAAACCTAGTGATTTATTTATTTAATTGGACACCATTCTCCTTGTTCTGTGTCAAAGGAGTATTGGATACTGCAGGATGTATCCTTACTGGAATTTGCTCCTTTATGAAATGTAGCATTTTATTTTTTGCTGTTAGGCACAGTCGAGGTGCAAGAGTGATTACTTCAAATTTAAACATTTTGAGCAATGTTGGCAAGATACACAAGATTATAATGAGTGAAAATCTATATGGATCAAGTACCAACCCATGAACTTTATATCTTCAGTAAATGGAATGTGGACATTAACTGGAGATTACTCTCTATTCATGACATTCTATTGTAATATATTTATTATTATTTAGTCTCCATAATAGCATCTGGTTTCATTAAACTGGGGAAAAAGAAAATAAGCAGAGATGAATGTGCATCCCATTCCTTCCTGTATGCCAAACCCTGTGCTGGGTAATTCACACACTGGCTCAGTGCTTGGAGCACCACTGCAAGGGGGCGTCCTTCCTAGGGACATGACAGATGTGAACTGCCCGAATCACTTAGCCCGCCTCCGACACAAATAAACAATTGCCAAGTCACTCATGACTGAGTACGCTCAGCACTGAAGCATGACAGCCTGTGGTGTGTCATACGACACTGGCATGGCCCATGATCATAACTGTGAACAAAGCCCGTCACGGTGCAGCCGTGTGGAGGTCCCAGAGGGGAGCCCATTTCCAAACACTGGTTGGGTGTCTCGCACTCTGCTGGGTGCCGACGTATCTGGAGTAGAATAGCATAGTTAGGTGGAATCTTGGCCAACGAACCTATATCGTAATGTTTAGAATCTGCATTAGTTTCTTCTGAGACCGAGGTGGATTCTTAAGTTGTCACACCCCAGGGCAGCAGGTGCAGCCCCACGAGTGGCTTCCAGAAACAGCATCGGTGTCAGGGCAGGGAAGTGATTTTGCTGTTGCAGTACAGGGCAGGAGCGGGTCAAACAAGATTGTATTTATTGTCATGTATTTGTGAAAATGAGCCTACACCAGGTTCTCCATGTCCTGAGAGCCCATTGGGAGCTCCCTGTGCTTCCGGGTCAGGTCTCCACCACCCTTCGGGGGGAGGCCTCCCTGGGTCTGGCCTTGCCCCTGGTGTGATGTGATGGAAGTGTGCCGGGACTCAGGGGCCTGGATGGTCGCTCTCTTTCCTCCTGGACTGTCCCCTGTGTGTTGCTCCTCTGGGAGAGGTTTTGCTGTCCAGGCTTGACCGCTCTCCCTCCTCATCTTGGATTTCATGTCTGGAAGGCTTGTGCTGTTTTCTAGTTTTTGGTGATGCTGAGCTGTAGTTTTGCAAGGGCCACATGGGCCCATTGGAAGGAGAGTCTTTGTGACTTTAAAATCTCACTTTCTCCATGGTTAGAGCATGGTGCTGATAACACCAAGGTCATGGGGTCAGGTTCCCATACCAGCCAGCTGCCAAAAATGAAAAAGAAAAGAAGTATCTACCTCTCTTGAGGGGCGCTCATTGTTTAAATCGTCACAGTTCTCTCTCTTGTTTTTTAAGAGATTGACCTGGAGTCCTACGACAGTCCTAAGCACACTCAGTTGCTGGATCTAGCTGCCTTCTCCTATTGCCCCTTTCCCTTGGCTTTTCTTTCTTTTTTGTGTGTGGTAAAAATCATATATCATAAAATTTATCTTTCCCCTTCTTCTTTAAAATGAAGCTGCCTTGACCAACCCAAAGAAATTTGTTCACAGTTATAGTTAGTGCCAATTATTACTGGTATTTGAAAAAGTCATCCAACATATATGTCCCTAAAATAAGAATTTTACTTTTTATAAAAGCAATCACAAAGGGTTCTGTTAATCAAATGCTTTATGTTTATTAATACATGGCATGCTTTAATAAACTTTGTCATTTTCTAAGTAATTCTGTGAGTTCAAATTAGCATTTGCAACTTTTATACCTTAGAGTTTTTTGACAAGGTGAAGTTTAGAACATTACAGTACTAAGTGGAGTGACTCCCATTAGTTCTGTTCTTATTCCTATTTTCCTTAAGCATGACTGGCACACTGAGAGACAACCTGTGATCAGCCCGCATCCAGCCGGCTCTTTCCTGGGTCTCCCCTGCCTGTCCCACAGTGGAGCCCACTCACGCCTTTACGTGAACTCAGAGAATTGGCACATTGGATTACGTAAACTCACAGCTCTCTTCTGTGACAAACTGAATAATATTAAGTAAATTTTAATAGTGTACTTCACCTCTATAAAACATCAAATCCTGGGAGAGAGAATCAAGCAAGGAAGATTTTACTTTGCTTGTGTGAAACCTGCAGTCTCATAGCAAATTTAAGGTATCTGTAGCTTTGAGTGTTCGTAAAAATTGCGGGTATACCATGTCCATGATTTTGAGAGTGTGCTTAAGTACCTCTGTGGTTATGTCAATTTTTTTGTCTGTTTATTAACAAAAGCTTAATAAGGTTAGTATTGGGACATATTGTTTTTTAAAGGTTAACATCTCCTAGAAAAAAAATACATACTGGTTTCCCATCAGGAAGACAGACGTTAGCTGTCCTTTCCTGGATCGTGGCCTATCAGATGCCCCACCATGGCCACTAACCACGTTTTTCCTGTTTCTCAGTGAGTGAGGTGGATGTGGGCCATGTGAGGTGTCACCTGGGGAATTGTTTTCTATTTCACCATTGCCATCATTTGAAAGACTGTTTTCCAAAGCATACTCTACTAAATTTTTTTCATTTGTATTTGTGTACATAAAACAATGGAATAGTTATTTTTAATAAATTATGCAATTCCCTGTTTATTTTTGGCTATTTAGTTGTGGAAAGATAATAGCGAAGTTTATCTTGATAAATTCTGTGCTTGTTAGGAATTGTGCAGAATCTTTATGTGAGGTGAACAGGATACCACTGCACTAGTGCAGAACCTTTATGCAAAATGACCAGTTTTTAGCTTAAGTTGAAGATGTTTGTATATAAAAGAAAAAGGCTTATTGCTAAAAGAAGTAATCTCTTTACTGATGTGAGTAAAAGTTTAAACTCATTACTGACCATCTATAAGATGTGTTACAAGGTGACTTAGTGTGAGAAAAGCATCGAGAATTTTTATCTGCTGTGAAGTTTTCTTGGACTCCTCTCCAAGATACTTAATTTAAATGGAAAACAAAATAAGGTGTCCTCGCTGAGGGGAAGTTACTGTCCGGAGGGCCATTCGTGAGTAGAAGTCCAAGCTTGGGCAGGTTGTCTAGAAATGGTCCTGTGACTTTCAAGTCTGTGTAGTGGTGCTGTTCTTTCCACGGTACTACTTTTGTAGCAGTTTAAGAAGGCTGCTTTCACGAATAGAATACAATATTTTATTCTTGGCATTTCAGTTGCAAGTTTTGATGTGTGAAAACTGCTAACAATTCCTTTCTCTTGTAGACTTACTTTGCTTAATCTAGAAAGAATGGGTGCCTACAAGACTGAAGCACACAGTCACTAAACACAGAATCACTCATGGGCGAGCTGCCCAGCTGCACCCTATCAGTCTCAACAAGAGTGGTGTGAATTGAATTATGTTTAATCTTTTATTAGCACTGAAATTTTCTTCATTACATAGTCATCCTTGTTCTTCAGTACATTGTTGCTTAAAGTCTGGAACACGTAGTCTTCTCTTGTCTAAGTTTCTTACTTGATTCCTAAAAGTGGGAATGATTTTCTCTTCCCTTGGATTTGAGTGATCTAACTTTGAATTTTGAGATGATGTGCCACATTTGATTAAAAAAAAATAAAAATTAAAAATAAAAGCATTGTTAAACCCAAAGAATTCACTTATGTTACTAACATTCATATGCTTTGAAGTGTCTTTCTTATCAAATGAAAATGGTATCTCTCACTGTGGGTGTATTATATTGTTTGCTGAAAACATCTTGAACCTTCATTAGGCCAATGGTGGCAGAGATAGCCCCATATTCATGATGCAAGAAGCAACTAGTTTTATGAAAACATCATTTACATTAAGGTTAATTTGAATTTTATAGATTACATCGTTTTGTTATTTGACTTGTAAATTGCTTTGGCTCTATAGTTACAGAGAACTATTGGCATTCTGGAATGTATACTTGGCTTCATGTTTGCAATATCTAAGCAGCATGATGATAAAAGTCACTGGAAATCATATGAAGCCATTGCTACAGTTTGCAGGGACATGCTGACCTTCACTTGGCTAGAATACATCACTGGTGTACCACCTCTGTGTCTCTGTCACCAGCCTTGATCACAGCCAGGTATACATGTGGACATGGACCTCAGGCAGTAGTTGGTGACAGGGTGGCCGTGCAGATGGTCTGAAACATGTTTATATTATTTTTAAAGAAGAATCATTGTGATGAGCACAAAAAATGAAAAAATTCCTCCAGGGACTTGAAAATAAGTCGGCTGACTTGGACTGAGGAACCCTGACCCCAGAAAAAGTGAGGGACAGAGAGAAGAAGAGAATGGGAGGGTAAGCAGGAGGGAGGAGTATGGGAGGAGAAGGGATAAAACAAACGGGGAAAGGAGTGCGAGGCTCTGGGCTGAGAGGTGGTCAGTGCCAGTCCCCACGGCACCGCCCACAGCTGCGGCTGGTGAGCTTCTGCCTCTGGCAGAGGTGACACATGGCCCACCTTGGGACTGGGATGGCAGTGCTGGTCCCTGTGACATTGACGTCTGTAAATGTGCTGCTGAAGAGGTCACCACAGCTGTCATTCGCTAGGTCAGAGTGGAAAGAAGAGCACCCTGCCCTTCAGATTCTTCTTGTGCATAGTGTGCATTGCGGTTTCATTGATAGTCTTCTCCATGGAAATATCAGCGTCTAACAGCATCTGACAGAGTGACCAGCCAGTCTCAGATTCTTCAGTTGGTGGAAACCTCCATCTGTTGTCAGGCGAGTGCCCATCCAGCCGCAGCCTCATGGAGAACTGTAACACATTGGTGTCTTTGTTGTCTGGGAGTCTTGATAAGTGTCTTCTACTGGAAAAATAATAGCCTCTCACCGAGTAATGCCAAGTGAGTAGTGTGTTTTCATTACAGTGCAGTAAATGTAATTTTCAGTGACCGATGAAACCCAGTTTCTAATTATTACTGAAACCCCTGTCCTTTTTTCCTCCGAGTGGTGGAAGTATGTTGCTGATGTGAACTCAGCAGTCGGTTGGTTGCCTGGTGTGCCCCTACGGGACAGGGGGTAGGGTGGGACACAAATGCCCGCAGACAGGCCCCTTCTCTCGGCAGACATGAGCCGGCTGGGTGGTGCAGCTCAAGAACGTGTGAGAATCCAAGTGACGAGAGCCATGGGGAGCCAGCAGCCTGGGCTGCATGTGCTTGGGGGACAGGTGCTGCTTCTAGGGCTAGCATGCAGCTTTCAGATGCAGCAACGTTTAATCCGGGTGTGGAAAGATGAGGTTTGGTAGGTGGAAGCGGGCACTCTCTTTGGGCTGTGGGAGACATGAAGAAAGGAGGTCGGGAAATGTAGGCTGTATTTTGGGAACGGTGGCAACTTGGGCTGGCCTGAGGACCAGGCTCGTCTTGGAGAGGGATAGATGTCAGGACTGGGCAGTGCGGGCCGTGGTTGCAGCTGAGGCCTGGGTCGGGTGCCTTGTGGGCTGTGCTTGCGAGTGATGCTGGCGTGTACTCAGCCTCTTGAAAACTCAGTGTTTTTGTTTACAAAAGGGCGTAGTAAGACATAACTTAGTATTCTGTGGTAATTAAATGAGATGACATACGTAAGGTGTCCTTTTTTCTCCTGTTCCTGGCACATGATAAACTCAGTAAACAGCAGCAGCCCTGGGTGTATGCCGGGCATTAGCCTGAGGGATGTGCCTGTGGGGATTTGTCAGGTAGTGCAGGTGTCCCTGGAAGCCTTTGGTCACAGCAGTGACAACCTCGTGTTGGCACTTGGTGTACTTCGATCTGTGTTGTGCAAGGTCAATTGGAGCTTAGAGTTGTTGAGATAAGCCAGGGATGAGCTGATCAGACTCTCAAACATAGGAAAAAGGCAGAGGAAATGCAGAGAAGGTCTGGATGCCAGGAACAGGGTAGATTTCTGGCTGCCAAAATTTGTTGACTTGCAGATATAGGAAGATAAAGAAACAGAAGGGAGCCCCGCTTGCTCCAAAATTTGGAGTCTGGAAGGACAGTGCTAGAACAGAGTTATTGAGTGGGTCGAGGTCACCTAGTTGACTTCACTCTGGCATCTCCCTCTCCTTCCAGGTCCTCCTTCCAGGGAGGGGCCTCTGGCTCATTGTGCATCACTGGCTTCCCCACCGACTCCAGGATAGCATCCTTGAGCGTGGATGTGTGCACAGCAGAGACTTGCCTTCATGTGGTGACACTTAATCTATTAAAGCTGCAAATGAGAGGTCACTCTACTTTGTTTTGCAACAATAGCTAAATAAAAGTGAGCGATTGTGTAGTGGTTTTCTTATTTTGTTTTTGTTTGTTCTAAATAGTTAAGCAAACCAGCATCTATCATTTAACTGAGTGTTATTCACAGTTTAACTGGTCTTTCTGAGAAGCTAAAAACCTGCGTTGGTTCACTGTGTCTCATTCAACTCTAGGTCGTTTCTTTTCACGCAGGAGGCCGATGAGTTAGTCTCTTGTCACAGCCACTCTGCGTGTCAAACTGTATCGCTGCTTAGCGGAATTACCTTAGCGGAATTACCCTTGTCTGGACTTTTACAAAAGTCAAAGCTGTTCTAAATACATGATGGAGCTCCATGTTGAGGTTATTCAGGAGTGTGTACTGCAGCTCTGAATATTCCCAGCATGTTAAAGAGTCAATGACATTATTTTATAGAAACACTTTGTGGCTGAAGCTAGAACCTTCTGTACAGACAGTAAATGCTCTTTATGCTTTGTGGGCCACGTAGGTCTCTGCATATTCTTCTTCTTTTCTTCACCCCTTAAAAATGTAAAAACCATTCTCAGCTCACTGGGTATGGCTTGGGGACTGTAGTTTGCAGACTCTTGACTGCATCTTACTCAAAAGTTTGATCTTTCACACCATGGGCAGGAGTCCCACTTCATTCAATCTTATGCTGAAATTTACTTTAAAAAATTTTAAGCTCTCTCTTCCCTTTCTCCGTGGCCTCGTATCTCTCAGCAAATGCAGGTGATGCTGCTGATTTTCGTACTGTTGCAGGCAAAATGAAATACGGGACGTGCCTTGCTATATTCCTGGATCTAGGAAACGTGTTGAAAATGTATCACCTCCCCCCAACTTAGGACTTCAGCTGATTTAACGATTGAATTTAGAGTTCCAAAAAAAAAATCCCCCAAAACACAAGCAGAAGAAATCATGGGGCCTGCTTTGCTCCCTGCAGTGGATGTGATGGTGGCTTGAGGTGCTCGAATATACTCTTTGCTCCTGATCTTCCCCCCCTGCAGGGCTCGGCTGCGGCGCCCCCTGCTGAGGGCAGGCGGTCTGGCTGTGTATGTGCCAACACATGTGCTTCCTCCTTCCACCTGAGGGCCACATGGCAGCTCTGGGGTCACAACAGTTTACATAGCTGTGGCATCAGCATGCAGAGAACCATCTTGACCGGATCCATACACACGCAGATAACTGCATGTCAGGAACATCACCTTTAGTGGGACCAGAGCCATGCCTGGAGCTTCTACTAAAAACTTGTTCCTCCACATCATTCCAATGGACACTCAAGGCTTGTAAGCCAAGCAGAAAACAATTTGTTCACTGGAAATAGTCCATGATTTAGACAGTGTTTTTTGATTAAGAGAATCAGCAACCCAGTTAATTATCTTCTCTCTTTTTCTTTTTCTGGGGCATTACCAGTGGGCATCATGATTGCCTGGGGGGCCATTAAAACAGCTTGGCCAGAGTTTATTTGTTAGGTCTGGGATGGGCCTGAGCATTTGTGTTTCTAACAAGTTCTCAGGTGATGCCAATCTAGGCTCTGGGCAGCCCAGTGTGGGTTAACATTTAGCTTCTTATTTCCATTTACTTGGAATTACTTTTCTCTCTCTGAATAGGGCAATTCACCAGAAATAAAGAGGTTTAAACCACTGGAACATAAGTTCTGAGATTGTTCCACCATCCTTTAATGGTTTGTGGAGAAGGATTTCTCATATCTGAGCCTTGAATCAGAGACAGAGCATGTGGCATGGGAGGCCCAGCTAGCTTCTCACCATGGACTTGGTGGCAGGTTCCCTGTTGTGTCAGAGCAACTGCAGACATCACTCTGCTTAGAACGCTGTCGTCCAGGTGTCTTAAATGGGGCATAAGTTTAGATGTAGGATTAAAAGTTAGAGGCTACTGCTACCTTCATGTTTTAGTCACTTGGAGGTGCTGGTGGTTTCTTTAAAAGCATTGCCTCTGTGTGAGGTATTCGAGAAATCTGAGCCGACAACTGCTATGAGGAAAGGCTCACGTTTCCTGTGTGCCAACGCCTGAGGGACCTACAGCCGGACAAGGGTAGGATAGACACTGACTTTCGCCTCCTCAAAATCAGCTTTCTTTTTTGCTTTCTGAATGTGTAAGCTTCAGAGTCTAAATGAACTGTAAAAATAGCAGCTGTACCAGAGTGTTAGCAGTGCTTATATTTGGTTCTGCTGTTTAAGTAAGAAAGGTGACCATAACAGTAAAGAATCTGGTGGTGTCTCCTGGTGGCGAATAGATCATGAACCACGTGAACAGATGAATAAGAGTACAGCATTTTAAAGAGAAACGTACCCTTGTACACTGTAAATAAATTAAACAAAAACATATTTGCAAGATTCCTGACTAGGCTTTACATAAATGATGTCATTATTATCATTTAAAACAGGCAAAAGTTATATGAAGTCTCTTCAGAAAAGCTGAAATATAAACTAACTACATTTTGGGGGGGCTGAGGATTTTATTACAAGAAAGTCGTAAAAGAAGGTATTGATTTTAAAAGATTTTATTCTTCAGAATGTGTCTTGATTTTAAAATAGGTGTTTGTTTTCTGATGTGGTTTGACATCTTTCCGGGTCTCCACCATGAAGTTCCAGAGGCATCAGGAAGCGTCTTCCTGTTAAGCAGGCACCAGGAGACCAGAGGAAACTGCAGGAATGTGTGTTCAAAATAGCAAGTCAAAGACACAGCTCTTGGTGGAACATGTGCATCTTCCCGGCTGTGTGATAAGCACTGATCAATGGTTTCCTTCCTCATTCAGATTCAGCAGCGTTAAGTTATTGAACTGTTAGGTGCTTCTAAGTGACGTGCTGAGCTGGAGATGGTGGAATTCATATGTTTGAGTTTTTCTGCTGTTTTTGCTTAGTTCACACTGCTCTGTAAGCCTGCTTCTCTTCTCTTGAAATTTAAGTGCATTTGACGATGTGCTTTTAGAAACTAAACTTCCATGTGGCTCATGGAAGAAGCACACTTTTAGATCCTGTGACTTCCATGGTTTTAAATTCTAGGTGTAGTTGGGTTAGTAGTTTATGGAAAATGCTTCCTTTTAAAATTGGAAAAATGTATTAATCCTCTGTCAAAGATCAGATGGCAGTAAGTGTGTGGGTTGATTTCTGGATTCTCTATTCTATTCCATTGGTCAGTGTGTCTGTTTTTATGCCAGTACCATACTGTTTTGGTTATTATAGCTTTGTAGTATAGCTTAAAGTCAGGTAGTGTTATGCCTCCAGCTTTATTTTTTTTGCTCAGCATTGCTTTGGCTATTCGTGGTCTTTTATTGTTCCATATAAATGTCTGAATAGTTTTTTCCATTTCTGAGAAAAATGTCTTTGGAATTTTGATGGGGATTGCATTGAATTTGTATATCACTTTGGGTAGTATGGACATTTTCACTATGTTGATTCTTCCAATCCAAGAGCATGGAATATCTTTCCATCTTCTTGTATCCTCTCTAATTTCTCTCAGCAGTGGTTTGTAGTTCTCATTATAGAGATTTTTCACCAATTAAAAAATGGGCAAAAGAGCTAAGTAGGCATTTCTCTAAGGAAGATATCCAAATGGCCAACAGACATATGAAAAAATGCTCAACATCACTCAGCATCCGGGAAATGCAAATCAAAACCACATTGAGATACCATCTAACCCCAGTTAGGATGGCTAAAATCCAAAAGACTATGAACGATAAATGCTGGCGAGGCTGCGGAGAAAAAGGAACTCTCATACATTGTTGGTGGGACTGCAAAATGGTGCAGCCTCTATGGAAAATGGTATGGAGGTTCCTTAAACAATTGCAAATAGATCTGCCATACGACCCAGCCATCCCACTGTTGGGAATATACCCAGAGGAATGGAAATCATCAAGTCGAAGGTATACCTGTTCCCCAATGTTCATCGCAGCACTCTTTACAATAGCCAAGAGTTGGAACCAGCCCAAATGCCCATCATCAGATGAGTGGATACGGAAAATGTGGTACATCTACACAATGGAATACTACTCAGCTATAAAAACGAATGAAATACTGCCATTTGCAACAACATGGATGGACCTTGAGAGAATAATATTAAGTGAAACAAGTCAGGCACAGAAAGAGAAATACCACATGTTCTCACTTATTGGAGGGAGCTAAAAATTAATATATAAATTCACACACACACACATACACACACACACACAAACCGGGGGGGGGGGAAGAAGATATAACAACCACAATTATTTGAAGTTGATACAACAAGCAAACAGAAAGGACATTGTTGGGGGGGAGGGGGGGAGGGAGAAGGGAGGGAAGTTTTGGTGATGGGGAGCAATAATCAGCTACAATGTATATCGACAAAATAAAATTTAAAAAAAAAATTAATAAAGGAAACTGAACCTTTAAAAAAAAAATGTATTAATCCTCATATGCATTGTTAAAAAAGCAGAACTAGGATGGAAAAGAAATCTTCTGGGCCAATTCTAGTTGTAGACAATTTCCTGTCATGTTGAAATGTATACTTTTTGAAAGTCCGGAGAGTGACTTTGCACTGTTGGGTGCATGTATGTGGCTATCTGTAACACTCATTTGGAATGCAGGTACTGATCTGCATTTTTAGGAGTGACACGGTGGTTCCTCAACTCAGTGAAAAATTTTGACAGCCCAGCAGTCTCCTTGTACTTCAGTCTCTGTGTAAATGCTAGCGTCATGCTTGTAGCCTGGTCTTTTGAGGAATGGACACGTTCCTTGCCTGCCTGAGACACTCTCAGCCTTGGTACTGACTGGGATGTGGTCCAGGCTTGAGCCTGGCTCGGTGGCCTACGGCAGGGGGTTCAGTCTGGGGTTCCTACCTGATGCCCCCTCTGGGGAGCAATGATACTGTCCTGCACATGCAGCAGATGCAGTTTGTGGCTTCTTCTTTGAACAGACAAAGGGACATTTATGGCAGGAAAGGGGACCAAGAAAGTTTTTTCCTCTTCTGTTTATCGTTGAAGAGGCTTTGTTTGGTCTTACCAGGTTTTTCAGCAGAATATTAAGCTCTCTGAGTTGTAAAATGATAATGCAGTCTTGCTTGAATACAGTAAAGAGGATGGTCAAAAAAAGAACGGATGGCACCTGTCGCTTGGTTGAGTCTTCTGGGAAGTCAGGTGATTGTTGTTTTCTAGTCTGTTATCCTAGAAAACAGGTGTGCAATTTTTACGAGGGACATCATGTGCAAATGGATGGGTGTGGCTGAAGTGTTTGGTACAAACAACAGCTAGTTTTTATGTGGCACCTACTGCATGCCAGGCACTGTTCTGAGCATTGGATATATTGACTCATTTAATGCTCATAAAAACCCCGTAGAGCAGATGCTGTTATACCCCTATCTTTCAGATGAGGAGCAGGCTGGACGTGTCCTTGGAAGTCTGCAAAGCTGAGTGGAAGACCTGGGATTTGAACACAGGCCCTCTGGCTTCTGGTTTGGGTCCCTTGACCACAGGGCTGTGCCACATGTTACTGTGTTACTGGGACTTGAGCTTCTAGCCAGGAAAGAGTAACAGAGAACAGGTTCGCCTTTGTGCTGAAACAGCCAAAACACTGGAAAAAATGCATGGAACAATGGTTTTCAAGACTCTGGACATTTGATAGTGAAAGACTGTGAGCTGGGACAGGAGAAACAGATGGGGCCTTCACCATGGTGGCCCCATTTCAGCCTTGAGAAGGTTTTGGGCATGGTGCAGGGAGGCGAACCCAGCCCAGGGGACCCCTGACGGAGGAGACCATGGAACTGCAGGTGGCTAGGTCCAAAGGAGCCAGGGAAGTCCTGCCAACACCGTCATTTCAATAACACACGAGAGAGAGATTTTTTCCCACAACCTACAGCTAGTAAACAATACGGTGAATACCACGGACCTTAAACACTTTATATTTTCACAAGCTTTGCAGATTTGTTCAGTTACAACACATCTTAGCAGATTCCACTTCAGGTTGTACTGACTTAGTGTTTTTTCTCAGCTCAAAGCCAGCATCGACTCTTGTGTACACAGCCTCCTCGGAGGCGTGGAAACCAAGGCAGACTGCTTAGGGTGCTTCGCCTTGCTTCTTACCACCTGTGTAGCACAGTACTCTGAACTGTCTAAGCAGCTGTTCTCACTGAAGGGTGATAATATTTTAAAAGTTTGTTTTCCTCTGGACATGTACCTGTGGCTACTGCCATGAGGTATGATTTAGTTAGCATCAGTTCCTGGCTTTCCTTGCTTGGCTGATGAATGTGCCTCAGAAACTCTGGTTGTGCTCTCATTTTCACTTTTATTTTTGTGAAATTCCTCAGTAATGAAATATTAAATTTTTATTTCCTGGATTGCTTTCCTGTGAGTTGGAAACATTGTGGCGAGTACTCGGTTTGGTGTGTTGACGCACCTGGTGTGCTCAGCAGTCAATGCTGCTGCATCGTGAGCACAGTGCTTTGCCCTCTGGATCAATCACTGAACGATCCATGCCCCATCATGCTTAGCATTGGGGCACATGAAGCCTATCCTTCCTTTTTCTTTTTGACATGAAACAATAAAATATTGAGCTGTGGCAGTTTGCCTGCGCTCACAATGCTGTTGAGATGTAGTCGCATCCCTGTGGTTTGTCCTGGGCTGAGGCACCATGTGAGGCATGTGCAGTTTCTATAACAACCCTTGGCTCTGCCATTTGGCGTGAAAGCCACCATGGATGATACATAAATGACAAGCATGGCTGTGTTCCAATAAAACTTTGTTTATGGACACTTAAATTTGAATTTCATCTAATTTCTGCATGTCATGATATATAATTTTTCTTATTCTTTCTTTTCATCACTTAAAACCTTAAAAACCATTCTTAGCTCATGGGCTGTACAAAAACGGGAGGTAGACTAGATTTGGTCTGTGGGCTATTATAGCTTACTGTCCCTTGACTTCAATTGATTTTGAGAAAGTCAACTTTAAACCCAACTTGTATTGTAATTTTCTCCTAGAGATTGATTTCACTCCGTTTGGTAAATGCTGTTATTAATTTTTTTTTGGGGGGTGGTGGTGGTGTGAAATACAACTCTTATTGGTGGAGGGTTTTTTTAGAATTAGGGATATTTTACATTATTATCACCATTAAGGAACAAACTGAAAAATTTGTTTTCAGTCTTTATGAATACTTAAGTGTTTATCTGTGGCTAGAAAAAAACCTTGAGTAATCCCAATGCAGACCTGAGACTGCACGGCTGTTCAGAGCCTACCACAGGTGCTGCAGGGGAAAGGTCTGCCTTGGTCAGCAGCCGTGAGCCCTGAGTGCTGCGCATCTGTGTTACAACAGCTGTCTGACCCAGAATTAAACAGGCATCCACATACTGGAGTGATTTTTTAAACATGGGTTCAGCACTGCCTATGTTTGTCCACATCGGGCTGGGGAGCCTGTAGGCAGCACAGGAAAAGAAAGCCTGAGAAGACTGCTGCAGGTCAATTGGGAGCCTCTGAAGTGGAGATGTCTGGATTTCACGCGTGCATCAGTGTTCTGGGTGAGCTTGGAGCTGCACGTGCTCTTTGGCAGCCAAGCTGGGTGCAAGTGTGTGCTAGTTACGTAACTGGTGTCCTCTTTCTCTGTCAGTGCTAACTCTGCACCGTGGTCAGGGTGCTCTGATTCCTCTTCACTTCTCAGTTTCTAGACTATTTCAGAGTGAACCATGTAGAGATGAAAATATGGAAAGCTGGTTGAAGGAAGAGAGCATGGTTTGGAATATTTTGATTTCTGTGATGGAATAGTTGGTAAAACTGGTCACATAGACTCTGTCATAGGCCTAACAAGGGAACGTTCATCTCACGTTTGAACAGTGTTTGAAAGGGAAGACGTTTACAGTAGCAATGCTCTGGGAATGTCGATTTAAAGTTATGGTCAGAGTATGCACATACATGTACGGAGTGAAAAGAAGGAGTGGATATCTGCTAAAAATTGGGATTTTGTCTATTTAGTAGAGATTCTATAATTTATCAGGTGGGAGTCCCTTCCTTCATGATTCAGATTCCTGAAACTGAAACAATAAAAAATAAGTCACAGGGTTTTTTTCTTCACAAAAAGATGCCTTTAATTTGTGAACCCTTATTCTTGAAATAATGGTTCATTTACGGGAATGTCCATGCAACTTTGTGTCAAGAAAACATGTTAGTTCTCAAGTGAGCTCAGATTTCCAGACAGGAAAATTATTATTTTTTAAAGTTTATCTTCCTGTTGGTGATATTAGTGAACAGGGAAAATTCTTTGATGCTTTAAGCATCAGAATGCAGCCTGCCCCTCCTGTTGTAACCAGGGAACTTGGCTGTTAGCATCATTGTGGAGGACCTTGAGAAGCAACACAAAGGCTTCCGAGTGACAGAAGATGCAGCAGATTTCATGCAGCAGAACTTGCACATTTTTCTTAAAGAAGTTCCTTCTGAACTACGCTTTCATCTTATTGATTTTTTAGGATTGATCCTCTGGTTCCTCTGCCTGCCTTCCATTAAAAGCAGCAATTAGAAATGCAGGTGGCCTGGCAGGTGAGGACAGTGCTCAGAGCAGGGGTGCCATTGGCATCTGAGGGGGTGGATGCATGGACTGCTGCAAGAGGTGACTCCACGCTGGTGCCTTGGTGCAGGTGGTCTCAGGTGACTCCTAGAAGAAACATTGGTCTCTGAGGAGGAGGAAGTATTAACTCTGTTGTGATTAAACCCTGGTTTTGTGGACTGTCTCATCTTTGGAGTGAGGAGCCTTCCCCGCCCCACAGACACACCGTGGAAGGACCCAAAGCCAAGTGCTGTGGTCCCTTGGTTGAGAAGATTCCTACCTAACGGGGATGCCTTCATGTCTGACTCTGAGAAAACTGTGCAGCTGGCGGCAAAGAGCCCCTCTGGACTGGAGCTGGGGTTTCCTGCATTCGGTGCTGCAGCTGGAACTGCCCTGTGTTCTGGGGCTCCACTGTGATGTTTATAGGAACAAACCTGCGGAGAAGCAAAGAAGGGAAGAAAGACTGGACACATACTTGCAGTGTTGGCAGGTCTGAGAGCTCTGAGGTCTAGAGACAGGAAGCCCTGAAGGTGCAGGTGTCCAGCAGACCCTGCGCTGACGAGCGCGAGAACGTCTCTTCCAGCAGTGGAAGCGCCGGCTAGAGGCAGCCTCAGCCCGTGTTGAGATACTGTCATGCAGCAGGATGTTTGCTGCCTTCTCTCAGGGTGAGCTCCCCTCACCTCCAAGAAAATGAAAAAATACCAGAAAGTGGCTTTTCTCCTGTTGACTGTAACCAGTGTGATACAGCTGTTGTTCTCCATATGAAAAGACGCACATTCATGGCTGTTGGGAGGCTTTGAGGATTTGAGGCTCTGGGCAGTAGCTTTTGTTTTGGGCTAATATGTCCCATCCTGAATTTAAAACAAAACAAAACAAATTCTGTGGTTGATGCTGATTCCTTCTAACTAGGAGACAAGGAACTTGCTTTGGGTTCATTGCCCTTTTCTGGTGCGCTCCTCCGCAGCCCCTGTGAAGACAGATGCTCCAAGCCAGGGCTGCTCCCCACTCGGACCATCATTCCAGCATTTGCGGCCCAGGGTCGCATGCCCACGCATGTCTTCATTGTTAAAGGTACTCCCCAAAGACCCACAGCTGCCCCCATACTTCTGATTAGCATGAGGTATAACCAGTGCTGCCACACTATGTCGATTATAATTCTGGGGGAAAGGAGAGAGTTCACATTTAACTAGCTCATGTGACCTCGTAGATGCAAACATACAATTCCCATCAAATTTTTGAAATCTTAAAAATCTCTTTGAGACTCTTTGGGAGTTGCTGCTCTGGTCCCACTACTTCACTCTGCTTCCATGGAGGAGGGAATAAGAGCACAGAGATGTTAAGGGATCTCTTGCGCTGAAGGCCCCTTCTTGGGCATCCTCCATTATGTCATTACTCAACAGCATCTTCAGAAGGCCAAGTGGATTAACTGACATTTTCATTATTGTGTTCAGGGTTGCCTCAATTAACTTATAAAAGTTAATATTGACCAGAAATGGATAAATTTAGGGCCCCACCTGTGCACTGCAAGGGAGTTCTTTGTTCTGCAAGATTGCTCTATATAGTAAGCACCCTTTGTGGAGAAATGTCATAGAACTTGAGAGCTGGAAGGACTTACATTCGTCTTGTACAGATGATTGTGTTACAGACTGTTCGATTCTGAAGGGTTAATTTATACCATATTAGGAGCACACTTTCAGGTGTTAGATTCCTGTCAAGGCTCCTTGGTGGGTCTGCTGCTTGCTGGCCCTGCGGGGCCCTGTGCTGAGGGCAGGACTGCCCCACTGTCGCCTTGTGTGTCTTTAAGTCTCCTTGGTTTCCCTTGAGCACTTGATCTAAAGTGGCCACTCCTGGGTACCACCCACCCTTAACTCTCGGTGAAAAACAGGACGTGGGTTTTTATTGGGGGCCCCTTTCCCCGCTGGAGTCCAGCTCCCTGGACCTGGGACGTTGTCTCTCACCGTAAACAGTGACTATGTCACGGGGAGTCTTCAGCAAGTGTTCACACAAGCATTAAGGAGCAACAGGATTACTTGTAAGAAAAGTTGTGTTGGCTTTCCAGGCTCTTGATTGGAGCTAAGGCTGTTGTTTGTCTTAAGGCTCTCCTATTTCTGCTGCGCTTAAAATAATAACCCAGCTATGAACCGAGGATTTTTTTTAATGGACGTGTGTGTGTGTGTGTGTGTGTGTGTGTGTGTGTGTGTGTGTGTGTGTGTGTGAGATACTGACTTTGGAATGATGTAATTGATGGAAGGATGGGGAAAAACTGTCTCACAGGGAAGAAGTGCCTTATTCCTCTTCAAAGGATGTCTAGAAGGAACCCTGAACACAAGGTTTCTGTAAACAGCGAACACCGAGAGCTTGTTGGAATTAAGTGTAAATAAAAAGCAGGACCAAGAATCTTTGTACAAAAGGTCCTTTCGTAAAGTGTTGATACCTTATCCCAGATTTCTAAATACAGGAAGGAGGTTCTCTACGCAGTGCTGAAGCGCTGGCGTGTCTTACGGGACCAGCAGTTCTCACTCACCCTCGCCCCTCATCCACACGTGGTTCCTGATGTTCTCAGGTGTCGCTTGGAGTCGGTTAGACAGTGCCCAGCTTCCACGCACATCTGGGTCAGTATCCTACCCCTGACTGTGCATCTCTTAGTTAGGGTGGAAGCACCACTTGCTCTGGTCAGCCGTGAGGAGTGGGTGCGGCCAGACGCCCCTCTGCCCGGGATGGAGGGTGGATCTGGCGAGCAGCCACCCACAATGCCAAGCTCTGAGGGGAGGAGAGGCGCTTTCACTGGCTCTGCAGCTCCCCGTTTCACCGTCCACCTCCTGGTTGCCCTCTCTGAGTTTGCAGAGGTTGGTGGCCTAACCGTCTGCGTCTGTGTTCACTGACCTCCCACCCGTGTGTGTGCTGCTGGGTCCAAGTCCGCACCTCTCACTGGCCCCACTGGCCACAGCCGCCCCCTGCAGCACGGCTCTTTCCTAGACGAGCGTGAAGCCCCCTTGGACAGAGATCAGATTTTTCACCACGAAGGAGGGGTAGAAGTTTAATTATTTGAAATTAAATATAGACCAGGAATAACGCAAATTCATGCAAACCAATATTGTATTGATGTGGTAGTTTATGGTCAAAACATGGTATCTTCCTTTCCACGTTGCTGAAGAGATTATTCGATTTGGAGGTTGAATTCTAAAATTCTCAGACGCATATGGTTACGTTACTTAATATGGACAATTCGGGTGTTCTCACCCCACACCCTTAGACACATGCTGTCTCTGTGTGTGTGTGTCTGTCTGTCTCTGTATCTCTGTCTCTGTCTGTCCTTCTGTCTGTGTCTCTCTCATTCTGCAACAGAGGCCTAGACTTTGACACTTTCGAGCTGGGCCTTTTTAACGCTTGGCTGGGAAACTGGAGGGAAAGGGGCCCGGTTACTACAGAAGTACAGAGAATTGAAATAGAATGTAAGCTACTTTTGCATTTTGTTTTGTGTTTTAATCAAGTACAAAAGACAAGTGTCAAAACAGAATCGGTGTTAATTGGGCCACATGGCGCTCTGCGTGGTCTGTGCCTTCTGCCAGAGCTCCAGCGGCTTCAAGTGCCTTGGCCTGAGCCCATGGGTATTTCTGGCTACTCTTGCAGCTAGTGTCTACAAGTGCTACAGGACGCACAAAGGAAACATTTAATTATAAGTTCTCTCATAAAAATTCCAGAATCATGTTTAATAAAAAAATTCATAGACAAGTTGTGATTTAATAGCTATTTATTGCTGGTCTCTGTGCTGGGAGAAGGCACAGTCTGTTCTGCGAGCAGCCACTGTACCAAGAGGCAGGAAGCGGGCGGCTTGGCAGTTCACAGTGGTCTGTGTGCTGTGGAGGGGCCGAGCTCCTGCACAGGGAGGCCACACGGCTCTGAAAAGTCCCTTGTGCCAGGGGGTGCACCACCGAGGAACCCGCATGCCCCCAGAAAGTTGGGACTTGTCTGAGTGCAGTGTGTTTGGTTTTCTTTGCAATAGTACAAATACACGTGGAGGAAGAAGAAAACACAGACATGAACCCAGGTATCGTCACTGACATCTTGGTCAGTTCATGTGTGCTGTACACACCCTACATGCACATCTCCACGTACTGGATCATGTGGTGCATTTTTGTATAGTTTTTTTTTTTTTAAGTTTAAATTGTGAGCTTTAAGTATTCTGTGAGCAATAGGAAGTCTGATAGTCTTTGAGGTGCTGAGAGAAACATGGTATTGCCAGAGCACAGGTGAGAGAGACAGTAGGTGAGACCTGAGAGACAGAGTGTACAGTCTGGTGGTTTGCACATGTCAGGTACCTACTGCTGTGAAACAAACGGCCCCAAAACTTAGTGGCTCAAAACAACTTGCTCTTGTTATCTTACAGTTTCCACAGGTCAAAGTTCAGGGGCAGCTTTGCTGGGTGGTCCTGGCTCAGGGTCTCTGCATGGCAGTGGAGGTGCCAGCCGGGGCTGCGCATGGGACCTCTCTGAGGGGCTGCTTTGCATCCTTTCCCAGCACAGCCACTCTCCTGAGAGCTAGTGCTGGAGGTGGTATGTCCAAGTGTTGTCCTGGTTACACTGAATGGCCTGACACCAGGCGGGGGAGCTGCGCACACAGCGAGCCCCAGTGGAACTATCTTGGGGCTGGCTCTGGTGCCATGAGAAGAATTTTGGACATTATCTTAAAGTTGAATTAAGCCAAAAAGGGTTTTGAACAGGAAAGTGGCAGAGCCGGGCTGTGGCATGGGGAGTGAGGCAGCAGGTTTCGGCAGGAACTGCACTTACCTGGGAGGGGACAGCGCCGGACCGGGCACGTGGGCGGGCTTCCAGGGTGGGATGCAAGATCTGTTTCTTGACTTGGCAGTGTTTCAAAGGATAACTCATGAAGGCATGCATTTGTTTTGGGTGGTTTTCTCTGTTTTGCATGATGTCTTGGTAAAAAGTGTTCAGTAAAGTGGGTGTGGGGGATTAACTAGGGGCTGTTGGAGGGATGCCCTGAGGTCCTGAGTGTTGATGGACAGAGCGTGGGTGCTGGGATGGGCAGGTGGTGACCACGGGGTCATAGAGGCATGGGGGTGGTAAGCAGAGGCAGATGCGACTCTGCTGGGGTGGCAAGTTCCGTGTGGGAAGAGCCGAGCTCAGCCTGCGTGGACCGTCTATAGAAACACCTTTGAGGTTTCTTGGTGGGGACTCATGGGGCTGGGTGGTGGTGCAGAGCTGCTTCTCGAGAAGGTGTGGCCCAGCTGCACCTCGAAGGTGCCTGAGAAGGTGACGTGGGTGTGGGAGGGAAACTGCCACATGGCTGAGACGTCATCTTCCCTCTCAAAGCATGACATTTCCATATGCTCCGGATCGTCAGCCAGGGACCTGCCGCGTGAGTGCATGTGACTGCCACATTAGCGGCTTTAATTATTTTGCACGTCTGGTAAAAGTGGTTGGAAGTTGAAAATAAATGGAACAAAGTAAAAGAGAGAGCAGGAAAGAATATGGAATGGGCACGATAAAAAAAGTGAAAATGTCATTTTAAAGAAGGGGCTACAGTTGCTGAGTGGGTTTGGCAGAGGTGACCCTGAAGGGCGTTGCCATCATCGGAGAGCAAGTCCAGAGAGCAGTTGGCACATGGACCGAGGGCTGGTGCCCCCAGCTTCCCAGAGGTCACTGCATGTTGTGACATTCCTGTTTCGCAGATGCCCCTTACGTGCACTGACTTCGAGGCACAGGGGTAGTGAGAGCTGGCTGTCCTGATGGAAGGGTCGCAGTCCTGGTCTTCTGAGGCCGTGTTGGCTGCCCTCCCTGTCAACTCACTCAGCCGGAGTTTGCTGTAAGCAGCGGCTTAATCATTAGCTAGCTTTTAGGTGTAAAACATTCCAGAATTTTAATGAAAAACAGTATTAGAACAGTAAGTATGTTTGTGATACCAGATTGGGAAAAGTGCTTTAAAATTAGCTATATGGGGGAAAGATTATGGATTGAAATGGTGAAATTTAAAATAAAGAGAATGTTGAATTCAAGGTTAATTGTTTTCAGGTGAGACCTATGATATTAGTCTGGGGAGAACTTGGGAGGTCACAGGGACTGGAGGTGGGGAAGAGGTGTGGGGAGAAAACCTCGCTGTCAGCTGCTGAGTTTCCCTACCTCTGTCTCTAGGCAGAGTACACAGGGGCACAATAAGGAATTCTATCATAGAGTAGAAATCCACAGTTGAAGCAAAATTGTCGAAGAATATTTTTGAGAAGCTAAACATGTTCAAATGAGCCAGGTTAGCATTTACCTTAGTGTGTCTGAAAGCTTTGCTAGTAGCACTTGTGGACACTGTTGTCACTGAGGATTTTAAAACATGGGTGAGCACAGTGGCCATCCCTACAGTGGTAGAAGAGGTTGACCGCAGGAGTCACAGGGCAGCCGGGTTATCTATGAGGCCTATGAAGTTTCAGCAATCCACATGTAGTCACAGATCAGGACACGGGGTGGTACGTTGTGAACACCATGGTCTTGTGAAAAGGAAAGGTGGCCAGATCACTTTAATTTCCTCCTGTGATGACGTGATGATCCTTCTGCACAAGGAGAAAGGGAAGAGATAAAATCCATGCAGTCCTCACTGAGAGTTTCAGTTGGCAAGGCGGGAAGATGATGTTGTGTGGAACGCTCGGGCCTGTGCTGCCACCGCAACACGTGTCCCCGTCTGGTGAGTGGGTGTCACGTGTGGACTGACAGTGTGTGTGTGTCCGTAACAGAGGGAACAGAACGCAGGACCCTCATTCTCAGCAGCTCCCTGCACTGTGCACCCACCTGCAGACCCCGAGGGTCTGGATGCCTGTGCTGTCCTTTAAAAGTATGTTTTTAATTATTATTATTATTATTTTTTGTCTTTTTCATGACCGGCACTCAGCCAGTGAGTGCACCGGCCATTCCCATATAGGATCCGAACCCGCGGTGGGAGCGTCACTGCACTCCCAGCACCGCACTCTCCCGAGTGCTCCATGGGCTCAGCCCCGTTTTTAATTATTTTAAAAAATTTGCAATGATCTTCCTCTCACAGGTCATGCAGTTGTAAATTCCACTCACAACTCTTGCTCGGGATCAAATCTTTGTTGATAAAGGCTACCTTAAATCAAATTGGTTATTTGTTGTTTAAATGCAGGTGACCTTTGGCAGGTTACTGAGCCCTTGTCTATGGTGAGCTGGGGTCGGTGGCTGTTGTGAAACTGAATGAGTGGATGTATGTAAAGCACTTAGGGGAGTGCGGGAGTGTAGAAGAGTCATGTTAGCTGCTGCTAAGCTGCTCCTTGGTGTATTTGGCAAAACCAGGCATAACCAAACTACTCAGATACAGTTCAAAAGCTAAACAGCTTCAAAGACAGAAGATGTCACAGGATAACACAGGGTTAATTAACCGTGAAACCCTGGGCTTTGAAGAAGGTAAGATCACTTTAGACTGAGTGAGAAGACTTGAGAGGGGTTTTGGTAACAATGTGAGTAGGGTCCCTGAGTGGGCAGGAGCAAAGGCACATTTCACCCCTCCTAGGGCTGCTCTTGCAGTTTTGAGGGGATGGCGGGACTCAGGAAGGCTGTACTTGAACACTGTAATCTGAGCCTTGAAGATGCGGTTGTGCCCCCTCTCCAGTAGCAGGCTGAAGACTTTGAGTATCAGGTGTCATGTGTGTTACTACTGGGGTGGATGGCAGCAAAGGTCACCTTTGTTTTTTGTTTGTTTTATTTTGTTTTTAACTTTAGAGTTCAAAATAATTGCCTTGGAAGCTTGTTAAGTCCCCACCTTCAGATACTTTAACAGGTCTGAGGTAGTTTCCTACCTGATCCACTTGGCCAGTTTCCAGGTGGTTCTGTGCAAGGGGCTGGTCCCCTGGCCCCTCTGGGAAGTGCTGCTTTTCAGGACCCCTGAATTTCCTAAGTAGGAGTTGCCTACCTTCTCTTTCTTTTACTCTCATACCTATCACTGCAGTGGGGCTGGTCCTGTTAGTCTACATCCCTTCTCGCATGCACAAGTATGTACAGTCTGTTAGAGGGAGACATCATGGTTGAGGATTTTTCAAATTCAGTTATTTGATTTTTTCGATGCTCAATGATGTCCTTGTCTTCTTTCTTCACGTAAAGTTGTTAATCAAGGAAACATAAGCAACTGTGGGAAAAATGATATTGCTCTTAAACCTAAAAGGCTATCTAAAAAAAAGCCAGGCCCTCTGAAGAGCAGGTGACCTCTTCTCTGGGGGAGACCTGGCTAATGGCCAAGAACGTTTTATTGGATAAAATTATCCGATAATAAAACATTGAGGAAAAAATAAACATTAGATATCATATGAGTAAAGAGGTTATACTTTACAGCTTGTAGGTATGCAGTTTTACATTTATTTATTTTTACTTGTTGAATTTTGAATTAGTTGGTTGCAATTCACATTGTTTTTTAAAAATGCAAAGAAAATTAGCTTGGGTAAGTATTTTAAGTATGATCGTGGCAGTATCTATGTAAAATCTCTCTGTGGTATTTCTGTACCTTTAAGCTTTGTATTTAAAAGTGAAGCCCAAGGGCCGAGCCCGTGGCGCACTCGGGAGAGTGCGGCGCTGGGAGCGTGGCAACGCTCCCGCCACGGGTTCGGATCCTATATAGGAATGGCCGGTGCACTCACTGGCTGAGTGCCAGTCACGAAAAAGACAAAAAAAAAAAAAAGTGAAGCCCAAGACAGGTATATTTAATGAACAAGAAGGACCACAGTGTTTGTGTGACAACGAGAAAATGCCATGTGTGTGGGGATAGTCGTGGGGAGGTGTACAGGTACCACAGTAACTGCCCTGACTCTTGAGTCTTTGTAGTGCCAGCCTGTGTCCCCCGCGTGCCCTGTGAGGAGGCGTGTCCTCGTGTTAAAGCCTGTAGGTTTTGTCCCAGGAGGCTATGGTCCTCTCTGCATCCTCTGGGCTGCATCTGCACCGTGCCTAGGCTTCAGGAGTCATGGAGAGCAGGGCTCCTCATGTGTAGGCTTTGTTCTGCTTCTGGAAGCACGGGCTCTCTAGTGAAAGACTCATTGCCCACCACCAGGCAAGCTGGCAAGTTCTCCCAAAGGCTTGTGTTTCTGTTGTGGGGTGGGAAGAGTCCGTGCTGGGCCTGGGCACCGTGGGTTCTAGAAGCTTCTCTGTGACTGCGGTGGAACAGGTCTGCTCGTCTCCCATCTGGAAATAGGGGAACAGAGGGTCTTAACCCTTTCCTCTTTCTCAGAAGCTCTGGAGAACACACGGTCTCGCCCCTTGAGCTGCGCACAGTGGGGGTTGCATGAAGTGTTTAAATTACTTTACGATAACTTACAGCCTGTCCTGACAGTGTGTTTTATATAAACAGCATGTAGAAGGTGGTAATTTAATGTCTGATCAAGCAAAATCTAAACAACAAGCAGCAGGTCTCACTGTAGAAAAAATTACTTTCTCCAATGTTGCTTTGTGTTGCTTTGCCCCCCCTGGATTTGCCACCACACTTCCCCTGAGTGACGGAGATGCAAAGGATTACTACTGAGCAGTGAGAAGCCCTGAAGAGGTTAACTTCCCAGGTTTGAGGCAGCCCTTCCTTAGGAAATTAATGCCAAATAGGGGTTCTCTTCCTGCATTTATTTTCCAGACCAGGAAGTTACAGGAAGAGAACAATGGTGGGGTTATAGTTTAACAGTATTGGCTGGTAACTTTCAGTGAAACAAGCCAGACGACATTCCAGTAAGGCAATTAACAAAAGCTTTGATCTTAGCAAACATTCCTTCTTATAGCAATTTCTTAGTCTCTTTACATAACAATCAGTAACTAGTCTGTCTTTGAGCCAGCAACCTGCTGTGCCACAATTCTTATCTTGCAACAGAGACATATAGCCTGAGGAAAATTTCCTGTCCTTGAAAGGTCAATATTTGAAACTGCAAGTCTTTGGAAAACCAGACCCTGTGAAGTACATATGCTTTATAGTATATCCCACACTCCAAGAAGCACTTCTTATCTGCCACTGGTGGAAAGCGTTGCCTTCTGTTTGCCCCATGGCTCTTCATAAATGACCCTTTGAGGTTCTTCTGCATTGAACCTCGAGTGAAAGTGTGTATGTTTTCTTCTTGTGTCTTGAAGGTATGGACTAACCATTACCAATTCCACAGTATTCAGTGCACACACTCAAGAGATGCTTATTTGGTGAGTGAATAGACTAATGAAAAATAAAAGTGAAGACTTAAATTTTTATGTGAATTTTAGATGCATTTTGCCAAACTTTAAGTTTTTGAGCTCAAACTTTTGCAGTTCTCTGGGTAAACTGGGCTTTTGCACAGGGTGGGTAAAGAATTTTAGAACTGCAGTGAATGGTTTTGTGGCTTTAGGCCACTAGATACTAGAGGAAGCTTAGGAGCAGCACATTAGTTTCTGCAAGTCCATTCCCGTTACTGTCACAAGCACATAAAGTCCTGCTTCATGGGCGATCCCTGCATGGGGCTTCTCCCAAACGCTGTATATGAGTGTGTGTGCAGCCAGTGCTGCTTGGCTCCCATGCACAAACCGGGTGCGGTGCCCGGGGCTTTGATGGCATGGGGTTGGGCGTGCCAGGGAGACTGTTCCTGCCCAGGCTGCATGTGTGTCCTGCTCCAGGGCAAGCAGCAGAGGTGAGGGAAGACTGGTCTGAAGGGCTTCTGCTAGCAACGAGCCCCTTTCTGGAACGTGGACCCCAGCTCTGTGTTGGAGGCAAAACGTAACATTCTCTGAACATCTTCAATAAAAAAGCAAATATGGGCATACTGCTTAAGGTGATTTGCAAAGCAGCCACAGCCCACAGGTGGTTACTCATCTGTGGAACAAGGGCCAGACCCACGGGGCCACCGTATAGTGTGCTCCCGAGATCTCTGCACACTTCACATAGATCAGCAGCAGCCTGGGATGATTTGGGATGTTTTGCCACCTTTTTCAAAGTTACTTTTAAGGAATAAAGCAGACCAAATGGAATTATTTAGTTTTGAGTACTTAATATATACTTAGTGTGTCAGAACAGTGAAGTACTTACTGTATTAGAATAATGAAGAACTTTTTCCTCTCTGTTTCTAAAGCAAAAGCATAAACAACCCTTTACTTGGCAGGGACTCTACTATGTTTCTAAAAAGCCAGCAAGTGCACTATTCCTAAGATAGACCCATCTGTTCCTTCGCATAGATCCTATTAAAATCCTAGCTAAATTTCTACTATCTCCATGTGGCAGATTTTAGAAAAGTTTTTTCCTGGAGTTCTATGATGCTTTCTTTTTAAATATTGCATAGAAAGTATGGATAGTAAATCTCAAAAGTTAGTTATAACGCTTGGTCCTTACAGAGCTGCCATTGATGGCCTCCATCAGTGACAATAGTGTCCCCTGGCAGCTATCAGCAGGTTGTGGCTGAGCCGGGATCATTGGAGATATGGTGCAGCTTTTCCCAAAGATGCAGCTCAAGAAGCCACCATTCTCTGAAGAGATTGGAGAAGGTCCTCCCTCTAGTTCCCAGTCTGGCTGTCCTGGGATTGTAGTTGCTGCAGCCATGTCTTGGGGCTCAGGCGAGGTGTCCTTCCTGGGCAGCCCATGATGGGAGGGTGTTCAGTGCATGATCACGATGTCTGAACAGGTGGCATGATGGCCACGACCCGGCCGACTCCAGAGTGTGTTTCAAAGGCCGGTGGTCTACTGAGGTGAACCCCAGACCTGGGATGAGGAGCCCAGAGTTGACCTGTTGCTGCTCTATTGAGAGATCATTGGGCTTAATTCTGCTCCTGCATTTGTGTGTTTGTACTGGACCCTTTCACGAGATGGAGGGGGACAAGTATCCACACAGCTCTCAGGACCTGGAGTCTGTTACTATTTGTTGCAGAGGGCTGTGCTAGATAATGAGTCTTCACTCACTTTTCTCTGTCGCCCAGGGAAAACGGGCAAGCCTAGGTTGTCCCCGAAGATGCTCCTGATCAGTTGAAGCTGAACTTTGGTGTGCCAACCACATTTGAATGTGCTAGAAAGTTTGAAAGTCACAGTGAGTGCTTTGCCGGGGCTCTGAGGCCTTTCTAGAGTAATACTGCAGGACGTTGTGGCTCGTGACATTCTGTGTGTCTGTGTTGTCCATTTGTTCTCTTTAGGAGGCAGGTGCATCTCCTCACAAGGCTGTGTTAGTGCCTTGACTCAGCTCAGCCCAGCAGGAGGCAGATCCCCTGGTGGGGACCATAAACCGAGGCCTCCTTCCTTCTAAGAAGTCAGGACAGGAGTTTGTGATCCTGCGTCACAGGCAAGCTCCCTTGCTTGGTGCTTATTCTTGGGGGCCTGGATAAGCTAGTGTAGAGTGACAGCTGCAGTTCTGAGACCCCTGCGCGGCTTGTGGGTGTGAAGCCATGCTCGGTGCCCTGGCACCCCCGACCCTGCCCGTTGGCATGGTCCTCACGGCCGCTTTCAGGGCAGCTTGGCCTGCCCTCAGCGAGATTGCAGTCACCTGCCATGTGCTGGGCTCTGTAGGCAGGGTCCGGGCAGTGGACGCTGTGGTGGTGGACATGGGTTTGACATTGAGGAGAGTCAGGGAAGCTCTTGAGAAGGTGACAGCTGAGTTGAGACCTGAAAGGAGGGGCATGAGCTTGTAGATCTCTAGGGCAGGGGACATAGTCTGTCCCTGAGCAGTGTTTTCTGTGGGAGGCGGAGGAGATCACAGAGGACTTTAGGAGCCTTTAGTAGGATTTGCATGGAGGTCCTGGTTTGCAGGCTGTTCTGCCCCTGCCTCGTGATTCTGGACAGGCAGTGGGGATGGAGTGTCCTTGGGTTGCGCTCTCCTTCCTTCCCAGTCTGTCCTAAGGTGTTTGTTTCTTGCAACTCTGGCTATTTTTCTGAGTTTTCCGGGGATTGTTAAAATATTGTCAAGGAGGTGAGTGGGGATTTGATTTTGTTTCTGATTTTGCACTTGAGGCTTCTGCTGTCCCTCAGCGTGGAAATGGGATGCAGATTCTTTGCAGATATTGGTTATACAGGAAGAAGAAAGAGTTTCAAGAGGAGAAGTCAACACAGATCTGACTGTTCTAACAGCACTGATGTTTTTAAGTGGGAGGATGTGAACATCCACAGTAGATAAAGCACAGCGTTGGTAGCTTCTTACAGAGATATCTAGACAGTCTGGGTCCGCGCTGGCCATGCAGCCTTCTGCAGTGGTGGGAATGGCATGTTTCTGTGAGACCTCCAGGTGGTGGCCAATGGACACTGGAAACGCCATTAGTGCAAATGAGGAACTAAACCTTTAATTTTATTTAATTTTAATTAAATTTGAATGGCTACCTGTTGCTAGTGGCTGTGGTATGGGACAGCACAGTTCTAGAAGGTAAAGTTCTCACATGGATTATCCTGCAGTGTTAGATGTTGTGGACTCAGTTTATTAGTACTGTATCTTCCTGCTGGTGCTGTGGCCACAGGAAGCATCACAGTGTCTCAGCGAGGCATCAGTAGACTACAGTCTGCCCACGTGTAGCATGGATTCGTGATTCGTGTTACACATTGATATCTAATTTCACAGGTAGATAGCTGGACTGGCTGTGAGTGTCAGCTCAAGATACGGTATGGAGTGAAACGTGAAGTGGGCACCTATGACGTGTCCCTCTGCCCCTGCCCAAGCACCCACTCCCAGGCCCACCTCCCCCTGGAGACCCTGGGACCTTCTGGCCTGAGGAGCTGCTGTCCATATGCCACAGTCAGCTGTTTTCCAGGAGGGTCCCCTGGCATTTGATCACCCTGTGTGTATCACCTCTTCTTTAGTGGTTTTGAAGTGGTGTTTAAGCTTTTCTGTGTCCTTATCAAATGCCATATCTTGCCTATCTGCTAGCATTGACGGTGTGTTTTTTAAGGGATGTCTGCTTCTGTACGCGGTGTATCATGCATTCTCAATGGGGCTGTACTTGATCCTTCTAGTGCAGTTAATTTTGATGTAACAACAGACTGTGCCCCTCCAAAGGACCGCAGTGCTTAAATTTTGTTGCACAGTTTATCTGTGGTATTCAAATTTCCTGAGTGTTGGGGGCAATTAGGGGGGAAAAGTCTTAAAAAGGCTACTGGAGAGTAGGGTTGGTAATAATGGAAAAAAGAAAACAAAAAAAAAACAACTTCATGCACACATACACAGCAGTTGATTTAATGTGATAAAGGTGGATTTTGGGATTGCCGAAGCTGTGGCTTGCTGGTATCCCTTGATGAGTTCTTTGTTTTCTACCAAGTAAAAACAAACATTGAACAGCTTTTGTTTTCAACTCTGTGGACTAAATAGAATTCACTTTCCTTTTTCTCACTCATATCACGGGTGGGGATTGGACTGGAAGAGCTCTAAGGACCTCTTTATTTCTAATCTTAAATGATTTTTTCTTTAGTGCTTTTTTTTTTTGGAGATGAGCTGGGCTGCTATGTGTTTTTCCTGCCAATGTTCTGTTCTTTGGTCTTGGAAGTGTGCTATATTTGTACTGTGCTTTAAATGTACACAAAGGTTCTAAATTGCTACTTTTCTTTAAAGTTAGGTATAACATTTTAATTAAAATGTCATCCATAAATCAGGCTCAGACAATCTCCACAGCTACGCAAGTGCAGTAATTCCGCAGTCTGCAGGATTTTGGAGGACGGCCACTGTCATTTTCCTCCCTGGAATTCTTCCTCAGGCTCTTATTAACTGCCCGTCTTCCATGTGTGTGTCGGAGGGTCCATGTCCTGCTTTCATGCTCACGTGTCGGAGGGTCCATGTCCTGCTTTCATGCTCACGTGAAGGGGCCTCAGCCTGGATGCCTCATGGGATGCAACCTCCTTTCAGCCACCCATTTCTGCCCTTAAGCACAGGAGGGTGTTCAGCTCTCCTTGTGAACACGGGTCTCCCTCCGCCTCTCCGTACCTCCAGGAACTTTCCAGGCGGGGCACAGACTCACATGTGTGGATTGCAGTGGAAAGGGGCTTCTGAGAATCTAGTCCAACAAGCCCACATAACGCGAAGGCAGGTAGTGAATCACAGAGTTACAGAGCATTCCACAAGTTTGATTGCTACATTGTAACAATTCTCATAACTGAAAAAGCCTTCACACAATGAGTGGATTTGACCTGTATTTGGAGAATGAGCTGTCTGCAGGTAGAAATTAAAGACAAGTGTGTCTCAAGCCATAGTCAGTAGAGGGGAGATATGAAGGTATGGGGCTCGCTGGGGATATGGGTGCATCTGAGCCCTAGCGTGAGGGCAGAGGCAGCCCAGGGAAGCCTGCTAAAGAGAGGGGCGCATGCTCACATGTGTATATGTATCACATATGCATGACTGAGATACACAGATGGACGTATTACAATTTTGAAGATTATTTCTAGGATCCTGTGAGAAGAGCATATTCAGCTCTCTGGATCTCAGATTTCTTATTTATAAAATGGTGAAATAATGCCTCTGTTTAGCTCATGAGGATCAAGTCAGATCATCTGTGGATATGCTTTGTAAATACTGAAGTTTATCCAGTGTCATTTCAGGGCCCGAGATGGTCTCTTGCTGCCTGGACACAGAATCACATTCTGTTTCCAAGACTTCACACCTTGTTGTGCCATGTGAAGGAGATCTGGTGGTGAGGAGTATAATGCCATTGCTGGTTCCAGGAGGCTTATCTGTGTGGCCACTTGTTCTTTCCCTGTTGGCGGGAGCTGGGGCAGCCAACCTGGACCAGAGGCCCACGGGGCATACCCCGGGGATATTGGTGAGCTGAGAGGACCTCAGGCCCCAAGGACTTGGTGGCATCTCCCTGGTTTTAACGTGTGAGCAAGAAACAGACTTCAGTTTTGCTTAAGCCACTGAATTTCAGGATCTCCTGTTCTGATCAGTTGATCCTGGACCTACTGGATCCCGGTCATATGACAAAGTAGTGTCAATGTGAAGCCAACACTGGTCTGAGTTAGTGCAATCTTGTTAATAATATTAAAAATAATTTCAAGGATGGAATTTGAAAATTGACCTAATGAGTAGTGGTAGGAAAGGAGATCTTTCACGACAGACACCCTTTAAAAAGGGTTTTACATATCTGTAACCTGTTCAGTGTGCATGGGTGCTTAAGTCCAAAAACAGTCTCCTCTACAGATAGACAGTTCTCTCAGAACTCTTGATTACAGCAATTTTATTCATTAATGTATTAGTCCGTTTCTGTTGCTTATAAAAAAAATATACTTGTAACTGGGTAATTTATAAAGAAAATGAAATTTATTGCTTACAGTTTTGGAGGCTGGGAAGTACAAAGTCCAGGGAACACATCTGGTAAGGGTTTCTGGTGGTGGCTTTAGCAATGCAGGGGTCTCACATGGCAGAAAATGGTGGAGAAGAGAGAGACTAATCTCCTCATTTGCTCTCCTTTTAAAGCCCTCAGAACCACACCCCTGACCACCATTATTAATCCATTCACTACTGCATGGTCCTACAATCTAATCACCTCCTCAAGGCTGCACCTTTCAATTACCATAATAGGATTTCCCACCCTCAACAGTTATAGTGGGGGTTAAGCTTCTAAAATATGAACTTTGGGGACACAATTCAATCAATCCAAGCAATTAAATTATTTATTGATAAGTCATGGGTTATTCTGAGCTCTTGTCTGAATGCCATTGATTGGAGGAGATGGCTAGAACCTTTTCTGTGGTTTAAAAGTTGGATCTTGGTGGTTTGCAATTTTGAGTGAATCTGGATATAAAAGCAGGTAAACAGTTCTCAGTTTTGTAAACTCTTTCTATCACATATCATTGAGCTAAATGATCAAATACTGAAATTCAGTGGTTGTGATGCTTCTGCTTTCCTGGCCCCATAGCACTGTGGCCTGACTGCTTCATTGTGTTTAGACAACACTTCTTCAAGTGTGGTCTGCGGGTGTCCCCCAGACCCTTTCAGGGCATCCAAGGTTAGAAAAACTTATAATAATTCCAGGATATTTGCCTTCTTCACTTGGTGGCATTGGTGCTGATGCTGCATAAGCTGTGATGGACAAAACTGCTGGTCTTGGCCAGCATCCAGGTGGTGGCACCACCCCTCCTGGCTGTTGTCATGTTCTTCACTACCACGTGGAAAAAAGGCTGTTGTCCTGGCTGTTGTCATGCTCTTCACTACCACGTACCACAAGGAAAAAAGCCAGGTTCCCCTGTGAATACCCTCGATAATGAACAGCAGAGTGTTAGTTTCACTCTTTCTCAACACTGGGGTACACTTCTTTTTAATACTCTAAGTGCAAAATGGGAGGGGTACAGCAAGCATACTTGTGCCAGGCAGTGAGGGTGTACTCACCTCTTTGGGAGTATGTGCACACATGCTCAAGTTATGAGCCACTTTGTCCAGGAAACAGCCTTTTTATTTAAACGAATGACTTACAGACCATGGCTCTTCAGACTCAGGTGTTTGTAGACATTCTCTGAAAAATGAACAGGTTGACTCTTTAACTTCAAGGAGAACAACTTATTTGTTCCCAGTGATAAAAATAGGGGTATGATTAGCTTTCAAGTGAATATTAAAATCTTGGAAATCTTGTTTCTACCTGTTTCTAATGTGACCTGTGGTGATATTAATAGATGTCATTTTTTGATGTTGTCTGATGAAATGTGTCAACATTTGGAAGCTGTGCATAATTCAGTGAACTGGTGTTTTCTAAATGACCAACATGTGATTGCAGACTCGTGTGCCAGCACAAGAGCCGTTCAGAGTGCAAAGCCAATTGGTTTACAAGGGATTGGGTAGGAAAGGCTCGCTGGTGAGATTTCAGGTTCTACTTTCTAAGCAGCCTTTGAGGAAGTGCCACTTGTCTAATTTGGCATAGCAACAAAGAAGAATACATATCAAAATCCTTTTTTCTCTTCCAACTATATATCAGTATGAGGCCATATTTTCTTCATAAACTTCAACCAAAACCACCATGTAACAGATTGAATGAAGAAGACATCAGAACCCTGCTACCTAGTATGAAGTAAGACACTGGGAATCTATGACAGTGTGAAACATTGCCATGCTTATTTTTTTTTTTTTCCTTTAAAAATGTGTTGCTTATTAACGTGTAATGAGTTTATTATTTTAAAATAAACTTAAAAAGTGAGAAATCTTTCTATTACAATTTCTAATATGATATTGATAGAACCCAAATAAAAGCTTTTTGTGATTTTTAGCAATCTTCAATATACTTTCTCATCTGTTGCTGGGGAAATGGCTGAAAGGATTACTTTTTTCCTTTCACTATTCAGAATGTTGCATATTCTGGACAAATTCTGAAGAATAGTGTTAGTCTCATGGGGGTCATTTATGGAAGAAGTTTTCTGTTGAATATGGTTTGGAAAACACTAGGTGATGGCTAAACCGTGAAGACTCACTTCTGTGTATTTTGCACTAAAATAACAGCTCCCAGAAGCAGCAGTTAGCCTGAATAGGGCTTTTAGGTATGCAAAAGAGAACTTTGGTAATAGAAGATCGTCAGCACTTGGAGAATGTCCTTTGCTTTTAAATTTGTGCAAGTCAGGGGTCTCTAAGACCACCCTCAGGTTCAATAATTCACTAGAAGAACTCACAGAACTGAGCAAAGCTGTTATATGCACATTTTCAGTTTATTTCAGTGAAAGGATACAGATTGGAATCAGCCAAGGGAGAAGACAGGGCTGGGTCAGGAGAGTTCAGGTAAGAGTTCTGATTGTCTAGGGACAGTGCTGCTTCTTCCAGCAACAACGTGTGACAGCCGGGGAAGCTCACCACCCCTTCCCAGAGTTTTTGCTGGAGACTCGTCACATAGACAGATTGACTGCCCAGGGGCTGACCTTTGTCTCCTGTCTCCTAGAGGTCAAGGTGACACCACATGGCCCAAGGTCCCCACCATCGACCACGGTGTTAGCAAAGACCATGTGGTGTGGCCCAGTGACACTTTTATCAGGCAGAACATTCTGAGGGCTCAGTGTTACCTTCAAGGAGCCTTGGCAAGGGCCACACCTTTCCTGGGCAAGGTTAATCATTTACTGCACAGATTAAAAAATCTCTAAAGGATAAAAATGAGGTAAAAAGCCCAAGCAATCTTGAAAAAGAACAAAATTGAAGGGCTCACATTTTCTGATTTCAGAACTTACTACAAATCTACAGTAATCAAGACTGTGTAGTATTAGTACAGAGTAGTCATGAGTCAATGGAATAAAACGGAGTCCAGAAATAAACTCTTATTACATCTATGGTTGATGGAGTTTGGGTGTGTTGTCCCCTCCAAAACTCATATGGAAATTTGATCCCCAATGTGGCAGTGTTGGAAACTGATTGAGTCATGGGGGTGGATCCCTCATGAATGGATTAAAGCTCTCCCTGGGGGAGGGGGGAGTAATGAGTGAGTTCTCCTGTTAGTTCCTGTGAGAACTTATTGTTTATAGGACCCTGGCACCTCCCTCTCTCTCTCTTGCTTCCTCTCGCTATGTGATCTGCTTGTACCCGCTGCCTGTCACTTTCTGCCATGAGTGGAAGCAGTCTGAAGCCCGTGCCAGATGCAGCTGTCCCAGAATCATAAGCCAAGTAAACCTCTTTTCCTTATAAATTACCCAGTCTCAGGTATTTCTGTTATAGCAACACAAAACGGACTAAAACAGAAAATTGGTACCGAGAACTGGGGTGTTGCTATACAGATACTTGAAAATGTGGATGCAGCTTAGGAACTGGGTAATGGGCAAAGGTTGGAGGAGTTTGGAGGACTTAGAAGAAGAGAAAAAGATGAGGGAAAGTTTGGAAGATTTTAGAGATTGATTAAATGGCTGTGAACAGAATGTTGATAGAAACATGGACAGTAAAGACCATGTGGATGATGATGTCTCAAATAGAAATGAGGAACTTATCAGGAATTGGGGCAAAGATCACCCTTGCTACACCATAGCAAGGAATTTGGCTGCATTGTGTCCATGCCCTTGGACTTTGTGGAAGGTGGGACTTAAGAGTTGTGAACCAGAGCATTTGGCAGAAAAAATTTCTAAACAGCAAAGCATTAAGGAAGCTCCATGATTGCTTTTAAGAGCCTACTCTGCGTTATTGCAGCAAAATCATGATGTAAAGCCAGAATTTAAAAGGGAATTAGAGTGTAAAGATTTGGAAACTTTGCAGCCTGTCCATGTGGTAGAGAAGGGGAGAGCCGGAGAACAATGCAAGGGTGAAGCACCTAAAGTGGTTGCTAAAGACATTATCTTGGCGGTGAAGCAGCCAGATGCTAATAGTGAAGAAAATGAGAGGAAAGCCCTGAAGCCATTTCAGAAGTCTGGAAGGGTGCCCCACCCATCACAGACCCTGAGGCCTAGAAGGACTGAGTTATCCTGGAGGACAGACCTGGGGCGCAGCTGCCCTCGGGAACCTGCTCCCTGCATCCCAGCTGCTCTGGCTAGAGCAGCCCCAAGTGTGGTTCATGAAGCAGCCCTGGAGAGTAGAGGCCTGAAACCTCGGTGGCATCCACGTTGTGCTAAGTCTGCAGGCTGGCAGGACATGAGAGCAGTGGAGGCATGGCAGCCTCCACCCAGATTCTAGAGGATGTATGGAAAAGCCTGGGGACCCAAGCAGAGACCTGCTGCAGGGGTGGAGTCACTGCTGAGGCCATCTACTGGAGCAACACTGAGCAGAAAAGTGTGGTCAGAGCCCTCACAGAGAGCCCCCACCAGGGAAATGTCTAGTAGAGCCAAGGCAGCGGGGCTGCTGCCAGGACACCAGAATTGCAGGGCCACTGGTAACATGCAATACAGCCCACTGTGCTGCACCTGGCAGAGCTGTGGGAGTGAGGCTGCCTGATGCTTTGGGGGCCCAGATGCCCCATCGTGCCCAGGATGCAGGACTTGGAGTCAAGGGAGATTATTTTGGACCTTTAAGATTTAATGTCTGCTCTGCTGGGTTTTGGACTCATTTGGGGCCTGTTTTTCCTTTCTTCTGGTCTATTCCTCCCTTTTTGAATGGGAATGGATAGCCAATGTCTGTTCCACTATTGTATCTTGGCAGTAGATAAATTTGGTTTTGTTTTTCAGGTTCACAGCTGGAAGGACTTTTGCTTTTGGCCTCAGATGAGACTTTTAAGTTGGTGCTGGAGCAAGCTAAGACTTTTGGGACTGTTGGGATAGAATGATTGTATTTTGTATGTGAGAGGAACATGAGTTTTGGGGGGCTAGGGGCAGAATGATGAAGTTTGGGTGTATTGTTTCCTCCCAAACTCATGTAAAAATTTGATCCCCAATGTGGCAGTGTTGGAAACTGATTGAGTCATGGGGGCAGATCCCTCATGAATAGATTAATGCTCTCCCTGGGGGAGGGGGAGTAATGAGTGAGTTCTCAATCTGTTACTTCATGCAAGAGCTTATTGTTTATAGGACCCTGGCACCTCCTCTCTCTCTCTCTCTTACTTCCTCTCGCTATGTGACCTGCTTGTACCCGCTGGCTGCCTGTCACTTTCTGCCATGAGTAGAAGCAGCCTGAGGCCCATGCCAGATGCAGCTGTCCCAGAATCGTAAGCCAAATAAACCTCTCTTCTATATAAATTACCCAGTCTCAGGTATTTCTGTTATAGCAACACAAAATGGACTAAAACAACAGTTAATTGATTTTTTTGGCAAGCGTGCTAAAACCATCCAACAGGAAAAGGACAGTCTCTTAATAAATGTTCCTGGGACAACTGGATATCCACATTGAAAAGAATGAAACTGGACCCCTACCTCACACCATACACAAAATAACTCAAAATGGATCAATTGTAAGAGGTAAAACTATAAAACCCTTTCTGTTACCTTGCTAGTGCTGCCATAACAATACACCCCAGACTGGGTGGCTTAAGCAACAGAAACTTATTTTCTCACAGTTCTGGAGGCTGGAAATCCAAGATCAAAGTTTCAGTGGGGTTAATTCCTTTTGAAGTCTCTCTCCTTGGCTTGCAGGTGTTGCCTTCTCATTGTGTCCTCACATGGTCGTCCCTCTGTGCATGTCTGTGTCCTGATCTCTTCTAAGGATACCAGTCATATTCGATTAGGGCTTACCCATATGATCTCATTTAACCTTAATTACCTGTTTAAAGCTTCCTCCTCCAAACAGTGACATTTTGAGGTCCTGGGGGTTAGGACTTCAACATAGGAATTTTGAGGGAACACAATTCAGCCCATAACACCTTTAAAAGAAAACATAGGTGGGTGTCTTTGTTACACTGAATTAGGTGATGGCTTCTTTGATATGATACCTAAAGATCAAGCAGCAAAGAAAAAATAAATTGGACTTTATCAAAATTAAAAATGTTTATGTTTCCTAGGATGCTGTCAAGGAAGTAAAAAGACAAGTCATAGAATGGGAGAAATTATTTGAAAATTATACTTGACCCCACTATGACAGTGTGAAGAGGGTGGAAATCCTTTTTTGGTCATTGAAAGTGGGGCCTTGAAGAGGGGATTAGATTGTAGGACCATGTCTACTGAATGGATTAAGAGTGGTGGTCAGGGTCATGTTTAGTCTCTGCTCTCTCTGCTCCACCATTTTCATGTATGATACTCTGCTGTCACTATTGCCACCACCAAGACCCTCACTAGATGTGTTCCCTGGACTTTGGACTTCCCAGTCTCCAAAACTGCAAGCAAATATGTTTTGTTTTCTTTATAAGTCACCCAGTTTTGTGTATTTTGTAATAAGCAACAGAAATGGACTAATACAGGTCCAATATCCAGAATATATAAAATAACTTACCATTCAACAATAAAAAGAAAACTAACCCAATTTAAATATGGACAAAGGATTTGAATAGACATTCTCCAAAGAAGATATACAAATGCCTTAAAAAGCACAAGAAAAGATGTTCAACATAATTTGTCGTCTTAGAAATGCAAATGAAAACCATGAAATACTTCACACCCACTAGGGTGGCTGAAATCAAAGTATTGAACAATGACAGATGTTGGCAAGGATGTGTAGAAATTGGAATCTCCGTGCATTACTAGTGGAGATGTAAGATGGTGCAGCTGCTTTGTAAAAGTTTGGCAGTTCCTCAGAAAGTTAAACATAGCATTACCATATGACCCAGCAATTCCACTCGTAGGCATATGCTCAAGTAAATTGAAAATATATTTCCGTGAAAAAATATGCAAGCATCTTCATAGCAGCATTTTTCATAATAGCCAGAAATAGAAACAACCCAAATGCCTGTCAACACAAAAATGGATAAACAGAATGTGTCCATGCAGTGAAATATTATTCAGCCATAAAAAGGGATGAAGGAATACATTCGACAACATGGTTGAACCTAGAAAACATGCCAAGTGAAAGATGGCAGCTGCAAGGATCACATACTGTGTATGATCTTTTCACATGAAACATCCTGAAAAGGCAAGTCCATAGAGATATAAGGTAGACTAGTGGTTGCCAGGTGGAGGGAGGATTTCTTTTTCAGGTGGTGGAAATGTTCTGGAATTAGTGGGGGTGGTTATACAAGCTTGAGTATATACAACCTTGAGTATATACTAAAAATACTGAATTGTACCCTTTAAAAGGGGGATGTTGTGGTTTGTAAATAGTATTCAAATTAAAAAAGAAAGAAAGAACTTATTTGCTGGTGTTGATATTTGGAATGTAAAAGATACTATATCTAAACTGTAACTCGTGTCCCCCAAATCACTAAAGTGGCTCCATCTTCATGGGATCTTATACTGTGTGTTTGAGCATGTTAGACACAGTGAGCTGTGCTGCGTGTTTTAGCCCATGTTATTAATTTCTATCTCACATAACCTCATGCAGGGAAACTGACATATTGATATGAGCTGAATACTAGATGGAAGCAAATTTTTCCTACCCAGATGGTCTTTGGTGGCGCAGCAAGAGACGCAGTCCTGGTCCATTAGCTTCATCTCCATGGCAACAGGAGCTAGGCACGTTTCATCACATAGATCTCTCCCGCACGGCTCCTGACAGAGTTGCCCATCTCTGTGTGGTGTCTGTGTCTGTTCTCTCTACTGAAATAAGGAATAGCACCTGCACAATTATCCACTTAGAAATGTGCATGATGCTGGTGGAGGCAGGTGTGTTGGCAGAGGACAGGCAAATGGGAAACACGGCCCCAAAGAACCTTGCAAAGAAGGTTTTTATTTGTAGCAGCTCGGCGATACATAGACGTTCAGGAACATCATCCTTGAGAAACCTGTGAGATTTGCGATGCCCAGAAATCTCATAGGTGTTCAGTTGTATCTGCAGCTGGTTACTGCTGCTGATAAAACCATACCTGTTAATGTTGCTACCATTATTGTCCCTTGGCATTTGTTGAACATGAGAAAAACAGCTCCTGTGGTCTTCCCTTTGCTTGATGGGCTCTGCTGGCTAAGGCCAGTGGGGCAGAAGTCTGATTTTCTGGTGCTGAGGATGGTTTGTATTTGGAAAGCAAAATGCTAATTTAAAAAATTGTTGGTATTGATTATTTGTGCTACAGAGAGGGGCAGAGTTAGATCTCCCTACACCCCCAATCAGATTGTTTAAAAAAAAAAAAAAAAACGTATTCAGCTTTGGGGCACTTTTTCTAATTTGTACTACTTTTAATTGCAATATTAAAATCACTTCGCATTTCCCGGGCCTGGTTGTCAGGTGGCTTGGGAATGGCAGGTGTGATTACCAAAATGCCGAAGGCGGTGCCGATGGGCTGCCGCTTCTGTTTGGTGCTGTCTGTCTGGGAAGTTTGTCCTCCCAGTGTCTGAAGCAGGATCCTTGAAGGAATCAGCCTTTGTTCTATGAGCAGCCCTATGAAAGGAGGAGACAGGAGCCTCTGCTGAGGGATGCGGTGTTCTAGGTGCCATGTTGTGTGTGATGATTCTTAAAATGTGTGCCAAGGTTGATGTCACCATCATGTGGTGACAGTCCAGGGGGTTAATTGATTTGCCTAATGTCACATCCGTAGGAAGTGGCCACAGTGGAGTTGAATCCAGGGCCCGCAGTTCATCAGTAGGTCTGGACCCAGCATGTGAACTCAGCATGGTGCATGAACCTGTGGAACTGGGAGCCAGAGGGGTCAAGGTGGAACCTTGCCAAGCACCTGGCGTCTATGTTATGACAGGAAAAAGGCCAACGAGGGGAGAGAGACAGTGGAGCTCATGTGGGGAGCCGAGGCAGAGGCTCAGGAGGAGTGTGTGGTTGGCCAGTGGGCAGGTGGGGGGCGACCGCAGGTGCCACTGGATTTGGTGAGGCAGCCTTTGCTGTCTTCTCTGAGAGTGGAGTCGAAGAGTGGTGGGGTGGGCACACTGAACATGGAAGAATGGGCGTCCTGGGGGAAATCAGCCTGTTGCAGTGGGCGCCCCCAGCCAAACGGCTCACAGGCTGGAGTCAGCGCACACCAATCCCACCGTTTATTGAGCCCATGTCCAGCCCTGGCCAGGAAATGCAGGCAGAGGTGGACAAGCTAACACATGCAGACACGGTGTCCTTGGTGGAGGGTTGCACAGCTCAGGTCGGGATTTGCTTGTTTTTGTCTCTCTTTAAACAACTGCGGTTCCCACCAGGGCCCGTACACCTGACTGCGGCTGTGCTTGACACGGAACCTGATGGACTTCCTGGGAGAGAATACCTGGTGCCAGAATGGGCTTTGGTGATGGTGGCCGGGTTCAGGGCTCATGTGTATCAAGTGATCATAACTGTTCAGTGTCCCCTTAGTATCTCTTATCCAGGTGCCTTGTGAGCAGTAGTTCTTTCAGTCCTTCCATCCCTTCCTGTCGGTGTTTAACAGTCACATTGCTCTTACTGTGTATTTGCCCTGATTTCTGCCTATGTCTAACATACTTTCTGCATTCTAGCTACTTTTCTATACCCAAAACGTCTTCAAAGATCTTACATGTGTTTTACAAACCACAAGGGTATTCATCTTTCATAATGGAACCCAGTATTTTCAAAAACAAATATACCTTGTAGGATGCAAGAATTTGGAGACAGTAGTTACAGGTTACTTTTTTACATTAACATTTTTTGATTGTGGTAAAATGTACATCACATAAGATTTACCATTGTAACCATGTTAAGTATACACTTCAGTGGCATTGATACGTTCACACTGCTTTGCGTCCATCCCCACTATTTGCCTACAGGACTTTTCATTTTCCTGAGCTGAAACTGCAGCCATTAAATGATCCCCCCAGCCCCCCCCCCCAGCCCCTGGTAACCACGGTAGATCCTATGAAGTAAACTTTCTCAGTAAGAGAAGGGCAGAAGAAAGAGGGCACAGGAAGACTGTCTTTAGGTTTGAGGAAGTATTTTAGGTTTTGTCCTCCGGTTTCCAGTAGAAGGGACTGTTGAAGATGCAGAAAGGCAGTTGTTTGTGTAAATCCCCAAGGGGCTCAGGACATGTTGAGATGGGGGCTTTGCTAGACGAGAGTGTCCTCAACCAGGGTCTGCAATAATCACATGAGCATGACACCATATGGTAAAAACTCTAAACTTGTTCTCCATGAAGCTTCTGTCCATGTACATCAGGTTTAGTGATAACTTCTCATGTTTGAGGGAGACTCAGACTTTGAACATTCATTCGCTGATTTTAAAAAATATCGTTTTTATAACTGTCCACCCATTCTCATAAACATGAAGCATGTTGTTTCCTTTTTGCTTTGTTAATTTTCTGTGTTGCAGTTGCAGTGGATGCTACTCTGTTGGATTCATGGTTTTGCTAAACCCAAGCTCCAGGAAACTACATGAAAAACAAAGGGAAAGTGGTTTTAAACAAAGGTCTTCTGAAAATCTTGTTTTTTCCTGAAATATCTGTTGTGGTGTAAACATTTTAGTATTGAGGGTTTTTCTAATGTGTTTTATATTGTGATTAGCTTTGAAGTCACATGATTTTGCATGTTATAGGTTAGCTATCCTGTTAACCAGTAGTTTTGAAAGCTAGCTATATTACAGGTTATTTCACTTTGAAAACCAAAACAGCTTTATTACAGTGTGAATGTGTGTAAGAATTTCGTTTTAAGAATTGTCTTGTGCTCAGTAAACTTATTGGGTTTATCAGTGAGGTACATGGACAAAGAGAAGAGAACGTTGTCGAATCTCTGGACCAGGAGGGACTTGAAGATGATGCCTGTGGTAGAAAGTAACTTCTTAGACGTCAGCGAGATTTATTACCCAAAGCTTTCAAAAACCTTTATGTTTTCAAACACTAAGCAAAATAAATTTCTGAAAAAAATCAAGTACACCAAAGAGTGAGGGTTAATATGGTCAGTATGTGAATGGTTTGTTCCAGTTGCTGAGAAGTGCCGTATGACTCCAGTGGGTAAATGTGAAAAATGACACGAGCAGACAGTTCACAGCTGAGGGGATGCGGCAGGTTAGCAAACACTGAGAAAAGTTTGTGTCTTATCAGTAACCGTGTAGGTTAAATGAACAGTGATATGCTACTTTTTGCATCTTTAATTAACAAATTTTTCAAAATCACATTACCCAGTGCATATATTGATATAGTTTTGGATAGAATTTGGAATGTTTATAGTATTAGTAAGTACAACTACCTTTTGTTTAAAAGAAAAAAAAATTGAGAGTCTTACAATGTTTATGTCCCTTTCTGGTGATCTGAGGCTCTTTATTTATTTCTGAGGTTCTTAAGTTTGGCTACAGAACCAAAACAAAAAATGAAAAAAACAGTAAACCCAGAGGGTGACAACATGGACTCGGGTCTGGGAGCACGGGCAGGCAGTCCTGACTGTTTTAACGTGGAGGCCCCTGTGCAGGGCTGAGCTGGAGGAGAACCTGGGATTGTGGCACCTATTGAACTATTAAAATCTTCAGGAGGCATTTGCTGTCCTTGGAGGATACACAGACTGGAAACAAAGAGTTTAAAAATTTTAAATAAACTCAAGATGAGAGAGACCTGTCAAGCTATTAAGGGAGACCCTGAGAGCCTCCCTGGCAGCCAGACTGGTGGATCCACACCGTTCTTAGAGCCTCTGTCGGGAGACTGTGTCTCCGCATCTTCCACCAACCCTCTCTCTCTGTCATATTTGCGGGCAAAACAGACCTGGTCACAGTGGGGGTGATACCCGTCACTGGGTGCCAGGAGCACTGAATAATTGCTGCTTCTGCTGTTTGAGCTATGCTGGGCGTTGGGGACTGCTCAGGGGAAGAGAATATGTGTGATTCTGTGCTGGGCCGATATTCTCATCTGTTGACAATAGGCATTTTAAAAGCAGTTTTAAAGGTTCCTTTAAGTGCAGAGTGTGCACCTGTGAGAACTGAGACTCATACTCTGAAAGTGGAAGGAGATTCTGCTGCAGAGGAGGCCTGTGGGGCCGTGGGTACTGCGACCCCGCTTTCCCTTCTTCGTGTGCTGTACGTCCAGCTCCCTCCACCCCCGCCTCTGCCCTCCTGGTGGAGGTAACTCAGCCTTCACCCCAGACATGGGTGGGCCCTTTCAGGCTGCCTGGTGGGCGTTTGGCAAAGTTGTACCCTCTTTGTGCAGGTGCCGAGGGCACAGTCGGCTGAGGCTCAGTGTCAACACCCAGACTGACATTTTCTTGTTCGTCTTCTACTGTTACAGAACAGGTGATATCATCACAGCACGTGTAATACGTTCTGGGAGAAGCAAAGAATGAAAATTGATATGGATTAACTAATGGCTTTTAAATGGTGCCTTTGAAATAGTTCAGAACAGAAAACAAAACCATGGTAACTTAAGGAGGAGAAAATGGTTTCATATCCTCACCTTCCCTCTCCGGATTTCACACATTCTCTCTTCTGTCCGTGTAGAAGCTATTTGCTGGGAAGAAGGTTTAATCAGCTAAGACTGAGTCATGGATTAGACTTCCAAAAATAACACACGGCTGTCTCTGTCTTAGCTCCCTCTCATGGCAGCTTCTACCTCCACGGAGCACTATGGTTAGTGTTATAGGATTCTGAATCCTGTAAGCTATCTGTTTCAGCATCTGTTGTTAAATTGTGTCTTCCCAAAACATGTGTCCAAGTCCTAGCTCTGGTACTACAAATGGCCATATTGGGAAAGAGGGTCTTTGCAGATGTAAAGGTCTCAAGATGAGATTGTCCTGCCTTTGTGCTGTGCCCTCATCCTGGGGCTGGTGTCCTTATAAAAGATGGGAGAGGGAAATGTGATACATAGACAAAAAAGGGCCACAAAGACAGAGGCAGAGGTTGGACTGATGCTGCCACAAGCTAAGGAATGCCAGGAGCCGCCAAAGCTGAGTGGGATGGGAAGGATCCTCCCCTGGAGCATCCAGAGGGAGCGTGGCCCTGCACACCTTGATTTACCTCTGTTGTTTAAGCTACCCAGTCCGTGGTATCTGTTACTGCAGCCCTGGGAACCTAACAAAGCATCCATCTGAAAATATTCTTTGCACCGATCAGTGCTTTAGTTGACACAAGGAATGGGAGAAAAATGTTAAAAATATGGTACATACAAATACACACACACACACACATACTCACTCTTTATATTTTGGCTAAAGGCTTTAATACTAAACATACCTCTATGGCAAGTACGACACAAGATGTCACCTTTTCTTGAGTTAATACCAAAAATTCTTTGAGCAAAGCTATGTGCTCTCTTCAAGTGTTTGATATGTAAGGTTTGAGCGTAGGTGTGTGATTCAGGTGGCCACAGCCCGCAGAGCGTGTTATGTTTTTGTTATCAGACTGGAATGTTTCATCTTGAGTAGTTAAAAAGTAGTTTAAAAAGTGGTGGTACAAATAACCAGAAAGAAAAGCATTAAAGATTCTCAGTCAGCCACATGTAGTGTGGTATTGTACAGAATCTCAGCCCTGTGTTAGGTGTGTCAGAACGCTGCAGGTGTAAACAGTCACCACATGTAGCTAAGGAGAAATACGTGAGAAGACGTGATACACAGGCATGCGAAGCCACCTGCTCCATCACTGCAAAGTGGATAACCAAGTGTTTGCCTCATGGGGCAGTATCTGTTCTATGAGGAACAGATGTTGATGATTTCAGAATTTATTTAGTTCAGAGCCCTTGAGGAATTGAGGTCCAATAGCCAATTGAGAATTAGGGTTTGGCAGGAGAACATCCATTTTTTAACGTCAATGGTCTTGTGGTCTTAGCTCCTTCTCATACCTGGTTTTCCATTTCTCTTCTCTCCCCACCTGCAGTACTGATCCCAGTCAGGGGAGGATGATTCCGGAGCAGAAAGCCTTCTCATAGGACAAGGCTGTGCGTGGGCTGTGCTGTCTTTTTCTCAGGAAACAGCGACAGTCGATGGACAGGCTGCTCGTCCTTGCATTGTGAAAGATGCTCTCATCTAGTGGCCTGGGGGTGGGGTTCTGACGGCTGCTCCCTTGTCCTAGGAAGACCGGGTGATGCTCCTACCTCTTTGCAGCCAGAAACTGACTTATCTGTTCCATAGACTGAGCTTTCCGGAATGATAGTCATTTGAAATCACTGATCATCCAGCATACGAGAGATGTTACTGGCCTCAGAGTACAGGGGTGTTGGATACGGGGCTGGAAGTCAGTTTCCTGAATAACAGCATCCAGTTTCCTTCTGCACGGCATGGCCTGACCCAACAGCCCCAACACTTGAGACACTGCCAATTGGCAAAACACCATGTCGTGTTTCTCTTTGAGTTTCTACAAGGGAATGGAGCAAACTTTTCCATCATAGAGACCACCAGCAGGAAAGGAGCAGGAGGGAGCGGGGACTGCCCTTTAGGGGGATGACATGAAGCTGGACTTGCCAGCTCTCACCTCCCTGAGGCTAATTCTCCATCAGGAGGCCCATCTGACGCAGGACAGGGCTGTGCCCAGCTGACGGCCAAGGTTTCTGTGCCCCAAGGAGGAAAAGGGGCAGGCTTTTCTGTAACACATCGATGGGAGGGGCTGCTCTTCCTACCTTCTTGTTATCACTAAAAAGTGAGTTTGGGCTGTACGATGTGTTAACCATTAGAGAGGGCTTTAATATTCTTATTAAACCCTAATGTCTTCGGACTTTACCAATATGGCATTTTGTAATTCCACGTGATTCCATCTTGTACCCATGCAGAAGGGAATCCTTGCTAAACAAATTAATACTGTAAACAGTGTTTTAGGAGGCTATCTAACCTACTTGAAAGGATGCACTATTTTGAAGGAGTTGGGCATTTTGTTGCTTGAGAGGAATAAGCCTTTGTTGAGTTCTCCCTGGAAGTGAGGGGCCTGGGCCCACGGCAGGCTGACTGATCTCGATGCCTTTTGACATCTGTGCCCCCAAGCGTCTGCTGAAAGAGGTCTGGCCTTGCGGAACCTGGTAACTTTTCATTCGCAGTTAATCTAGCAGCTTGATGCTTATGAAAGTAAATTGCCTCTTAAAACTTTGGCGATTATAATTTTAACATCAGAATTTCCATACATGTTTAATTTTACCACCCATTTTAATTGCTGTCTCCTCAACCATCAGATTTTGCTGCATTTACTATTAGACTTTACTGAGGGAGAGAGTCACTTTTGACCCTTTCTCCGATGCTGATACTGACATCAAGCTGACAGCGTCAAGATTCAGAAAATCTGTGAGCTGTAAGAGCTGGTTGAGATCTACATGATGGAGTTCACATGGTCAAATTCAGTAATCTTGAGCTTAAACTCTAAATGGACAGAGGCAGGGAGCTCTTTGACGTGGAAAGGCAGCCTATTTTGGATGCTTAGGTAACTTTTGACTCGTTTGCCAATAAGAAAATGCAGGGCAGGTTCTCCCAGTAGAGATGACTTTTCCAGATAAAGCACTATTCTGGGATCCCTGTTCAGCATACTCTGGGCTTCCTACTCTGAGAAGGGTCTGTCTAGCGGAGAGTGACAGGTGGTTTAAGGACATAGACCTCAGTTCTCATGAGCAGTGGTTCTGTACAACTGGGAAGTTTGAGCTGGGGAGTGCAGGGCTTTCCAGGGGTGAGCAGGTGAGTGAAGGAAGGCTTCCAGGAGGTAGCTCTTATACTTTTGTCAGATTCACATATGTCCCGCAGAGGAATTAGCAGGCTCTGGACAGAGGAGCCCCCTGCCGGGTTCAGTGGGATAGTGGAATGGCCCTTGGACAGTTATTTTCTTTTTTAATTGAAACATAATTGGTTATACATATTTATGGGGTACAGCATTGAATATCAGTATCTGCGTATGGTATGTGATGATCAAATCCAGAGTATTTATCATTACAAACCATTATCACTCTTTATGACCTATAACCAATTTCTTACTAACCCCTGCCCCTTCCCCCTTTCCCACCTCTAGTAATCACAGTTCTGTTCTCTCCTTTTGGAAGTTCCACATATTATGATTGCCTTTCTCTCTTTCTTTCTCCTTCTTTCCTTCTGTCCTTCTCTCTATATTTATTTTTTAGCTCCCACTTATGAGTGAGGACATGTGGTATTTCTCTCTGCCTGGCTTGTTTCACTTAACATAATTTTCTCCAAGTTTGTCCACGTTGTTGTGAATGGCAAGATTTCCTTTTCTTTTGGCATAGTAGTACTCCATTGTGTATAAACCACATTTTCCTTATCCAGTCATCTATCAATGGATGTTTAGGTTGGTTCCATCTCTTCGCTATTGTAAATAGAACTGCGATGAACATGGGAGTGCAGGTATCCCTCTGTAGGGATTGAATTGTGTCCTCCAATTATGTTATGTTATGTATTAGAAACTTGGCCCCCACTGTGACTGTTAAGAGGGTGGGAAATCCTATTGTGGTGGTTGAGAGGTGGAGCCTTAAGGAGGTGATTGAATTGCAGGACCCTGCAGTAGTGAATGGATTAAAAATGGTGATCAAGAGCGTGGTTCTCAGGGCTTAAAAAAAAAAAAAAAAGAGGGGAGTCTGACTTGCTCTCTCTTTTGCTCCCTCTGCTTTGACCATCTTGCAGTGTGAGACCCCTGGGTCACTGTTGCCACCACCAGATGGATTTTGGATTCCCCAGCCTCAGAAACTGTAAACAATAAATTTTATTTTCTTTATAAACCACCCAGTCTCAGATAGTCTGTTATAGCAACGTAAAACGGCCTAATACACCTTCCAACATGATGATTTCCATTCCTTTGGGTATACACCCAGCAGTGGGATTGTCGGATCATATGGCACTTCTATCCGTTTTTGTTTGAGGAAACTCCATACTGTTTTCCATAATAACTGCACTAATTTACAGTCCCACCAACAGTGTAGGAAGGTTCCCCTTTCTCCACGTCCTCACCAGCATTTGTTATTCCCTGCCTTTTTGATAATGGCCAGTCTAACTGGGGTGAGATGATATCTCACTGTGGTTTTGATTTGCATTTCCCTGATGCTCATTGATGTTGAGCATTTTTTCATGTATCTGTTGGCCATTTGTATGTCTTCCTTTCTTTTTTTGGTTTATTTAATGTTAAGTTGTTTGAGTTCCTTGTGTATTTTGGATATTAATGCCTTGTCAATGTACAGTTTGCAAATATTCACTCCTATTCCGTAGATTTTCTTTTCGCTCTGTTGATTGTTTCCTTTACTGTGCAGAGCTTTTTAGTTTGATATAATCCCATTTGTTTATTTTTCTTTTGTTGCCTATGCTTTTGAGGTCTTATTCATAAAGTCCTTGCCCAGTCCTACATCCAGAAGTGTTTTCCCTATGTTTTCTTCTAGTAGTTTTATACTTTCTGGTCTTATATTTAAATCTTTAATCCATTTTCAGTTGATTTTGGTATATGGTGAGAGGTGTGGGTCTAGTTTCATTCTTCTACACATGGGTATACAGTTTTCCTGGCACTATTTATTGAAGAGGCTGTTCTTTCCTCAATGTATGTTCTTGGTGCCTTTGTCAAAGATCAGGTGGCTGTATGTTTGTTGATTTCTGGGTTCTCTTTTCTGTTCCATTGGCCCGAGCGTCTGTATATTATACCAGTACCATGCTGTTTTGGTTACTATAGCTTTGTAGTATAATTTGAAGTCAGAGAGTGTTATGCCTCTGCCTTTATTTATTTATTTACTTATTTATTTATTTATTTATTTTTCAGGATTGGTTTGGCTATCCACAGTCTTTGTTGTTCCATATGAATGTCAGGAATGTTTTTTTTATTTCTGTGAAGAATATCATTGGTATTTTGATGGACATTTTCACAATGATAATTCTTCCAGTCCATGGGCATGGAATATCTTTCCATCTTTTTGTATTCTCTTTAATGTCTTTCAGCAGTGATATGTAGGTCTCATTGAAGAGATCTTTCACCTCCTTGGTTAAATTTATTCCTAGGTATTTTATTGCTTTGGTAGCTATTATAAATGGGCTAGCTTTCTTGATTTCTTTTTTTGCTAGGTCATCTTTGGAGTATGAAAATGCTACTGATTTTTGAGTGTTGATTTTGTATCCTGCAAATTTACTGAAATCATTTATCATCTCTAAGAGTTTTTTGGTAGAGTCTTTAGACTTTTCTGTATATAGGATCATGTCATCTGTAAACAGGGACAATTTGTCTTTTCCAGTCTGGATGCCCTTTATTTCTTTCTTTTGACAGATTGCTCTGGCTAGTACTTCCAATACTGTGTTAGTTTTTTTTGTTTTTTGTTTTTTGTTTTGTTTTTTAAAGATGACCAGTAAGGGGATCCGAACCCGTGGCCTTGGTGTTATCAGCACCGCACTCTCCCGAGTGAGCTACGGGCCGGCCCCCCAATACTATGTTAAATAGGAGTGGTGAGAGTAGGCATCCTTGTCTTGTTCCTGTCCTTAAAGGTAAGGCTTTCAACTTTTCCCCATTCAGGATGATGTTGGTAGTGGGTTTGTCATATATGGCTTTTATTGTTTTGAGATACTTGCCTTCTATGCCTAATTTGCTGAGAGTCTTTATCATGAAGGGATGTTGAATTTTGTCAAATGCTTTTTTGGCATTTATTGAGATGATCATATGGTTTTTGTCATTGATTTTCTTGATGTGGTATATTCAATTTATTGGTTTGCCTATGTTGAACCATCCCTGCATCCCTGGGATGAATCCCACTTGATCATAATGCATAATCTTTTTGATGTGCTGCTGTATTCTGTGTTCATCAAGGATATTGGCCTGTAGTTTTCTTTTTTTGTTGTGCTTTTGTCTGGTTTTGGTATCAGGGAGATGCTGGCCTCATAGAATGAATTTGGGAGGATGACCTCTTTTTCAAATTTTTGGAATAGTTTGAAGAGAATTGGTATTAATTCCTTTTGAATGGTTTGGTAGAATTCAGCAGTAAAGCCCTCTGGTCCTGGGCTTTTCTTCGTTGAGAAACTGCTTATTACTACTTCAGTCTTGGGGCCGAGCCCGTGGCGCACTTGGTAGAGTGCTGCGCTGGCAGCGCGGCGACGCTCCCGCCCGCGGGGTCGGATCCTATATAGGACTGACTGGTGCACTCACTGGCTGAGTGCCGGTCACGAAAAAACAATAAAAAAAAAACAAAAAAAAAAACGGAAACTACTTCAGTCTTATTGCTTGTGATTGGTCTGTTCAGATTTTCTATTTCTTCTTGGTTCAGTCTCAGTAGTTTGTATGTGTTCAGAAATTTATCCACTTTCTCCAGGCTTTGAAATGTGTTGGCATATAGTTGTTTATAATAGTCTATCATGATGCCTCCTTTTTTGTTTCTGATTTTCGTTATTTGAGTCTTCTTTCTTTTTTCGTTAATCTGGCTAATGGTTTGTCTATTTTATTTACCTTCTCAAAAAATCCAGTTTTTATTTTGATATTTTCTATCATTTTTGGATCTCTAGTTCATATATTTCTGCTCTGATCCTAATTATTTCTTTCCATCTACCAATTGTGGGATTGGATTGTTCTTGTTTTTCTAGTTCTTTGAAGTGTAATGTTAGTTTATTTGAAATCTATTCTTTTGATTTAAGCATTTATTGCAACAAATTTCCCCCTTAGTACTGCTTTTGCAGTATCCCATAGGTCTTGATATGATGTCTTTATTTTCATTAGTTTCAAGAAATTTTTTGATTTCCTGTTTAATTTCTTTTTGGACCCAAAGGTCATTCAGCAGCATGCTGTTTAATTTCCATGTGTTTCTGTAGCTTCCATTGTTTCACTTGTTATTGATTTCCAGTTTCAGTCTGTTGCGGTCTAAAAAGATACTTGAAATGATTTCCATTTTTTAAAATTTGTGAGACTTGGTTTGTGACCTCACATTTGGTCTGTCCTGGAGACTGTTCCATGTGCTAATAAGAAGAACGTATATTCTGTAGTTGTTGATGAAATGTTCTGTAGATGTCTGCCAAATCCAGTTGGTCTAAAGTGTAGTTTAAATCCTGTGTTTCTCTGTTGATTTGTTGCCTAGATGGTAATTTTGAGAGAGGAATATTGAGGTCCAGCTATTACTGTATTGGTATCTCTCTCTTTAGGTCTAATAGTATGTGCTTTTTATATCTGGGCACTCCAGTGTTGGGTGTATGTATATTTATGATTGTTATGTCTTCTTGATGGATAGATCCCTTTATCATTTTATAATGACCTTCTTTGTGTCTTTTTATAGTTTTTAGGTTAAGGTCTATTTTATCTGCTCCTGCTTGGTTTTGGTTTCCATTTGTGTGGTATATCTTTTCTATCCCTTCAGTATTGGCCTGTGTATGTCTTTACAGGTGAGGTGGATTTCCTGTAATCAGCATATATTTGAGTCTAGTTTTTTAATCCATTCATCTAGTCTGTGTTTTTGAGTGGGGAATTCAATCCATTTATGTTTAGGGTTGTTACTGAAAGGTATTGTTTTATACCTGGCATTTTATTGGTTTTTGTATGATTGTTTTAAGTATCTTTTGTTCCTGTCTTTCAGTTTTATTGTTTGTCTTCAGTGTTCGTTGGTTTTTTGAGGGGGTAAGATATAGTTTCTTTCTCTTTCTTATTTGCATATTTGCTCTACCAGTTGGTTTTGTTCTTTCTTGTGTATCCATGGTGGTGATTGCCATTTTTTGGATTCCAGATGCAAGACTCCCTTGAAGATTTTTTGAGGGCTGGTTGTGTGGTGGTGAACTCCTGCAGTTTTTGTTTGTCTGGGAAGGACACTATTTCTCCTTCATTTCTGGGTATTTCCCTTGCTGGGTATAGTATTCTTGGCTGGCAGTTTTTGTGTTTTAGTACTTTGAACATAGAATTTTTTCTCTTATGGCCTATGAGGTTTCTGCTGAGAAATCTGTTAGTCTGGTGAGGACTCCCTTTTGGATGACTTGACACTTTTCTCTTGTTTTTAGGATTTGCTCTTTGTCCTTGTCTTTTGAAAGTTTGACTGCAGTGTGTCTCTCAGAGGACCTTTTTGGATTGAATCTGTTTGGGGATCTTTGAGCCTCTTGGATCTGAAAGTTCAAATCTCTACCAATACCTGAGAAGTTTTCCACTATTATTTCGTTGGATAGGTTCTCGATGCTCTTCTCTTTCTTCTCCCCTTCCAGAACACTCATGATTGGGACATTTGTGAGCTTAAGGTTGTATGATAACTCTCATAGATTTTCTTCTTCTTCTTCTCCTCCTCCTCCTCCTCCTCCTCCTTCTTCCGCTTCGTCCGCTTCTTCCGCTGCTTCTGCTGCTGCTGCTTCTGCTTCTTCTTCTTCTTCTTCTTCTTCTTCTTCTTCCTCCTTCTCCTCCTCCTCCTCCTTTTTTCTGCCTTGGTTATCTAGAAAAGACTGTCTTCAATGTCAGAAATTCTTTTCTCTGCTTGCTCTAGCCTGCTTAAGGTCTTGCTTGTATTTTTTTGTTGTTGAATGACTCCTTCAGTTTCAGGAGTTCTGCTGCATTCTTTTTTAAAGTATTTATCTCTTTGTAAATTTCTTCCATATCCTGCAATGTTTTTCTCATTTTATTGTGTCATCTGAGTATTCTTTTATCTCATTGAATTTCCTTAAGATTCTTACTTGGAATTTGCAGTCATGTCAGGGTTTTCCTGCTATATGGGCTCTGGTACTTGAGAATTATTGTATTCCTTTGGTGCTGTCATTTTTTCTTGTTTTTTCTTCTTTGGGTTTTTTTTTTTTTTTCTAGTATCTCTACATTGATGTCTGGTCATCTAATACAGCAGTTGCTTCTTTTAATACTCTGGAGTGGGCTTTGAGGAGAGAAACTTTGTCCTGTTGTGTTTTATATTGACTGTTGCATAGGGAGTTTTAGCATTGGTTCCAGGCAGACACAGTAGTCTAGTCTGTGTGGGGACTTCTGCCATATTCAATATTGGAGTTGTATGTGAGTGCCTCTGTGGCCTAGGCACTGGGACACTTAGTGATTCCTTGCTGAGGTTAGTGACACTATGTTGGTTTGTTGAGGATGTGGGTGAGCTCTCAAGTTCTTGGGAGAAGTGCCTGGGTACGCTGTTGCTCTTTGGCTGGGATGGTGACCCTGGTGGGCTTGTTGGCACCCCAGGTAGCATCCCATGACCCTGATAGGTGCACTGGGGTGTACTGGAGCTCCTCAGTTTGAACATGTGAGCCTGGGTGGAATTTCTCTTTCCTGTGGGCACAGACTTCTCCAGGGCTCTGCTTCCCCCAGTTGGTGATGGGTTGATGGTGATTGGGAGTTTTCTTCTTTATTCTGTTTGGCTCTCCTGGGTTTCTGTACTCACTGGCGGCTCTGCATGTGTCCTTCCCCGGGTCAATACCATCATGTGGGCTGCACAACCATGGGGACAGTGTAATTTCTCCTGTGGGTTGGGCCACTGGTTCCTGGGGCTGTGCTCACTCACCTTTTTTCCAGTGGTTCTACTTGTGACCTTCCCTGTGTCAGTACGGTGTGTCTCCGAGAGCAGTTTCCATCACTGGGTATGAGCTCTCAGGAGCAGTGTAATTTCCCCTTTCCTCTTTCCTCCTGCCTGGTAAAACTCAGGAATACCTGGATCTGGGCGAGGTGGAGCTGGTGGCACCCAGGCATCAGCAGCAACAGTGGTTGCAGCCAGTAGCAGGACAAACTGCTGTGCAGGGAGACGGGCGGCAGCTCTGGGGACAGATGATGCTACTGGTGACTGTGATGGTGGTGGCAGTGGGCTGGTATGCATGAGCCAGACGAGGATTACTGCTAGGAAGTGCTCATGGCCGAGCAGATTCTTTTCGGTGCAAAGGAAAATTCTTCCTGTGCCAGTCCTCGTGTTGAAGACATGACGGCTGAAGCCATGTGACTTCCTCTCGGTGCCATCCTCCTGGGTTTTCGTGCTCCACAGGGTGCTCACCTGACTCTGCTGCCTCCCACTCTCTCCCACCAGTGCTTTCTGTAGTGTTCAGCCATCCATTCCTTGTTCTGGTCTTTTTCTTTGGGAGGAAGGTGCTCTGTCACCTGTTCTCCAACTCGCCTTCTTCCCTTTCTGGACAGTGATGTTTTGAAGGAGAGTCCTGTTTCTGGAGGAAGATGCCCTAGATAGCCTCAAGGTTCCTTCTGGTTTAAGAAGGGCATTCAGTTATTTAGATCAGGAGTTATTTATGGCACTAGGAATGACTCATGGTCCTTAGAGCAGCATCCATCTCCATTCCAGTCGGTGATCCTAGGCAGAATCTTCTGGAGTCTGTGGATACCCTGTTCAGTCAGTGTGTCTGTAAAATAAGATACAGAATTGTACCTTCTCAAACCCATTCTTTAAACATTGTAACAAAATATGGCACCTCTGGCTGAGCCTGGCCGGGCGCTCACACACTGAGACGCCACTCACGTGGTCAAGTTACCAGGACAAGTTACCAGGCATTGTCCATGGTGGCCCCTTCCTCCCAGTAAGTATGTTTTCTTGACGTTGGTGTGGGGCTCAATGCTCTGCTGCATGAGAGCTTAGACACTGCAGTCTGGCTTCAGAGGGTGCAATATCTGGTTCCACCTTGATTTCCCCAAAACCACATAACAGACCAAGAATCTCTCACACACAGTTGTCAGGGACCATTGGTTTAGACTTGGCTGGTGGAAACAGTCTCTCTGCCACTCGCCAGCTCTCCTAAGCTTAGCCCTGCCTCACTGACCCCGAGAATAGTTTCAGGGTGGCAGCATCTCCTGCTGAAGTGGGCTATTCTGGGTTGTTAGCATGCACGTACCCTATTTCTTTGCATTTGTAGTATAGTCGTTTACCTTGTTAATTGTTATTTATTTATTACCACTTTAGTAGAAGCCATGTTTTAAAACTTACAATGATACCCTGCTTTTCCTGTCATTAGGAGACAACCTAAATGTTTATCTGTGGATGAATGAGTAAAGAAACTGTTGTATATACATGTAATGGGATATTATCCAGCCTTAAGAAGAGGGAAACCTGCCGTCTGAAATACCATGGACAAACCTGGAGGGCATCATGCCAAGTGAAATAAGCCAGTCACAGGAGGGCAGGTGCCACACAGTCTCACCCACAGAAGCAGAGTCGAGTGGTGATTCCTGCGATCAGGGGAGAAGACGAGGAGCCCTTGTTCAGTGGGCATAAAGTTTCAGTTGTGCAGGGTGCGTGGGTTCTAGAGGTCTGCCGTGTGACGTGCTGTAGGCAATAGCACTGCAGTGTACATTGAACGTTTTAAGAGGATAGACCTTGAATGTTCTTGCCACCAAAAACAAAACAAAACAAACAGAGACAGGAGGAGGCTTTTGGAGGTGACAGATGTTTGTTACCTTGATTGTGGTGATGGTTTCACAGGCGTAGGCATGTGTTTAAACCCATCAAATTGTATAAGTTAAACGCGCAGTTTTTTGTATAACAAGTACACCTCAATAAACCTGTTAAAAATAAAATGCTTGGGCCGACCCCGTGGTGCACTCGGGAGAGTGCGGCGCTGGGAGCGCAGCGACGCTCCCGCCGCGGGTTTGGATCCTATATAGGAATGGCTGGTGCGCTCACTGGCTGAGTACTGGTCACAAAAAAGACAAATAAATAAATAAATAAATAAATAAAAAATAAAATGCTTAATGAAACTAACACCAACAAACCAAAATAACTTGGTGAGAATAAAAATAAAGTCACGATGACACCCTGGTTTTCCTCTCCCCCAAGCACATTGTTGCATATAATTCATACAGACTCAGGAGTCCCCCCCCGCCGCAATCTTTCCCTTTCTTTGGCCTTAAGTTCTGGTAAGGACAGTAGCTGTGAAATGGCACTTGTGAATCTTCTGTAAATAAAGCCAAAATTCTAACTGGTTAGAGTTGTTTGTCCTGGGAGTTCAGAAAGCTATTTCAAATCCAGTCCATAGCAAATAAGCAGAGAACCAGCCCTCTGGTATTCTACTTGATACCTGAGAAATGCAATAGTTTCTCACACCTTTTAATCTGTTGTCACATGTCATATCTGGTCATGGGATGCAGAGTTACACTGTGGAATGGAATACCATACGCAGTAGCAAGTCAAGGAATATTCTGGGCTGTCACTTGACGTGGCTGGGCAGATGTGCCCAGGCTCAGCTGGCAGTGGCTGTCTAACTTGTAAGGCCTGAGAACTCGTGGCTTTGCAGCAGGGGGTGGTGGGGGCGCGCTGACATACCCCTGTGTAGCATGAATGAGGAATTTGTTAGCAAAGAAATGTAGCTAAACCTTTCTCTCCATACCAGAGGGGAGAAGTTACCAATTTAATAAAAGTCTTAAAAGATACAACCTGAGAGGTTAAGTGAGTTGCCCCAGGCTACATGACTAGTTATAATGGGAGAAATAACCAAATACTGACTCTCTAGTATTCTTTCTACCCCAGTCACTTGTTAACATTTTCCTTTTAATCAGTGTTTATGGTTTCTTTCTCCTTTTCCCCCCTTTTCCTATTATGATCCTTTCTGGAATATGTAGTCAGCTACTTTATACTTAAGGATCAGAAAATGCAGTAACATGTGCTATTTTGAGAAATAACTTTGTATCTTTTAAAGACAGAAAACAAGCAAACAGGCAAGCACACAGTGAGTCTGGTGATTTCTTCTGATAGTGAGTAGACTTGTAGACACCGAGTTCTAAGGATTTCCTTCTTCTGCCGAATTCCTACCTCCTTCTCCTAGGACATAAAAACTCTTGAGCTCTGTAAGTTGGCATTAAAAATAAAGAGAAATCAAGTTTTAATTAAGCAGCGGCACTGTATGTAAATACCTCTACCTGGATGCTCACTCCTCTGGTGAGTGTGTCATGTGGAGGATTGGACAAAGGGGGTTGGGTGGGGATCGCAGCCCTGCCGCCAACTGGCCTCAGGATGCTTTGGTCCCATCTGTGAAATGGAAGCAGAACAGCATGACGCAATAAATAGAGAAGTTCAGTTTGTGAAATCTAGTTGAACCGTTCTCTTCCTGGAGAGACTCAAGTGGAGTGCGAATCCTTGATTACTAGGGCTCCAGCCTGGTCTTTGTAAAAGTGTACATGTGATCAGTCGAGCGTGCACATCTCAGAAGCTATGGACAGTGTTCTCATTCCTGTTATTTCTAGTGTTTTGATTAGGTTTTATATCTTTATATTTCATTTGGAAATACGGGAAGCTAGGCAGCATAATAAACATCATGGCACTGCCTATTCCTGGACTTGGGCACAGTCTGAGCGTGAGGAACCACGGGGAAGGGTGTTTCTACGTGACTGTTCGCTGTCAAGAGCTGGTTGTTACTGCGGCTTTTCCTCCCCAGCCCCACTGTTGGGAAGCATCCATGCAGCAGACATTGTGAGCTCCTGGGGTGTGCATGTGGCCTGGCTTTTGTGGATCCCTAAGCACTTCGTGGAGGGCACTTCCAGAGCTGGTGTTGGGGTCAACTGAGAGACCAGTGGGTAGACAGGCTCACCACATGCTGCAGAAGCTGACAACCTGCAGCTGTGGTGGTTGTTAACATCCACGAGTCCTTCCTGACAGCACCTCCTGAGTCACAGACAGTCATGCAATACGCGAAGTACATCTCCAATAAAAAGGTCGCGTATTACCTAAACACATGGTGTTTACTACGAGGTTTTTTGATGTTAATAGAATGAATGTGAGCAGTGGATTGTTTATATGGGTAAATTCTTAGTGTGCATGAATGCTTTAATAATGTGTTCTTAGTTAACTATGGCATGGTTAAATGTGTAAGCAGCTGGTCAAGTAAGGCTGCTGTGACAGAAAGACTGTAGTATGGCAGCTTAAAGAACAGAAGTTTTCCCCTCTCATGTAACTGTTCAAGGGGATGTCTAGGCTGGTGACTCTGCTCCACAAGGTGGTCCAGGGTCCACGCTCCTTCCAGATGCTGCCCTGCACTCCCTGGGGCACTGCTGTCCTTTGTTGGTGGCTACCATGCCTGTGTTGCAGCTGGTGGGAAAAGAGCCTAGACGAGAGTGGCCATAATGTGCTTGATTTATGTGGTTTACTCAAGGACACAAGCTTGAAAACGGGGGCAGTAGGATCTGGTGAACAACTGCCAGCACCCCGCAGCTGGCATAGTGAACGGGAATGAGAAGAAGAAGGTTGGTTATGCTCTGAAGTGTTACCTTTTTCTCTTAAAACAGATTTAATATCCACATTGATCTTCTGTGGAGATGTGAGAGCCTGTGGTCCTAGGCTGGCTGTCCTGTTCATCTCGAGACAGCATTTGTATCCCTTGGCCAACATTTAGGCTGCGGTTCAACCATTGCATTTCATGTCCACGTAGTTATCTTACACTGTGTAGAACATTTGTGATAGAATTCTGTTCTGCGGTTCTGTGTTAAAATTTAGACCATCAGAACTGCTTTGAACACGTCTGCACACGTGCCATTTTACTCTTGAATTTAGAGAAATAGACATTATCATGCTTTAAAACATTGACAGTCCTTAAAACAGCTTTTCTAATCACTGTTTGAAGAAATGAACTCACTAATGCTTGAACTAGTTCTATTGTTATTGTATCTCTTCAATTTTTGTAAGTTACAGAATTTCTAAGTAAAAGTGTTTATTTAAAATAGAGATTTGGGGTGGGAGGGGTGCAATGTCTCCTTTACTTTTAAAATAAAATGCTGATGCTTCAGAGAACTTTACTTTGGGAGAATTTTAAATTTTAGTAGTTTGCTGCAGAGGTCTCCCTTTTATTAGTGACTCAGATGTGAAGTCTTACTTGTTGCTGCTTATTTTCTGTTATAAACACACATACGCATACTTCATTTCCTTTACTTCCAGTCATATGCTTGTCTAAGTTATTGTGTTTTCTTTAATACTGTGAGTGTAATTAAAAGATTTTCCTGTCGTCGTGTATTTGATTTGTCAACCCCTCTCTCAAGTCTGAGGAGGGACTGTCTTAAGTGCCCCTTCACACCTTCTTGGTTTTTCATAGCACTTGCTGGGTTTTGGAAACAGAAGTTCATCTGCAGCCACTTCTGGAAGCAGTTGGTTGCTCAAAATTGCACTAGATCTGTAGGTCCAACTTCCCTGCAGGTAGAGGCTGTCCCAACAAGGGGCTTAGCATGAGAATAAGGCATGGGCCAGGGACTCATACTGCAGAGGGGGGTCCAGAGCCACAGTGTGGTCCCAGTGTCTGTCTGGGAGGCCTCAGGCCCCCTTAGCTGGACAGACACTGACCTCACAGCCAACACTGGCTCTTCAAGCCCTTGGCCCAACCCCTTAGCTCCTAAAATTGTTAGGGTTTCCTGGGCTGGGATTTTTAGGTCTAAACTAAAATGTCCTAATGTGAGCTCACAGGGTTCTTTATGTAAAGTAAAAACAAACAAAAATCAACCGTGGAAATAATTTAAAGCAATTAGTGGTGTCTCGTTTTAGGCATTGCCCTTTGGTTTTTAATTAAAAGCCTTAGATACGAAAACATGTGCCCCCAGTAAGTGGAGGTGCAGGTTACCAGGCTCACCTGTACACGTTCTGCCAGGTGCAGCAGCAAGCAGCTGAGAAGCAGGCAGCTCTGTCCCTGCTTGTGGCCAGCACAGCCTACCTGTCCCAACAGGAGGTGCTGCCACCTGCTGCCGTGATGAGCACCTTCCAGGCTGCAACCCTTCTGCCTTTAAATTGCCTTCATTAGACAATAGTTAGGGACTTAGGAGGGAATCAGGGTGGGACAGGGATGGGATGGAGGTGGACACAGAGATGATGACAGCTGCGGGGAGCTGGTGAGCTCAGATTCTCCATAAAGATGTTTGTAAAAATTGAAGACATGGTAGTTCAGAAGAATGTGAGGACAAACTACAGACTGGGAGAAAAGATTTGCGAAAGACATATCTGATAAAGGACTGTTACTAAAATATTCAAAGAACTCTCAAAATTCGTCAATAAGGAAATGAACAGTTCAATTAAAATATGGACAAAGGACCTGGACACACACCTCATACAGATGGCAGATAGTCATGTGAAAAGATGACATCACTCAGCATCTGGGAAACGCAAATCAAAACCACACTGAGATACCATCTCACTCCAGTTAGGGTGGCTAACATCCAAAAGACTGAGAATGATAAGTGCTGGAGAGGTTGTAGAGAAAAAGGAACTCTCATACATTGTTGGTGGGACTGCAAAATGGTGCAGCCTTTATGGAAAATGATATGGAGGTTCCTCAGACAATTACAAATAGATCTACCATATGACCCAGTGATTACACTGCTGGGAATATACCCAGAGGAATGGAAATCATCATGCCGAAGGGATAGCTGTACTCCAGTGTTTATTGCAGCTCTATTTACAATAGCCAAGAGCTGGAACCAGCCCAAATGTCAATCATCAGATGAGTGAATAAGGAAACTGTGGTATATCTACACAATGAAATACTACTCTGCTACAAAAAAAGAACAAACAACACAATACTACCATTAGCAACAACATGGATGGACTTAGAGAAAATTATATTAAATGAAACAAGTCAGGCACAGAAAGAGAAATACCATATGTTCTCACTTATTTGTGGGAGCTAAAAATAAACACACAAATAAAGGGTGGGGAGTGGTGAAGAAGATAGAATAACCACAAAAATTCCTTGAACTATTTAAGTCAAGTGAACAGATACAATGTGGGGGGGATGGGCGGGGATGGAGAGGAACAGGTAAAGGGACATGAAAATCAAGTACAATGTATTTTGAGAAGTAAAATTTAAAAAAAAAATTCTCCACATCACATGTCTTCAAGGAAATGCAAATTAAAGCAACAGACATCTGTTAGAATGGCTAAAATCCAAAGCACCAACACCACGAAATGCTGGTGAGCATTTGGGGCAACAGGAACTCTCTCATTCATTGCTGGTGGGAATTGTACAAAATGGTGCAGCCACTGTGGAGGACAGTTTGGTAGTTGCTTACAAAAATAAGCATACTCTTACCATGCAATCCAGCAGTCATGCTCCTTGGTATTTACCTAGATTAGTTGAAAACTTCTGTCCATGTAATAACCGGCACATAGATGTGTCTAGCAGCTTTATACATAATTACCAAAACTTGGAAGCAACCAAGATGCTCTTCAGTGGGAGAATGGATAAACTGTGACATATCCAGATGAGGAATATGATTCAGCCTTAAAATAAATGAGCTCTGAAGTCATGAAAGGACACAGGGGAACCTTAAATGTATATTATCAAGTGAAAGAAGCCTCTCTGAAAAGGCTACATACTATAGGATTCCAACTACATGACATTCTGGAAAAGGCAAAACTAGGGGGACAGCAAAAAGATCAGGGGTTGGCAGAGGTCACGAGGAGGGAGGGGTGAACAGGTGGGGCACGGGATTTTTAGGACAGTGAAACCACGCTGTACGATACTGCAGTGATAGATACATGTATAGTGTCCAACAGCAAGGGTGAACCCTGACATAAACCGTGGACTTGGGTGATAATGACGTGTCAGTGTGGCTTCAAAAGTTGAAACAAACGCACCCTCTGGTGGCAGGGTGGTATGTCGGGGGAGAGGATATATGGGAAATCGCTCGACCTTCTGATCAATTTTGCTTTGAACCTAAAATTGCTCTAAAAAATAAAGTGCATTTAGAAGGAAACAAAAATTATAGTGCTGGCCAGATAAAATCTGTGCATGAGGGTGTGGCCTGTGTTGTTCTGTGTCCAAGTTTTCCCTGTTAAGATACACATATCTAAATTATTCAGAATTTAAACCTTAGCATTAATAATCCACCAAGAAGTTAATCACAGAATCAGCGAGCTTGAGAGGTGACAAGCCTGCTAAGACCTGTTGTCCTGACTTCTCATCTTTCAGGCGAACTCATGTCCCTGGTTGTGCAGCCAGCAAGCAGCAGAGCAGTGGCCAGGGATGAGGGTGGTATGGCAGGTAGAAATTAGACCTCCCTCCACTTCGCTCAGGGTTGGCAGGGGTGATCTTTTAACCAGTTTTTCTTATTTTAAGGAGCTGGTCCATTCTTTGGTCCTGGGGATCCCTACCAGGACAAGGAACACCATGGTCCCTGGTGGGGCCATTTCCTGATGGGGCTCCTCAGAAGTCAGGGGTCTCCTCTTTCCCTGCAGAAAATCCTGGATCCAAATCCAGGCTGTTTGTAAACGCTCCTGTTCAACATGCCTTTGCTGAGATAGGAGGTGGTCGGGCCCAAGTGCAATTTCATTACTGAGTACACTGATTTAGATTTGTCTGTAAGCAGTTAAACATCATTCTGCAATGCCTGCAATCAAATTCACTTGCTTTTAAGTGCTGATGCTTTGTTAACTTTAAAATTATATGTGGATATTTATTTACTTGTAAAGATTAAACAGGAATTTGGGTTCAAAGATTTGTGAAAACGCTGAAGTTCAAACATTTACATCTATACTTAAATATATACATGGCACAGGTGGAAATATTTAAAGCTCCAGGATTTATATTAAACACTTTTCTTGATTTTTGTAATATCCATTTGTAGTATTCTCAGTTGATTAATAGGTATCCAAGGGCTTAAGTTTTGAGGGATGCCTAAATACACTGAACAAAGCTCTTTACTTCAAGTTGTTATCACAACTAAATGTAGTTGACAGTGCGTGCTCTACAAATATTGAATAATATATGCAAAACATAAAAATCCTTTAACATGCAGATGTAGGTAATGTATCAAACCATGGAAGTAGAATTAGTGTTTTATGTTATCTGAAAAGACAAAATTTTAAACAGCTAAAGGTTTTGTAATTTTCCAGTCTTCCACTTATTTGCCCTGATGTGGAAGTTTGACAGCTGCTAATTGAGGGCGGCAGAAGAGAAAGACCACAGAGTTGCCAGGCGTTGACCGTGTCAGGCTGGGGAAGGAGCTTGGCTGGGGCACAGGCAGTGACAGGCAGGGACACAAGGAAGGCCCCGTGAGTGCATGTTCCAGCCAATCTGAAAGGTAAACATATATCCCAGAAAGAAGCTGTCTTTTTTCTATGGAAAACCCAAACTCTTTAATTTGGGACGTGCCTCTTTATGTAAGAGTTCTTACTCCCAGAAAGCCACTGTGGATGTGGAAACATTATTTTTGTAATGCATAAATCATTTTAAATTTATTTCTAATCTTCTCCTTTTCCTCACAATCTTACATTAATCTCTAATAATTTTCCACAAATATATGCAAATCTTAGAAAAATATAATGTTTTATTATAGTTGTTTTAAGCTCTATTATTATTATTACTTAAAAATCTCATTTGATTTTTCAGTTTTACTCCTAACAATTTTGTCAGCATATCTCAGACTTTTAAATTTCACAGTGGAATTTTCAACGTGATCAGCCCAAATACTGATGCTACCTGCTATGCTTTCCTGTTGAAGCTCCTGTATAAAAACTGCTTCCTCACTTATGCAGTCTTGGTTCAAAAATCTTTGAACCCACTGAAATTTCACCCAGCCTTCTAAAATTTTTGTATGACCATTTAATTTTAGTGTTGTTCATTAATTCTGCAGACATTTTTCAGAGTAAGTTTATTGCTGCATTGGGGGATGGGGGGTTGTCCTCTGTGTCAGGAACCTACAGTTTGCAGGGCAGCGTCACTCTCGTCATCTGAGCCGAGCTTCACATCTGCCATGTTATACCCATGACTGGAGCAGCACTGGCTGGTGCAGGCTCTGCCCTTACCACTGAGATGCCTCAAGCAGCAGAGGGGACCAGAACTCCTCTCAGTCACAATTGTGCATGTTTAACTGCATGGTGCATTTGTAAGGGAGGCAGAGGAAGGATGTCAAAGGCAAGGAGGAGGCAGTTTCTGTCCTCAGTGCTTCAGCAGCAGGAGGGCTCAGATTTCTGTGCGTGGTGAGTCCTCATTCAAACGGGCTTTAGCGATGAGGGTGGTTTGTTGGGCCTCTGGGAAGGGTTGTAACCCCCATCTAAGAGATCACCTCTCTGTGGACTTGTGGTGAGGGCTTCCTGCTGGCATGGGGACCCCATGGGGGAGTGGTGGCATCGGGAACACTCCCTGAGTGGTCAGCAACTGAGCACAGAGCCGTTCAGGTGTCAGGTGTGGCCAAGCGCTGCCATTGGGTCCTGGACCTTCCCCCAGGTTTTCCTTCTGTGATGTGTGCCTTGTCACAGCCAACTCTGGGCCCTGGGGGTGGCGGGGGAGCCAATGGGGCCATGCTCCACACCAGGCCCTGCGGCCAGGAGAATTGGGCCTGGGTCACCTGCAGACTGTGGGAAAGCGAAAGGAATGGGAATTGCTGGGCGACTCCGAGAGGCCGTGGTGGGTCCGTATGCAGACTGTGGGTAGGAATCTGGTGGAATGAGGACTGTCGGTGTGGTCAAAGGGATGAAATTGTCGCTGGACACACTTAGAGTGGGTTGCTCTGAAATGACCCTTCTCACTTTCCTTTCATCCTAGAAGCCACTTATAGAGTGGGCGATGGGGAATGGGTTGTTGGATCAAGAGATTCTATCATCAGAGAGGAGGATCCATCATTGCAATGTGCAGGGATTTTAATCAAACTGAGCTGGACATCCTGGACTTCTCTCCCTCGGGGAGAGCAGAGGCCATGGGACCAGGATAGTCCTGTCTCCGTCAGTTCAGGCCACTAAAGCAAGGTACCACTGACCAGGCGCTTATGGACAGCTGTTTATTTTTCACAGCTGAGGCTGTCAGTCTGAGATCGGTATGCCCACACGGCTGGGCTCTCTTCCCTGTGTAGGCATCTAGCTTCTCAGTGCCCTCATGGAGGAAGGGGCAAGATGCTGTTTTGTGAGGGCGCTGACCTTCATGACCTCATCACCTCCCGAAGGCCCCACCTCCTAACACCATCTCACTGGGGGTGAGGACTTCAATATATTAATTTGGATGGAGGGTGCACAGACATTCAGCCCATAACAGTTCCTCCACGGACAGAGTCTACTTCTGGACATGAGTGAGAGGTCACCTTGGACACCTGGCATGGCCCTGCTGCAAACCTGCACTCCTGTTCAGGGCTGGATGAGCTGCCTGCAGGTCAGAACACGGGGCTTCAGTGCTGAGTGGGAGTGCTGTCTTGACAGACATGTCTACCAGATACTCTGACACCCTTGGCTTCCTGTGCAGAGTGTCAGGCAAAGAGGGGCTTGGAACAGACTTGAGCATAGCCAGCCAGACTATCCACAGTGGGGCAGACCCTCCAGCATCACAGCCCACCTGTGACCATGTGGTGTCCACATGTGACCCTGGACTTTGAGCCTTTGTATCGTTCAGAAGTCAGATAGAAAGGTCAGTGTTGGCGCTCTTCTTTATAGCGAAGGTTCCCTCAACCCCCACCCACTCAACCAGACCGCGTCTAGTGAAGCCCTTGCGGTGTGTCAGTGTTGTATTCAAAGTGTTGTATTTTGTGTGGAAGTGTAGGAATAGCATGATCCCACCAAGTTAGAATATTTATTTCTTTTCAGAAAGCCACTGAAGAAGTTTCTAGGTTTCCTCCTGACTTGTAGATGGGACCTAAGAGGTGGAGGACGGGCTTGCTTGTTAGAAAGCACTGGGTGAGAGTGGCTATGATCGTTCATGGAGCGACTGTTCATATTAGTACAAATCGGGTGCCTTGAGATCAATTCAGGGCAAGGTGGGTGTGTCTGTGAGCTGTCAATCACAGGAAGGGCCGTTTCTCTGCTGGTGGCGAGTGTGTTTGGAGAAGTGATTTTGTTCTGACTCTGATGGAAAAGGGAGAATGGCGTTTGCGTGATTGTTCAAGATTCACTTAGCTGGCGTCTGCATCCTCCTGTGACTGTTTTCTCCTCGCAGTCTGCGTGTAACAAGGAGTCATTTCTGTCATCAGCACCAGCAGCTCTTCTCCTGACACCTGCTCTTCTTAGGCCCTGGGGCTGAGGTGGAAGATGCGCCGTGTCTTGTGGGGCTTCCGGACCAGGTGGGGGTGGCTGGTGGGGACGGGAAGGAGCCTTCCCAGTAAAATCGTTTGCAGATTCCATGACTGCCCTCGCCCCCTCCCTTCCGTCTGATTTTCCCCTCATGTAACATCATTTGGGTGTCGTCATTTAATTGGCAGCATGGTTTCCTCCTGGTGGTGGGTAAATTAGTGGTATATTTGTGTGGATGGTAAGATTAGGTTTGGTGAATCCAGTACACAGATGGAGAGGAGGGAAGAGTGCTCCCCGGGAGGAAGAAACAGGCTCGGCAGGGACATATGAGCCAGCAGATGCGGATGGAGGCATTGGCAGAGCCCGGCTGAGCGTGTTCCCGTGGGATCCGCCACCCGCAACATTCGACCCCCCTGCCAGACCCGAACTTCCATGTTCTTCTTTTAAAATCCCCAAGAGGAGGAAAAGCCTCTGATGGTAGTGAATTATTTCCAGTAAGCATCCAGTGAGGTGTTCTGGACAACTCTCTTTCTACAGTGGTGGAAGACACAGACCTGGGAAAGGCAGTCTCCATGGAGCTCTGCTTGAGGGTTAGGGTCTGCACAGAGCTGGCATCTGTGCCCCCCTTTGGATGCAGGACGCTGGAGCTGTGCCATGAGGTCACCTGAGGTCCAGGTCTGGTCAGGGGCAGGCTCATGCCTTGGGAGCATCATCATCGGGGAGCTCCCAGATTCTTAAGTGTGGGAGGTAAATACGGCTTCCAAATTATGGCGAGGGCCTTGCACATACTGTAACCTACCGATTCAAAGACCTGGGGTGCTGCCTGAGTTCACTTCTGGGAGAAAGTCTGTCTTTGGGGGCCAGTGGGGATACTTTCCATTGGCAGAAAATAATTGTGGCTTGTTTCCTTTTTTGTCTTAGTTGCCAAAAAACCGTGAAGCCATAGTCAGATCACCCTGCTGGAGAAATTGCCCATCCCAAGTGCACCTGCTTCTTTCTGTTTCTTGTATTTCTCTCCCATTGAGTTGCTGATTCACTATAATTTGTATTAACTTCAAATTTGAGTTTGCTTCATATTCTCTTAGTAAATGGATAAGCTTGAGTTCCTTGTTTAACCAAACTGCTAGGGGCGTCCTGACAGATGTGGCAGAACAGGTACAGAGAGGTGTGCAGACCCAGTGTTCCTAAACATTGCTCGCAGTGTACCAGTTCCCGTGGTTGCTCTTCCCCGTGCACATGCTTGTCGTGAGGCTGCGGCCCTGTTCACTGCAACATCACGAGATCCTTGAAAATGTGCTTTAAGCTGAAGCATGATTTGTGGTTTGGGGATGTGCAGCTGGTTTCAAATAGGAATAAGGGACAGTTATTGAGTGAGTTACGCCTGGCACTTCTACATGCAAGAAATAGAATGCTGTGTTTAAAAATCTGTTTATTAAAAGTAAGCTATCCCTGACTCCCTCCTGCTTTAAGTTAAATCTTTTAAAAAGTCTACAAATATATTTTTAAATAAAATATAAAGTGGGAACAGAGAACTTAGAGCCCAACTTGCCTACCTCCGCTGGACTCCTTGAGACACCTCTGCAGAAACTTGGCCCTCCTGGGCCTGTCCTCCTCCCTGGCCTTTCCACCTGCTTGGACTGTCCTCCTTGGAACACCAGCTGAAAACCACTGAAGGATCCGGACCACCCATTTGACAGATGTGCATGCTGAGGCCAGGCACAGAAAGTGAACTGATCCAAAGTTACACAGTGACAGACCCAGTACTGATGCCCATGTTTCCCATCTCCCAAACTGCTGGCTTGTGGCTGAATGGGTGAGAATAAATGATCCAAGGAAAGCAGGTCTGTGGAGGCCATTGAGCTTGGAAGATTTCCCTGAGTCCCTGTCTTGCACTGGTCAGCTCCGTCAAGCCTCCCTGGAGGATGGGGTGGGGCGCCCATCCCAGTAACAGGCAGGCCAGAGAGAAGAGAGGGAAATAGACCCCATCATACCAGTGTTCTCAGGACAACCACCCAGTTTCCTTTTGACCTTAGAGGTGGAAACCATTGCACTGGGTAGCTGTCTCCTGTGCCTCTCTCCACCCCCAAGTTAAGGAATCTGATTCTGAGCATAAACATATTCTTAAGGTCACAGCTTTTACAGCTAAAAACTACATAGGTGGCCCATTAATTTTGTGTTAGTCCAGTGTCAGTAGATCCCAGGAGTTTTTTTTTTTATTGATGGCTAGTGTTTACCATGGCATATGGAGAAGAGTGAAATGTTACCTATTATGTTGAAATCTGATGGTAAACATTGCAGTGTGATTCCTGGGAGAATGCTTGTGGCTTTGAGGGCTAAGTTCTTATTTTTAGATATTCTGACATCTTTTAAAGCTTCTTTCACCCAAAATCAGCCTGTGTTTAAAAGCCAGTCTTGGAGTACATAGGAGGAGAGGGATATACTTCAGCTGAGTAAATAGTAACTATGCATATGTTAAAAATATCAGCCAAAAACTATCCCAAATGTTAACTTGTCTGTTTTGCATTTTATATCCATTTGTGGTTATTCTTTCAATATTAAGATATTAAAATATTTTGTGATAATTTTGATTATGGGAAAATTACTGTTAAAACTCAGCTGCTTCTATAACACTTTATGAACTAATGGATTACATTATTAGTTAATTCTTCCTGAGTCATTTTGCATAGTAACATAGTTAATGTTTATCTCTTTGCCAGAAATAATTTTTTTTCAGATCAGAAACCTGAAATAAAATATTCCCTTCCATTAAATGATATTTCACTATGTGACAACCAATTTGTGAATATGAGAAAAAAGATTATTTTGTATCTTTTGGGATAATTCTTGCTTAATAGTGATAATGCTAAATGGTAAAAGTATGGAGCAACTTGTTTCTTTGAAAATTGGCATTTGCATGTTCACCATGTGGAAACTGGTGAGAACGTGTATGTAAAAAAATTAAATTGTATTTCATTTGTATAAAAAGAAGACATTGAAAAACCCCTTCTTGGTTTTTGCTACCTCTGTGGTTGCTTAGCTACAGAAATGAGGTCATCACGAGCACTTAGAATCTTGTCTCCTGCACTTCCACAATCGGAAGAAATACTCCCACACAAGCTCAGCAGTCTAAAATCCTGATATTTAGACTCCTAAGTATTGGGTCCAGCGGAATAGATTATCATCTGTGTATGTGAGGAGTGTTAGCATTTATTATGTGGGCGTCCTCAGAGCCCAGATGCCAGCTGCTTGGAGCAAGGGGCCGGGGCCAAGTGCAGGAGAACCATCCATCCCAGGAGTGATGAGAAAAAGAAAACGCCAGCAACAGAGAAGTGAGGTCTGGTGTTACGGAGCCAGGAGGATGCCAGCTGAAGGGATGCCTCAAGGCAACCCCTGGCTCTCTGGGTCCCTACGAGTGAGCCACTGTCTTCAGGGACGAGGACCACTGCCTGGGAACTTCAGAACTCTCTGGTGGGTGTGGACAGAGCTACCCCATGGGGATGCTGTACAGAGTCATTGGATAAAGACAGGAAAGATGCTCAGAACTATTCCTGACACAAAGAGCACTGCGTCGGTGTGGCTGACACCGTGGTGATTGCTGAGTGCCATCTCGGTGGGAGCACTTGCTCTGTTCAGTTTAGCTGGGCTAGTCGGGGGGGGCGGGGTTTGCCATACCTTAAACAAATGCCACATTGAATGAAAACTCAGGTTTAGTAAGCACATAGGGTGAGATGAATCTTAGGAAAGGGAGTTGCCATAAGCTTTCTGTCAATACACTCTCCTGGTTAGAATGTTGAAGGAAACCGTGTAGTTCATTAGGGTTGGCAGTTTTCTATGGTGGGAATCAAATATCATCTCTCAGTGTCTGAGACAGTTAGAACCTCCCGTCCACTCTGGTGTAGCTAATATTCATGTTACACCTGCCCGTAGGCAGAAAACAGGCGTTCCCGGGGAACTGGCTCATTTTTATGTTTTCTTATTAAATGTTTAGAAATTTAAGGTTTCTGTGTATCCTACATCCAAATTTGTGTATTTCTGAGGTTGTATGCTTTTCAGACACTTATTTTTCTGCTTTCAGGATCTACGTGGTGTGCCACTCAGCTGCAGCTTCTGGGACAGGCTAGAGGGATGGTGAAGTCCTGTCTTCATGATCAGTGTTTGCAGATGCAGATGCCTTTTTGTATAAAATTTTGTCTTTCTTGAAAGTTCCGATTAAGTCCTTTTACTTAACTCGACTTTTTAAATTATCATGGAAATGAATTTGTGGTTATATCAAGAGTCAATGTGGGTTTTTTGTGTTTGGTTTCCTGTGATGAATAATGTAAATATTTGCATGAATGCTGACGTTGCAGGTGGTGGTCATTTTCAGCTTTTCATTTCCTTGGTCGTTATATGTAATGACTTTCATGTTAAGGTGGGAAAGGCATATAAAGTGTGGACTACAGGCCATGGTGTGGTGCAGTCTGTGGCTTACGGTGAAGATTAATTTTGCGTTTGTCTTAACGTTTGGTTGAAGCCCCTGCACAGGTGTCTGTTGCTTCTCGGTATAATGAGTGGAGACTTCTATTCTCAAGGGAAACATATACAAACCCACACAGAAAAAAATTAAAAACTAATCTTTTAGCTTACATAAGGTTCAACAAATTTAGTTTGCAAAGTTTAACTTTTTAAGTCATTAATTCAGCAGTTTAAGTTTAAATATAGTCATCCCTCAGTATCCAAGGATGATTGGTTCCAGGACCCCCACAGATACCAAAGTCCACAGATGCTCAAGTTTTGCAGTGGCCCTGCAGAGCCCATGGGTATGAAATGTTGGCCCTCCATGATACATGAGTTCTGCATTCCTCATGTTTCTGTCCAAGAGATGTGGAACCTGCCCGCATATACAGAAGGCCATCTGTATCTGCTGAAAAAAATCTGTGTATAAGTGGATCTGCACAATTCAAACCCAGGTTATTCAAGGATCAGCTGTATTTATTTTGTTTAAAAGGAATCACAAATTCTTCACTCAGTGACTAAAAATGTAATATTAATTTAGGTATATTGCTCCTGAAGGAAAAACAGCCAATATTCACAAAGTATTGAATACATATACTTAAAATGTATAGTGTAGGACTCTCGAAATACACATGCTTTTAGCATATAACTTCGTGAGCAGCTTGTAAGATTATGCAGTTTAAAGTACTGCACCACTGCAGATACATATGCAGAGTGTGTACTTTTGTAAATATTGAGTGCTTTTCTCCCTGTCCTTAGATAAGACAGCAGCACTTTAATATAAAGACTTAATGTATTTTGTATATATAGAATAGTATAGTGACACTTTTTTCTTCCAGGATTAGAAGTCAACTTTAAGAAAAACATTTTAACCTTGTAAATGTAATTTACCTTAATAATATGCCTCTAGGACAAAAACAGAACAAAACAGAAACAAGAAACCCAAGTGTTTGTGAACTGTGTTTTAAAATTTTCAACACTGCATACCTTAGCACGGTAAACACTTAAAAACACAGAATGCAGAAGAGCCCATTAAGTGCATTTGGTAGGAAAGCACCAGGAAAAAAGCAGCCTGTGGGTTATCCTGATGTGTCTACCATTCTGATGGATGTGACCCAAAGGTGGTCGCACTTAAACTGCAGGGCCCAAGAGGAAGCCCAGGGACACCAGACAGGGATGTGCACTGCCCTCTACTAAGTGGGGCAAGGCAGGTAGCACGTGCAACAGAAAGTAGAGATACTGAAAGATATTGACCCACATTGTGTGGAACACAGGTTAAAACCACGTTTAATTTGTTCTTACAGTTTCAAAAAAGGAATAGTAGCTAACATACAAGTTCTTAAACATGTTGTAATTTTTAAAGTAGTTATGTGTGTGTCTCTGTCTCTATCTCCATCTCCAGTCTGGTCCTCCCTGTAAGGAGGTTGAAAGGGATATTGTTAACATAATTTTGTTGATGATGTAGCAGAACCTACAGAGGTCTAATTCCTTGGAGAAGATAACTTACAGGGTAGGAGGCTGGGTAGGCATCAGAATCCGTCTTTCCACTCTACCACATTTCTCTAAAGAATCTGTAGTTCTAAGTCTTTATGAAATAGGGAAAATTAAGAACCTGAAAGGTGATTTTCTTTTAAAAAAGTAAGTGTGATTTTTTTTTTCTTTTTACTTTTCTGTGCTTAAACAGCATTGTGTAGGATAAAGCATAGTAGCACATTGGTTTGGAAAAAATATTATTTTACATTGAGTCTAATATTAAGGTTGTTTGGTAACAGAATTTTTCCTTTTAAAAAATGAGGGCGTGATTTTTTCTCATATGTAACTCTTTGTTAAATCTGCCAGCCCCCATTGGCTACATCATCTAACTCAGTCCGCAGCAGCTAAAGATGTCACAACCCAGTTAACAAATAGGCCCATACACATACGCACACAGGAGTGCTGCAGAGTGCCATACGAGGCCCGATTGTGATTGCAACCACGTGGAAAAGTACTGGTAATGATTTCGTTATTGATGAAGCTGTGGTGCCTGTTGCTGTATACCGCCTACTGGTGGCTGGCTGGGCAACGTCCGCACTGCAGGGTGAGCAGAATGCACTGAGAAAGTCACCCGTAGGCAGATGCTTCTGCCCCCAAACAATGGACCATAGAACCGCTGTGTGTGTGTTGAGAGTGGTGATAAAGATTTAAGTGTGTCTTAAACTTCCTGAACAAAGCAAGTTGGTGTTGAGAGTGTGTCTAGGAGGCTAGTAGATGTAACTAGGCTGCAGTGAACATCCAAGAGAAAATACCAGGTTTGGGTGAGACAGATGTGAGGAAAACGGGTGGGAAGACCCGTGTGTCTTGTGCCCACTTGACCAAGGGGCATCCCGGCCACTTCTCACCAGTGTCTTGGAATTCTCAGAATGCAGACGACAAGTCCACGTAGATGGCGTTGGTCATTGCAGAAGGTTTGATCAGGCAGCCTTAAATAATAATGTGAACTACCTGCACAGGTACCTGGGGCATGTGGAGAGCTTCAGCTGTTATTAACCTCCCACTGAGATGTGATTGCTTGCTTTTTCTTTGGTGTTTTCTCCTTTGGCTTCCAGACTTTTGTCTGCATTACAATAGAAGAGGTTTTATTCAATGTATCCTTTTTTTAAATTTTAAAAAAAAGGCTTACTTTTAATTGTACATTTTTGGGGGGTACAGTGTGTTGTTTCAATACACGCATATACTGCACAATGCCCAGCACCTAAAAATTTATCTTTGTGTGTGTGTGTGTGTGTGTGTGTGTGTGTGTGTGTGTGTGTGTGTGTGTGTGTGTGTGTGTGTGTGTGTGTGTGTGTGTGTGGTGATTATGGTCAAGATCCTCTTTTCTAGCTGTTTAGAAATATATGATATATTGTTATTACCTATAGTGAGCCTGGAACACCAGAACTCATTCTTCTTGTCTACCTGTAACTTTGTAGCCATTAATCCACCTCTTCCCTCCCCACAGCCCCTTCCCAGCCTTCGGTGACAGTTATTCTACTCTCTGCTCTTGCTCATCAGGCTCCACTGTTTAAGGCACCAGCATCCCCTTGGTTGGCTCTGACACTTGGTGGTTCCGCTGTGCTGCATGCCCAGCCTGCCCCGTGTCATCGCAAAGCAGAGTAGAGTTCTGCAAACCAGTGGGAAGAGTCTGAGAGAGGGGAAGGCACTGTTTGTGCACCTACGGTGATGTTCCTACATGTATGTCCAGGTTACCTGGGAAGTCTATGAAGGAAGGCAGTTAAGTGAAACCAGTGATCTTAAAAAGCCAGCCCTTGTGAGACTACAACAGAGAGCAGGGTCTTGGAGACAGATGCTGGGTGTGGGTCCACGTCTGGTTTCATCCCTGGGCTTCTTTAAACTCCATTTCCTCGTCTCTGAGTTGGGGACAGTGACAGTGAGGCCCCTTTTGGATTCGTGCTGCTGTGGGCAGGGCGGAACGTGTACAGAAGTGACCGAAGTGCTGGAACCAAGGTGAGGATCTTGTGGATGGTAGTTATCGTTAATGCTCTACCGGTCCCGCCAAGAGAGCAATGGCTGCGGACTCACCGTCTGCAAGATGCTTCTGGACGTCGAAGCAGCAGCTTGTGTTGAGTCATCATTGTGGGGCAGACCCAGGCTGGGCCACAGAGCTGGGAGGAAGTGCGTGTCCTGCCGCTGGCAGCCTTCTCTCCTGTTGCTATGAGTTGAAAGCTCCTGCCCCAGGAGGCACTTCTCCTCCAGCTGCAGCAGGATCTGCTGGCATAGCACGTGCAGAAGGGAGCCTGTCTCCACCCTGGGCTCTGTTAACGCTGCAATACTTGTTGATTGTTCTCTCAGGCCACTTTCCGGACCCCTATGAGATGACCCCTCCACCTCCAGCTGATCTTTGCCACTTTCTCCTCCTGTCAAGACGTCTCTGACCTTTTCCTGCTACCTCAGGGCCCGCCTGCTGGCAAGCTGACGGCTGTTTACCTGGTGGTCTGTGGTGACAGTGGACAGCCACCAAGAGTTATCTGACCCTTCTCAGCAGTAAACCATCTGGGTTTTACTGCTCCTGTGGACAACACCTTCCCTCGAGAAGTGAATTTGCTGTAGGCAGACTGTGAGGAGCCCTGGGTTAGCCCTGAGGCATCCACACTCCTACCACAGCCATTGCATTTAGTTGGTGCATAATTGGTGACATTTGAACTGGATTGATTAAGGTCTGCCTTGGATAGAGCCTATCTCGACTGACCATGTTCGTGAGGAATGTCCTTTATCCACTCATGTGACTAGCATGAGCAAGGCTTCTCCCCGAACAGTGGAGCCTGGGCAGGAGGGTAGTGGCGTGCGGAGCCAGGGCGTCTGCTGTGGATGCAGGATCGGTAGAAATGGGCTTGGAGCCCTCCCCTAGACCCACGCAGGAAACCCAGATGAGGGTTGGTAGAGATCCAGCCAGGCCTGGTCTCCCATCTGAGTGAGGGTGGCCTGACACCATGCCTGTTGCCCAGATTTCTGAGTGCAGAGTGAGATCCCATCTGCCAATTTTAACATACAGGTCATTGAGTCACTCGGCATGTAGTGGGAGCAGACTCTGCTTGGTTTGAGTTTCCACCTTCATGGATTGGTGGTGACAGACACCTGTCCTGCTGCTTCCTGTCAGGAGCCATGGCAGTCCAGGGAAGCGCTGGGTGGTGTCCCCGATGCCCCCATGCCTGCTGCTGCTCTTGGACAATCTCCTTCATTTTTCTGAACATCAGACTTTTTATCTGTGGACGAAGATGTCGTCACTTATATCTGAAGGTGTTAATTTGTATGGGAATGCCTGGCCCATGGGGAGAGCTCAGTAATTATGAGTTTTCCTTCAGCTTTCTCTTTGCCAGCCTCTTGGTAAATCCATTTCTGTGGGAGCCACAAGTAAATATAGAGTGAGAAAAAAACTGGTTGACTTCTAGTTTTATGGACAAGCACCATGAGCGTCACACGAAGAAATGGCCTGAGTTTTCTTTGCCTATTTATCAAAATTGGGTTTCACAGGGATCCTGGGAATGAGCTGGTTCATGGGATGGGAGATGGATGTCAGTCAGAGTTTCCAGTTGGGACGGGTTGAAGTAAAAGAACCTATTCATTCCATCCAGGGTGCCCAGGCCAACACAGAAGGAAACATTTAAGAGGCAGAGTTCCTTTGTACCCTATCCCTGTGAAGCTACAGGCACCAGAGGGTTGACCCCAAATGTGGGACAATTGGGTCTGAGTGGCTTCTCAGCATTACTGTGAACAGAGCTGCATCTTATAGTGACACGTACTCCAAGTGGCACAGCCTTGGTCAGCAGTATGCTGTCTCCTGTCTCCAGCTAGCCTCCTTTCCTTAGTTTCCTGCTGCTATAACAGAATGCCACAGACTGGGAGATTTTGTATTTCTTAGTGTTCTGGAGACTGGGAGGTCCAAGAGCATGGTGTGGCACCTGGTGAGGGCCTTCATGCTGTGTCAGGATGTATGGAGGGCAAGTGAGCATGCAGACGGAACAGGGAAGTCAGGCCAAACTCATTCTTTTATCAGGAGCTGCTCCCGTGGTAACTAACCCACACCCACGATAGTGGCATTCACCCATTCCTGAGGGCCCAGGACCTCATCACTTCTTGAAGGTCCCACCTCCCAACACCATCACTGCATTTGAAGTTAAGTTTCAACATGAGTGTTGGCGGGGACATTTGAGCCACAGCACTCACTGATAGCTTTTCTCTTTTCAGAGATGGTGTGTGAGGTGTAACTGCAGTACTGGATTAACCCGTAGTGCCATGAATTAAGAAAACCCAAGGGTCTACATATTTTGCAAATCTTGGCCCTTGTTAACAGGCTCTTCCTGGAGCCATCTGAACCCAAGACTACAGTGGAGCATGCATGTGAGGTGCTCCTCCTCACTGCCACCCAAGGAAGGGGACTTAATTTTAGGTATAATCTCATTATGTGTGGCACATAACCGTCAGCCACTCATCTGTCCATCTGCCCACTGAGTATGTAAGGGACATGCTCTGCGCGTGGCACTCAGCTGGACCCTGCAAGTGGCTCCTCTGCACACAGCGTTCGGTGAGAGCTGTCAACCGCCGAGTGCTGATTCTGCTCAGAGGCTGTGCTAGGTAGTTCCCTGTTAGGTGAGTGCTGTTGGGATCATCCCCTTTTACCTGTTAGGAAATTGAGGGTTAGGGACACTAACTGCAGTATGTGAGTGGGCAGTAGCACTTAGCTGCCATGCAGCATGGTCTGGAGCGGCAGGAGGACGAGGCAGGACCTGACTGCAGAGGCAGGGAAGACTAGGGGGTCTGCAATAGGTGCAGGGATTGTGGGGAAGCTGGAGCCTGAACAAGCTGGTAAGATTTGATATTCTCAGAAAAATACATCTTCAACAGGAACTAGACAAGGATGCCCACTCTCACCACTCCTATTCAACATAGTGTTGGAAGTACTAGCCACAGCAATCAGAGAAGAGAAGGAAATAAAGGGCATCCAGATTGGAAAAGATGAAGTCAAACTGTCCCTGTTTGCAGATGACATGATCCTATATATCGAACAGCCTAAAACCTCTACAAAAAAACTGTTGGAATTGATAAATGATTTCAGCACAGTAGCAGGATACAAAACCAACACACAAAAATCAGTAGCATTTCTTTTCTCCAATAGTGAACATGCAGAAGGAGAAATCAAGAAAGCCTGCCCATTTACAATAGCCACCAAAAAAATAAAATACTTAGGAATTGAGTTAACCAAGGAGGTGAAAAATCTCTATAATGAGAACTACAAACCACTGCTGAGAGAAATGAGAGAGGATACAAGAAGATGGAAAGATATTCCATGCTCTTGGATTGGAAGAATCAACATAGTGAAAATGTCCATACTACCCAAAGTGATATACAAATTCAATGCAATCCCCATCAAAATTCCAAAGACATTTTTCTCAGAAATGGAAAAAACTATTCAGACATTTATATGGAACAATAAAAGACCACGCATAGCCAAAGCAATGCTCAGCAAAAAAAATAAAGCTGGAGGCATAACACTACCTGACTTTAAGCTATACTACAAAGCTATAATAACCAAAACAGTATGGTACTGGCATAAAAACAGACACACTGACCAATGGAATAGAATAGAGAATCCAGAAATCAACCCACACACTTACTGCCATCTGATCTTTGACAAAGGCACCAAGCCTATTCACTGGGGAAGGGACTGCCTCTTCAGCAAATGGTGCCGGGATAACTGGATATCGATATGCAGGAGAATGAAACTAGATCCATACCTCTCACCGTATACTAAAATCAACTCAAAATGGATTAAGGATTTAAATATACACCCTGAGACAATAAAACTTCTTAAAGAAAACATAGGAGAAACACTTCAGGAAATAGGACTGGGCACAGACTTCATGAATACGACCCCAAAAGCACGGGCAACCAAAGGAAAAATAAACAAATGGGATTATATCAAACTAAAAAGCTTCTGCACAGCAAAAGAAACAATTAAAAGAGTTAAAAGACAACCAACAGAGTGGGAGAAAATATTTGCAAAATATACATCTGACAAAGGATTAATATCCAGAATATATAAGGAACTCAAACAACTTTACAAGAAGAAAACAAGCAACCCAATTAAAAAATGGGCAAAAGAGCTAAGTAGGCATTTCTCTAAGGAAGATATACAAATGGCCAACAGACATATGAAAAAATGCTCAACATCACTCAGCATCCGGGAAATGCAAATCAAAACCACATTGAGATACCATCTAACCCCTGTTAGGATGGCTAAAATCCAAAAGACTATGAACGATAAATGCTGGCGAGGCTGCGGAGAAAAAGGAACTCTCATACGTTGTTGGTGGGACTGCAAAATGGTATGGAGGTTCCTCAAACAATTGCAAATAGATCTACCATACGACCCAGCTATCCCACTGTTGGGAATATACCCAGAGGAATGGAAATCATCAAGTCGAAGGTATACCTGTTCCCCAATGTTCATCGCAGCACTCTTTACAATAGCCAAGAGTTGGAACCAGCCCAAATGCCCATCATCAGATGAGTGGATACGGAAAATGTGGTACATCTACACAATGGAATACTACTCAGCCATAAAAACAAATGAAATACTGCCATTTGCAACAACATGGATGGACCTTGAGAGAATTATATTAAGTGAAACAAGTCAGGCACAGAAAGAGAAATACCACATGTTCTCACTTATTGGAGGGAGCTAAAAATTAATATATAAATTCACACACACACACACACACACACACACCCGGGGGGGGGGGGGGAAGAAGATATAACAACCATAATTATTTGAAGTTGATACGACAAGCAAACAGAAAGGACATTGTTGGGGGGATGGGGGGAGGGAGAAGGGAGGGAGGTTTTGGTGATGGGGAGCAATAATCAGCTACAATGTATATCGACAAAATAAAATTTAAAAAAATAAATAAATAAATAAAAATAATTTAAAAAAAAAAAAAGAAAGAAAAATACATCTTCAGTTTCAGGTAATGGCATAGAGTGACTGAACAGGGTAGTGAGCAGACCTGGCCAGGAAGGGTCCCCAAGGAGGGAGTGTGATGGGGGAAGATGGTGAGGGGGGGAGATACTGGCAGTGCCAAGGGGAAGGGCTGGGGGGCACTGAGGTGTGCAGGAGGCAACTCAGATGTGGAAGTGGAGGTGGGAGAGGGAATGCCCTGTGTTGGGAAGAGCACTGAGACCTGGTTCTGGCTCCTAACAGTTGCTTGAAAAGTTCCCTTTTATTGTCTTTTTTTTTTTAATGAAATTTTTTAGTTTATTATTAGCATGTTCATTCTTACAAATCATGATTTTTTTTAGGCCCTCTACCTTGACCTATCACTTCCCAAACCCCAGCCAGTCATTTAGACCTGGTGGCCTGGGGTCAGCGGTCAGGAGTTGTCTGCTACAAAAGCTGAAGCTGTGGGTTAGGTCCACTTTCCTGAGAGAGGTAAACATTGGCTGGTTGCCAGGGGCAAGTGTAATTTGTATCAGATGTGTAGAGAAGAAAACAGACTTAATCTGCTTCCTCTTTGGGAATGGCAGGGTACTAAAAAGGAGATGCTGCTAATTTTTAATTGTCCGTCCCTGAAGAGGCAATGATATCGAAGCTTGTAACGTTTTAGTGGAAAGTTGTTCTGGTCTCATTATCACTTGTTATTAACAACAGGGCAGAAGACCTATTAAAAGTGCAGGTGGTTACAGTGTCTACTGCTGTTGATGGAGCTGGGGTCTGAGTCCATCCTACAGTGTCTTCCTCGATTTAAGTTGGGACTGGTCTGTCTCTGATTCTTTCTTAAAATACTACCCATAAGATTTTTCATAGATTGTAGTTCTTTGGGAGTGTTTATATGTGGTTTATAGACATGGGTGTAGGGTACTTGGTCAGCATCTAATTTAAATATTGCTCAGGATAACTGAATAAAATGCTGGGGCTCAGGCCTGCCATGGCTTGCGGAGGCTTCAGACTGGGCCACGTACTTGCTTAGGTCTCCCTTTACAGAACGAGATGTGAGGGGCTGGTCGGGGCTCTCCAGGCTCTGATCTCTGACTCTTTGTATTGAAATGAACATGTATGTACAAATGCACTCATGTGCATGTGTGTTTTTTCAAAGGAGGAAGAGCTTTGGGGAAATATGTAAAGATTTGTGAAATTTTGAAGGAGGCCAAGGTAATACTGAAAATGTCAGCAGTTGGTCTGGGCTTGTTGACCCGTGGTCACAGGACCATACACCATGCTTCTGCTCATGTGGGGCCAGCTCGTGTTCGGGACATGAACTGAGCACTCGTCAGGCACAGTGGCTCCCAGGAGGGCACTCTGTGTGGGGGGCAGCCGTGGACATAGAAGCAGAGGCTACAAGGGGAAGCAGAGGTGCTGTCCTCCCGTGTGTGCACGGCCCCTGCGGTTTGCTTGTGGTTGTGTGTTTGGTGCAGTTCAGCTCTCTCAGCAAGGAGAAGACAAGACCACCCTCTTGAGAAGATCACCCTCTGGAGAAATAGAAGAATGCTGCTGAGGGAGAGCTTTTCCAGGAGCCAGATTGAAACCCCCAGGCCTGGTGTCCCCGCAGGGACCCTTCACACAGCAGAGGCCAGGCTCCTGGAGGGGGCCAGGCTCCTGGAGGGGGCCGGGCTCCTTCTCCTGTGCCAACAGTGCAGGCGTGCGGACCTGTGAATTCACAGCGTCTCCTCATGTGAATTCCGGCGACGGTCTCTCCAGATATCAGCATATCAGTCAATGCTCTCTGTTGAGTTTGAGGTTGAAAATGCTTCCTGAACTTGTTTTGCAGTGAGTCTGGCCCTCATGGGCCTCTGAGCAGTTCTTCCCTGGGTGGACCTGAGCCGTGGAGCTACGGACAGTGGAAGCAGCCAGACTGGGCCAGGGAGTGCCAGCCAGTCACCATGACAGTTCTGGAGTGTGAATGCAGGAGGGCTGGGCTCGTGTGTCATCCTCCTACTCAGGACAGTGCAGTGGAGCTGCTGGGGATGGAAGTAAGTGTGGGCTGTGTTAGCATTTCCACAGGGAGCCTGTCCTGTCGGATGGGACCAGCCCAGCCAGGACAGCAATGACGTGGGTGGCTGCATGTGCTGCTGAGATTGTCCAGGCTGAAGGGACTGCTGTGTGCTTGAGGACAGCAGGACACTGGGTTTTAACCCTAATGTTACCACCATTTCTGGGATCATCAGCACATCCCTGAGTTTCCCTGGACCTACCTCAAATTTCCCAAAACCTTAACCCTACCTGACCACACAAGGCTAAGTGGTTATCATTTCCTCTGTTTTCAAAGGTACTTGTTGCTGGGCCTGTTCTTTATAAAACAGACACTGCAGATCATACAATTCTTGCTTTTCATTACCTTACAGCTAAATCTAGGCTTAATCTTTTTAGATCAGAAGCATAAAGAATTCGTTGGAATAGTTCCATTTTCAAATGAAATACATTTCCATATTTAAAAGAATTTAATTTTAGAAAACTTTTAGGCTTTCACAAAAGCTGTGCACAGAGTTCCATACACTGCACACCCACCCTCCCTGTTCTCCAAATCTTACATTAGTGGGACATGTTTGTCACAACTAATAAACCAAAATGGATGCCTCATTATTATCTACAAATTGTACTTTGCCCAGATTTCCTTAGTTTTCTCCCAATGTCCCTTTTCTGTCCCAGGATCCCACCTGGCATTTAGTCAGAATGTCTCCTCAGACTCCTCTGGGCTTTGACGGTTTCTGTTTCCTTGCTCTGGTGACGTTGACGATTTTGAGGATTGATCAGGTGTTTTACAGAATGTCCTGCATGTGAAGCTGTCTGCTGTTTGGCTTGTGATTAGACTTGCTTGCATTGTGGGTTTTGGGAAGGAAGATCCCGAGGAGGTAAGGTGCCTCCCCATCCCATCCATTGACGAGACACACAGCAAGACGCTTCACTGTTGGGTGACCTTGACCCCGCCTGAGGTCATGCCTGCTGGGCTTCTCCATTCTGTGCTGCCCTTTTTCATGCAAAGTTAAAAGCGATCTTACCAAAGGATCCAGCATTGAGCTCCTTTATGTTTACCCAACTGATTTGCAAACTTATGTCCACAAAAAACCTGCATGCAAATGTTTAGAGCATCTTTATTTATAAACAATGAACACTGGCCGAGTCATGCTTTGCCAGTGAGCAGGTGAACGAGCTGCGTTGCGTGCTCACAATGGACACATGCACCTGCAAAAAGGAAGGAGCGTGCTGACCACACAGAGACTTGGGTGAATCTTAAACTCATGGTGCCAGACAAGAGGGCCTGTTGGAAGGACTGCACACTGTGTGATCACGATGTTCTAGAAACGGCAAAACTACGGAGACTGTAGATAGACCAGCACTTCTCCATTTTCTGAGATGGCTTTGCCTTGATATTCAGGTCATCATGTTGTAACCAAGCCTTTTGAGCCTGATTGTGAATGAGGAAAGCTACAGGGGACTATGACACACTGGAGGCAAATTATCAAAAGGGTACAGGTTAATGGCAATTTTGTATATGATGTGGCTTCTGCAATACAAATTAACATTAAACTCACAGTATAATAATAAAATCCTTAATTCTCCAATTCTCAGAAAACTGTCCCTTTTAAGAACCGTGGGTGACTAACCCATTTTTACCTCATTCCTGTAAGACTTTATTAGATATTCTAACACCTAAAATTACATTTTAAAAACTACTAAACTCATTATTGTCTCCCCAAACCCTCACTCTTTAAAATCATGGATATCTTGTGTCCCATTCCTGTCTATGCCACAGCTCTTGTGACCATTCTGTGTATCTGGCTCAAGCGTGGAGTTTGGGAGGGTCATTCTGACCCTGATTTTCACGGAGTTTTAGAACTTGACCCTGATTTTCACGGAGTTTTAGAACTCGTTGGACGGTCCCCATAGCCTCAGGCAGGTATCCCACAGGCTCAGGGTGGGGTATGTCAGCGGGGCTGGCAGGGACGGCTCCACGGGTATGCAGATGTATGCGCAGGGACATGCACTTGCCCACCTAGCAGGGCCCACAGGGAAATGTCACGTTGTCTATACATGAGGACTGCAAGACAAGTGATGCCGTCGCTCTGGGTCATGCTCACCAGGCAAGGGAGGAGATGCAGGACCTGAGTGGGCCTGTCGCTGCCTGTGGAAGCGCCCACCCCTTGTCTCAGGCAGAGATGGGTGGGGACCAGCACCCCACATGCGATGCAGGAGGGAGATGTGAGCATGGGGTCTGCACTGGGGGCTTAGGGTGACGGGAGCAGAGAGGGGCCCGGTGTGCATCCCAAGGTCATGTGGCCAGAGAGGGTCCTGACTGAGCCTCCACCCAGGGTGACATAAGTGACTCACAGGATACTTGTGGAGAAGCTGTGTCTCTGAGCTAGGACTGGCGGGGCAAGACCCTCCCTCTTGGGAGGGTCCAGCGTGTGCTCTGGTGGCCACGGCTGCCTGCGTCTGCTCCGCCCTGGCAAGCTCTGCCCTCAGAGCTGGTGGTGGGATTTACCTCACTGAGTAGGTCGTGCCACTGCCGTTTCTCAGCAGGGGATCTGGGACTCGGGAGGGTTCCCCAGCAGCAGGATGCAGATGAGCACAAGCCACCCACCTTGCCTGCTCCCTGTGTCCCCGCATAGCCCCATACCACCCGTCCTCCTTTCCTGCTCTCGCCACTATGGTCTGGTGTTGGTCCGTCACGTCTTCACATCAGTTCCCTGCTCAGAAGCACAATGACGATGCTGGAGCTTGATGCTGGAGACAGGAGACAAAGCTGTGTGCAAAGATATGTCAGGCCCCACATGTGAGCCCAGAAGTCAGAGTCGCCACTTTCTTCCTGTCCTGCTTTCTGAAGTTATTTCCCAACGTGGTGCCTGCAGAACTGCGTCTGCCTGTGTGTGTATGTCTGGGAACCCCTCAGGCCTGACCAGCTGTCTGGTCCCAGGGGCGGGGGCCACCCAGGGACCCACCGAGCTGAGTCTGTGGAATAACCTGTCAGGTCTCCAGATCGCTTTTCTTGTCCATGTCCTCAAATACTGCAGTTTCCCAGTGCTCTGTGGTTCACACGATCATTTCGGGGCTGCGCTAATGAAGTATTACTTTAATAGGTAAATGTGAATTAAATTTTTCTCACACAGTGATTGGCCCCTGTGCACTGTGGCCCAACTGCTTAGGCACCAGTCAGCTCATTTGTTCCGGGAGACAGAGATTGTAATCTATGTTTCCTGAGAGGGTTTTAAATGATCATGCGTCTCATAAGGCTTTCTTCCTGTACATTACCAAGAGGTTGATAAATATGCATAATCCAAAGAGTATCTTTTTTTCTTAAGGTTTCAAGTTTAACTACGTACACACATATACCTCCACATATGCACACATGCACACACATACACACCCGTGCACAGGCACACATGCATACACATATATATGTACTCACATGAACATGCATATGCACATACATACATACGTGCACACACCTTTTTCTCTCCAGGATTTTAAACTTCTTTTAGTAGCAAACTTTATAAAGTTCTGCTGTGCCCAGACGTGGGGGCAGGAAACAGTTTTAGCTTCATGTTGCTCTGAAGGTTTCACTGAGCATGTCTGCTTTTGTGAGTCTTACACACTTTGGGTTGCGCTAGCTCCATGCTGAGGTCCTGTGTTCGAAAATAGAGGAGGTTTGACTGTGGGCTGCTGTCCGTGACCCTCCTGCTGTATCCCCATGAGTCAGGAGTCTGCTTAACTGTGCCTTCTGGAAGTGGCAGGTGTGGAAAGTGTGCTGGACATGAAGTATGCTACTGTGCAGGGCAGTTCTGTGAGTAATGGGGACACATCGTGCCCACCAGACATGACACCTTCAGCTGCCCTGTCTCCCCTTTCCTCCTGTGTTCCTGATCTCACCATCACAGATGCTGCTGCACATCTCTGCAGCTTCCTCAGCCCCTTCCTTCTACAAGAAACACCACCTGTCAGTCCCCGTCACCCTCTAAGTGGCTTCTACAAATGGGCGGGGGAAGACACACTCGTCCTCGGGGTGGCATGGGCAGCACAAGCCCCAGCTCACAGCTGGACACGTGCAGTCGATAGAGGGAGAGCCCAGGGCAAGGGGCAGTAGACTGAAAGGTTGAGAACATGGGCTGATGGTCAGCAAGACACAGGCTGGAGCAGCAGAAGATGACTCCTCCCCCCACATTGTTTTATTTGCTCCTGTTTCCTGCAAGTGCCTCTGGGATTCCCAAGATGGTACATGTCTTTGTGGCTCTGTAGTTTTCAAAAGGCACTAAAGGGATCGATGGAAAATTACTGATTCCATATTTAGGAAGTGCCAACTGTGAAAAGTGCCAACTTAAAAAGTATGGGATTGGAATTGCTCCTCAAAGCACCGCTCATGTGTCACGATTGTCTTTCACCCCAATAATCATGGGTCCAGGGTGAGGCTGGGGCTGCGTTGACACAGGTGTGGACATCCACTGGCAGGTTCCCTGGGTCTCACATACCAGGCCCACTGCATGTTTGTGAATGAACAAATGATTAAATCTAGCATTCACCTGAGCTTACAAGGAAACGTATGAAAATGGCTTCAAGTATTAAGAGATGGAAATTTAATGAGCTTATCTGCTCTCTTTCTCATTATAATTTGGAGTGGTTACTGCTTGGGACCATGAGGGTTTACCATACAATAAAAGGTACACTGCAAATATTTTGGTAGTCATGGTTATTTCCTATTTTTAACATGAATCTGCAAAGAACCAGGTTGCTGTCACTTTTTATTAGCCTTTATGCTTTCTTAAAAAAAAAAATAAGTGCACTAAATCATTTAATGGCAAAGAGACACAACCCAAAATACCAGGAAAAAAAATAATAAAAAGCTCACTCCGTTATTCTTAATTTAACCATGGAGTTTTCAGGGTGTTTTTCTCTGTACTTGCATCCTGGAGAAGGATTCTACTTCCATGCACCTTTTGCTATCTTGGCACTGATGTGATAATGTGGAATGGAATCAGACTCTCCTGATCTAATAGCAGAATTACGTGCTGTAATTCCACTCCCCAGCGTCAAGGTTATTCATGCCTGGGATCGTTCTGTGGCAGTGGGAGATGTGCCATGTCTGGGGGGACAGGACTTTGCTTACCCGCTTTGGGGTGTTTTGAGCAGCTCTGACCTGAGCGGACCTGACGTCTCCCAGGTGGAAGCAGCCCCTGCTGGGCATAGCCCTTCGGGGACGGCTGCTCTCCTCCCAGGTGTTTTCTAGCATGGCCTTTACTCTCCATAGGGTGTTTGGACAGGTTTTTGCCCAACGGTGACTTTGCAGTGATTTGTACATTGTGGGCCTTGAGCTTGGGGGTCTTGAGGGTCCGTGTTCTTTGCTGGTCTTCCACACTCTGGACAGGCAGGTAGGCAAGGTCTGGGGAGCTGTCTTCATGCCTGGGGGGTGAATTTGCACATAATTGTCTCTTGGTTCACAAAATGAGACTAATTTTATGTATTACCCAAAAGTCCAGAGGAGTTGACTCTTTTAGGTAAGTGTGATCAGGAAGTTGGAATTTAATTCTTGAATGAGATAATCAGTATGGGAATGTGCTTTTCATTTGGAATGGAAATAAGAATGGCAGGGAAGTTGAGGGAAAGTCCCAGTAATAGGGTTTAGATAAAAAGTTTGATAAGGGCTTCACAGTTTATCAGGAGTATATAGAATCTTGGTAAAACAAACAAACAAAAAACCAGATAAGACTCTTTCTTGAAAGCCATTAAAAAGTGGACTAAACATGCAGACCACATTCTCTGTGTAGAGAGAGGTCCGGCAGATGCAACCTGATCAGAGAAGTGTTTCTGAGTTTTCTTGGAATTATTTTTCTCTGTCATCTGTGCATAAGCATAGTTAGTGGTCATCAGTTTCAGGGCTCCTGCCACTTCCTCCTCCTGGGCAGTCAAGTGGCTGTAAGTGAGAGATGCGGATGACTGACTGTGGTTTGCTGCTAACTTCAAGAGTATGTGCCTTGTAGCCCATGATTCCATTTCTTTTTCTCCCTCACAGGAGTTTTATTTTGTTTTTTAAATTGTAAATCTGACTCCCTTTCTTCGTGTATGGTTCCGCGAATTTTATTGTGCTTATTTGCCAGCCACTTATCCACTTTATCGAAGTGTCCGTGCGAGTCTTTCCCAATCTTTTAACTGGAATCTTGTTGCCCTTTGTTGGAAATGTGGTTTGAAAGTATTTTTCCCAGTTAGCAGCTTGGTTTTCATTCTCTTAACAGTTACCTTTTACAGAACAAATTTTAAAATTTTAATTAATTTTTTCTCTTTTATGGCTTATACTTTTAGTGTCATATTTTACGAATTCTATGCCTAACCCAAGGTCAGGAGGATTTTGCCCTGTGTTTTTTTGAAATGTTTTATACTTTTATGTTTTATGCTTAGATTCGTCATGTAAGTTTTGTACAAGGTGTGAGGCTCAGGTTAGGATCCCTACTTTTGCATGTAGGTGTCCCATTTTTCCAGCACCATGTTGAAAAGACTATCCTTTCTCTATTTAACCTACTTGTATCTTTGTCAAAAATCAGCCCTATTTGTGTGACTCTATTTCTGGGCTCCTTTCTGATCATTCATCTGTTCCTCCACAAACACCACATTGTTTGATTGTTGTAGCTTTATAGTAAATCTGAAAACCAGGCAATGTGCTTCCTCCAACTTTATTCTTTGTCAAAATTTTTTGGCTATTCTAATTCCTTTGTCTTTTCATATAACTTGTAGAATTAGCTGGTCGGTACACAAAAACATTGAGGGTTCTTTTGACTTTTCAAGTGAATTTGTGCACAGGAAGCCTTGACGTGTTTGCTGAGGTATTCCTGCAGCACATTGGTCTCACAAAAGGTTGTAATAGTTGTACAAACTTATCTAAAGTAACTTTACTTATTATATACATCATTGGGTGCGCTATTTACCCTCACCCCCCACCAGGGATTCATGAAGTCTGAATGACGCACTGTGAAGTGCGGGGAGATCCCTGACTCACGGTAGATGCTTAGTCTCTCCTGCTTTCCCCAGCTCTTCTCTTCTCTGGCCTTTGTCCCCTCCCAGTCCAAAGAACAAAACTCTAGTGTCTCCTGCTCTTTACAGGAGAGTGGGCGGTGGGAGGTGGGGGGCCTTGGATGACATGCAGTCCAAGGAGAGCCCGCGTGAAGGGCAGGGCCCCTGGATCCCATCCCCATCTCAGCTCCTAAATTTCTAGCCAGAAATAATGAAGATGGTTTCCATCGTCCCTACCTGCCCCTTCCCACTCTGCTGCCACCACAAAAAGAAACAAAACATCCAAAAAACCCAGCTCACTGGTGAGACTGGATGTCTGCAGAACTGAGTGAGCCTTCAGAAACAGTGGCGGCTCTGTTTAATGTTTAAGTGGTCTCCTCAAGATCTGTCTGCCTACAGAGTGGGGCTTGCTTTTTCTTTTTGTATAAAGGAGGGATATCTAAATCCCAGAAAACAGTAAAAAGGTTGGGAGCAAGTTATTAAAGCAGTTTTGCCTGAGCTGCCATATTTCAGTCTTCTGGAGTGATGGCGAGGATGACCACGGGGTGTCTCAGGCCATGTGCAGCCGCATCCTGCTCCCATAAGGACCTTGAGGGGATGGGGCTGGCCTCACTGCAGCGGGACAGGAAAGCTCCCGCTCAGAGCCTCCTCACTGCCTGCACAGCACACCATAGCAGCACTTTGAAATTTTTAAAAAGTTCCATTAGGATTCTTATTTTCAAGATCTTCAGGAAGTTCTAACACCAGGTTACTTTATTTTAATATCAGAAGCTCATTTTCAAGTCTGGTGCACAGTAGCACAGACCTCTGTCAGTCACTGTCTCTTGCTCTTTTTATCATTTTGTTTAGGATGGAATTAGCTCCAAACAAGCGACTTTCTTTAATTCCTCCTACAATTGAAGTTCTTGACATACTGGAAAGAAAAGCTGCAGGGGACAGATGAACGTATTAAAAAAGAAAAATCAAAAGAGTAAAACTTCAAATGACCTTGGACCTGACCGGCTAGAGGAAGGTTCTAACACAGCATGCGGTGGTGTGTTTAGAACATGTATCATCTTTTATGCCATCGACTAAGTGTTTAAGGAGCCTTATGGTCACTCACTCACATAAATGTGAAAATCCCAAATCATGCTAATTTGTCATTCTTTGAATAAGCTGTGCTGATTTTATAGCCCTAGAGCAGGTTGTGTGTTCATCCTAATTACCGTATTTAAAATATAATTATAGAATTTAAATTTCTAAGTTTTACACTGGAAGTAATGGCACAAGCCTGAGAAAAGCTGAATAGTGATAAATCAGCAGTTTTAGGAGGGACTTGTAGGCCTTGTTAGGAGTTTGGTCTCAATCCTAAAAGCAGTGAGATGCCTTTGACGTGTTTTAGATAGAGGTCACACGATCACGTTTCCGTTTTTGTAAGACATTGTCCTGGGTGCCATGTGGAAACTGGCAGAGGGACTAGGTGTCTGCAGACCAGAGCTGCTGGTATCTGGAATCCATGGAGGGGTCAAAGAAAAGCACCTGGATTCAGGGATTTTGCCTTTCTTCAGAGTTTCTGGTATTTCTGAGCGTCTGTTTCTCTGGCCCCTTTCCCCCCATGTGGCACATCTGACCACGTAGCAGGTCTGTTTCCACGAGTCTTCCCGTCCACCCGAAGGCCTGCCCCAAGTTTGAATATACAACAGGGATTGAATAAGTACTTGCTGGATTTTTTAAACATTTTCTTACATGCTTCATGCTTTCTGAGACGTTTCACATTCTGTGTCTTTGATCTTTTCAACTGTGGGAGAAGGTAGGTGCATGTTACCACATGTATTTTGTCAATGATGAAAACGAGAGCAGACTGGCTGTGGCCCATCCAGGACCAGCTGTGTTCAGTTTGCCCCGGGGTGAGCCTGCCTACTCCCACCCCTGGAGTAGGTGCATGCGCATGCAGCAGCTGCCCTAGGCCTGATGGCTTCTCTCCAGAGAAGAGAAAAGCAGTTTGTCACAAAGAGAAGCTAGAACACGAGCCCCAGGTCTGCAAGAGAGGGAGAGTGGGTTTGGGTGCTCCCCAAACCTTATAAAGCCATCGGCTCAGGAGAGCTGCCCATGAAGGCTCCTGACAGCCATGAAATTCCAAACATGGAAATGATCGCTTTGTTATATAAAGCATTTGCTCCAGCATTAAATAATAAAATAAACCCCTGACACCAGGAATGGAAACCATCACTGTTAAGCCGGTCCGTTTATTCAGAGCTAATCCCAGCTGTGGAAGTGGCCCCATGACACACACATCTTACCCCAAGGACCGTGTGGCTCCCTGGGTTTCCATGTCTTGAGCCAGATGTCTGCAGGACTGGCTGGCTCTGCTCAAATTCCAGTGATGTCCGAGCTTGCCAGCGTGGCCTGAGCCAGGATGCAGAAGCAGGAGCTGAGTGTTCTCCATCACCTCAACCTTCACATCTGCTGAGCCAGCTTTTACTTCTAAGACTTAGGTGTTGCCCTGAAACTCTGACTGCAGTAGGACTGAGGAAGACAATTCCTCCTTTGGGGGCATGGAAGACTGATCTCTTCTGTCTCAGAGTGTGATTCGACCTCATACTGGCAGCTTTGCTTTAAGTTTATGACTCGTCTGTAAATCTCTTTTCTTGTAAAAGAACACATGGCAACTTTAATTTCTACTGTGGAAATTTCAAGCCTTAAGGAACTTCTTTGAGAATAATAATATAAGTAACATTTTTCACGAAGTAGAACGTGTTTCACAAGGTCACTTTATTTTCTCCTCACAGAGGTCACAGTTTCTGTATTTACTTTTCTGTCCCACATTCTTATTCCTAAAATGAAAAGGGGGTTCAGTAAATGGGAATCTTGAGTATTGAAGCACAGAAAATGTGCTATTTGGAATTTCATATAGAAAATACTCAAGCAAGGGATTCCATGGTTCCTGTCTGTTAACATTCACGACCACTTTTTAAGGAGCAGAATTCTTTAGACGCAGCATCTCAGTGGCTTGTCCTGTTGATTGGAATTGACTTCAAAATATCCTTGAATGGAGTTCCTTTAGCTTCCAGATTCAGAGGATATTAATTAATCTGCTCTGAGCAGGGATGTGCCTTGTGGAGTAATGGGTGTGAAAGGAGGCCTTGCTTGGAGATCTGAAGTGGAGGACCACTTGTGACCTTTGTGCCTTTAATGCACATGGTTTCACCTGAAGTCCCTGTGCTTATCACAGACCCCAGTGAGGAGGTGAGAAGAGGAGCAGCCGACTGATCTTGGGTCTGAGCTAATGCGAAGTGGAGGAAAAACACCACGTGTTTTCAGGTGCACTGGGCATCCGCAGCGATGCTGTGAGTTGACTTGTTAGTTAAGCCCTGGACAGAAACCAAGGAGGTGTTCTAGGAGGGAGTATTTGTGTACAGTCAGCCAGCTAGTGTCTGTATCCCTAACATCTATATATCCATCTATCAGTCAATCATCTATCCATCATCCATCCATCTGTCGTCTGTATCTATCATATATCAATCGTCCATCGTCCATCTGTTATCTACCTATCGTCAGCCTATCATCATTCTATATCAATCATCTATTATCCACCTGTCGTCTATATCTACCTGTTACCTGTCTATACATCTATCTTTATTATTTATTAGCACAAATGTATCATTGGTTGCTTCAAAAAAAAGATAGAACATAAAAGCCCCCTGCTAGAAAGTTTGCTTCCATAAATTTGCAGTGAGACTTTGTCATATTTAATCTGTTGGAACTCTACCAGATGCTAAAGTAGTTACAGAGTTAAAAATATCTGGACTTTCTCCATGAGAAAGAAAAACTAGCCAGAGTATTTTCAGCCCTGATGCTTTGGGGGGCTGAATGAACCTGGTCCTAGTGCCACAGACACTGGTCCTTTCAGGTAACACGCCAGTCAAGCTGTTGATAACACTCACTTTGATAACAGAACCATTGTTGACCTTCCCCTGCCCTTTCCCCCACATGGTTACTAAGCAGTCAAATAATCACCCTGTGTCTGCCTTGATTATCAGTGATGCTTCTGTGTAGTCTTTTTATCTGCAGGTCTCTCTGTGTCAGGGAGAGATGTTTGTGTTCGCTGCTGGCTTGTGTGAGTAAATTCATCAGACTCAGTTCTTAGTGTGTAAATTCAGTTCTGTGGGACATGGTCTCTTCCACGAAGGCATCTCAGTCTGGTTTTAAGAATAAGCCACACACATGCATTACAAAAATAAACCGTAAGCAACAGATGTAAGAACAGCATCCGTGGTTTGTGCAGACTTCCGTGCTGTGGGAGCCCAGAGCTGCAGGTGTTGTCCAGGCTGGGTGGGGTCTGGGAGAGAGCAGAGCGGGAACAGGTTGGATTGTCCTTGAGAGAGGATGGGTGGACACCAATGCACCAGTCCGACTAGAGCAGGGAAGTTCCAGGTGCGGTTTTCATGAAAAAAAGCTCTGTTGTTGGACAACCTTTTTTCTTTAGGTCTGTGGTCATGGGCAATGAACATAAATGCTGTGTGCGCCCCAGCCTTTCACCTGTGAAATCAGTCATTGTGAGGACCTGGGGAGATTGTTGAGGACATTCCAGGCTGAGCTGCAGCTTCTCAGCTCTGCTGCTATGGCACCTGCGGCACCTGTGGGCTGTGAGCTGCTAACTGTGGGACAGGACAGCCAGGGGCTGGGCGAGCCTGACCCTGATCTAGGTGAAGGGCTTGCGTGCAGAAGTTCTTCAGCAGTCTCTCCCTTTCTTTCCTGGGTTTGCCAAGAGATGAGAGTAACCGGGATTTCTTTTCCTTTTTTTGTGTGAATTACATATATTATTTTTTGTATTTTTTTATTATCATATTCATTATTACAAATTGTAATTATTCTTTATGTCACTTAACCAGCCAGTCACTCCCCACTGTATGTCCCTCAACCCACCTCCCTGCCTCCCCTCCATCTCTAGTATCCTTAGGTTTGTTCTCTCCTTTTGAAAGTTCAACATATTATTGTGGTTTCTTCCGTCCAAATACCACATGTCCTCAACCTGGCATTTCTTAACGTCTTGTCTGGAAATTTGCTCTGCTGCTTGCTTAGTGGCATGACTTAGAATCAAACCACATAAAGCACTTCCTTTGAATTATCAAGTTCTCTTTATCCAGCCCTTCTTACTCTGGGGTTTAGGTCTGAATCCAAGATGAGGAACCTCCTGTAGCATCTCCCCCTTTAGGCAGGGAGTCCTGGCTCCAGGGGAATGTGCTTATTTTCTTTGAGGCATAAGGTCTTAGCAATCTGAGCTTTCCAAAGTGAGAAAGTTCAACATCGTTTCCTTTGAAGTTGGTCTACTCTGAAAATTAAGGGAAGAACTCCCACCCCCCAATTAAATGTTCAATTGAGAAATTAATCAAACCTGAGCTGAATTGGGTGTAGAACAAAATGTGAAATGAGGCTAGGTTTTCCCAGGGCTGGGGCTTGATCGTACAATTGTGCAGAGCAGCTGCGAGACCAGGAAGCAGGGAACAGCCAGGATGGTGGACAGGAAAGGACCCAAGTGTGTCCCTGGGCTGACGTGGCATCCTGTCCTGAGCCAGAGCTTGGTGCTCACCACCATGACCCCAGGTGCAGCTGTCACTCTTGTTCCAGTTCCCATCTTGCATTTCCATCTGGGTGTTCCTTCAGTCCAAGGAGCAGGCGTGGTTTTGAATTTTTAAAATGCTGAGCAGGAGACACAACGGATTGAGCAGCAATACAGTAGGCATGGAAGGAGGGTTAGGGGAGAACCACAGGAAGGATGTGGATCACTTGCTTGTGGGGGGGGGGGCTCGGGGTCACTGCCTTTTCAGATCCCCAGGGGCCGGGCTGGTGGGATTGGGGAGGCTGCTTCTGCTGTGCCTTCTGAGGGCAGAGTGACTCACCCTTGCTCTGAGCAGGAAGGGGAGCTTAGGCCTGCCAGAGCTGCCCCAGCCTCCGGGACTTGATTCCTTTTTATTTTCTAATTCCACCCTCAAACGTGTTGGAATGAAGCTGCTGGGGTCCATCACTGGCCGACCAGTCCCCTCTCATTGACAGGCCTGTGCTCCCACTGCAACTTGGCAGAGTGGCCGGGCTTTGAGATTTTATTTCCTCTGCAGAGAGTGTGTTTTATTTTGTTCCCTCTCTGGTGGTGTTACAGGTGTAGTAGTCTGCAGAGAGAAGTCAGAAGGGTGGACCTCATGACCAGCTTCCTACACAATGTCCTTCCCTGTTTTCGATTCCAGAATGTGCATGTGCATGTGGGGTGTTTCTGTTGCAAGATTTTGGACACTCTTTTTAAAATGGAGTTTAACGGGGCATTTCCAAAGCAGCTGAGCAGCCTCGGTGGGGGCAGCTAGTGGGGCAGGTGTAAAGTCTTGAGTACAGCAGCAGGGTGGGTGTGAAGTCTCTAGTACAGCAGCGGGTCAGGCTTGACATTTGCACCAACCCCTCATGGACGGTGGTGGCTTATGTACACTTAGCATCAGAAACACCCACTGATCACCGGATGCGTATTCTGTACCTTCTCTTGCTAGCAGCTCCATGTTTAAAATCTGGTGGGCATCTCGCCGGGGCAGACGGGCTGTCGCAGCATCAGCCACGAACATCACCAGAAAAGGCAAACTTACCAATCTGTGTATACATCACAACCTTTCATTTGTTTGCTGTATTTTTATTGAAACGAATTTTTAGCTCTTCAAGGAATGATGGTTTGATAAGGATATTAGAAACAACAATTTCACAGATTCCAAAAAACTTCAGTGGCAAAATCAGTATTCTCTGTGCATTGGAGCTTGTAATTGGAAGAGGCTATCCCATGTTGATAGAGGTTATTTGTCCCACACACTTGGTGGCTTAGCACTTGGGAAGAATGTGAACACGGTCTCCACCTCCCTTGCTTTCTGTGTGTGAATCTTGGGCTTGAATATTGTGATTCTCGTGTGAACAAAATCAGCACTTCCCTCACATATTTGGATTTCAGTAGGTCCTGTGTTCTTTTGCTTTGCTTTATTGGATGTTTCCATTGGTTTTAGTCATTTATTTTTCTAAAATACCGTGGCAGTTTAAAGTCCTCGTGACTGACATGCCTGCTTAGCAAAAATCTCACTAATGGAAGAAGATGCCCCCCAGTAATGGTGTCAGCCAGCGCCATGGCTCAGGCAGTCGCACAGTCTGCTGAGAGTGGAGTCGCCAAGAGTCAAGCAGGTCACTGGGCTTCCTGTGACTGAGGGGGCAGAGGGTCATCCTGGATCCCATCAGAGCCAAAACCAAGCAGGGAGGGCTGAGGACAAACGTGTTCAGCAGATGAGCTTTATGGATTTAAATGCTGTGGTTTTTCTGTCTGAGCGTGGGGAGGAGTGGTAGACAGTGCTTTCTGTCTAAATTCTAATTACAAAGCAAACAGCAGGTGCAGACACTGTAACTGTATGGCGTCTTCTGCAGTGACTGGTTGGCTCTGTCCATTGGAACCATTCTGAATTATTTTTCCATCTCTTTCAGGTGACATCACACAAAAAGGATACGAAAAGAAGAGGTCAAAATTAATTGGAGCCTACCTTCCCCAGCCTCCGAGTACGTAAACCTTGATGAGTAGCATGAATCACCTGGTCTTAAGAGTTAACTGCAACGTGCTAGAGAAACGAGAGCGGGTCCTTCCTCGTCCAGAATCTGCACCAAGATCGTGTGTTTGACCAGCACACATCTAACTCCTTTGTACAATCACACATGTATTTTGAGAACATAGAAAGCACGATTTTTCTATAAAAGTGCCTAATAAATTTAGCAGGTATTTCATCTATAGGTAGAGATCAATAGCGTACTGATTACTTTATTTATTATTTTTGTTTGTTTGTTTTTTGTACTGATTACTTTAAAATTATATAAAAATTATGAGAACATTTGTGATTTAAGCACGAATTTTGGTTCAATGAGTTAATTATTGCTATTGATTATGGTTTAAATTAATCCAGTGTTTTTGGTGATGTCATTGAGTGCCAAATCTAGAAATGTAGAAAATGATATGATATCCTGCCTAGGATTATGTAATTGTAAAGGTTGGTTGTGTTTTGAGATGTGGTTGTAAGACGTGTTTTATTCATTGCTCAAAAATATAAAGTCTTTTACATGCACAAACTTGTAGAATCTCTGCACTTGGGTTGTGTTCTGTAAATTTCAGAAAAAAGAAAATGATATTAGACTGGAGTCCTAACACCTCAGTTGCAGTGTAAGCTCAGTTCAATTTGAGGGTGACCTTGAAATTTTGCTAGGCTTTAGGAATGGCTTAAAGCTAATGTAAGCAATTTTTTCCTCAAGAAAAAAGGATAGTAATATCAACCTTAGAGGTGAAAACTGAACTCCCCAGTTCTCACTGTTGAAACAAGGTTTCAAAGGGGTTAAGCGTGCAAGTGTACCCTGCACACATGACAGCTCCATCCCTGAGGCTCTGGCGCACACGGTGGTGTGTTTAGCATGGTAAGGAGCGTCCTGGGGCTCATGTTCCAGGAAACTGTGTTTTTAGTTTTGTTTTTATTTTGTGTGCTTTTCTGTCTTTCCTTAATTTCTAAGACAGTGGATGTAAAGCTGGGCCTGTTTGCATAGGGTTTTGTGGTGGTCTAGCTTATGAATGGAAGGGAACCCTGTTCTATCTGAGACAAGAAAAGGTGAACGGGTTGAAACCCACGTGTGAGAGGCTTCAGGGCAAGTGTGAGGCAGATCAGACAGGGTCCTCCCGTCTCTCTCGTCTCCGGACGGAACTGCGGTGACGAGGCCATTCTGGTGCCTGTCAGCCCTGCAGGAAGCTGGTGGGCTGTGTGTGGGTGAGTTTAGTTTAGTTTCCGTGCCTTCCCAAACAAAAGTGAAACAGAAGCAGTTCCTCGCGTCCCCGAGGATGGTCTGGAGACGCTGTGGTGGCCCCTGCGGGGGTCACAAGCCGCATGTGGCCATTGGTGGTCTGTGCTCTCCTGCATGGCAGCTCTGCTCAGCGCTGTAACAAATTTAAAAAAAACTAAAGTTTGAATTAATTAGTTTTTTTTCAACTTGTTACAGCAGCGAATGGAGCTGCCGTGGTTCGGTGTAGACTGCAGCACAGTGAAGGTGCGACGAGAAGACCGTTCCGCTCTGCCCACATCGGGGTGTGCGACGTCCGAGAAGCCGCGGCCCGGGAGCGGGCGGCCAGCGCCACAGGGAACCGGCCTCTGTTTTACTTTCGTTTCGGTGAGCGCTGCTTTGCGGAGAGGGAGAGACCCCCCAGCAGGGTACACATTTGACCACGGGCCAGCCTCCTGACACCGTTCCACACAAAAGCGCAGGGCAAGGCCTGGGGGACCAGCAGAGACCCTTCTCCAGAGAGCCCGAGCCTCAGTGCTCCTTAATCACCCAGCTTATCACAGACCCCAGACACTGATCACCCCTGAGCCAGGCCCAGATCTGTGTATTTTCTGTGAAAATGGAATGTTCTGTTTTATTTCTCAGTTGGGACCCAACTTACAAAACACTTGAGAGAAGAATGTACGACAGACTTTAAAACTGCTGGTCTTCAACTAACTTTTGTCCTATAGCCAAAGACCTGGGGAGAGAATGAACCTTCGAATCGTGGGTGCTCACACCTGCCATAGGGAGTGACTCTGACACCCACAACTCTGTTGCATTTCTGTCTCCAAAGAGAAAGTTATGGGTCTTTGAAATAGAAAAATGAAACTGATTAATCATAGAGTGTATTCTTAGAGGTAACAATCCTATCCAGAGGTGGAAATTACTTTGGCGGACCATGTTTTGAATATGAGAAGTGTTAAAGGCAAAAGGTGAGTGCAGCAGCACCTTTCAATAGAGTAAGAAATTAAGCGTTTGTAAAGGCTTTTCTTACTACGGTTGGCCACCAGGATGTCCAAAGAGGTGGCCCTGTCCTCCTCACTTGGCTCAGGCTTTTGTGTCCGTCCAGCGCCGTGGCCTCACAGGAAAGCATGGAAGAGCTGACAGTGGGTGACAGTGGCAGGGGGCAGCAGGGTCCGTCTGAGAGTTTATCTGATTAGAATATGATGAGGATAGAACTTGCTGGGAACGTGGGTCTGTCGGGCTCAGCGAGACCCCAGTTCCCATGAGGAAGGCGTCTGTGTCAGGGTTGGGGCTCAGCTCCAGTTCTCTCTGCGAAGATGCTGCTGGTGATCCAGCCTCGTCATGCGTGGCCTTGTTCTCTGGGAAGCAATAAGTGAAGCAGATGTTTCTAAAGCAGAGAATTCTTTCTTGACTGTCTCCATGTGGGGAATAATTCTTTTCGTGTAGGATCCTTATGGAAAACATCTTGTTCTCTTTTTGGTCACCCCTGTATTACCATACACTTTCCGTAAGGGTTTGGTGTTTCGAAGACCCTTACTTCTTTTTTTATACACGTTATTTTTATTTACCAGAGAAAATGTTAAAATTTCTCCAGAAAGTCTTATAAAAATATTTCTTAGATGTTACTTGGGACACATGATTCAGCAAAAGGACCAGAGCCCCTGAGCCGCGGTCCCTTCCGGGAGGGCACTGAAGATGCTTAGGGGCAGGTGGCTATTCTGGGATCTCAACAGTGAGTCAGGTGCCAACCAGAAGGTACATGGTCTCCAGTGAGCGCCACGCTGAAGCTTAGCTAGGTCAAGATGAGAAGTGTGGCAGAAGGGAGGCAGAGACATGGAAAATGCACATGTGGAGGAGGAAAGGGGTCATGAAGAGTAGACTGGAAGTCACGTGTGGGAGAAGATTTCGCCCAGCAGCTCCTCGTTCGGTGCTCTCAGACACATGCAGATTTTCAGCTGTGCGGTGTCTCGTTCTAAATCACCCTTCATTAATCTCTAGACCAGATTAAACCTGTAAAAATAGAAAACAAAATCCACCATTCAGCACTCTCTTCAGGGGTATCTTAATAACTTGGTGTCAACTTTTACAATGAGTCTTCACTGCTTTTATGTCACAGACCACGGCAATGTAAAGTAAAGTTCCAGTGTTCCATAAATAGGGACACTCCTTGCCCAGATCCAGCTGCTGTTTCTCATGTGCATTAGCTAGGCACTACTTTTTACATGACTGTCCCTGAGATTCTTCTCAATTCTGAGCGATTTGTGTAGACCTCTTGTTCTTCTCCAAGTTCAGCTGCTCTTCCTCAATGCTAGGCAGCCTCTCACTCAGTTACGTGTTAAGGATTCTCTGTGGCTGAGCAATTTCCAGACCATGTGGACTTGGCTGGCGGGAGTCAGCGAGTCTTCCTTCTTTCCTTACCATTCCCTGCAATCCAGGGAGTGGCCCTTCTGGGAGAAGAGGCCTCTAGTGGCTAATGTGAGCTCACCCTTGGTCACACGTGTGTCCGCCAGAGGCTGCGGGGCCCCTCCTGGAGCGTAGCTTCTTGCTGCATGTGGAACCTCCTCCAGCCCTTCCCGCTGTGGGCTCCCCAGGTGTTCATGCTGCTTTCCGCGTCGCACACTCTGCACGTGCTGTACCCTTTGTGCCCAGGTACTGTTTAAAGCTTGGAGCAAATGCCACTTCTCAAGGATTTCTTGTGGGTCCTACTGCAGACTCCATGACGGTGGGTGGGTGGTGGTTGAAAATGTCAATGCCTGCCCGCCCACTGCAACAGGTCACAAATGGCTGGAGGACACATGGTCTCCCGCACACAGCACATGGACCTTGGTCAGGTACTTGCTGGGTGGATGGCGGTGGACGGGGAGTTCTGTCCACTCAGGAGCATGGTCCAGTCATGTAACTGCACGCAGTTCAGGAGGCAGAGCTGACCCAGACCCACCTCGTGCAGGGCATGGAGGCACCTAGAGAGCAAAGATCATCAAGGATGGCCCAGCCGAGGTGCATGTGGGCACTCAGCACAGCGCATGGACCCACGACACCCAAACCACCAGGCAGACAGAGGCCTCCCACTGCTTCAGGTCCTCTCTGCGAGTACAGTTTCACTTTTGTTTCTGGTTTGGATAAATCTAAATGGCACATGGTCAAGTGCTCATCAATGACTGGAATATCAAAGGACACCATGATTTTGAATGTCAGCACTTTCCAACCACTGGAATTTTATTATTTTTTTTTAGAACTCAGTTTGAACATCTCAGTACTTGACACTGCAACTGGAGATAAGCCGTCTGACATGAATTCTCTTATGGGGAGTTACCCACCTTGGCCCCCCGCTGTGACCGACCCAGAGAGAGCTTTATCCAAAATCCCACCCCAGACTTTTCTGCTGGGTTCTGAGGGTGAATGCTGCCCATGGTTGGCAAGTTTAGCATTTGGGGTTCTGCACTTTGGCCACATACAGAACGAAAACCTTCTTATCTTTTGTTTAAGGAGGCAATCTGAGTCAAATGCTACTTTGTTTCATCTCGTTCAGATAAGTGTTTATGTCAGTCCATCTGATCTTCACACTGGCAGCTGCTGGCTTCTTGGTGGCAGGCCCACAGTTTGGTTCACATCTTCATTCTACCACAAGAATGACAATCTTGCGACCCAAGTGCAGCTTCTCCTGGACGCAGGGCAGGTCTCCCAGCACATGAGATTTCCCTGGTCCCAGGCAGATGTCCTCAGCTAAGGAGTCATGCCATTTGCACATGACAGGTGGTGCAATGCAGGGTGAAGGGCCCAGAAGAGGAGAAAGAGGAGTGATCACTTTGGCGTTGCCTGTCTGTGGCTTGGCATGAATTCTTTCCAGATTGAGTTGCCACACAGAAGGCAAATGGCCTATGTTCTAGGCAAGCTGTGTCTGGATCAGACGGGAACAACATGCTGCTCTCAGTGACCTAAGACATTCCACACACATAGCTGTTAGTTTGACCAGATGAACGCCCTGTGATGTCCTCATCCCAGTTACCAGTAGTTGAGGGGACCCTGCTGAGCCCTCTTCTGAGTTTGAGCGGAGAATGGCACCTGCTTCAGAACAGCTCCTGTGGCTTTTGTGAAAAATCTGTGAGGTGTAAGAAATATGCAGAAACTTGAAGCCCCCATCCTGATGATGAAATCGTCATCTTCGATGAGCACAGGCCAAAGGTCAGGATGGTGGAATCAGATGCAGATGTCAGACTCTTGAGTTCCAGATCTTTTACATTTTTCCAGTCCATGAGTCCCTAATCAAATTAAAATATTATAATGGCAAAGGTCTGTGTTCATGGAAATAATGCCACAATTCAAGAATGAGGTTCGTTTTCATTGATGTAGGTGGTAAGGTGCGTATGGGGAGACTTTAGTCTTTTTGTTGTGGGCTGCTCTCCTCTGTGTAAATACAAAGCAAATATAGTCAGTTTCTCATCTGTGCATATAATTGTACTGTTTACTTTCTGGCAAAGTCCTTGATTGCACTTATTTTAAAAATAAATGATGCTGCATATGAGCACTATACAGAGAGCGTAATTAGGTACTAGAGGAGAATGGGACCAGATTCAGAAACTATTTTTGGAAAGGCTTGAAACGTGGAAATATCCCCAGCAATTTCACTAAGCACCTAAAGTGGGTCTTAAGTGCACCACAGCCCTGCAGTGGCGTCTGCAGAGCCCTGCGCTCCCACAACACTGCACACGTGTTCTTGGGGAGGAAGAAGGCCAGGCCAGGGGGAATGGGGTCACAGAGTCCTGCACTGGGGGTCACTCCAGGCGAAACATCCTGTCCACACCCCAACGTACAGGGAAACTGAGGTTTAGAGGCAGAGCGATGGGCCCAGGTTTAAACTATGAGAATAAGAAGAGTTTGGATCAAGGTCTTCTCATCTTAAATCCGATATGCCTTTTAAATTTTTCTTCCACATATTCCTCATGATTTCTTTTGAAAATATGTAGAAAACCAAGATTTTCAGTGTATTTCTCTTACTATCTGAATTTAGAAATCCTGTTTTTTTTCCTAGTACGTTTAATATGCTGAACAGCCAGTGTTGTCTGTACTGGCAGGTATTCTTCTGACCTTAGGTATTATTGGGGTCTCGTGTCTGTTTTACCGTAGTGTTACCAAATGCTCGACTGCATTTACTGACTTACCTGAAAGCGATGAACTGTTTAGATGACAGAACCATACCTTTGGGGATCCTTTCTTAATCATGTGCTAGACATGTTTGATTGAAGCTCAACAGAAATGCCTTGTTTGTGTGCTCTCTCCCTTTGATCTTGAGCTGGTTTTCACATGTAGGGGAGTGGGAGAGGGCATTTGATGACGCGAGGGTGCATGGTGTGGACGGGGCAGGAACTTGGGAGGAGTGACTATCTCCATTCCACTTGAACCTGGAGGCACCCGAGGAGGGCACAGCTGGAAAGTGTAAGCTTGGAGGGACCAGAGTCCAGGTGAAGGAGCTTGGGGCTTTGTTCTTGATCAGCAGGATGCAGCGGAAAGACACTGTCAAGGACCTGCATGGACAAAGGTGGGAGATGGCCCTGGGCACTGAGAGGAGTTAGAAGCCGCTGATACAGTGTCAGATGACACACGGCACTGAGCAGAGCAGAGCCACAGATTTCATTAAAGCCTCACAGTGAACTGCAGGGCGGGGAAGAGACAGGCCACAGGCAACTTGGATGCTTCACATCGCAGTGCGTTTGCAAGCCACGTGCAGATGCTTGGTGGTCGCAGGCTGAGCCCGTGGCGGGCCATGTGCCCTGCTTGCCTGGGCTGATCTTTTCCTTTGTGCACCTTGGAGCTCCCGCCTCTGTTTTATTTACAGCTTCATTATAGTTCTAGAGGAAAGATTAAAATCTCACTAATGTTATTGTCCTTGAAGGGTTCCAGCCTCTGTGTGAGCCTTGAAAAGTCACTCACAGGTTCAGAAGCATTTCCCGAGGCCATCCTGCGGGCCAGGAGCTGTGCTGGGCCCCGGCAGGAACCAGACGGAGGCCTCCACCTCGAGGCTCGTAGCTTGTCTGTCTCCGGCCAGGATCCGACAGAACATACCTCTGTGTCAGATGACTTCGACAGCTCTAAGCTGTTCCGTTTCATTTCTGGACAACTACTTGAAATTGTAGCAGTTTCCAAAGTTTCTTGACTTCAGGGGATGAGTCCAGAGGAGAAGTCCCCCAGGTCTGTCTCAGGGGCTGACAGTGTGCACATGCTTGAGGACAGGACACTTGAGGGCTCCACGATGGGGCCCTGTCGCAGGTGGAAAGATGATCACAAGTGGATCCTAAGTCCCACGCACAAGCTGCCTGGGTCACACTTCACTGGTAAAATGACAGCAGCAACAGCACCTGCGTTGTGGTTTTCATGTTGACAGATTAAAGGAGTCGGTAAACGTAGTTGCTTGGACCAGTGCTGTGAAGCATTAGCTATTGCTGATGTTTCCATCTGAAGATGGGAAACTGAGCCCTGAAGGTAAAGGAACTTGCCAAGGTCACAGGCAGTAACTGGAGCTGGAGCAAGGTCTCCACTGCACTGTTCTCCTGTCCATTCATGTGAGATCTGGGCTGACTGGGTGCCTGGCTGCAGCCAGCACGTTAATGCTTGATAAACATGTGTGCGAGAAGTAACTGGCATGACAGCATGTTTGGGGATAGTCACCACCTCCCTGGGATGCCTTCCTTCCCAGTGACCACGTCGCCTCATGCGTCCTCAGCCTGTCTGCCGTGAGGCTTCTGGTCTTTCTGCAGTTCCCCTGAGAAGTGGTTTTCATTCATGGTTCTCCAACCTAAACGTAGTTACAAATGAGTGCCCTCAACAGTGAGAGATGCTAAAGCATAAACAGTGTGTTTTAGCAAGACAGCACCTGTTCCTGCAGCAGCATTTGGGCTGCCCCTTGCAATGGACAGTGAGACACCCTCTCAGTTACCCTGGTCCTTTTTTGGGACAGGCTGAATCGTAATTGGGGGTGCATATTCAACAAACGGTTTTTTCTTTGCCAGAACGTGTCTTTATGCCACCACCAGTCTCAACTGCAATGAGTCGACAGAAGTGAATGAATGGGACATGCGCTAGTACAGAACCAGCACTCTAGCTTCTCGAGATGTTGTGTCACTAGTGACCTGTTGAGCAGTGGCCTATGACTCTGCATAGCATCGCCCATGGGTGCCAAGAAGAGGTCAAGGTACAGCGTAATCCCAGGAAGCATGTTTGAGTGGGTTAGGTAGGGAAAAGTACTGAGATAGAAAGCTGAATATTAAAAAAAAATATATCAGGTCACTGGTTAACTTTGGCCGCTTGAATGTGCATTCATCCCTGCTCCTCCCAAACTGCACCAAAGAAGTCAGTGCACATATAAAGGACCCAAGATGAGAGGCCAGTGGCAGGTGCTTGTAACATGTAAAGTAGAGGAATTATTGGTACCTCATTGAACAATGCGGAGGAAGTCTGTAGCTGAAGAAGCCATGAAAACCAGGGCACCAGCCAGCCCGGAGCCAGAAGCAGGAACAGCGCCCGGGCACGGGGTGCGCCTCCCAGTGCTCCCACGCACGCTTATTCTCTGAGGAAGTGAAACCAGTGAGGCTCCAGATTTGGGAGTACCAGATTGTGCTAAAAACAGGAGATGCTAAACCACAGCACACGTGCTGAAGGGTGAAAGTAGCCCAGCCCCAGAGTGATGAGCTCGCCACACTCAGTCACAGGCAGGAGGCTGGGGGTCTCTTCTTGGATCTGGTGGTGCCCTGCCACAAGAAGAGAAAACCGGCTCACAGCTTCTGGGAATGAAGACGAGACTGTAAAAGTTGACACAGGAGAAAAGACAGATATTACATACAGATTAAAGCATCAGCATGGCACGCCACTTCTCAACAGCAGTGGAAGTAAAAGCAGTGAATGGAAGTAGTTTGCACTGAGAATTCCTATCCAGGCAAAAGGCCCAGTCACATTAGGGTAGAAAGGAAAACTTATTTCTCGTTCGTCCTTTCTGAAGAAGCTACTCGAGGTACTCCTTTAAACAGGTGGATGAAGTCAGAAGGAGCACATTGCAGGATGTAGAAACAAACGACCCACGTGAGGAAGCAGATGCAACTGGGGATGACAGGAACCCCACGTGACAGTCATGCAGCAGGTCTGGGGGCTGATGTTAGAGCAGGGGGTGGGGGGTCTCCAAGAGAAATTTGAGGAAAAGGAAGACTGAACTAGAAATTATCACCAGGTTTTTAGTATTTGACCATGGGGGAGAGAAAGTTTTTCATTTCTGTTGGGGTATTTTGAGAGGATTAGCAATAGTACATTGACAGCCAAGGTAATGAAGAAAATGCAGGTATTAACTTCAGGATCATCAAGCCCTGCAGGATGGGAAGGTATTCGTAGCCTACTGCTGAGCCTGCAGAAAACAGTCTGTACACAACCTGACAGCGGAGCTGTGGAGGACCAGGGTGTGGTGAGGGAGGAGCCATGTGTGGGCTACTGGCACAACTGAAGAGCAGGGTTGTGAGTCCATTTCATAAACACGGATGTGCACGCCAGCCACCAGCTGTTTCTGTATGAGACAGAGTGCTCTGAGATTTCATAAACTGTGTGTCTGGTAAAAATAGGATAACTTGTAGACAGTAACTGGAAGAGGTTGGTAGCTGCAAACCGTTTGGTCATCAAGAACTTTTAATTAGTGATTTTAGTGTTTTTGCTGAATGAAGAGTTTAGAGAACCTAAGCTGCCGTTCTCATAATTCCGATACAGTTGTCCTAATATAGGGACCCACAAACATGCCATCAAAAACCAAGGTGCAGAAATCACTAGAATAGGAATGGTGAATCCGTACAAGAGATAGTTAACTCTCATGGGAGCTCATCAATGAAAACTAGGCACTAAACATTTTTTTGTTAACTTCAAATTTTTATGTCTGGTTTACTTTCAATCATGTATCACTAGTCCTTTTCTGAAGGAGCAACAGTTAATGGTTAATGCTGAGAGTCACAGGATGTCTTTGTTTCTGAACCATCTTGGTTACGTCTTTCCCACAGCACTTACTTCCACCTGGGTGGTGTCCTCGCCTCTCTGATTCTGAGTATGACAGGCACCGTGACTGGCAGATTTGGGTCAGCCTTTTGACTGATACCCACTGAATCATTTTTGTCTGACCATGTTAACATTTTTAGTGTTTCATCAAAGCCATACTGAAATACAACTTGTTAAAATACTTAGCTTTGAATGGAGTAAGTGTTCAGAGAGTTAGAAATTCAGAGTGAATTAAGCTGGAAGTTTATGCTTCATACTGTTACCTGCATTATGTTGTTAAAACACCCTGTAAGAGTTGTTTTAAAGTCAGCTTTAATTTAATGATGATTGTAATTTTAAATTTTCTCAATTTTATATGGCCCTTTCTGTATATTTATGACATGAAAAGGATCATGGCTTGACTCTGTGGCTGGGGCTCCACTGTTCTTACCCTGATGCTAAGGAATTCGGTAACTGCTTGTGGCATGGTCATAACTTGCCCCAAGACATAGTGGTCATTAGTGATGCGAGGGAGCATGTGGAATTCCTGAAGGCCGCAGCATCAGGCAGGATCAGCCTCCCACACTCAGCCCAGCCTAGGCTGCTTCCCACCTTCCTGTGCCGGGGCTGTGACATAGGCGGTTCCAGCTTTGCTGTGGGAGTGCAGGGAGTCAGGGCTCCACGCATCTCTAACCTGGCTGTCCAGTCCAGCCTCACCTCACTCTGCTGTTTTCCCTTAAATCCAGGGGTGGATCAAGCACTGCCTCAGGAGCGCCGGGCTCCCGTCACTCCCTCCTCCTCCTCTCGCTACCACCGCCGGCGGTCCTCGGGGTCCCGTGATGAGCGCTATCGGTCAGGTAAGGCGCACAGTGAATCTGGACTTTGCACAGGTGAAGATGTCCTGCCTTAGGAACATATTTACCCTTTAGGGGAGACACTGACATTCAGTGAGTAGGAGCTCTTTGCACGTTCCAAAGCCCGAGTTGTCCACTGTGTGGAATTTCATAGTTATTCTAAAAGCAGCAATCTCTCAGAGTCAGATTTTACTCATTCTTTTAGGTGTCAATATTAAACAGTTTGGTTTTACTTTTTTTATAGTCCTGTTTGCTAATATAATTTTTTTCTTTTTTAACCTCAGTGATTTCTGTTTAAGTAAAGTTTTCAAAAAAGAAATAAAATCTTTAACCTTTCTTTTGCTCCACATTTATTTTTTCTGTGTGTTTTTCAATGCCAGCTGTAAGAATGCTTCTTGGTAATTCAGGGTTATTGCAGCCATCACGTGGGCTCAGCTGGCTTAAATTTCTTTCATTAATTTAGCAACAGAAAACTTAAAATGCAATTAACATTTTGATACTTTTTGAGAAATTTTTTCCAACATCTAGGTTAAAACTGCTTTTTCCTGCTTCCCCAGCTACAGTTTTGAATGGAAATTGCCCATAAGCTTTGTTTAGTTGTTACTGGGTGGTGTTGCTGTTGTTGACCTGAATCACACTTTGTTTTCCCCAAAGCCCCCTTCACAGGCATTCTCTCATTTCAGTTTCATAATAAGCAGGTTGAAGTAGTTATTGCTTCGTGTGGCAAAAGAGGAGACTGAGGCTAAGAGATGAAGCCACTCACCTGTTCACAGCAGTGGTGGGTGAATCGTGTCTGATGTGTCTGTCCGTTGATCGAGGCTCCGTGTTATCCACCCCCAACATCCTTCTGAGCAGCTACCAGCCTGGCTTCCTGCTCTGTTTTGCTTTCTAGAAGGGAAGAAGGGGACACAGAGACTGAGGCATCAGGAGGCGTCATCCTTGTGCATACAAGGATGGATTTGAGGACCATCAGAACATGTCCCGCTCTGCCTCGGAAGCTTCTGCAGGCCTCTGATGCCTGGGAGAATGTGTGGGGGTGGGATGGAGGAGGGAGTTTGATCCCAGATCCAACCTCTCATTTCAGAGCTGTTTCAACACCCAGCACATACCGAGAGTCCCTTCCTCATGTAGGCGTCTCAGAGTCCCCTTTTGAATCATTGGAGGGGAGCAGTGAGCTCCTAAATCCACCTGCCCTGACGCTGATACACTGATGTTTTATTTATGGACACACACACACAGACTCGTGTTTACTGTCACTGGCTGCTTCAGTCTCACAATTTCCATTTTATAGATGAGAAAATTGGAATTCAGGGAGGTTACAGAGTTGCTAATGCTCATGCAGGGAGCACCTCATCAAAACAGGACGCAGACCTGGCTTTGTCTGGCCTGTAGTCTGACTTCTCACCACACAGGAGATCCTATCTTGTGTCAGTTTCTAACCTAACTTTCTGTATAAGTATGTTTTTACATTTAGATGGAGATTTTATCACAGCAGTCTGTTTTCTACTTTGTATATCTCTCCTCGCAGTGCTGAGGAGGAGGAGGCGTTGATGTGTTCACATGGCTTTTGGTGTGTGCTGTCTCTCCAGTTCCCTGGTTATTCCAGGAGACAGTCACCACAGGAGGTGGTGGTGGTCTCACATTTTCTTTACAAATGAAAGTCTGCGAGAGGCTAGCCCAGCAGGTAGTGGTGGTCTCCTGGTTCAAGCAGGCCTTTGGTCACCTGCACACGTCTCCCCACTTCTCTAAGGGCAGGAGGACATGGGGAAGAAGCCACCGTGGATAGAGGGATGGTGGGGACTGGAGGAGCCTCTGACAGCCTGTCCCCCAGAAAGAAAGCCAGACCCACTGAGTTCTAGCTGCCTCAAGCTCTGGTCAGTCCCAGATGGTTCTCAGGTGAAACAAATGCTGCAGCTCACGTTGGTCTCTTCAGGGAGAACCCTGGGCTTGGAGGCAAGAGTTGGACATCCCCTTCTTCAGATGAGGCAGGGTTGCAAGCTTCTCTGTCCCGTGACCTCTGCTCCTCCTGGTCTCTTCTGGCCGGCTCTGCCCAGTCATGGAGACGGGCCCTTTGATGGGGCTGAGTGGCTGGCTCTCTGCCCAGCCTCACCTGTGGGTGCTGTCTCTGCCCCCATCCCCAGGCCTGCATGGGGCCTCGGCTCCATCTGAGCCAGGTGGTCTCAGGGGGGTTGTTGAAACATGCTTCAGGGGCCTGCTCTGTAACAGATCATGTCAGGAGCTAGAAAGCAGCAGGCAAAACGAGGACAGCCACCCTTGAGAAGGGCTAAGGCAGGAGCTAGGTGAGCTGCAGCCCGAGCCGCAGTGGCCAATCTTGTAAACCACGTGTGAGATCTCAACACTCCTCCTTAGCATGTTCCAAAAGCTCCCATCTCACTCAGAGCAAGAGTCAGAGTCCTCATAATGACCACAGTGGATGCAGCTGGCATCTCTTTATCTCCACAAGGTTGTCCACCCGCCCTCCTTGACACCACACCAGCTTTCTGGGGCTCCTCGAGCCCAGAGGGGCTGTTCTTCACCTTCACCAGGTCTTTCTTTGCCCAAGTGTCACTGTTCTGTGAGGCATTCTCTGACCCCAATTAAGATGTGAAATATTTTGCTACCTCAAGCATAATCCATCCCTTTCCTGTCCCAATTCACTGTCTCCACTGCAGTTGCCCTCACCTGATACTCTGTCAGTCTGTCTGTCCGTGTATCTTTCCATCCTTCCATCTATCTGCCCGCCTACCTACCTGTCAATCATCCACCTACCTATACTGTTTATCCATCTGTTCATCTAACGTCTATCATCCATTGGTCTATCATCTACCCATCATCTATAAACCTATCGTCTATCTGTCCATCCATCAACTATCTACCTACCTCTCAGTTATCTATTTATCTATCTATGCTATCCATCCATCTGCTCATCTAATATCATTTACCATCCATTTGTCTATCATCTAACCGTCATCTGTCAAATTATTGTCTATCCATCCATCCGTCAGTCATCTACCTACCTACCTGTCATCTTCTCCCGTAAGAACATGAAGTCTGCGAAGGCAAGGTGCTTTGTTTTGTTCATTCACATGTGCCAAGCACCTGAAATGTTGCCTGGCTTCTGGTTTTTGAAGGAAGGAAGATAAGGGAGCTTAACACATTTGGGGAAGGGTAAGAAATTCGGTTGGAGGGACCAGATTGTAAAGTATCTTGTGCACCATGCTTGGGAATTTGGACTTTATCCTGAAGATGCCACTTGAAGATTTGGGCCAAGGCATGATAGGAGCCAATTTGGGGCTTGAAGTTTACTTCAGTAGCCTGTGAACATGGATTAGAAGTGGAAGAATCTGAAAGATCCTGAATGCCTGAGGTTGACGTACATTTAGGAGATACAAGTCAGTCGCAGTGAGATTTGGGATATGTTTAAAGATAATAGCAGTAGGACCTGAAGGCTGAGTTAACACAGTGGTCTGAGAGAGGGAATGAAGGGTAAGTCTTACCTGTGTACGCTACACACCCGCGTAGATGGTGACCTCCAATTTTGCACCTACTTCTGTGCCTTTAGAGAATTGAGGTTCCTGTTGTGGGTTAAAGAAGAGTTACCTCAGCCGTCCCTTACTCTGCCCAGAATGCTGTGAGGAGCGGTCTGGACAGTCCTTGAAGTGTCACATAACAGAAAACACTCTCATTGCTGCATACTGCTTTAATTTCTAACATTTCGGTATTCTTCTCTATTTTGAGTAAATAATGACGGATTCGCATGTGGAACAAACATGTCCTCATGACCTTCCCACATGCGTGTGCAGTCTCAGCTAGGGCTTTTGTTTTCTACAACCGACACGAGGCCATCAGTAGAGTACAGTGGCGACCCTCCAGGAAGGCAGAGGGGCATGTGGGTCACTCAGTGGTCTCACTTGGCACCTACTTTCTGCTATTTCCTGTTGTTACAAGAATCTAGTCACATATTTCCTTAATTTAGATATTTTACTGATAAGTTTATTTTCTCTTAGAATACATGCTCATACATGGTTTTAAAAATGAGGTGCAGTATATGAGGAATTTATTTTACACTTTTGCAAGTGTACACAGTTCAAAATTTTCTGTTTTTTTTCCTCTGGAGCCAATGTGGAAGATTTAAGACATTTACAAGAAAAAGGTGGTGGCTTCTCAGGAAATCAGACGTGCTGGGACTCTCTGCCCACTTTACTCACAGTGGAGTGACTCTGGTTACTTCAGTGACCAAATTATGTCAGCCAAGAAGTAATTTTATTATTTCTTAGGTAACTGACCTAGTTAACAATCCGTCTAGTCAGCCAGATAGTCTCAAATTTAATCTCTCTCAGCTACATTTTTCCATTTCATTTCTAAAACCAAGACCTTACCTCATCACAAACTCTGACGAGGACTCTTAATGACAGTGTGCACCTCTCTTCCTCTTAAACAACTTTCTTTTGGAACTTAAATTGATTTGGAAAGCGTATTAATGAATGAACAGGCACTTACTGAGCACTTAGAGTATATCATACTTCATATTAGGCACTTCATTACTTTACCTGATAAAGTCTAACCTGGAGCTTAAATTCAAGCTATTTTTCCCCAACAAAAAACCCTAGACAAGAAAATCTTGAACTCTGTGTCTTACTCATTCTAGCCAGGACTGAGGACAATGAGGAAGAACATCAAAGCTAGTACTCAGCCTGCTGTTTCCAGCATGGTCAGAGCGCTTGTTTCCTTTTTATGAACCTGGAGGTAGTTTTGAAAACCAAGTCTTTTGCTCTGTTTGCATGTGTGGACAGCAGCACCTGCCTCCTCGGCCACCAGGGCCCTGAGCTCAGCTTTGCTGTCCTTTGCAGGGGAAGATGAAGGGCCGTGTTCCTCTGGGACAGCATCCCTTTCAGGGATGTCTGCAAGATCGAACTATTTCTAGGATAACACTGTCATGTTTGCCTTTTTAAAAGCTCTTGTTCTTTCATGAACATACCGTGGATTTTCCAGAGGCTGCAGTGATGTTAATGTTCTGACAGCTAGTGGTTCTGCGATTGTGAAGTCTTGTGTTTTAAAAAGTTTTTCTCTAACACAGCAAATATAAAAATATTAACTCTATTAACAAAAGCTATTTAAGGTTTTCAGCAATTTTTAGAAGTTTAAAGTGTTCTTTGGGCCAAAGAGTTTGAGAATCATTGTGAGGATTTTTTTTTTTTTTTTAAGCATCATTTTTTAGAAAAGTTGAGAGGTAGTGACCTAGAAATTTCTGCATCTGAACCCATCCCTTGAGCTGGTTTTATGCTGATGCTAGAGTTTAAAGTTTGAATCACAGTGATGTTCTGTTTCTGGGTATAGACTTGTATCCTAGTATCCATTCCTTAAACAATGTGCAGACAGGTTAGTGTTCTGAGCAGCCTAATGCTTTGTATGTGAAACAGAAGTATTGTCCTTGCTGTCCCATAATAAGTTCTTTTTTTATGCTGAAGTTTAATTTTCTAGATTGAGAAGGTTTATCTTTCTTGTGTTTACTTGGATTTACTGATTTTAATGAGATTCCTACTCTGTGACCTGTGTTTTCTGAAGAACTCAATTTTTTCATTATTGATTCTAAAATAAATTATGTAACTTCCTTATTTACATTAGAATATGATGACTAGGAGAGAAGAACGCACATGGTGCAGCTGAATTAGACTACATACTGAACCTAATATCCCCAATGAAGGTGGCAGGCTCTGTCCATAGAGATCTGCTCTATTCAATATGGTAGCCGGTAGCCACACTGGACCTTTTAAATTTTAATTAGTTGAGATTAAATAAAATGTAAAATTCTGTTTTCTGTTTCACCAGTCACGTTTTAAGGTGAGTGGCTACCATACTAGACAGCGCAGATGTGAACATTGCCCCCTTCCTGGTAGCAGGTATATTTCACAGGCTGCTCTGGGCCAAGTTGTGGAAGGGTGGGGCGAAGGCAGAGTGCAAAGGTCTGTTTGTCCAACACCAAAGAAAATGGATTTAATCTCAACATCTGCACCTAGTCATTTCAACAGAGGGAGTTTTAGAAATATCAGTGTAGCAGAGGTCTATAAGATAGCTTCCTTGGATTGGGTTGGGTTACTGGCTGAAAGCAGGAACAGGTTAAGAGGCTGTTGTATTTTAGGTGAAGAAAAGGGTGGATAAATTTGTGGGATGTAGTGAAAATGGTGCTTAGAAGGAAATTTGTGGTCTAAAATGTTAATATTATGTAAGAAGAGATCCTAGAAACTCAGGAAATAACTATTAACTTAAGATGTTAAAAAAGAAAAATTAGATCTACGGAAAGGAGAAAGGAGAAAATAATAAAGAGAATAAAATGAAATAGAGGATAGATTGACGTCTGGTGTCCAGTCCAGCGTGTAAGGAGCGTGGAGGTTGTCGTGCTTGTCCTCATGAGAAAAACACCGAACAGACTGAAAATCAGCAGCTCTTCCTAGATCCATAAAAGCATTGACGTCATAGGGCAAACTGTTGCCCTGAAATTAGAGATGGAAAGTGTGAGCAGAAAGATGGAAAGCCTAAGAAAGAATCAAAGGCAATGCTAGAGATGAAAGCACCACAGCAAACTTCCAGGGGCTATCAGTAGACTGGACATGGCAGGTCAGAAATCCAGATCTGCACAAGGAAAGGAAGAGGGTCAGAGAAGGGGTAAATGAGGATAAAATATCATTCTTTAATTCTTAATTGACCTAATGGATCAACGTTTGTTCAAAGAAGTAGTAAGATCAGTATAGGAGGTGAGAGCAGCTTGTGGATCAATGCAGGGAATGACGGCATGTTATAAGGGACGAGGAGGAATTGGGAGGACACTGTTTAAAGCACTTGTGCTGTTGTGAGGTGGTGTGGTGTGACTTGAAAGTGGACTCAGTTTAGTTATAAATGCAAGTGGCCTCCTCAAAGACAACCACTAAAAAAAGTTAAAAAATGAAGGTAGATTTGGTAAGGTAAGAGAAAAAAAGTGGCATCATATAAAATGTTCCATTAAAACCAGAAAAGGCAGAAAGAGTGGATGGCAGTAAAAAAAAAAAAAAAGAAATGGAGAACCATGGCAGCAAACAGAAAACAGTTAAAAATATGTAGATAGTAATTCAAATACTAATAATCACCTTAAACTTTAGTGACCTAAATATGCCAACTAAAAGACAGACTTTCGGAGTGGATAAAAAACATGACCAACTCTGCGTTGTCTGTAAGAATCCTGCTTTTCATATACAGCCACAGATAAAGTGAAGGGATGGAGACAGTCGCCCCTGTGACCCCAATCAAAGGAAAGCAGGAGTAGCTCTATTAATTTCAGACAGAACAGACTTCAGGACAGGGAAAGTTATCAGGAATCGGGAGGGGCAATGCGTAACGTAAAGGGGTCATTTCTCCAAGATGTAACAATCCTGATGTGTATGCACCCAACAACAAAGCATCAAAATACAGAGACAAGAACCGATGAAACAGCAATGAGAAATAGACCACTGTTGCAGAGGGAGACTTTGACATCTTTCATCAGTAACCGACAGACCTAGGAGCAGAAAATCAGTAAGGATGTCGTTGATCTGAGCAGCACCATCCTTCAACTGGATTTAATTGACATATGTAGGGAACCTCACCCATCAACAGCAGTATACACATTGTTCTCAGGTTCACACAGAACGTTCACTAAGATAGACCACATTCTGGGTCAAGAAACACATCTTAATTTTAAATCTTAAATTTAAAGTAATAGGAAATACAGTACACTCTCAGACCACAAAGGAATTAAACTAGAAATCAATAAAAGAAACTTAGTTGCAAAACACCCAAATATTTGGAGAATAAACAACACATTTCTAAATAACACATGAATCAAAGAAGAAGTCTCAACAGAAATTGAAAAATATTTTTAACTAAGAGAAAATGAAAATACAAGTACTCAAAATTTGTTGATGTAAGAGGGATGCTTAGAGAGAAGCATAGCATTTGGTGCATTTATTAGAAAAGAAGATCTAAAATCAGTCATCTAAACTTTGATCTTAAGAAACTAGGAAGAGCAAATAAATCTAAAGGAAGAAGAAAAGAAATAAAGGTTAGAGCAAAAATTAATGAAACTGAAAACAGGAAATTAGTAGAGAAAAATTGGTTAGTTATTTCAAAGAGTCTAATAAAATGCATAAGCTTCTAGCTAGGTTAATTAAGAAAAAAATAGGGAAGACACAATTACTAATACCAGAAATGAAAGAGAACCATTACTACTGACCTATGGATCCTAAAAAGTTAATAAAGAAATATTATGGACAATTCTATGCCCAGAAATTTGATAAACTAGATGAAATGGACCAATTTCTTGAAAGACACAATCTGCTAAAACTCACACAAGAAAAATAGACAATCTAATAGGCCTATATCTACTAAAGAAATTGAATTAATAATTAATAGCCTTCCAAAACAGAAAGCACCAGCTCCAGATGGGTTCACTGCTAGATTCTACCAGACATCTAAAGAAGAAGTTATGCCAATTATCTATAATCTCTATCAGAAGATGGAAGCAGAAGGATACTTTCTAACTCATTCTAGGAGGCCATCATTACCCTAATACCAAAACCAGACAGACATTATAAGAAAACTACAGACCACTATCTCTCACGAACATACATGCAGAAATCCTCAAAATATTAGCAAATTGAATGCCACAGTGTATAAAAAGAATTATATACTGTGACCAAGTGGGATTTATTCCACATATACAAGTCATTTGAAAATCAATTAATTAACAGTTATTAGTTAATTAACATTTGAAAATCAATGTAATCCATCACATCAACAGGCTAAAGAAAAAAATCACATGATCACATCAATAGATGCAGAAAAAGAATCAACAAAATCCAGCATTTCTGATGAAAACTCTCAGCCAACTGGGAATATAGGGGACCTTCCTCAATCTGATGAACATCTACAACAAACCTACAGCTAACATCATACTTAATGGTTTCTCACTAAGATCAGGAACAAGGCAAGGATATTACCTCTCACTACTCCTATTCAGCATCTTACTGGAAGTCCTAGCTAAAGCAGTAAGATGAGAAAAGGAAATAAAAGGTATACAGTTTGGGAAGGAAGAAATATGACTGAATTATCTATGTAGAAAATCATAACAAAAAAAACCCCTCCTGGAATTAGTATGTAATGATACAAGGTTAATATACAAAAGTAAATTGCTTTTTTATGTACTAGCAATGAACCATTGGAATCTGGAATTAAAAACATAATGTCAGTTACATTAGCATCCAAAAAATGAAGTATTTAAGTATAGCTCTAGCAAAATATGTTCAAGATCTATATGAGAAAAACTATAAGACTAATAAAAGAAATCATAAGGTCTAAGTATATGGAGATTTATTTCATGTTGATGGATAGGAAGTCTCAGTATTGTCAAGATGTCTGTCCTTTGCACCTTGATATATAGATTTAGTGCAGTCTCAATCAAAAATCACAGCAAGTTACTTTGTGAATATCAACAAACCGATTCTGAAATTTATACAGAAAGGCAACACACCCAGAATAAGGAATACAGTATAGCAGGAGACCAATGAAGTCAGGGGACTGACATTCCTTGACTTCAAGGCTTACTATGAAAATGGTGAAGGCAGGAGGGGCTGGCAAAAGAATAGACATATGGGCCAATGGGAGAGAATAGTCAACCCAGACATAAACCCACACAAACAAAGTCAACCCATCTTAGGCAAAGAAGCAAGGACAACTCAATGGAGAAAGGACAGTTTTTTCAACAAATGGTGCTGGAGCAACTGGACATCCACATGCACAAAAAGGAATCTAAACACAGAGTATACACCTTTCACAAAAATGAACTGAAAGTGGATCATGGACCTAAATGTAAAACACACACTGTAAGATTCCTAGAAAATGACATAGGGGAAAATCTAGGTGAACTTTGGTTTGGTGATGACTCTTTAGATACAGCACTAAAATCATAATCCACAAAAGAAAAAATTCATTAACTGGACTTCATTAAAATTAGAAACTTGTGCTCTGAAAAAGATACCGTTGAGAGAATGAAAAGATAAAACACAGATTGGGATAAAAACATTTGCAAAACCCATATTTGATAAAGGACTGATATTCAAAATATAAAAATAAGTATAAAAACTCCAGAGTAAGAAAACAACCCAATTAAAAAGTGAGCAAACACCTGAACAGACACCTCACCAAAGCATATATACAAATGGCAAATAAGCACATGAAAAGATGCTCAACACCATGTGTCATTAGGGAAATGCAAATCAAAACAACTAGGTACCACTATTAGAACAGTAAAAATTCAAAACACTGATAACCCAAAATGCAGGCAAGTATGTAGAGCAACAGGAACTCTCAGTCATTGCCAGTAAGAATGAAGAACAGTGCAGACCTTAGGAAGACAGTTTGGCGGTTTCTTAGGAAACTGAACATATTCTTACCATATGATCTAGCAGTCACACTTCTTGGTATTTACCCAAGTGAGTTGAAAATATGTTCACACAGAACCTGTACACAAACGTTCACAGCAACTTTATTCGTAATTGCCAAACCCTGGAAGCAACCAACTTTGTCCTTCAGTAGGTGAATGGATAAACTATGGTGCATCCAGAGAATAGAATGTTATTCAGTACTGAAAAGAAATGAGCTGCCAAGCCATGAAAAGACATGGAGGAATCCTAAAAGGCATATCACTAAAAGAAGCCAATCTGAAAAGGCTACATTCTGTATGATTCCAACTCTATGACATTCTGGAAAAGGAAAACTGTGGGAACAGGGGAAAGACTAAGTGTTGCCTGGGGTTAGAAGGGAGAAAAGGATGAGCAGGTGCAGCACAGAGAATTTCAGGGCTGCACCTGCCCTACACAGTGCTGTGATGGTGGATGCATGTCATCATACATCTGTCCAAACCCCCAGAATGTCCAGCTCCAAGAGTGACTCTAAACTGTGGACTTCATTTAATAAGAATGTGTAAGTTATACATTGTTTATTTAATTATATGTTATTTACATTATTATTTGCCTCATAAATTGTAACAATTATACCATACCAGTGCAAGATGTTTATTCACTAATAGGGAACTGTGCGTGTAGGTGAGGGGTGTATTGGAATACTCTGTACTTTCCACTCCATTTTTTCGTAAACCTAAAACTGCTCTAAAAAATATAGTCTATTAAAAACAATAATTAAACAGAGAGCAAATATAACATTTAGAGCATCAACAGATGATTCTTTGAAAATTCTAATAACATTGAAAAGCCTCCAGTGAGAATGATGAATAAAACAAGGAAGACAGAAATGAATTATACAAGAAATTAAAATGGGGCATCACAGCAGACACACCAAAGGAAAAGGTAATCAGGATGCTGTGATAGCCCTATGACAGTAAACTTGAAAACTTCATGAAATGGACAGATCCTCAGTTTAGAAACTTAAGAAGAACAGGAAGGCTTGAGCAACTCTGTGACAGTGTGTAAATGGCGACAGTGGTAAAAAGTATTTCCACAAGGAACTCACCAGTCTCAGACGGTTACTCAGCTCTCAGGAAGTAAACTGGCCTGATGCTATATAGACAATATCAGAGGATACGATTAGAAAGGGTGCACTTCCCAATTCATTCTAGGATGTGTTCCTGTGCCAATAGCAGACAAGGACAGCATGAAAAAGGAAAATTACAGGATATTATCTACATAGAAATATTAAAATTATCTGTAGATTAATTATTAGAAATAACCTTAATGTCATGGCTTGATATAATCTGAAAAAATAAAAATCACATTTTTATACACTAGCAACAATATGAACATGTAGCTAGAAACAAAGTTCTACGTACAGCAGCAACAAAATTACAAGGTACCCAGTGAAAGTTCAAATAAAAGATGCGTGAGACCTTTATGGTAAAAATTATAAAATTTTACATGGGAGACTTTCATGAAGACCAGCATAAACGGTACTCGGGTATGGATAGGAAACCATGACACTGTGAAGATACCGGCTCTCCCAATCTATTGGCAGCTACTTCTGTAAATAACCCCCCACTGGGTCCTTCGTGGGGCTGAGCAGACTGGTGTAGCACTTAGTGGGAGAGTGGAGGGCTGAGGGGCAGCTGTCCACAGCAGCACACGTCTTGAGGTGGCAGCCTGGGTGACAGGAGTTGGACACGGAGACCATCCCTGCTGCAGCTCCACTCATGCGGTACTCCAGAGAAGACAGGGTAGGAAGGGAGGCTGAGCTGGCCCGTGGCCTCCAGACGTAGCAAACGCGGTGTTTGTCCCCACAGTCATCATCCTAACAGAGCCGGCATTTAACAGACTTCCTGTGCCCAGCTGTCCTGAGAGCTGTGCACAGTTCGTGCTGTCCCCACGTCTCGTGACAATTAATGATGAAGTAAAGATGTCTACGCCTAGAACTGAGCTTGTCCCACAGAAGGCCTCAGTCAGATCCACACAGTGATTGAGCAGTGATGTTGCTTACTCTTTAGCTGAAGCAGTTCCAGAGGCCAAGGACCAGCAGGGCCTGTGCGAGGGGCATGATGGCCATGCAGCCACCAGTAATGTGATTTTAAAAGGGAGGAAATAGGCTGAGGAAAAGGAGTGTGGTGTGTGTGTGTGTGCACGTCTGTACATGGGTATGTGTGCTTGTGTGTATGCATGCATGTGTGCATACATGTGTGTGTGAGCATGCACAGAATTTTGGCCTCATGGTCTGCTGGCTTTGTGTGGCTTCAGGGGAGGCTAAGAAGAACTTAGGAATTTAAAGAGAAGTGAGGCCGCTGCTGTGCAGATGAGGCCTTGTCACCTGTCATGGGTAACTAGATGGCTGAAAGTGCCACTTTTCTCCCAGGTTCCCTCTATGTGTCTCTTTTTGCCATGGGCCTTTCCTGCTGGCCCTGTACTGACCACCCAGGGCTGGAGCCATCTTCTGTGCTCACGGGCTGTCCTCCTGTTGGTTTGGGGCCACGTACAAGTTCCATGAGGGCAGGGACGAGGTCTGTAGCAGGCGCTCAGCGAATAACGGGACCGCATGAACACAGGAGTCAGACCACAGTCCTCCTCCTATGGCTGCCCCTCCACACAGCGCCCGCATTCACACAGCTGCATGTTTTCCATGGAGATTGAGAGACTGAGGGGATGGGTGGCTGGCAGGTGCTGTGAGGCCAGATCCCAGCTGCAGCTCCAGTGGAAGGGGCAGTGCTGGGACCCGCTCTGTGCCTCACCATTCGATTCCCCTTGCCTCCCCTCCACTCGCCGTTTACACTGTACATGTGTGTGCTTTACCCAAGAACAAAACAGCACAACACCACCAAAAGAGACCCTCAGGAGCTGAGCATAGAGGCCTCGTACTGTGAGGGTTACGGGTGTTGTGGCAATAGTCAGGATTTGAGGAAGCTCGCTTCCTTGGGTCTTTGGCACAGTTTTGGTTTTTCCCAAACCTGTTTTCTTCTCTTCCAGTCGTCTTTCTCGGACTTAAGCTACATTAACGATGAGTAGCATGGTGTTAACACGTGCAGGGTTCACGTTACCTCGCAGCAGGCTCTGTCTGCCCTGAGCCCTGGAGGATATGGACTTGATTAAACCTCACAGTTACCCCTAGGACAGGTGCACTCTCTGTTCCTAATTGGCACCTAGAGAAGCCGAGGCACAGATGGGTCAAGTAACTGGCCCAGGGTCACACAGAGAGACTTGGGTTTGGGCCCACATGATCTGGCTTGAGAACCTGGGTCTTAACTGCTCTGTGGTGATGGAGCAAGTGTCTTCCCTGGAGAAATCTTCTCTTCTGTGGATTCTCTGTTGCCTTTGCCCCTCTCTAGCCGTGTATGTACTGATTGTGTAAGTGTAATATTGTGAACTCTGTGTCTAGGAAATGGACTGTGATTTTATGACTTCAGGAGGGAGATGTGAGGGCAAGCATCCGTTTTTCCTAGGATTTAAACCCACAGTTATGCATAGTCCAGAACAGTTCTAGAACACTAGCAATAGCAATAATAAATCCAGCATAAAGAGTGGATCTGTATACCACACCTTTCACTAAGGGTCAAAGGTGTTCTGGTTCTGTATGTGTTTGCTCATCGTATTGCAGAGTACTGGTTTCTTCCACAGTAGAACAAGTGGCAATCTATTTAAGGAAACCAGAGGAAAGTTAGGCCTTCCATTCACTGTTAACAACTTGCATCTGTTGAATGACCTTATCTAGACTTTTGAAACGAGAGTCAAAATACAGAATCTCCTGAAGAGAAAAGACCTACAGCCCTGCGATCATCCTTTGGGATTTGCCTTCAAGGTTCTAGAGCACCAGCTGCGGGTGGCCCTCTGGCCGGCATTCACCAGCTCGTGTGCGGAGATGTTCAGCCTTGTGCATGTCACCCTTCTTGCTGTACAGACATGTTGTTGGCAAGCTTATCCTGTGGTCTGTGATGTGGTGCCGCACAGGAACCCTAGCATTGGGAGGAGCCCGCATTACTTGTTGATCAGAACATGTGCTCCCTGGTGCCAGCCCAAGAACCCATGTGGCCAGTGCCTGAGGACATGGCAGGGTCCACTGACAACCTAATCCCTCTGGGGTTTTTCAGTTTCCCAAACCCATGGTAATAAACCCATTGCTTCAAGATATTATTGAAAGCACCTATCTTTACTGTGACAGGTACCTAATGGTTTGCTTTGTGTATTTTAGCTTACGTAATTCTCACAGCAACTCTGTGATATTGTACCCATTTTACATATGATGAAAGTAAGGCTTAGAGGGATTAAAACATTTAATCAGTGTTCATACAGCTAGTAAGTGGCAGAGCCAGGACTCTGACACCAAAGCCTGGACCCAGAATTCTGCCATTTGCCCAGAAATATGGAAACATTTTGTGTTGCTGGACCCCTTCCAGCTCATGGAAGTAAGTGGAAAGAGAAACTTTGAACATTTCTTTGAGGAGGCGGTAGGTGTGGAGAAAGTGCCAGGAGTCAGAAGGCAGGGTCAGGGTCTGCCTTCTGGTCCAGTCACAGCAGAGGCGGCTGTGTGGGTTCACAATCCAGTCACCCACAGTGGCTGTCTTAGACATGCAAGGAATGCCCATGTGATGCCTGTGCTGTGGTGTTCAGCTCTTAGCAAGCTCTTGCAGAGGAGATCACGTTCTCGATTTGTCCAGCACTGCAGTATGTGTGCTTTACTGTCATTTCCAGTACTTCTTGAAAGGCTGCTGGGGAGATGTCTCTTAGCACGCTGATTTGTCTGACACTGTAAACAAAAGACGTGCCTGAAAGGTTCTTTACTAACAATAGTGATTGCTTATTTAGTGTTCCATGAAGCTGATCTTAGGTAAATCTTCTCTCTTAATTGATGGGAGCTTGTGGGTTATTCGAAGGAAAGGCCAAGAGTGAATAAGCGGTGAACTGCCGCAGCAGAGGAAGGAGACAGGCGAGAGAGACTTTGTATCACTACGTGTGCCACTACCCCTCAGCACCCCCAGCCCCACACGCACCTTTCCCGCCCTCTGTGTGAACTATGGCTCTGGGCTCTCTGCCTGTTTTGTTCAGCTGTGCCAGGAGAGGCAGGTGCAGGCACTTTAGGGGCGACGGTTCCACTAGCCAGCCTGGTGTCCTTGGTCTCCAGCTTCTGCATCACAGGGCAGGTGGCGGCCAACCCACACCCCCGGGCAGCTTTGTCGGATCCTCCAGTGAGACGCCCCCACCCTTCCCCCGGGAGCACCAGCTTCCGATCTGCGCCCTTCACGCTGTGCCCGCTGTTTGCCCTCCCACGGTCCTTCATCCAGCCTCCTCATCCTCTTCCACTCAGCACTCCCTGGGCTGCGTGTCTGCTACTTCTCTCTTTGCTTTGATAATACATCAGTGCCACCTTGGAATCCCAAACTAAAATCGTTTTCCATTTGCATGAAGCTATAAACTCTTCTTCCTTGGCTTGTCATAGGCTGAAACACTTCTGGCCACTTTTGGGTACTTGTCTGCAGTGGTACTTGGAAATACTAGAAAATAACATTTTTCTTTCATATAAGACTAAACATATAGCTGTAGAACCAGGTTGTTTTCTCCTGGTATGAGTTTTATATTTTTAAGTCATGTATTTTAGACATTCATGAGGTCTGGGAGATTTCTTTTTTTCACTATTTCCCTTTTACAGCCTCTCATCTAGATTCTAATTCACTGGGGTAAAAACTGTATCCAGGACATTTGTAATCAAGGCTTGCGGGACACTTAATCAAGGGCTTTGATGGGTTCCTGATGTATCACATCTGGTGAATTTTGTTCGTAGACTTGTTTTATGAAAATGATGCTGAGCTTTCAAGAGAAGATTGGTTTTGCAGCAACCTATTTACTCACGTTACCATATTTTCACAAAAGTTCCCCATCTTATGAGCTATTTTAGGATTGATCTGGTTTTTAAGCTAAGAACTAAGAACTTTCTAAAATTCTCAGTGGACACCCTTTTCCAGCCTTACATGCTCGTCCTAGACTGCCGCCTTCCGTGCATCCCGGGCACTCGGCCTGGCTGGGGCCTTCCCTGTGTCCCTTGGTGTTGCCCTCGGGGAGGATGGGCTCTGTCCTGTCCTCCACCCCCTGCTCACTCACCTGCAGCATCTGACCCTCTGGCTCTTAGACAAGCAGCCTCTTACGCTGGACATCCTGGTAGAAGCCATTGGAAGCAGCGCCAGGTGTTTCCTTTCTGGCCAGGAGCTATTGTTTTTCCTAAAATCGGTCTTTTGTAAGATCTACACTGAAGAGAGATTCAGAGATACATCTGAATTAGAATTAAATTATCCATTCAGCCTGTAAGGGAGTTTTTCTACTCCAGGTGCATGGCCCCAGTTCCTGCTGTGATGTGATAGGCTCAGGGAAGGAAGAGGTGTTGCTCTCATTATCCACCATCCACGGGCAGCAGACAGGGGAGTGCACAGCCCCATCCTGCAGACTAGTGACGAGACCCCCTCCCACAACCCTGAGGAATCGCTGGCTCCAGTCAGTAGGTGCTATTAACTTACCATAGGTGGTGTGTTTTATACCTGCACATATAGAAATACATATAGATATCTGTGCATATGTACATACATACATGTACATATACATATGTTTGTGTGTAAGTGACAGAACCAACCTGGCTTTTGTGCTATTTTTTTTTAAAGCCTTTTTCTTTGCCTTACTTGAAACAAGACATTTTATTTGTTGAAGTGTGGATACATCACTCCAGACCAATTATAGAAGTATCTGCAATTATCGGCATGTTTCTTTTTCTCTCTGGAAGCTCTTCCAGGGAAGAGGTTTATTTTGCAAGGTTCTTGGTTGGACTTTATTCACTTTGGGGAGAATGGCACAGGTCATAACCTTGGGTGCTGCTCATGTGGAAGCTGTGAGTTGCTAGTGGGTCACTAGCAAAGTGTCCATCACAATGGCCTTTAAAAAGAAGAATGCTCTGCGTCATGGTTATACATTGTCTGTTTTCTTTCCACTGCCAACATCGTGTCTTCCAGCCAAAAATATATCCTGGCAAAAGTGGAAAGTGTGGCCGGAGTGAGGAGCTAGAGATCCATCTAGCTTAGTGTGAATAAACTTCCATGTAAACGTCTTAAATCTGTGCAAGTGTGTCCTGGTGCCAGGCTCAAATGCTGAATGTCTACATGGAACTTCTTTCCTGTGGGGTCCACCTCACAAGAGGAGAAATTTTAGTTTATTTCAAAAACGTTGATGAATCTGAACAACTGTTTTTCAGTTGGCCAGACTCCCCATAAAGATTGTGGGCTTCCCATCCCAGGCTCTCCACTTCTCTCAGGAACATTTCACTCCTCCCTTGAGGTAGCAGAACCTCTCAGCGACATGCTGGTCTCTGATGTTCCAGTGAGGAAGAGCACGTGTTCCACAAGAACAGACTGACTTTCTCACTCTTCAGCCTGGGGTGAGCCGCTCTGATCTCTTTTCTCTACTCTCAAGACTCTTAATAAAATTACTTGAGAGGAGAAAAATGCTGTAGCAGTACCTAAAAACAGATTTTCTCAGAAGAGAAAAATTTGAGCATTTCTTTAAATTGTCATTAATTTTAAAAATTTTGCTTAAGAACATTTTGCCTTTGTCCAGGGAGGTAGAGAAGTAGTTGATTTTTTGTTGCACCAGGTGAACTTAAGGTCATCAAGTGGTACAGACATGACTGAGTATTGATAAAGGCGATAAACAGCTGCTGCTGTTGCTGCATGTGATGAGGGCCTTTGTTTGTGACCCGGGAACATTCAGGCTCTGTCAGCATCCACAAAACGGCAGCAGGTGGCTCATTAGCTCGCACGCCAGGCAGATCTCAGCCCTGTCCCACTTCTTGACACAGATGCAAAAACTCTTCACAAATTATAGTAAATCGAACCCAGAAATATGTGAAAGGCATAATGTCAGGACCAATGAGGCTTTCCCTCCATGATGCAGTATGGTTTTGCGTTGCAAACTTGGCTCAGTGTTCAAAAATTGACCAGTATCATTCACCACATTAACAAAATAATGGAGAAAACCCATCTGATTGTCTCAGTAGACACTGCAAAATACTGGACAAAATTCAATTGTCATTTCTTATAAAAATTTTCTATCAAATTAGGAACAGAAGGGTCCTTTTTCCATTTGAAAAAAGCCATCTATGAAAAATTATAGCTGACATCGCCCTTAACAGCAGAAGGCAGGGCTTTGCACCACAGTCAGGAAGGAGGCAGGGCAGCCCTTCTCACCAGCTCTTGCCCATGCCCTGCCTACTGTGATCTTAGTGAAGTAAGGCAAGAAAACTAAAAGGCATAAAGGCTGGGAAGGAAGAGGCAGAACATTCTTGATTTACAGGAAACTTGATGGTTTATTTAGAACATTTTAAGAAATATACAAACTACTAGAAATAATGTGAATTTTGCAAGAGTACGAGATGGATACTTCACAACCGGTGATATACATGTGCCCCGTGAGCCCACTAAAGACGCTCAGCACAGTCATCAGGGAAATGCAGATTAGACCCACGAGGCTCCACTCGCAGCCACTGGAGAAGAGGTTGACGTGACACAGGCGGGCAAAGGCGAGTCAGGGCTGAAGTCTCATACGTTTCCAATGGGATGTGAAACACTGTAACCACTTTGGCAATCAGTTTGGCAGTATTGTGAAAATTTATACATATACTTACTGTACCAACAGTTACACTTTAGACATTTACCCAAAAGAAATGAAAATGTATGACCATGTAAAAGAATGTACGTGATTCTTCATGATATATTTTTCATCATAGCCAAAAACTGGAAATAACATAAATATCAGCTGGAGAAACATGGACAAATTATGATATATCCATACATTGTGATAGCATCAGTAAAACCTGTGAAGGGCTGATATTGGCAGCAAAATGAGTGAATTCAAGAGCATTATATGGAGCAAACCATAGCATAGAGTCTGTACAATTCTGTTTGTATGAATGTCAGGAACCAAGGAGAACAGATCGAAAGAGTGAGCACTGGCCATTCCATGAGGGTGTGGTTGAGTGGAAGAAGGGGCACGTGGGATTCTATAGGCTTCTCTCCATTTACCAAAATGTATCAAATGCACTTAAGATCTGAACATTTACTAGATGTGTATTTAACACCCTCCCCCAACCAAAAAAAAAGAAGAATTGTAAACTAATATTGAACTCTACTTAATAGATTTGATTTTCACGGTGGTATCAGCAACTCTAAAATTACTTTATTTATCTCCTAGGCTTAAGCAAATACACTTAATAAATCAGTGAATATATTGATGATAATAGGAGCCCAGATTCTTTGCTGGATAAGGGAGTTAGAAATATAGAATGTTTAAAGACTTGAATGGATCAGGCAGTGTTGGGTTGAAATAGGAGGCATCAGTATGAACTCGTAGCTTCCAGTAGGTAGATACAGGGAGGAATAGAAGTGTATGTGGATACACGCAGACATGTATGTGTGTGTGTAAGTGGATACATGCAGACATGTATGTGTGTGTGTAAGGGGATACATGCAGACATGTATGTGTGTGTAAGTGGATACATGTGGATGTGTGTGTGTAAGTGGATACATGCAGACATGTATGTGTGTGTATGTGGATACATGCAGACATGTATGTGTGTGTAAGTGGATACATGTGGATGTGTGTGTGTGAGTGGATACATGCAGACATGTATGTGTGTATGTGGATACATGCAGACATGTATGTGTGTGTGTAAGTGGATACATGTGGATGTGTAAGTGGATACATGCAGACATGTATGTGCGTGTGTAAGTGGATATGTGTGGACATATGTGTAAGTGGATACATGTGGGGGGTGTGTGAATGGATACATGTGGATATAAAAGTGTAAGTGGGTTCACGTGGACATAAATGTGTGTGTGCATGTGTAAGTGGATGTGTTTGAGTGCTCTTTTTGCTGGCAGGGCCCAGGAGCAGTGTCTCCTTGTGACAGTGAGCTCGTGTGGTGCCCAGTCTTGGCTTCTAAACACAGTTCTTTACTAGAAGGAGCTGGTCTCCTGATTCCAGGGCTGAGGCAGGGAACGCAGAAGATGATGTGGGACGTTGTGTTGTAGCAGAAAGTAAGAAAGGGCTTACATGTGACGGGGACCTGTCCAAAAGACAGAGAGGCCAGCTTGAAGGGAATCCTCCATCTCGAACCTGGGACCGTTTGAGCATCAAAATAAAAAATGATAATTATGAATTATAACCTATTTAATCAACTCCATGAGAACATATTCACGTATATAAAAATGAATGAGTAGAAGGGAAAGTTAGTAAATGTGTGTGGAGTAATAATGGGTTAATCTCCATAGAATGCCTGACTAAGTGCCTGGCCCGTTCCCTAGTATGTAAGGTATTCATGCGACCCTCACCAGTGTGCTGAAGCCATTTATGAGATTTGAACCTGCAACCTGTGAAGAAACATCCAAAGATCAAGGTTTGTTCATCCAAGAAAAGAAAAATCACAGAGCAGTTTACAGAAAGTATTTGATTATTTATACAGATCTATGGTCATAAAATGAATAATGAAAAGCCTATGAATGTACGTTAATGTCTCTTTACTGGAGCTTTCAAACTAGCAGGTTGAAGTTTCTTTTTTTCCTTTTCCCACACACCTGTTTGTGAGTTTCAGCAGGAAGGTAAACAGGGCCCCGGGGACGGGGCAGAGGAAGGAGAGCTTCAGGGTCTTCACAGCACAGCTGAGTGATCACGCTCTCTCTCTTTCAGACGTTCACACTGAAGCCGTCCAGGCTGCGCTTGCCAAACACAAAGAAAGGAAGATGGCGGTGCCCATGCCTTCAAAACGCCGGTCCCTGGTGGTGCAGACCTCTATGGATGCCTACACCCCCCCAGGTGAGCCCCACGCCACTGCTGCTGGTCCTTGCCAGAGCGTTGCGGAGTTGATTGACTACTGGTCCAGCAGTAAGTCTTGTTAGCTTCCAAAATGATGGTGCTGTAATTCAGGTTTTGTGAACTGGAAGCCAGAAATAGTATATAAAATAAATATGGAAGGAAAAATAACATTATTATGTATCTGTGTAAATATGTATTTTAAACTTTTCAAGACTCGTAAACATGATACCTACTTTTAAAGTCTTATAAAGTTTTATTCATTTAATTCTTAATATAGAAAAGAGTTTGTACCTCTGTAGTTCTAATTGAAGTCAGAATTTTCTTCTGCTTAGACTGGTTAATACATGTTCTCAAGTCTCTGTAATATAAATATGCTGCATTGTTGTATTGTTTAAGAAACCAACTGAATTAGATGGTTCAGGCAGTTACCTGAATCAGGGACCATCCAACTTTGTCAGCGTCAGATAACATTCTAGTTTCTGCAGCCCTTAAGGCATCTGTCACAGCTGCTCAACTGTGCCATTAGCATGCAAGCAGCCAATACCGGAATGTCAGTGAGTAGACATAGCTGTGTACTGATAAAACTTTATTCACAGCCACAGGCAGTGGACTGGATTTGGTCCACAGGCTTGTCAATCCCTGATATAAACAGTTGAAGGTAACAGCCCATTTTTATTTCTGTTAGATGGTACTGCTTTTATTTAATCCAGAATTTTATATAACTACCCAAATTTTACTCTGCCCAAATAATTATACAATGTATCTCATGTTCTCCAAAACCAAAGTGAAGCAGAAAGCTAAATTATCCAGGTATCGTTAGACGTGAGGGATTAAGCCTACTTTTTGTGGTTTCTTTTTCTCTGATTTTGGTCTCAAAACATCATTCATGTTATTGTTACAAGCCTTTTTTTTTCAATAGACCTAAGCTACCTTGTGTTCCACTTTGAACAGTTTTAAAGCCACCTTTTTGTTTTTCACTACAAGAGAAACTTAAGGTACAATAAGAATACCTGGACGTGCACAACACTTTATGGAGTATTTTTGTGTTTTGGAATTTAGCCCTGAGTGTTGGCAAGCAGTGAGGGTAATAGAAGGACACACTTCCAATCAGAGATGTGGTCAAGTATATCTCAATGTTAGTTCAAACCACTTTTAAGCATTCACCTTTATGCATAATTTCTGGAAAAGATCTAGTTAGGATTGTTGTGCTGCTAGTAGTCTTCTATTGGTGAAACTTTCCTTTAGTTTTTATGTATAAAAATGTAAGAATAATTTGCCAAGGCTTCTGCTTCTAGCTATAATGAGCCAACTAACACATGCACTATGAAAAAGTATAAAACTGCATGAAACAAATGAGACGACAGTTTTTAGGCTGCGGACCACAAATGGTGCAAGACTAAGCCTGAGAGAAGGAGAACGTGTGAGGTGAGCCAACAGTTTACAAGTTCTCTGCCTGGAGAAAACCTTCAGATTTTTGGCAGAAAGAGCTAGAGTCTGAGTACAGCACAGCCAACCTCCTAAATTGAGGCGGCAGAGATCAGAGTTCTGTGCAGGTAAAAGGCCTGGGGCTTTCCATAGATCCACCTAACAAAGAGTAAATGGAAGTCTGCTCAAGGTCAAGGTGATCAACCAGTAGTTGAACTGCCTGCTAAAACAAGAATCAAAGGCTTCAGAGGAAGTTTATAGGATCCAGAGTCTCCTCAACATATTGTCCACAGTGTCTAGTGTTCAGTAAACGGACCCTAGACATACAGAGAAATAGGAATGTAATCTGTGATGGAGAAAAAAAGGAGTCAATCAGAAATGAACACAGATGGTCTCCACCGAGCTATCAATGATCACTAACCATATGTGCCTGTTGAGAACAGGAAATGTGGTTAGTCTGAATTGGATTTGCTGAAACTGAAGTACATACCAGTTAAAATGGAAAATATTTCATTAATTTCTATATATTACATATTGAAAGGATAATATGAATATTTTGAGTTAAATAAAAATGGATTATTAAAGTTAAGTATACCTGTTTATGTATTTTTTAACATGGCTTCTAAAAGGTTTAAAATTATATTTAGGGCTCTCATTTCTGTTGGAAAGCACTGGTCTACGTGTCTGCTATAGCAGAAGACAGCTTAGAAATCTGCAATTATAAATATTTATTTAAGGAGTCATGTAAAAATGTGTCACAGGACTGAAGGAAAATATTGTTTTAACACTTGAGCTGAGCAGAGAAAGGGAAAATTATTTTTTAAAATAATGTAAATAAGGGAATTTCAGGTTTGACATGTAAAGAGCTTGGAAGTTGCCACTACATCCTAAAAACAAGCAAAAAGCTGAACAAACTGAAAAATCAATAGCTTTTTTTAGATCTGTAAGAGAATTGAGGTCACAAGGTAAACTGCTGGAGAATCACAATATACTGGTGCAAAAACCTCCAGGGGATCCAGTGCTGGGGTAGGAAAACCTAAAATGTAACTGGCAAATTGCTGGAGGTTCAGTGGAGGCAAGTCTGACAGTCGAAAGCTCCAGAAGGATCTGTTCAAACTTTTGAGTTTTATCTCCAGGAGCTTGACCAGGTTCTTAAAGTTAATATCACAGAAAAATCCCCTCATGCTTCCAGCAGGAGGAAAGGAAAGAAATCATTTTGAAACATGCACTCTTATCAAGGTTTGCCTTCAGAAGAAACTAGTTAACTAGAAACTAACTGTCCTGGGGGAAGGGAAATAACCAACTCTAGCCATCCAGTCCTACCTGAGGAGGGAGATAAAAACCTGAGAAGCACTTATGAAGTTCACAGTGTAGAGGCACAGGCTCACTAAAGACTGAGACCTGACCACAGGACTGTAGAATGCTGTCCCTCCCCACACACCTTACCACCATGTAAAGCCCTATTTACAGCAGTTTGTTTTTTACCCCGTATATCATGTCAGCTATCAAGAAAAAATTGCAAGGCATCCTAAAAGGCAAAAAAACCCAAAAAACCACACAGTGTGACTAGACAAAGCAAGCATCAGAACCAAATGTTGGAGTTACCAGACCAGGAATTTAAGACAACTATGATTAAAAGGGAGAAGTGGACAGCATGCAAGAACTGATGGGCAGTGTAACCAGAGGGATGAAAATCCTAAGAAAGAACCAAAAAGAAATGCTAGAGATCAAAAACACTAACAAAAATAAAGTATGCCTTTGATGGGCTTATTGGTAGCCTGGACGTGGCTGAGGAAAGAATTTCTCAACTTGTGGATATGTCAACAGAAACCTCCAAAACTGAAAAGCAAAGAGAATAAAGACTTTAAAAAAACAGAATATTCAAGAACTGTGGGACAACTGCAAAAGATGTACCATCTGTGCAATGGTAATATAAGAAGGAGGAGAGAGAAAGGAATATTCAAGAGAATAATGACTGAGAGTTTACCCAAATTAATGTCAGTTGTCAAACTATAAACCTAGGAAGCTCAGAGAATACCAAGCATGATAAATGCCAAAAACAAAGCAAAACAACAACAACAACAAAACTACACGTGGGCATATCATTTTCAAACTTCAAAACATCAAAGACAAAAAAAATCCTAACAGAAGTCAGAGGAAAAAAATTCCTCCTCTGGAGAGGACCAAAGGTAAGTATTACATGTGACTTACCCTCACAAACCATGAAAACAAGAGAGTGGAGTGAAATATTTAAAGTGTTGGGGGGGGGGGGGCGGCCAGTGAACAAATGCCAACCAAAAATTATATACCTTGTGAAATTATCTTTTAAAAGTGAAGGGGAAATTCTCAAAGAAAAATTGAGGGAATTTATTGCCAGTACACTTGCCTTGCAATGTTGAAAGAAGTTCTTTAGAGGGAAAGAAAATAATAGTGATCAGAAAGAGCTCTGCATAAAGAAAGGAAGAGCATCAAATAAGGAATAAGTGAAGGTAAAATAAACACTTTTATTTTCCTTCTTAATAGATCTAACATAATTTGTTCAAAATAATAATAGCAATAATATATGTGATTTTATATGCGTACACATATAGTACACACACACACATGCATGTTTATGCTTATGCCAGGAGTCTTCAAAAAGTTCATGAAAGGACTTTTATTATCTTTTAGTTCAAGTTTCTCCTGAACTTTTTGAAGTACCTTTGTATATAAGTGAAGTGAATGACAGCAATGATACAAGGGACACAAGAGAGGAATTAGGATTATTTTGTTATTATAAAGTACTTCCATTACCCATGAAGCAGTATAGTGTTATTTGAAACAGGACTTGGTGGACTTGTAAATTTATATGGTAAATTTAGGGCAATCACTTGAAAAAAGTAAAGAAAAAAAAGAACTGATATGCTAAGAAAGGTGAGAAAATGAATCGTATAAAATGCTCAATTAAGATCATAAAAGGTAGAAAAAGAGTGGAAGACAAAAATAGAAATAAAGAACAAGAATAATAAATAGTAAACAGTAATAATTATGGTAGATAATAATCCAACTATATCACCTCCAACATCAGTAGTATAAATGCACCAATTAAAAGACACCATCAGAGGTAAAAAATAAGACCCAACTACTTATTGTTTATAAGAAACTCACTGTAAATATAAAGACATATGGATCAACAGTAAAGGGATAGAGAAAGATACATATGCTAACACTAATTAAAAGAAAGTGGGAGTAGCTACATTAATTTCAGAGAGAGCAGGCTGCACAACCAGAAAACTTATCAAAGATACAGAAAAGCATTACATAGTAATAAAAGGGTCAGTTTCCAAGAAGACATAACAATACTTAAGTGTGCTTGTATGTAACAACAGAGCATGAAAATGCATGAGGCAAACACTGATAGAACTGCAATGAGAATAAATGAATGCATTATTATAGTTGGAGACTTCAACACCCCTCTATCAGAAATAGACTAATCCACTGGACCAATCCAATGGACACAATTGAACTGAACAGCACCTTTAATCAAATGGATATAATTGACATCTATAAACTATAAACTATTGCATCGAACAGCAGCAGATTACACATTCTTCTCAGACTTGCAAGATAGACCACATTCTGGGCCATAAAACACACCTTCACAAAATTGAAAGGAAAGGAATCAAACAAGTACATTCTCAACCACAGAAGAATTAAGCTTCAAATCAGTAACAGAAAGATAACTGGAAAATACCATAATATTAGGAAATAAACAATATAATTCTAAGTAACACAATGACCAAAGAAGAAATCTCAAGAGAAATTTTTAAAGTATTTTGAACTAAGTGAAAATGAAAACACAGCTTACCTAGAAGGTAACATAGGAGAAACACTAGTTAACCTTTGGTTTGATGATCATGTTTTAGATATGACAGCAAAGATACAATTTGTGAAAGAAAGAATTGATAAACTGGATTTCATTAAAATCAAACTTTTCTGCTCTGCAAAAGACACTGTAAAAAGAATGAAAATACAAGCCACAGACTAGGAGAAACTATTTACAAAAGATATATATGATAAAGAACTTTTATACAAAATATACAAAGAACTCTTAAAACTCTCAACAGTAAGAAAATAATCAACCTGATTTAAAAATGGACCAAAACCCTTAATATACAACTCACTGAAGAAGATATATAGATGGCAAATAAGCATATGCATGATACTCCACACATGTCATGGGGAAATGTAAATTAAAACAACGAGATACCATTGTACATCTGTTAGAATGAGCAAAATCCAGAACACTCACAAAGCCAAATGCTGGCAAGTGCATGGAGCAACAGGAACTCTCATTCATTGCTTGTGGGAATGCAAAATAGTGCAGCTTTTAGGATGGCATTCTGGCAATTTCTTACAAAACTAAACATACTCTTATATGATCTAGCAATCACACTCCTTGGCATATATCCAAGGAGTTGAAAACTTATGTTCACACAAGAAAAGCCTGTACATGGATGTTTATAGCAGCTTTATATATAATTTCCAAAAAGGGAAGCAACCAAAATGCCCTTCAGTAGGTTAATGGATAAATAAACTGTGATATATCCAGACAATGGAATATTATTCAGTGCTAAACAGAGATGAGCTATCAAGCCATGAAAAGATGTGGAGGAAACTTAAATGCATATTACTAAGTGAAAGAAGCCAATCTAAAAGGGCTACATGCTGTATGATTTCAACTGTATGAGGATACTTTTGTGTGGAGAAATAGAATTAAAAGATAATACAAATCTTTCCATAAACTTTTTGAAGTACCCTTGTATGACATTCTGCAAAAGGCAAAACTATGGATATATTAGAAAGATCAGTGGTTGCCAGGGGTTAGGGGAAGGAGGGATGAATAGGTGGAGTACAGAGGATTTTTAGGGCAGTGAAACTACTCTGTATGAGACTATACTGGTGGATATATGTTATTTTACATTTGTTCAAACCCATAGTGAAGCATCAAGAGTGAACCTTCCTGTAAACTGTGGACTTAAGGTGATGATGTTTCAATTTAGCTTCATCCATTGTAACAAATGTACCACTGTGGTAGGGAATGTTGATAATGGAAGAGGCTGTGCATGTGTGGGGTTGGGGGTTGATGAAATATCACTGTATTTTTCTCTTCATTTTGCTGTGAACCTGAAACTACTCTTTAAAAATTAGGGGTTTTGTTTTGTTTTAATTAATCGCAACTCTAGAACTGAATAGTGTAATACTGAAATGAAGTTTCACTGGGTGGGCTTAAAATCAAGTTAGAGAAGGAAGATGGAGTCTGTGAAGTTGAGAGATTGAGAGAAATTTACTGAGGAATAAAGAAACAAAAATTAAAGAAAAATTAACAAAACCTCAAACATCTGTGGTACAATGTTAACATGCTTGTAATACAAGAAGGAAAAGAATGAGAAAAGAACAGAAAAACTATTTGAAGAAATAAAGGTCAAAAAGCTCTCAAATTGATGTAAAACACCACTTTATAGATCCAAGAAGTTCAGTGAACCCCAAGCAGAACCTAAGTTCATAAAAGTCAAAGTATAAAAGGAAATCTTGAAAGTAAAAAAGACAAAACAACTGTCATGTATAGGAGGATAACCATTTGAATGATGGATGACTTATGTGAAGATACAACGGAGCCCAGAAGACATTAGAAAGACATCTTTAAAGTCCTAAAGGGGGGCGAAAAAAGAAACTATCAACTCATAGCAAATGAAAATATCCTTTATAAACAAGGATGAAATAATATATTTAGAAACATGAAAGCTGAGAGAATGTGTTACCCTCAGAACTGCACTACAAATATGCTAATGAATGTCCTTTAGACTGGTTGCAAATGATACCAGATGAAAAGTTAGATTTATAAAAAGGAAAGAAAAATACTGGAAATAGTAAATAGCTGTGTTAGTATAAGACTTTTCCCCTTGTAATTTACTTTAAGCTAGTAATTGCACAAAAAACAGGGACAGGTGAATGGAACTGATTATTACATTTGTGAAGTAGGAAGCAAGAAGTGGAAAGTAGGAAATGCGTGATGTCAGGTGTGTCATGAATAGAGAAAGGGAAAGATGGGAAGTTTGTATTGTCAGATTTGAAGAGTGAACAGTTACAAAATTGACCCTGTACAGACTCCATTAAGGATGCATATTGTTAGCCTTAGAGCAACCACTAAAAATAAGAAGTGCTAAAATGTTAGAAGAGGTATAAGTAAGAATTTAATAGCGTACATAAAATGAAACCCTAAAAAAAGTTAAGTTAAAAAAGACCAGAGAAATTAACAGTGAAACAAAAAAATTAGAAGAATGGATGGAAAACAAATAGCAAAATGTTATATTTAAACCCACTTATATCAAATGATTATAGTAAACATAAATGGATCAAACACACAATAAAAGATAGTGATTGACAGACTGTATAAAAAAGGAAGATAACACCTATATTCTGTCTGTCAGAAACAAATAAAAACAGATAATTTAAAAATAAAATTATGAAAAAATATGCAATGCAAAATTAAGCATGAGATGAACAAACCTGTGTGTATATCAGATAAAGTAGACAGTAAGACAAAATATCAGAAGATATAAAGAAGGACATTAGATAATGGACAAATGAGCAATTCAATGGGAAGATATAACAATGGATATTTATACACTAAGTAACAGAGCATTGCAATTTATAAACAGAGACTGATAAAGGGAGAAATAGAAAAATCCAAAGGATAGTTGGAAATTTTTTAATAGCTTCTTAAGTAATTATAAGAAAGTTGTCAAAAATCAGTGGGGATATAGATGTAAACAGTGCTGTCAACCAGCTTGATGTAGTTGATATTTACAGAATAGTACACCCAACTGTTGCAGAACACACACTCATTTTTAAAACCTTTCTTCAGGTATAATTTATATCCCACAGTATTAATCCATTGCAAATGCTTAATTCAATGATTTTTAGTGAATATATAAATTGTGCAGCCATTGCCATAATCCAGTTTTAGAACCTTTCTGTCTCCCCAAAAAGTTTTGTTGTGCACATTGGCGTTTATCTCCATTCTCATGTGCAGCCCTAGGGAGCCAACAATCTGCTTCATATGTCTCTCTAATTTTCTGGACATTTAACATAAATGAAATCATGAAATGTGTTTTTTACTGTCTTGCTTCTTCAGAATAATGTTCTGAGGTTCGTCCATGTTGTAGCATGCATTGGTAGTTCATTCCTTCTTGTGGTTGAATTGTATTAGGTGGATACCACATTTTCTTTATCCGTTCACCAGTTGATGTCTGTTCACATTGTTTCCAGCTTTTGACTACTATGCATAATTTGCTATCAGCATTTATGTACATATCTTTGTGATTAAAGATCTTGAGATGGGGCAGTTATTCTGGGTTAACCAGGTAGGCACCCTATAATTTAAAAGGTTCTTATGAGAGAGAAGGACGAGTGTCAAACTCAGAAAAGAGGAAGAACCAGAGATTGGGGTGATGTACTTTAAAGATAGGTAGAGGGGCCATGAGCCAGGGGTACAGGTGACATCTAGAAGGTGGAAAAGGCAAAGAAACAGATTCTCTCTGAAGCCTCCAGAAGGAACATAGCCTTGTTTACACCTTGATTTTAGACTTTGACCTCCAAAGCTGTAAGTTGTTAAATATGTGTGTAGTTGTAAGCCATGAAGTAGCCAGAGGAAAATAAGAGTCTTTTGAAATCTTGAGAGTTTTTATTTTGATGAAGTCCGATTTGTCCATTTTTATTTTATGGATTGTACCTTTGGAAGTTTTAGAAGTTTCATAGTTTTAGTTCTTTCATTTAGGTGTTAGTCCTTTCTGTATGGTGTGAGGTAAGGATCTAAGTTTGTTGTTATTTTGTTTGTTTTGGTATGTGGATACCCATTTGTCTCAGCAGCATTTGTTGAATTCTTATTGAATTGTCTCAGGAGCTTTGTCAAAAATAAATTGACTTTAAATGTAAGACTTCATTTCTGGGTTCATTTATGTTCCATTGATACATATGTCTATTCTTGTGCTAATACCACTGTCTTAATTACTGAAACTTTGTATAAAGTCTTGAAGTCAGATATTCAAGTCCTCCATCTTTTTTTTTTTTTTTTTTTACTTTTTTTTACTTTTTTCAAAGTGATTTTGGCTGTTCTACATTCTTTGTATTTCCAAACAAATTTTAGAATAAGCTTTCAATTTCTGCCCCCCAAAAAGCCTTCTGGGATTTTATTAGGGATTGCTTTGGATTTGTGGATCAATTTGGAGAGAATTGCCACCTTGACAATATTGTTTTCCAATCCGTGAACATGAATATCTCTCCATTTATTTAATTTCCACTTATTTGGATCTTCTTTAATTTCTTTCAGTGATGTTTCATAGTTTTCAGTGTATATGTCTTGCACATCTGTTAGATGTTTTGCTGAGTGTTTTATGCTTTCGATGCTGTTGTGAATAAAATTGCTTATATTTAGATTGTTCACTGCTAGAATCTGTATATTTTATATCTTTACCTTGTATCCTGTGACCTTGCAAAATTCAGTTTTTAGTCATTCAAGAATTTTTGGTGGATCTCTTACAATTTTCTACACGTAAGACCATGCCATCTGTGAATAAAAACACTTCTATTTCTTCCTTTCTAATCTGGATGTCTGTAATTTATTGTTTCATTTATTTATTTATTGTTTCACTAGCTGGAACCTTCCAGATAATAGAAACGTCAAGAGGGGACCTCCTTGCCCCATCCTCAGTCTTAGGGGAATGCATTCAATCTTTCACTGCTGAGTATCAAGTTAGCTGTGGGTTTTCACAAATACCCTGAACAGGTTGAGGGAATCACCCTCTATTTCTAGTTTGTCAAGAGTTTTTAATCTTGAAGTCATGTTAGATTTGGTCGAATACTCTTTCTGTGTCTTTTATGGTTAATGTGGTTTTTCCCTCTTTATTCTACTAATATGGCGTGTAACATTAATTCACTTCTGAATGTTAAATCAACCTTAATTCCTGCTCATAATATATAATTCTAGTCACCTCTTGGTCATGGCATATTATTCATCTTGTACACTGCTCATTTTGTTTGCTAATACTTGGTTGAGGATTTTTGAGTCTTTGTCATGAGGGACATTATTCTGTATATTTCTTGTGAAAAGGCAGAGTTGGAGTGGGGAATGAGAGGTTGACCATAAAGGAGTCTATAAGGAAACTTTCTGGGGAGACAGTTATGTTTGATGTGGACATTCCTCAAAAGTCTTAAGTCTGAATACATAAATATATATAAACTTTATTTTTATATAAATTATATAAGTTATCTTAAAAGACAGGGTGGGAGGAGAGAATTTTTAGGTTCTACTCCTATTGTTGTTTTTCTAACCAATTACTACCAAGTAAACTTTAAAAATTTTTTCAGACAGCATGTGACAATGGTAATAGTTTAAAAGTTCTTTGCAGTTATTGTTGTGTTAAAAAAAAAAAGTCCTGTGATTTAGGATAAATTGTCATTGCTCTTATCTTCACTTAAGTGTTCTAGATCTGCTTACGTGTCTCCTTCCCTCCCAGCATCTTACACAACTCACCTGTAGGGAGGATCCTGATCGTCATTCATACATCAAAGTTTGAATAAGAAATGCACCAACAATTCATTCTTAAAACACTTGCTGCTATGTGCAAAATTGTTAAATGAAAACTATTTCCATTAATTTCAATGAAAAAAGTTGATATATTTTATCTCAACTGAGATAAATCTAAGATATCCAAGTTTCATAGATAGAACAATAAATCAACTAAATAATGAGAAAAACTTATAAGCAATGAACACTATAAAAACAAATAGGTATAGTTTGAGCATAAAATGCACTGTGAGGAAGGTTTATTATACACACCAGAGGACATGGCAGAGACGCAGAGTGGGAGGGGGCGGGTGGAAGGGGAGGCCTTTCACTGTAAGGTGTGTTCTTCCTTCTGTCCCAATCCTTCATCAATATCTGAGTATTTGAAGAGGCACATGGGTATCATGCACCATGTAATGAAATTTTGGCCAACAACTGACTGCATATATTATGGTGGTCCCATAAGATTATAATGACTATACACATAGACTGGTGTGTAGTTGGCTGTACCTGTTAGGTTTGCATTAAGTGCACTCTGTGATGTCCACACCACGAGAGAATCACGTAATGATGCATTTCTTAGAACACACCCCTCTGGTCAAGCAACACTTGACTGTATAGCTCAGAAAAGCACCTCAGGGCTAACAAGGGGTAAACGTGAATACCTTTTGAACACGTGAAACCCGCACATGTGCTGCCTTATCCTTTCACTTGGTGAAGGTGTGCAGAGAAAACTTGGTTTCTTCCCAAACTGTTATGTGGAGGAAATTGTTGAGCGTGCCTTTGTCCAAGCTTACAATGTCAAAATAAACATTTCCATAGCATATTTGTTTAAGACGTTTTAGATGAAAAAATCATTACACTAGAGAAAAAATGAATCATTATCTGAAAAGTAGTATAACTTTTTGGGGTGTTTAGAGCAGTCATTGAACAGTTTTGTGTGCGGTAGGTTTGTGTATGCAGTGTTTGGAGGGGACTGAGATTGGGCATGTTGCTTTGCTGCGGTGGGTAGCAAATCACGTCTCTCTCTGCACACAGACACCTCTTCCGGCTCAGAGGATGAAGGCTCGGTGCAGGGTGACTCCCAGGGAACGCCCACCTCCAGCCAGGGCAGCATCAACATGGAGCACTGGATCAGCCAGGCCATCCACGGCTCTACCACATCTACCACCTCTTCCTCCTCCACACAGAGCGGGGGCAGCGGGGCCGCCCACCGGCTGGCTGATGTCATGGCCCAGACGCATATAGGTGAGTGCTCGGTGTCTGTGTCCTCTGAGTGACCACTGAAAGCGCCCGTTCGTTCACACATTGTGCTCTGTGTGTGGCTCTCGAATGCATCCAACGAGCATGTGCAGAGCCCCTCGGACTCCTGGGGTGCTTCTCCGCTTCCCACCACCCCAAATCACCCCTCAGTCGGAACTTCGGGGGCTCTCTGTTCATAAAGGAACACGTTCTTGTTTATTAGGGAAACTCACAGCCATATCCACTTACAAGTTTTCTTCCCACTTATGCTAAAACGTGCTCCAAATTAAATTTTCATAGTGCTGGCAAACAATAGAGGGGATTTTAAAGCAGAGCTGCCATCACTCTGGGAATCACTTAAGGAAGCCAGGGAGCTGTGACCATGACCACTTTATGCTGTTTCTGCCGTAGGTATCCCAGGTACTGCACACTGTTTTGTGTGGGTCCCATAGCAAGGCAGGTCCTCTGCATTAGGGAAAGAACACAGTTAGGAGGCACTGCCCTGAGACGCTGGAAGATAGTGTGGAAAAGGAGATGTAGAAAGAATTTTTAGAAGACAAGAGTCAATGTGTGCTGGGGGACAGAGGCTGTGTGCACTGGGTAACTGGTTCCCGAGTCCTTCCTCCACCCGGCTGGTGCCTGCGGCTCATACGCCTGGCAGGTCCTCATCTAGTGTGGAGGCAGGTAGGACTCCCAGATCTGTTCTGATCCTTTTTCAGCTGTGCATTAACAGTTTTAAACAGTTTGATTATGAATGTTTCTTATAAAGGAAATTACTTATGCTGAGTATGGTTCAGTATGGTCTCTCTGTTATGTAGCAACATGAGCAGGACGGCTCTCAGCCCCACTGGGGGCTGCTACGTGCTGTGCTGTCATGGATGACAGGACACAAGATGTGGGCAAGGACCCTCCCAGCCATAGGTGAACTGCTGTAGGAAAACCTCATATCTCAAAAAATCCACATTAGGAAACAGGAGAATGCAGTGAATGAATTACACGCTCCCCACAGGTCAGATGAGCACATTTTTAGGAACATGTACCCTGATTCATGTGAGTTAATCTCCACTTGAAATCACAGTAAGTTAAACATTGAACAGAAATGTGTCACCATTAAACATTTTCAGATAGTAAAATTTCTTCTTCTGTGTGTTGGAATCGCGGACAGCGGCTGCAGCCCTGCCAGTTCTGTCTGGCACCTCAGCTGAGCTGTCCAGCACCACTTCTGCCCCTTGCAAGGGCCCATATCCTCTGACTTTGCTCACTTCCACAGAAGCACCAGAATCTTACTAGTAGAAACACATATTTCTGAGCAAACTAATCACTGCATTCAATTCTCTCTTTGTGAGTTTACACTTGGAATACTGGAGGATTATAGCCTGGAGAGTTAAATTCATCCAAGCTATAAAAGGTTGCATATCTCATGTGCGTCAAGGCTCAGCGTAACCCACATGTAACTCTGGAGTGTGTGACATTTCAGTAATTTCTCATTTGGCACAAAGATAAGTTCCTAGAATATCTGGGAATTTCTGTAAGTCTGAAATTGGGGGGGGTGGGGAAGAAAACAGTGGCAAAATAACGAAACTGGATGAAAGAAGGAGAATTAAAATACTTTATTCCTGTGGTAAAATGAAGTAAGAAGAGAATTGGCAGCGTTCAACCTTTTGTTCAGATCATGGAAAGCTTACTAACAACACACACACGTGTATGTGCATGTGCATGTGTGTGTACACACAAGTGATTTAAGGACTTCAGGGCAAAATAAACCACTCAGTGGCATGTGCTGGTCCCTCCAGGGGAGGGACATATGTGGAGACTACAGGGACTTCTTACACCCAAGACAGGAGAAAACCTAATGGGCCAAAGACTTCTAGCCACGCGGAGTCTGCCACAAAATGGGCTATTCTACTCTGTGTCGAAGCAAAATCTCAAGTTCTTTGTGGATCTTTCTACAAATTTAATTATGCTCATGATTAAGCAGGGGTGTCAGGCATTACCTCCATAGCTGAGCCAGCAGAGCCTGTGATGTGCAGTCCTGTCCACATTATTGTTTCTTTCTCTGCTGCTGCACATAATGTCCATCTCACACACTCTCATGACTCTCAGGAGCGTTGATGAGGAAGCCTCCAGGTCATATGCACCCTGAGGATGCTGAAGACTGAGAAGGGTTAGAATTGGTAATTCAAGGGAACCAGTCCTGCCATTCTGCAGCTCCCTGCCTCACAGGTTGAATGACACGCTGATGGCATGGCAGCCCTTCTCCCTCCAGTGAGAATTAGAACCATTCCTGATTATTATCAGAAAGTATTTATTAAGATCATTTGTGTATATAACATTCTGAAAACAATTATAGAAGAAGGAATCAATACTTCTAAGATATTTTATTAGTGTCAAAAGTTGAGGGGCATATCTTATAATAACCAGTAGACTTAATGGAATGCTTTTAAACTTCAAGAAGTGTATTTGTAAAAATCATTAAAGGTAAAATTACAGGAATTATTTAGCTAAATAGAAATAGAGAAACTGAAAAGAAACTATATTAATACATTTCCAGAGTAGGAAATAAGAACAAAACAGAATAGATAACATTATTGTTGTACATACAGAATCAAACTTTGTATATCTGAGAAATGAATGAGACTTATATAAGCTATTCTCTCTTATTTTTTAGCTCCAAATACATTGTTAAATGTAACTTTTGATAATCTTTTCTGTAGTATTTTGTTAATGTACATGTCTGAAGACATTGTCCCATGTTGGTGTGCTCAGCACGTGTGGGGCCAATTGCATCAGCCAGATGTTCATACATGTAATTCCCATTTCCAGTATATTTTAGAACTCAGTTGATATTAACTCTCCTTTTGGTCTGTGCTGTTTGTACTAGCAAACACATTCACATCAGATTTCTTGCATCTGTCCCTGCTAAGATGAGAAGTCAGAGGCGACGCAGTGCATCCAGAGATGAATGTGTAGTGCATACTTGCTACACAATTAGCTGGAGCCTGGCAGCAGCACGTTTCAAGTCTAGGTTCTGCTTTATTAGAGAATTTATTCAGAGGGTTTGAATAGCCACTGTTGTGATAAATTACCCTAACTTATTTATGTGTAATCATCAAAACTATTAGAGAATTTTTTTATAGTCTCTATTGCTACTTTTCAAACACTTACATAAACAGTCTGAAAATACCATGAACGTGTTGGGGATGGTGATGTTGACAGAAACTGCCGGCTCGGGACTGGGATGTCCCTGCTGTGCCTGTCCTCCCTGCTGGGGCGTTCTTGCAGCTTGAGCAGAGTAATTTTAGAGCAGGTCAGCAAGTTCTTTCTGTAAAAGGCCACAGAGCCACTGTCTTCGGCTCTGTGGGCCACGTGGCTGTTGTAGCACAAGAGCCACCGTGGACAATACACAATCAAACAGGCACAGCTGTGTGCCAATAAAACTTTATTTATAAAAACAGATGGCAGGCACGCTGTAATGCCTAGTTTGCCAACTCTTGTTTTAGAGCGTTTTAGACTGCGCTATGGAAAGAGCAAGCAGAAAAAAGTGGATCTTGTGATAGATAAAAAGGCAGGACGGAACCTAATCTGCAACAGCGTGTTTCGTGTGGCTTGGCTGGCAGTTCAGTACTGAGGGGAGCCTGGCCTGACAGATGGGTGGTGCCCTCAACCGTCTGGACTCCATGATTTCTAGTGAGTCCTAGAGCCGCTCCAAGTCCCACACAATCACATTCAGTTGGTAATGAAACCGCAATCTGTAGAAACACACTCATGGAAACTGTCACCGTTTATACCTTTCTCATGCCTTCAATGCTTCATTCCCTTCCGGCCCGTGTCTCCCCAGCTCCCTCCACTCCTTAGTTCATTTTCTCTCTGGGGTTCATCCTTTCCTGATCCTCAACCCCAGCTCCTCCCACCTCCAGCACAGCCCTTGCTGCTCGTGAGCATCTGGTTCTCCCCCTCAGTCATCCGGCCTCAGTGCACACTTCTGCCCAGGCCTCCCCACTTGGGGCCCCATTCCCCCTTCACAGTGTCTCCTCTGCCTCTTCCTGCCTATCTCTCTGCACCCCCTGGGCCCACCCACTACCACAGGTGTAAAAGGCGCCTTCTCCTGACTCCACACCCACTCATCCTGCCATGGAGTCTCTCACCAGCGGCATGTGTCACAGAGCCTGTAGGGCATCTGCGTGAGCCCCGCCTGTGCCCAAGAGCAGCTCATCCACTGAGGGCATCGGTGGCTGTCCCTCATCAGAGTTCCATTTCCCATTAGCAAGGCCCCACGCCACCAGGCTCCAGGCTCCAAGCCTCAACAGCCTTTGACTCCTCCTTGGTCCCACAGCCTGTCAGTGTCCATGCTCTGAGCACCCAGCAACCCGCACACGACCCCAGACCACCTCCATCCTTCACTGCCCAGGCTGGGGCAACCGCCTCTCAGAAATGGCAGCCCCTCCTGGCACTGTCAGTATTGTTACAGCACAGGTCTGAGCCTGTCTCTTTTCCCCGAAAATGATTTTGGGATTTTCACCTTCCAAAACTGGTTTGCTTATTTAGACTTTATGCTTAAAGTAATGTTTTTCGGGTCCAAAGATACCCTAACCCTTCATTCTGCAACAACGCCTCACTGACTGCAAGCTTGCCCTTAACGTACACAGTAGAAACATCTGTTCATTTATATCCTCTTCTTCAGTGTTTAAATGCGTTTAACTCAGAAAGTCATGATGCAGTCACTTACACCTTTGTGCTCATAAGCGTCACAGGTTCTTTCTTGGAGCTCCAGAGGGGAAGGGGCCCTCACACAGTGCAGGACGGCAGAATGGAGACACCCAACCTGGCGGGCAGGAAGGGAACCTGGAAGCAGCCTCGTGATGGTTTCCATGTGGCTGCGGATGTCAGGGCACTGTGTTCTTCCCAGCGTAGTTTCCTCTGCCATGATGAGGAGTAAGTAGTAGCAGTCTTGCTTTGCAGCTGAGAAACTGAGACGTGAAGAAGCCGAGTGTGTTGCCCACGGGCTGACGGCTCACATGGAGGACAGGGAGCTCCACCCTGTGCTCAGTGACCATTTCCACTGGGGCCTCCCTGTTGCAGAACAGAAAGAGTCCTCTTCAGACAAAAGCACAATTAAATTTTGCATGAACGCTAAAGATTTCTCCATCCCCTGTCAGGACGTCACAGAACATTTGGCCTGCACGTGCTTCATGCTAATTGCAGTCTTTCATCGTGAATGTGAATTTGTGGATAGAAAAATCAAGAGGCTGTTGTTCAGAGTTAAAGATTTCTGCTCCAGTGTTTGTCACATACATCCTAAGATTTATCTGACAGTCAAAATCACATCTTTGTGGGATTTTCATGGCATAAATGTGGAGGGAGAACAGCTCCAGACCTGAGAAATCACACAATTCTGTGAATGGCGGACTGTCTCTCAGAACCTTGGCAGAGAGAAATGTTTGAGTATAGAACCACGAAGGCCTTTTCTAACCAGTTCTTAGTTTGGTCTGTAGAAGATTTGTCTGCAGATCTGAAAAGAAACTGAGAGTCACTATTAGTGTATTAGCACACATGCACACAATGGAAAAATGAATCTGTAGCAGAAGACAAGGTTAAGCTAAATGTGTTGTTCTGACCCTGAATGATTATTAAAGAATAAGATATTTGCTTGGATATATAAATGTGTCATTTTTAATCCTGTCTTACAAATGCCTTGATAAGTCCATTCTTACCCTGTTTATCACTCTTGGCTGAGACACTGTACAGCTGTAGTCCATTAGAGCTGGGCAGAGGCTTCCCTCCAGGGACGCCAAGGAGGGAAGCCTTTTCTCCTGATTAGCTGCAGTGGAAAATGGCCTTGCAGGGAGCATCCAGCCTCCTGGGTCTGCAGCACCACAGGACTCTCCACGTCAGTGCAGATCCCTTCACCATGAGTCACCATCTCTGAATCACGTCTGGTGCCATTGTGTCTGGGAGATTTACCCCTGACAGAGCCTTGCTTGTGTGGTTCGGGAGAGTGGCTTGGGTCTGAGAACCCTGTGGTTCTGTAGCCTCCCTTGTACTGCGGGGGACCTCCATGCTCAGGACCCCTGAGCAGTTTGCATGTGCTGTGGGCCAGTTCTGCCTCCTGCTCGGGCACCTCCACGTTCCCATGGAGGTTCCGGTCGGTCACGTTACCACGTGGAGGGAGTAGTCTGTCCTCTACCAGGAAGCTGGAGCAGCTGGGCAGACTGCTGGTCCAATGACTGTGCTGCTTCCTGTTCTCAGTGAACACGATGGTCGAATTAACCGTGCAAGGCAAGGGACGTGAGGCCCTACCTGTGAGAGCTTCACTCATCCTCCCTGAGATACGGGACCAGGGCACATTGCTTTCTATATATTAAAACCAGATTTTCCACTTTTCTTCTGTTCCTTTAAAGTTATCTGGGGACTGAAAGATAATTAACATGGCTTGAAAGTGGGATTGATCACCACTGACCCCTGAGACCCTAGTCATAGCTGGAACTGAAGAATGCTGCTAGACCCAGAGGGGGTGTTGCATCTTCACCAGTCGTGTTTGTTAGTGTACTTGTTCAAGTGCTCATTCACTCTTTGCACTACTCCTCAACATCTGTCAAGCACAGACGGCGTGGCTTCAGCATCTGTGCAGGACGTCCTGTGACTGTCCCTATGGGGAGCTGGGGTCAGCAGAGGCCAGCAGAGGACTTGGATTAGGGATGCGAGTTCCATGGCGAAGACCAGCCAGCACCCTCGGGTTGGTCGTGGCTGGGAAGCGGCTGCACAGACAGAGGACCTGTTGCCTGAACAACAGGCTGACAGCCCAGGAGTGGGTGCCTGGGAGTGACAGATGAGAGCCCTCAATCCTCAAAATGTTCTTGATGCGTGTGGACTTCCTTGGTCTCATGCCTGGAGCTGATGAGCATTTTAGACATGAACCTGCTCTTTCAAATGAGTCCACTGTTCCCTATCATCAGCAAGCATCACTCAAGCATCTGTCATGTGCAGGATTCTTAAATACTCCTCAAAAACAGGAACCCACACAGTGCTGGAGTCTTGATCTCCACCAGGATGAGAGAGGCACATACCATGTGTCCCCACAACCCCAGCAGGAGGCAGCCCCACATGCTCCCACAGTGGTGGCACATGCAGACAGTTTGAGAAGGGGGCACTTTGAAGTCACCAGCTGTCACTGCTCCTGTCTTTGATCACCAGATGTATTGGAAGCCTGCAGTTTTCCTGCTGCCCACCTCGAAGACTGAATGGATGGCCTTGATGAATCTGAGCAGAGTGGACTGCAGTGCGCCCACATTTCCACTGCTCCTGTGCTGGGTGGTGGCTCCAGACTTCACTCATCATGCACTGGTGTCCGTCGTGCTTTCACTCAAAGTGTAAGCATGCTGCTAAGCCCCACCCCATGCCTCCCATAGGTCAAGCTGGTTCCCACCCACAGCCGGAGGTCCAATGTGGGAAGGCAGCCAAAGCAAGTGAAAGGCAGAGCTTGCATGCAGTTTGTGCAGAATGATCCCTTTTTTTGGCTACAAAGAATTAACTATCTGTAAATAGTATATTCCGCAGGAAAAAACCCAAAACTGTGCACTAAACTGGTGGGCAAGCAGGTAACACTGGGGAAACTCACTTTCTGTGTTGCATAGCTCTTAAAATGGGTTGTTTTTTAAATGGGCATGTATTGCTCTTATCAGAGAAAAGGGCGAAAATTACGTTTAATTAACTCATCAGTTAGTATACTTGGATATACTGTTTTTACCTTGTATCTTTCCCTTATAAAAACAACAGCTTCAGTGTAGTTATCTGTTGCATGTTTGAAAGTCCGCATCACACTAAACATTGAAGAAGTGTATGTACACAGTTTTGACTGAATTTCTCCTTGCGCTGCAGGAGTGTTTCCTGAACAGTAGTGTTTCTGTTAAAGTAAGTCCACAATCTCAACTGAACCCGTCCTATAAAGGGAATTTTTACCTGGCACTGTTTATGTATTAGGGCCATCTGCTGTGGTTAAAAACATGAGCCTAGAGAAGGAGAGAGGAGATGCCTGCACTCCGGCTGTGCGCTGTCTGGCCCCTCAGGCACCTTGGTCGGGCTGGTTATGCTTGTCTAGAGGAAGAAGTTCAGTCGTGGCGGTGCCAGGGCGCAGAGCAGTGTCCTGGAAAGCACACGCCTCTGAGGCTGAATGTCTGTTTAGGGTCGATGGCTCCTGTCATGCTTCACACACATGCCAGGGCCCAGTCTGCACAAGCAAGTGCTCATTCATGCCAGACTCATCTCACAGCACCCCAGCACTAATAGTCTCTACATCCAGCAGGTGTTGGTGTGCCTGATAATAACAAAGTGTATGTGTCTTTGCGTACTTCCCAATATAACCCCTTATCTGTTTTATCGAAAAGGAAACTGAGGCATGAAACTCAGTTGTGTAGCTGGTCCCATGGCTCAGCTGTGAGTAGTGGACCTGGGACCAGGTTGGGCAAAGACATGAAGGCCCGGGCTCTGCCCTGCACACGCTGCCTGCTGGGCATGTGAGCCTGGGACCAGGGGCTCCCAGGATGTCCAGGCGGATCAGGATGAGCAGTCACCCCGGGAGGCTCTGTCTGAAGCTGACCCAGGAGTACGACTGACCCTTCCCTGGCTGTCGGTCTTCCTCTCATAGAGCTAGAAAACACATGCAAACTCACTTTTGTGGATGGTTAGTCCTCATTATTCCCAGATTCCATGTTTGCGAATATGCGTACTTGCTACAGTTTATTTGTAATCCCCAAATCAGTACTCGGCAATTTTGTGGTTGTTTTTGGATCTGCGCAGAGCAGCGAGAAGAAGCCTGGTGTGGGCACTCCGACTGAGCAGGACAAAGCGGCCACTGCCTTCCTGTTTCGGCTCCGACATAAGTGTCTTTTCACAGCCTGCTTATTGCCCTGTTGTTCTGCAGCAAATTTCTGTGCTCTTTGTTGGCAACTTCTCTAAGTGGGCCCCGCATGCTGTGCTGAAGTGGGCGTGTCCAGAGAAGAAAGGCCTCCACATGAGCGACACTGGTACCAGCACATGTGACATCTCTGTCACATTGGATGACAGAGGAAGTGATCTTGAATGGTTTCCTTCTAATAAAGGTAGTGAATCAAAGTTAGAAATGTAATGCCCATCACTAGAACCTAAGATGTGTGAAACGCCATTAATAGTCTCTATTTGTCATGCTCTCCTAGCACTGTTTTTAGTAAATATAAAAATGGTACCCTCTCTCATTTAATCATCTAAACACTTAACTTTACTACCAGTGAATGCTGCAGAGGAAAACTACCGCACATCTCACTGGCTGTAACACAGCACTTAGTACACATCAGGCTGTGAACGTGTCTTTTGAATGACTATTCAGAATTATCCATGCGAAAACAAATAAAATAATAGCAAATATTTCTTGATGTCTCTCCCTTCATCAAGAAAAATACCCTAAGAACTTTACATGTGTCAACTCACTTAATCCACACAGCTACCCACCGAGGTGATAGCAGTATTGTTCCCGTTTGATGGGTGAAGGCTGAGGCACTTCCCACCGTCCAGGCTCTGGCTCCGCAGCCTGCGCCCTTCACTGCCCCTGTTCTGACAGATGAGAAAAACCACTCTCCTCTGTGAACGAACGCCTGGCTCATGGCAGCTTGTCTGCTGGCTGTTTCGGGACAGGACTTTAGTTCAAATGCTACAGCAATCCATTGATGCGGCTCCCGTTGTGAGATTATGTCCAGAGCTTTATCTAGCTTTGTCCCATTTGGGACTATATAAATTAAAGATCGTATTTGTGCTGAGGTTGTTGTGGCCCCCTTTGGTTCAGGGTAATTATTGGGTCTTCTCCCAGGAGGCAGCATGCTTGAGGTCCTTTTGCTCACTCAGAATGACTCAGAATGACTGTCGTGACCATTGGAAAACCTCACCATGTGCTTCTTTACAGAAAACCATTCTGCACCTCCTGATGTCACCACTTACACCTCAGAACACTCGATACAGGTGGAGAGGCCGCAGGGCTCAACCACATCCCGGACGGCACCAAAGTACGGCAACGCCGAGCTCATGGAGACCGGAGATGGTGAGTCTCAAGCAGACGTTTTCCTTCTTTGTGAACTGTTTCTGCTGGCTTGCCTTCCTGTGCCCCCAACGGGATGATTCTTCTAGGTACGCAGTCTATTCACTAATCAGATTTATCAGATTCTTCATGAACCTCCCGTAGCAGGTGGCCTGGCTGTTTTCTACTGTGCATAGTTCTCCAGCACCAGAGTCACAGGGGCACTTGCTGAAATACAAGTTCTGGGCCGCACCCCAGACCTAATGGATCAGAAGCTCTGGGGTGGCCCTGCGATGGTTCTCATATATTCTGAACTTAGCTTGAGAACTACTGTCCTTGTGAGATGATCTCTGATTCATCTGAATAAATTCAGTGAGATGATATCGTGGGAAAATATTATGTTTAGATGTTGAAAATTCTGGATTGTGTATTTTTCTGTATGTTCGAAAATATCAAATAAATTGTCAATTCTGAAAGTGCTCATGTAAGCATTTAAGACTACCTGTTAAGTTTTTCTGTTTGATAGAAAATTTACTCACATTCTGTGTGTCACATTCCTTCCCTGAGTTGAGGCTGACTTTTATGACCCGGGGCAGCAGAGAACAAGGGCCTCTGCCTCAGTTGTTAGGGAAGCGTCCCCACTGACTATGGTTCTGCCGATCCTGCTGTAATTTCCAAACTGGTGGTTATTGGGTGGGCTTCTCAGCACCATCAGCAAGAATGCAGCTGGCCTGGGAGGGAGTTTCATCTGGTTAAGGGTGTCACCATCTTGGTCCTCTCACTTGTTCATTTGTTTGTATTATTTATCTTGAAATTTAAAAACTTCATGACTTTTTCAATTATCAGTTCATTTAGTCAGTTTTCAAAATGATGTCACATTCATTGTTACAAGAAGTAAATATTTAAAAAATGAAGTTTATTTTTCTCAGTACATACGGGTAAATATGAGGGTACTTCCAAAAGTTAATGGAATGACTCATATTATCTTTCCATTCTATTTTTCCATGAACTTTTTGAAGTGCCCTTACATAGGCTAGATTCTGTTACATAAAAATTTGAATTTAGAGATTTACCTGCTGTACTCCTAGAATGCACAACCTAAACATGCACCAAAGTCAGTTGGTCGGGGAGAGACGTACAAGGCACTCTGCCGTAGTCGGGAGAGGACAGGGCCTTGACATCATGGTGAGCCTGCACCCCCAGCTCCATCAGTGGGTCTGCAGCAGCATCTCCTGCTGCAACCCACCCTCAGGCACTTCCTCAGCCTCGCTGATGGTCTTAGGAGAGACCAACTCAGGGAGAGACTGGCTGCTTCTCGGCCAGCCGTCTGACCCTGTGGGGAAGGGATGAGCAGGCCACCCGTCACAGATACAGATTCTAAGAGTTAGAGGTGGGACCAAGTCCCAGGTGTGGTCCTCAGGCTCCTCCCATCAGAATAGAATGTCCCACAAAGCTGGGAAGGAGAACCGTCACTGTGCCGCATTTGCCCTCTCATCTGTCTACCGGGTAGATCCCTCTTCCTGAGCACAGCGATCGTCCAGTACCTTGAGGGCATGCGTGGTCTCTGGGCATTGCTGTTATGGCAACCCTGGAGATGGGACAGGGAACTCCAGTTTTGGCCCCTTTACTGTGGTTGCTTGTTCAAACTGTGACAGTCACTCATCCACCCTCGGTTCCTGTTTTTCAGGAGTACCAGTAAGTAGCCGGGTATCAGCAAAAATTCAGCAGCTTGTCAATACCCTCAAACGACCCAAACGGCCACCATTACGAGAATTCTTTGTTGATGACTTTGAAGAATTGTTGGAAGGTAAAAGAACCCTTTCCCACCCCTGTTTCTTTCAGGTGTTCCTACGGTCCCATAAACAATAATGATATTTTCTCTACAAGGCTATTTTATTTTTCTAAGAGCAGAAATCTTGACATTTACTAGATGGTGGGAATCTGGATAAGAGGGTGAGGGTCTGTCCCCAAATGGCCACGTTGAAGGTGCACCAAGCACTGGCACAGGTGCAGAGCTCCAAAACTGATTGTTTGACACCTTCAGCACACCGTGATTTTGTTCTATGAGCCAGGCCTCTTTTAAGGGCTCTGTAAGATTATAGATATGCTCACTGCACAGCAGTTCTCGCTGATGAGCTAGTGAGCAGGAGCCCCCTCTCCTCCATTTCCTGTCACTGTTTACAAACACAGGAGCTGGTGTCTTAGCCCCTGAATGCTCCTGAACCTTTGAACACAAACAACTTAAAGTTGAAACAAAACAGAAGACCTGCTGGTTTTATCAAACCCAGACTCCATATATTCCTGTTCATTAAACCAGAGGTAAGACGTAGCTGGTTTTCTGGCCAGGAGATGGAGATTGTCAATCATAAACTATGAGAGAGAAACCTTGTTCAGAAGTGGGAGAAATCATTTATGTTTCTCACCTATGAAAAGTGAAGAATTGGAGAGATCTTGTTTTATTACAATGTGTTTATTTTAGTTTTACTTAAGAAAATACTTGCTCCATGCTCTTGTTCTTTACAGTAGTTATAGTAAATTTAAATTTAGATCTGAGTATTTAAGGGCAAAATATAATTTAGCAAGATTTGAGCTCTTTGGAGCCCAGAATTACAAGTGTATGTTAATAACTGAAATTTTAAACATAGCTGTTTCAATCCTAAACTGTAGGCATGGTACAATATATAGTTTTAACTGTTGTCAGTTTATAAATGAGCTCATGTCTACCTAAGTTCCCATCCCATATTGCCTTGGAAATTATACAAATTGAATGTTTCTGTCACATCCACAAGGCCAGTATATAGACCCTGATTCTAGAAAAGCATGTTTTGCGCAGCTAGTAAATTTATACCTTAAGTATGTCTCCTAGCTCTTCAAAAAGAGTAAAAAGTAACCATGCTAACGTGGGTGTATTCTTCTTGAAAACTTTTTGTCTTCAAATGTGTTTAGTTCAGCAACCAGATCCAAACCAACCAAAGCCAGAAGGGGCACAGATGCTGGCCACGCGTGGGGAGCAGCTGGGTGTGGTCACGAACTGGCCGCCGTCCCTTGAGGCCGCGCTGCAGCGATGGGGAACCATCTCCCCAAAGGCCCCCTGCCTGACCACCATGGACACGAACGGGAAGCCACTGTACATTCTCACTTACGGTAATCCTTGCTTACTCCTGGAGTGACTGCTTGGTAGATCAAAGATGAGTAAAACGAAGTTTTCTGGGTCTCATACTCTAGATGAGAAGTGTGGCCCTCTCGACTGACGGACATAGACCAAATATTACATGTGAAAATTTGGGTCATCCAAGCATCATGACTACAACCAAGGCAGTTCAGCTCCGGTTTTTAAATTGTCTGTGTTCTATTTTAATTGTCTACATCAGTCATATGCTGTGGGTCGATCTTAGTTTTTTCTTGTTAAAGTAATGTGAGAAAGCAATGCATTTCCAAATGTAAGATCACTGGCTATCAGGACATAAAGCAAAAGTGTTGGCCGATACCATAAATACTGTAGAAAATGCTGTCCACGTACAAACACCAAAATAGCTGAACATCAATGACTGGATATTGCTGAGAAGACTCAGAAAAGCTCATTGAACAAGGATTGTAGTAATAGTGAGTAATTTTCTGTAATTGAAGGGCTGTACTATTTAAAGTCCTGTAGTTTCCCTTCAGCCCCCAAATTTAGCTTCCCACCAATCCCTAAGATAGCAGAATTCCCAACTGAGATACTTAGGATTTTTAGTAGAAATGTAGACAGCACAAGGAAGTCGTGAATGAACTCACAGACGACCTCATGACCACGTCTTCCACTCTCCAGCAGAAACAGAATGCATGCTGAAAAGCATGGTGTAATTTCATGATCCTCAGTTAATAAAATGAAGCATGCTGTGTAGTTAACATCCCTTTAGCATGTTTCGCCTGGCTGGAACTTTCCAATATCCCCTTCCTGTCTCCCCTCTGGTTTTAGTGAGATTCTGAAAATCCATTTTTCTGTGTTGTAATGTGTCTTTTCCACCATGTAAATGCTCATGTTCATCTTCCTCTTTCTTTCTTTTCTTTCTTTTTCTATTTAACTTTGCCTTTACTCCAGTGTTTCAAGGAATTTAGATGCTTGAGCTAAAGAAGCATTGGACCACCTCTTGCAACCTTTTGGTTTTTGTATTGTCAGTGGTGAATCTCGTAAATGTCCACGCAGTGTCCAGGTGTTGTGGCCGCCATGCTCCACGAGCCCTGGGCACAGCCCTTCTGTGCCCTTGGCCTCCCTCCCCAGTGGCTGCACTCTGTACAGCTGCCTGTTCCACATTCAAATCCAAGCAAAGTTAAAATTAACATGAAGTAAAGTAGTGCTCACGACACTGCACGTCCCCTCTGTGAGTCAGTGCCGAACTGCCACGCCTTCTCTGTCACGTCAACAGCTTGACTTACTCTCCTTCCTTTTTTCTTTGGAAATATACAGTGCTGAAATATCTAGTATGTGTCAAGAATGTTGCCAGAAGTTTCTGTTCACTTTGCCTTATTCAAACTCACAATTGTCAACTAGCTTTTGTACAAATTTATGATATCGATTTTAAGATTCTCAGCTGAGAATGAAGTTGAAACTTTAACAGACTGTAATGGTGCTAATTGATTGTCATTGATTTGTTCATTTATGACACATAGATTTTTTTCACTTACAACAAATTGAATGTATTGTTTATTCAATTATAATAGATCCCAATATCATTCGCATTAAAGAGATCTGAAGGCACAAAATATTTGTTTTCTTTAGAAAAAAATTACTCCCTGAGTTATTTCTAATGAGCTGATGACTATTTGTAGGCAAAAAAAAAAAGGTCCCCAGACAAAATATCAAACAATGGTAAAGCAGCCAGTCTTGAGGACCACAGTGCTGGGGTGAGGAGTTAGAGAAGATGGGAGGAGGGGATGTGAATAAAGTTTTATGTCTGGTAACTAGGTGTTCGAGAGCTATGCTGAAATGCCACCGTAACTTTGTGCTTTACTATAGCTTGTCTATGATGTTGATCAAACCAAGAAGCACTGGTTGAGCACATACGACCAGGGGTTGTCTGGGAATTAGAGCGATTGGAGGTGGTGTCTTTGCTTTCTGAGTCCTCGGGGAGGCAAGTTGACAAATCCTGTGAGGGGTAGCTGTAGTTCCAGTATGAAATAAAACAAATTCAGGATTTTTAAAATTCAAAATGTGTTGTAAACAAACAAACAAAAATCTTTGATTTAGTTTTTCCATCTAAAATAGGAAAAAGATTAAAACAGTGATAGCATTAAAACAGAACATAGTTAAAACCGCTCTTGACTTTACTAAACTGTTACTGCTTTAACATAACTTCTAACACTTTGGCTACTTCTGAAAAGCTCTCAGCTGCTGAGGTCTCTGGGACCATGTTGTGAAAGCCTTTATGTATTCAAGAACTCATTTTAGATTTTGAAGTCATTTCTATTTCATCTCAGACTTCACTATCACCCGAATAATGCTGAGAAATGTCTGCCATGGGGTGAGCAGGGATTTGAAATATGCAAGTTCTTCAGAGCCAGGCACTTTGGCTAAAGTGTTTTCTTTTTTGTGTTTTAATCCTGCTTTGTGGTCATTTTTTCTAGAGTTAAAAATTTTAAATGATTCAGAATATTTACTGTTATCTTTATCCAAATCCAAGGATTCCTCTCCAAAAACCCTAAAGCCCTGGGGTTAGGAAAATTAGAGAACCATAGCGCTGGGGAGGAAGGGATCAGGTGTGTGGATGACCCTGTGAGGGCCGTCTCTATGCTCCACGTCCATCACAGCTCGGAAGACGGGGCCCACTGACACACAGCACAGCCGCAGCGCAGCCTCCGCAGTGGTGCTGGTGCTGGTGTGCTGCCACGGCGGCCACCACCCTTCATCCCAGAGGTCTTCCCTGCAGTCTCTGTGACAATTGCAATCTCCTGTGCCTTCGCGTAGGTGCTTCACACACCAGGAGGAATTGGGTGTCGTGTTGGGACCTTGTTCAAGTGTTCAAGCTCCCAATTTTATGAGTCATGCAGTTGACTTTTATTTCACATCTTGATTCCAGGGACTCAGAATAAGTTGAAGCCTCAGAATGCAAAAAGCTTTGGGTAAACCTGTCTCCCGAAAGAACTTCTCAGGACCCCCCTCCCCAGGACAGTGTAATTTTGTCTGAACTAAGAACAGCCTGGGGACGACACGTGTGGCACTGTCCTCCTCCTCGTCACATGCAAATCAGAAGACGCGCTGAAGTGTGGCTTTTCCTTTTTCTTCATTTTCTTCGTCTCCCAAAGTTTTGTTTCTGAAAACTCCTCCTGCCTCTCTGCTTCCACTTTGTTTCTGGTTTCTTTCAGCCCCTCCTTTCTCTTCATTCCCCCCAGTTAGAGTTGCTCGGACCACAGGTACTGGAAACAGAGGGATCCATATGAGGTACTTAGAAAGTTTGTGGGAAAATAGAATTGAGAGATGATACGAATCTTCCCATGAACTTTTTGAAGTGCCTCATTACTGGACTTTCACTTGGAGAAGTAACCTCTGTATGGTTTAATGTGCACATGCAGATGTAACCAAAAATGCATGTGTCTGATTACTGTGTCTTTATAATTTGTATTGACAGGCAAACTGTGGACAAGAAGCATGAAGGTTGCCTACAACATTCTGCATAAATTAGGTACAAAGCAAGAACCCATGGTGCGGCCTGGAGACAGGGTAAGTGCAGTTTAAATTATTGGGTCTGCAAAATACATAATCTTATGTGGAAGAGATATCTACCATTTTAAATTCCAGAGATCAGCCTCTCCTCCTCCTCCTTCTACTATAGCAGGCTTTCTTTACATTTACCGTGAACCAGGTGCAGTTACATGAAAGGTGACATTTAGTCTGCACAAAAACTAAATGATCCACGATGTAGTCTTTCTCTGGTTTTGTTCATGAAGATGCTTAGGCTTAGAGAGGGTAGGGATCATATCAGATGCAGGTCCATGACTAGGAATTGGTGTAGAGAGGATAGGCATCTATGAGAAAAATGTCCATATCTAGGAAGTGGCGTAGAGAGGGTACGCGTCTGTCACATGAAGGTCTATGGCTCAGAAGTTGCTTAGAGAGTGTGGGCATCTATAAGATGAAGGTCCATGACTAGGAAAGTGGCTTAGCCAGCACTTGAATCTTCCACCTCTTCCACTTCTGTCCACCTGCACTGCCCTGTTCTTAACCACTGTCATTTACTGTCTCCTAATTTGAAACTCTCTTTTGTCATCTACCTGGGCAGACAGGACGATAATATTTTTAAAGTTTTTTATGTTAGTTGATGCAACCATCTTGGCAGCAAACAGTTACTACCATTCCTTTCCCAGTATTAAATTTTTTTTTTTTTTGTCTTTTTCGTGACCGGCACTCAGCCAGTGAGTGCACCGACCATTCCTGTATAGGATCCGAACCCGCGGCGGGAGCGTCGCTGCGCTCCCAGGGCTGCACTCTCCCGAGTGCGCCACGGGCTCGGCCCTTAAATTTTTTGATGTAGTCTACTACCTTTCATAGGAAAGCAAGTTTAATTTTATTCTTACTGCAACCTCCCAAGTTACAGAGGACAGTTGTTAGTATTTCCTTGCTTATGTTATGCCCTGAGCAGTTAATAATGTTTTCCAAGCTCTTCACCCTAATTTAGAAGTGGAGCTTGGTATAGAACCCAGTTTTCTTGCCTTCAAACATTATGCCCTTTTTCTTTTTTTTTTTTTTTTTTTTTTTTTTTTGTCTTTTTTGTGACCGGCACTCAGCCAGTAAGTGCACCGGCCATTCCTATATATGATCTGAACCCGCGGCGGGAGCATTGCTGCGCTCCCAGCGCCGCACTCTCCCGAGTGCGCCATGGGCTCGGCCCCATTATGCCCTTTTTCTCCATGCTGCTGTGTACCTTAGATGCCCTGAGACTGGGTTATCCTATCCAGAGGACTCCAGATCAATTATATAAAAACATCATTTTAGAGCACCAAAAACCTGCATGAATACAAGCTTTGATTTTTAAGAGCTATTGCAAAGACCTGGGCCTGCTATGGGGAATTTTTAAAACATTGTTGCTGCTTCAGAACATTGTAGTAGATAGACTGTGATTCTTTCCAATTTTTTACTGAATAAGTTTGGCCTATACCTTTTAAAAGAAAATTGTAGGTGTCAAGGTGTCACACTTCCTGACTATAAAATTTACTAGAAAGCTATAATAATGCAACAGTGTGGTACTGGCATAAAGACAGACTTATAGACCAATGGAACAAAACACAGAGCCCAGTAACAAAACCACGTGTATGTGGTTAAGTGATTTTCAACAGGCTGCCAAAATATTCAGCGGAGAAAGGACATTTTCAACAGATAGTGCTGGGAAATTGGATATCCACATGCAAGAGAACAAAGTTGACATTACCTAAACTGTATACAAAAAATTAACTCAAAATGGACCAAACACCTAAATGTAAGAGCTAAAACTATGCAACTCTTAGAAGAAAACATAGAGGAAAAGTTTCACAATGTTGGATTGGCAATGATATCTTGGATATTACACCAATAGCACAGACAACAAAAGAAAAAATAAATAATGGGACTTTGTCAACTGAATACTTCTGCTCGTCAAAGGGCATTATCAGGAGGGTAAAAGGGTAACCTACAGAATGGAAAGATGTTTGCAAATCCTATTTGGTACAGATTAATAGCCAGACTATATGAAAAACTCCTACAGCTCAACAGTGACAGCAACAACAGAAAAACCTGATCAAAAAAATGGGCAAAGGACGTGAATAGACATTTCTCCAACGAGGATTTACAAACAGCCAATGAGTACATGAAGAGATGCTCAACATCACTAGTCATTAGGGAAACATAAATCAAAACCACAGTGAAGTAACACTTCACACCAAGAAGGATGCTGTGACCAAAATAGAAAAGCCAGTGTTGGCGAGGAGGTGAGGAATTGGAACCCTCTTGCGTTGCTGGTAGAAATATAAAACGGTGCGGCCTCTGTGGACCAGTGTGGTGGCTCCTCAAAAAATTAGACGTAGAAGTAACATTTGATCCTGTGATTCCACTTCTGGATATAGACACAAAAAATTTAAAGCAGATTCTTAAACAGGTATTTATATGCCGTTGTTCATAGCAGCATTATTGACAAAAGCTGAAAGGTGGAAGCAACCCAGATGTCCATTGACAGATGAATGGATAAACAAAGTGTGGTCAGTGCATACAGTGGAATGCTATTTAGTCTTTAAACAGAAAGAAATTCTAACACGAGCTACATGGATGCAGCTGGAAGACATTATGCTAAGTGAAATAAGACACAAAAAGACAAATATTGTTTGATTCCACTTATGTAAAGTACCTAGAGTCATCAAACCCATAGAGACAGGAAGTAGGGTGGTGGGTGCCACGGGCTGGGGAGGGGAGTGTCTGGGGAGCAGTTGTTTCCTGTGGACAGAGTTTCAGTTTGGGGAGGTAAAAAGTTTCTCAAGGTTGGTTGTGGTGACGGTTTACAGCACTGTGATTGCACTTAATGCCACTGAATTATACACTTAAAAATGATTAAAATCCTAAATTTTGTGTATGTATATTTTACCACAATAAAGAAAAGTAGATTGTAATGTAATATCTCCTTTATCCATAATTTGGTTCATAGTTTTAGTAGTTTTTTTAAATTTTATTTTTTAGTATAACCTCCAGATTCTTGAAATTTCCAATCAATAATAATGCCAAAATAAACCACCCAAGTTCAGCTAAGTAGCAATGTGGGGGCACAGTTTTGATGGGATGAAATACATAGAGAGATTTTTTTTGGCAGGGGTTGATTTGGCTTGTCGGAGGATTACTCTTCTAGATTTTTCCTTAAAAGGGCTGTCCATGTGGCTAGCATTTGTCACATTAAATAATCATACGTAATTATAGTTAATTGATAACCTCTTGTTGCAATAATTAGGATTCTTTATCCTCTTTGAAAATCATTTTTCAATAAAATATAATTTTCCTCAGAATAGCGAGCATTCGGTCCTTAGCACAGACATTATGGATGCTTGCCTGTGGGGACTGCATCGGTGCAGCGTAGGGAGGGACTCCGGGCTCTGCCATGGGTGTGGGCCATGCTTGAGCTAAGCCGCATTGGGGGGCATCGTGGCGGGAGCTGTGGATGATACAGGCCACATCGCACAACTCTGTAGAGCTCTTGGTGTTAAAAACTATAAAGACACACTGATAATCAGCTTTTATGCAAACTGGAAAGAGGTAGAGGTCCCCAAAAGAGGCAGTGAGAGGATATGGCTGTGTTAATTCTTTGGGAAGGGTAGAGGGATCTTTTTCATTTTGGGGAGCATCTGGGGGTTGAGACAGCTTCTCACAGAGAAAAAGTAAGTCTGCGGCTCTTGGTCAGGTCCCAGGGCACTGTGAAAAGGAGCAAAGGAGGGAAAGTCTATGGGGAGTGAAGGGAAGAACAGGCCATTGGCTCGGACAGCCGGGCTGGTACACACGGAGCCTCAGAAGGAAAGTCGAGGAAGAAGGCCAGGATCGCCGCGGCGTGGAAGGCCCAGCAGCACCACGGGGTGTGGGCTTTCGTCTCCCCACTTGCTGATGCCTGCTCTGCTCTGTGGTTAATCGGGTGCAGCGAAATATCAAAGGAATACACAGAGTTAAATGAAGAGAAACCACGTGGGTTTGTAAAATATTAAGCACCTGTATATTCGTACAGTATTGCACTGGGATTACTGTGGAGTCAGCAATAAAACAAGATTGGTGACTGATTCCAATATTCAAGGAAAAACTTAATGAAAGTGATGTAAGTACAACCTTTATCTTCGTTAAAACATGTTGCAAAACAATTTTTGGTTTTGATTCAAGAGCCCCTAGACATTTGCCCATTTTTTCTCCATTACTTTAATACTGTTGAGAGCATATGATAATGTACAATATTATATTCTGCTTTTATTCACTTTGCATTGTAGTGTGACATTTCATCAGGTAAGGCTGCATAACATGGCATTATCAGCACAAACTTTAAATGGTGATGAACCAATGGGAATCTTAAACCCTGGATGAACTAGCTCTTCATCTGAGCAGGTGCACTGAGAGCTGGGCCAGGGCCACACTTGACTCGTGAATTGGGAAAGGGTTGACCCATGGTCTGGCGCTGGGACTCCATGCAGATTCTTACCTCAGTCATCTGCCCTGATGAGGACCACTGCCTCCAGACCCTCCTGTTGTGCTGTGGAGAGTAACAAGCCAATAGTTAACCCATCCTGTGTGAGTGGGTGCGGCCAGCCGTTCTGGAAGGAATGTCAGCATCTTCCACATTTTCTTTTCTTTTTATTTTTAATTTAATTTTATTTTGTCAATATACAATGTGGTTGATTATCGTGGCCCATTACCGAAACCTCCCCCCTCCCTCCCAACAACCTCCTATCTGTTCGCTAGTCATATCGACTTCAAGGAATTGTAATTGTTGTGTCTTCTTCCCTCCCACCCCCGCCCCCAGGTTATTTGTGTATTTATTTATTTATTTATAGCTCCCACAGATAAGTGAGAACATGTGATATTTCTCTTTCTGTGCCTGACTTGTTTCACTTAATATAATTCCCTCTAGGTCCATCCATGTTGTTGCAAATGGCAGTATTTCATTCGTTTTTATAGCTGAGTAGTATTCCATTGTGTAGATGTACCACATTTTCCGTATCCACTCATCCGATGATGGACATTTGGGCTGGTTCCAACTCTTGGCTATTGTAAAGAGTGCTGCGATGAACATTGGGGAACAGGTATACCTTCGACTTGATGATTTCCATTCCTCTGGGTATATTCCCAGCAGTGGGATAGCTGGGTCATATGGTAGATCTATCTGCAATTGTTTGAGGAACCTCCATACTATTTTCCATAGAGGCTGCACCATTTTGCAGTCCCACCAACAATGGATGAGAGTTCCTTTTTCTCTGCAACCTTGCCAGCATTTATCATTCACAATCTTTTGGATGTTAGCCATCCTAACTGGGTGAGATGGTATCTCAGTGTGGTTTTGATTTGCATTTCCTGAATGCTGAGTGATGTTGAGCATTTTTTCATGTGTCTGTTGGCCATCCATATATCTTCCTTTGAGAAATGCCTGTTTAGCTTTTTGGCCCATTTTTTAATTGGGTTATTTGTTTTTTTGTTGTAAAGTTGTTTCAGTTCCTTGTATATTCTGGATATTAATCCTTTGTCAGATGTATATTTTGCAAATATTTTCTCCCACTTGGTTGTCTTTTAACTCTGTTAATTGTTTCTTTTGCTGTGCAGAGAAGCTTTTTAGTTTGATATAATCCCATTTGTTTATTTTTCCTTTGGTTGCCTGTGCTTTTGGGGTCATATTCATGAAGTCTGTGTCCTACTTCCTGAAGTGTTCCTCCTATGTTTTCTTTAAGAAGTTTTATTGTTTCAGGGTGTATATTTAATTCTTTAATCCATTTTGAGTTGATTTTAGTATATGGTGAGAGGTATGGGTCTAGTTTCATTTTCCTGCATATGGATATCCAGTTATCCCAGCACCATTTGCTGAAGAGGCAGTCTCTTCCCCAGTGTATAGTCTTGGTGCCTTTGTCAAAGATCAGATGGCTGTAGGTGTGTGGGTTGGTTTCTGGATTCTCTATTCTGTTGATCAGTGTGTCTGTTTTTATGCTAGTACCATGCTGTTTTGGTTATTATAGCTTTGTAATATAGTTTAAAGTCAGGTAGGGTTATGCCTCCTAATGTAGCTTGATTGGCTTCCTCAAACTTTTTGGCTTTCCGGGAAGAAGTTGTGCAACAGTGGTAACCTGCAACCTCACCAGCATTGAATAGAATACTGTTTCTGTGCCACGTCAAGATATGAAAAACATGCAGTCAGCACTGGGTCCATGGAATGAAGGCAGAACATTCGTGACCACTGCAAATCTCAGCTGGTTTTCAGAAATAATTGGTATGGTTATATGCATAGACACACAGAGTCCTTCTCTTCTCTTCTGATTCTCTTGTATAGCTGATTTTAGAAACCGCAGAAATGCCATGTAGAAAGGAGACTTCATGTAATCCAGACTGAATGTTGTCTTCAACAACTATCCTACATTGCCAAATCACCAGTGTGACCGACATTGAGACACTGCCTGTGCCCCTGTCACCTGCCATCTGATTCCTTTCCTGCCACTCTTCTCACTTAGATGTCAAGATAACTAGCATGTCTCATCTAACTGCTCATGATAAAATCAATAACTCCTAGTCGGGGCATTTCTAAAGAAAAATTTGTCAAATTGCAGAATTAGGTAATGCAAAAATGGTGCATTGTTGCTGAATCAGGGTATTTAGGTGCTTATGAAAGCTACTGAACTCAATTGCCCATGGGGGAGAGTGACGTGAGAGCTGCAGGACATAGCAGGAATCAAGAAATAGGATTGTCAGTGAAAACTGCATCATGAAGGGCACTTTCTATGCTATAAGAACAGGAAGCCTTGCTTATGAGAGACCATTGGACATCAAACTATAATATGAAGCTGTAGTAACCACACCAGCACAGAATTGGCATAAAAACAGACTCAGACCAACGGAACGGGAAAGAGAACCCAGAAATCAACCCACATACTTACAGCCAACTGATCTTTGACAAAGGCAACAAGAACATACATTGGGGAAAAGATTGCCTGTTCAGTAAATGGTGCTGGGAACACTGGATATCAATACGTAGAAGAATGAAAATAGACCCATATTTCTTGCCATATACCAACATCAACTCAAAATTGATTAAAGACTTAAATACACATCCTGAAACTATAAAACTCCTAAAAGAAAACATCAGGGAAACACTTCAGGAAGTAGGGCTAGGCAAAGACTTTATGAATATAACCCCAAAAGCACAGAAAACAAAAGAGAAATAAACAAGTGGGATTATATCAAACTAAAAAGCTTTTGCACAGCAAATGAAACCATTAACAGAGCTAAAAGACAATCTACAGAGTGGAGGAAAATACTTGCAATATGCACCAGACAAGGGATTAATATCCAGAATATACAAAGAACTCAAAAAACTTAGCAGTAAGGAAACAAATAACCCAATTTTAAAAATGGGCAAAAGAGCTGAATAGGCATTTCCTAGAAGGAAGACATACAAATGGCCAACAGACACATGAGAAAATGTTCAGCATCACTAATCATCAGGGAAATGTAAATCAGAACCACACTGAGATATCATTTCACCCCAGTTAGACTGGCTGTTATCAAAAAGACAAAGAATAACAAATGCTGAAGAGAATACAGAGTAAGGGGGAACCCTCCTACAGTGTTGGTGGGACTGTAAATTAGTGCATCCGTTATGGAAAATGGTATGGAGGTTCCTCAAACAGCTATAGATAAAACTACAGATACGATCCAACAATCCCAGGGCTGGGTGTGTACTCAAAGGAATGGAAATCATCATGTCAAAGGGATACCTGCACTCCCATGTTCATCACATATCTGTTTACAATAGCAAAGACATGGACCCACCTTAAATGTCAATCGACGGATGACTATATATTTGTATGTATATATACACACACAATGGAATACTATACTGCCATAAAACAGAATGAAATACTGCCATTCACAGCAGCTTGGATGAGCTTGGAGAAAATTATTAAGTGAAATGAGGCAGGCACAGAAAGAGAAATACAGAATGTCCTCACTCATAAGTGGGAGGAGAGGGAGAGAGCAATCTCAATAGTACGTTGAGCTTTCAGCAGGAGAAAACAGAACTGCGGTTACTAGACGTGGGAAAGGGGGCGGGGAAAGGGGCGTTAGTGAGAAATTGCTTAATGGACACAAAGTATGATTTCATTTTGTAATGAATATGCTAATTATCCTGATTTGATCATCACATATTGTACTTAGTATTGAGAGTCAACTTCGTACCCCCAAAATATGTATAATCAATTATGTTTCAAGAAAAGAAATAATAAAAGTAAGTCCAGGTGCATTTAAAAGTTCACAATTTTAAGTCTAGGAGAAATTGGGTGAGATATTTGTCAAATAACAGGTGGTAATATAGAGGGAAAAAGTTTGACAAATTTACATAAAACATTGAATGTCTGCACCAACAAAATAATAAAACTGGAAAATATTAAGAAAATTTTCCATCAAATATGAGTTAATACTACCAAATATATTAAAATTTTATTCAGATTTTAGGGAACTTATTAAAAAATAGGTAGAAGAAATGAAAACCAGTCTAACAAGGAATAATAATTACAATCACATTGAAAGGGTTTGTCATTAAGATACACCATACTGTTAAGGGCTATTAGGAAGGACTACATTTAGAAATCACTATATCCAGTACATGGTAACATTACTTCTTGGTGATTTACATTAACTGCACTCTTAGAACTCCACAGTTGTTCACTCTCAGGGATTTAGCTCCTAGGAGAGCTGAGCTAGGCAGGGGACAGTGGCTGGGTACCGCATATGCGTGGATGTTCGTTGAAGACTCATCTGCAGCAGCAGCAGCCAGAACAGGTGCACCTGCGGCATTAAGTGCCAGTGCTGGTCTTTTGTGTTTATGGGTAGTTAACATGCGTGCTTACATACTTTCTCTCATCTCACCTTTACCACAACATGAAGATACAGGTTCTGTCACTGTTGTCATTTTTTAGAAAGGAAAACTAGGTGTTAGGCTAAGATTGTGTATAACACCCTAGAGCTAAAAGCTGACATTTGATCTTAGTTGAGTCCCGTCTGCTCTGGCTCCCGGGCTGCCAGCCCAGCCCCTGGTGTAGAATTGTATAGCCATTCGACTACAATTATGAAGGCTGGATAGACACAAGAGTATTTACACAGCTTAGCAAAAACAGTGAGAAACAAAATAGTAAATATACTGTAGTTTCTTCTGTGTAATAATATGTGTGGTGTGGAAGTATAAACAGAGTAAAGGTAGTTTTGTTCTAGTAACAGTATTACAGATGATTATTGCTAATGCATTTTTGTCTTTCAAGTAAATTAAGAAAAAGTATGTGATACTTATTAAAACACATCTTAATAAAATGTATTTTTATTCCAGCATCCTTTCTTGTTTTAAATTTTAGTGCTGGTGTCTTGGAAGTTTAAATCCTTTAACATAGTTTAGGAAGCAGGCGATCACATGCTAATGTCACGCTCCTTCCTGTGTCCGGCCCGTCTGTCCAGGTAGCCCTGGTGTTCCCCAACAACGACCCGGCGGCGTTCATGGTGGCCTTCTACGGCTGCCTGCTGGCTGAAGTCGTGCCTGTGCCCATCGAAGTGCCGCTGACGAGGAAGGTAAAGGGCTCGTTGTGCACTAAAGCTGGGTGGCGGGAACGGCAGGCACGGGAGCCATCAAACATTCTGTTATTTGTGAGACTGTGTAGATGGCAGTTTTTAATATGCTTTTCACCTCAGCTTGGTGTGGATCAGGATGTGCTGAAGCGCCACTGTTTCTGAGACTGTGTGGGTTCTCACCCATTGTCTCAGTAAAGGGAACAGTTATTAACATGCACATCACAGCCCCACTGTGGAGGTGTAGCCTCCAGAGGCAGCGTTCACGCTTATTTGGAAGCAGACATTGAGCCAAATAATCTCAGTCAATAAAGCAAGGAATTGAGTATTTTGTTCCCTGTGTTATGCACGTTAGAAATCTGGGTAAATGATAGTTTTTGAAATTTAGTTTTAGTTTTTGGGGAGGTGGGGGTTGCTGCTTTTCTTTGGATGTTTTGGCATCATCATGTCCCAGGTTTACCTGTGGTTTGTCAGATCTTATTCTGTAGTTAAAATAAATAAACTTGCTGTTATAATTATCACTTGGTCCAGTATAGAGATATTGAGGTTGTGTGTATACTACCCATCAGTGCGAGTTTCTTAGTCCGCATGAATGACTTGCTCATCTGCAATGCAGAGTTACAGTAACTTTAAGACGGAATATGAAGGAGGAGACTGGTAAAGTTGGAGGTTGGCCTAATGCTGTGGAAAGCAGACAGAGCCACGGCTGTGATGGTGGCCCCAGATCTACAATGACAGTGCACCTGTGGACACCCCCTCCAGTTACTGAGGCTTCCTCAAGCACATCGCTAATGGCTGTTCAAGCTCCAAAGTGCATGATTACATGTAGCCCAGGCTACGGGTTTCCAGAGAAATGTCCCACTGTCTTTGTGGCTCCTCTGACATTAAAACTTGTTGATTCGGTAGTTAGGACAACCTCCCGCCACCCCTCAAACCCACCGTGGTAGCTCCTCAGGGTCTGTGCAGTGCAGACTGCTCTGTGGCTGGGAAGGAGGAGGATGTGGGGCTCCTTTTGAGATCGGGGGAGCGATGACAGCTGTTCTCGTGTCCTGGCACAATACCAGGGCACTCCCTGCTTGGAGTGTGAGCATCAAGTCACCCTAACCTGAGATGAGTCAGACATGCAGCGCTCCTCTGTAGCTGAAATTCATTTCAGCCTCGAGGTCCTGAGTCCTCTACGCAACTGTGGATGACACGTGGAGGAACTTGCAGGCTCATGAGCATGTGGAGAATGGGTCTTCATCGGAGTTCAGTCATCAGATATGAAACATTTATCGTTGCTGTTATTAGTAACAGTTATTTATCTTTTTCTCATTGAAAATGAGATAAATGAAGATTTGTCTGTCTTAAATGGACAGCCTGGTATCTCCCAAACCAGGGCTTGTTCACACAGGCAGGTCATTTGATGCAGAGGGTGGGAGGTGATGTTCCTGAAGAATGGACAAGAGCTGCTTTCTGAGGGCAGAAATGCTGTACTGTTCCCTGAAAACAGAAGTCGTGATTACAAACACCGCTGGTGCAGATGTGTAGAAAACCCAAAGTGGCAGTCACCTGGCCATGAAAACGTTTTCACTGTAACACGTTTTAAAGATGCTTTGAATAATGTGAAATATCTTTTGAATCATGTTTGATAGAGGTGTAAACTGTTCATTCTAAACATATTAGAAACCTCTCTAGCTGTAGCAGTGATAACTGAGGGAAGGGGCGGGCTTTACCCCATCCCACAAGGACCTAGCCATCTGCTTTGCTGAAAGAGCCCTGCGCACTGAGGAGAGGACGCCAGGTTCTCTGTGTGCAGGGCAGGGTGGGCATGGGGATATGGGATATCTCAGCCGGGGACTCTCTGGTCAGGGCTCAGGGGAGCATGGCAGAGGAAGAACAGGGTGGGGGCTTCTTGCGCTGGGAGATCCTGACTAGGTCTCTCCAGCTGTAGCTTGCACAGGCGGGAGGATGATGGGAGGCCCGGGAGGAGCCACCTACTCGGTGCTTGCTCACCTCCCAGGACGCAGAATGACCGGCCCCTCCCAGTGGCCTTGGTAAGTGACCGAAGTGCCACAGAACCAGAACTCCTCAGAATAAAGGGTTGAGGCCCCTCCTTGTCCTGTTCTCAGCAGAACATTTTCTGACTGGAACACATAACTACATGATTACTTTGCTTACACGTGTCTCAGGCTGCACAAAAAGCTGTGGGGAGTGCACAGGCTGTAACGGGATATTTGGAAACCTTCACTAAAGCAAACAAATGAACTATGAACTGTGAGTTAGAATTCTGGGGAAGTGACAGTGTAGGAGAGATGCCCTTGCCCTGAGACTGAACATCTCGGGTCTAAAGACTCTCACTTTAGTTTTTTTAGTATTATTGTTATTTTTTATATTATTTTTATTTGCAAAATTATAATTGTATACATTTATGGGCTACAGTGTGATGTTTTGTTATATTTATACAATGTGGAGTAGTTAAATCAAGCTAGTTAACACATTCATCACCTAGCTTACCTATCATTTTTTATGGTGAGACATCTGAATTTGTTCTCTTAGTTATTTTGAAATATACATTTTTATTGACTGTAGTCACCCTGCTGTGTGATGGATCTCCAAACATATTCTTCCTTTCTGTCTGAAACTTTGTACCCTCTGACCAACATCTCCCTGTTTCTTCCCTCCCCGCTACCTCCTCCAGCCTCTGGAAACCATCAGTCTACTCTCTATTTCTATGAGTTCAACTTTTTTAGTCTCCACATATAAGTGAGATCATGCAGTATTTGTCTTTCTGTGCCTGGCCTATTTCACTTAACATAACATCCTCCAGGCTCATCCATGTTGTTGCAAGAGGCAGAATTTCCTTCTTTTTTAAGGCTGCACAGTATTCCATCGTAATGCGGGAGCCCCACATCTGAGAGGGCACTCACATAGTGTTTGCCTGCTCCAAAGAACTTACCCGGTGTTCCAGTGGGTGGAGACAACGGTTTATTAGACTTACGGGAGTTGCTGACAACAGCCATTCAGCTGTATATCAGCACCTCCATGGGGTATATACAAGAGTTATATAGTGAACAGATCAGAGTAGGGGTGTAAATCATTTGCAGGCTGATGCACAGACCCTCACATCACTCAGAGCACAGGAGATCTGGCTGAGTAGATGAGTTAACCTACTTCCTGTTCTCCTGGTCCCAGAGTGCTTTAGCGCCAGCCAGCATGCTAATTCATTTACTCAGGGTCCCTGCTGCCTCCAGTCTTCCGTTTGTCTTAAAGGGGACATGCCTTTCCTTAGATAACTACCTTGGCCAAGGGTAGTTTCCAGGAGGAGGGGGAATAAGGCTATGTCCAGCAGTTACTCTACATCCACTGTGTATATGCTCCACATGTTCTTTATCCATTCACCCATTGATGGACATTTAGATTGATTCCATATCTCAGTTATTGTAAATAGAGCTGCAATAAACGTGGGAATGCAGGTATGTCTTTGACATATTGATTTCAATTCCTTTGGGTATATGCCCAGTAGTGGGATTGCAATCGTATGGTAGTTTTATTCGTATTTTCTTGAGGCCTCCATACTGTTTCCCACAATGGCCATACTAATTTACAGTCCCACCAGCAGTGTACAAGAGTTCCTCTTTCTCCATATCCTAGCCAACAGTTATCTTTCATTTTCTTGATAAAGGCCATTCTATCAGGTGTGAGGTGATATCTCATGGGGTTTTAACTTGCATTTCCCTGATGATTAGTGATGCTGAGCATTTTTCATGTTCCTGTTGGCCACTTGCATGTCTTCTGAGAACTGAGACTTTGGAATATAGTTCATTGGTTGCCGGAGACCAGCTCTGCAGGATTTGTTGGACCTGAATAGGTGGTGTGGCGTTGGCAAGGAAAGAAAGAGATGGACCACAGATGTCTAGTGCAAGTGTGGACAACAACTACATCAATCTTGCTTTATTTATATTTTTTACTTAACCTTTTACATGATGACTTATCTTTTAATCAAAATATTTATTATCTTATCTCTATAGAAAAAGAAAAATCAGAATGTTCCAAAGCATTCATGCTGTGATAAAAGCACCCTCTCATACGTCAATAGTTTACCCCAAAGCCTGTGGCTTGTGGCCAGGAAACTATACAATAGCAGCATGCTTGGCATTAGAGAGCATCAGACTTTTGGTCTGAATCACAATTCTTGACCTTTTAAACTTACACATAAACTTATATTCTAAATTCTATAAAATCTTACTTATATTTAACAATTTAATGTCTTATGTTTATACTTATTCTAATTTATGACCCAAATCACAACATATACAACATTATTTTATATAATGAAACTTGATTATAACGTTCTATTATATTTTATACTACTATTAAAAACAATTATACTATAAACTAATCTAAACAAAATCTATTAATATCAAAAACCTTTTTATATATTTTTATTATTTTACCTATTCATCTTTAAAGTAAAACTTTCTAATTTTTTTACCAATCGACTCTGGGAACAGTACAAGGAACAAAGTGAAAAGTTAAATGACCCTACTCAAACTAACAAAAATGCAATATATCATTCTTATTATTACCAGGAAAACAACATGTTCTTAGTAAATCAAGTGAAACTGTGGGAGTGGAGAAGGAACAAAGAAATCTGTAACTGGTTGATGATCAATTAGTTGTAAGCACCACTGCACTCGGACCCACCGTTTCCCAGGGGGAAGGTGGATAGAAATCCAACACAATAACTTCATTCCACACGTACAAGAGCATGACTGCAACCACAATGGGTCCATGCACACATCACCAAGAAGGAGGATTAATAATGAAATTAAATAGTGCCAACCCATACCGGGAACGTGCATCAAAAACACCTTTAGTACTTTAAATAAACCAGTTAATTTTGATGTATTTTAACATGTCCTTTGAGAAACTGCAGGGAATTTCCCAAAGCCATACTAAGCCAAAAGGTTATGCTGTTTAATTCTGGGAAGCCCTGTCAAGCAACCAAAGGTGAACAAACAAGAACTTCCATGGAGCCGTGCCACACACATGGGACCCCCTTGTAGCCTGCAGAACAAGAGATATCACTCAGGCTCCCATGCCATTCCCTATAGCAGGATGGCTCATGGCAATTGGTCTTAGGGAAATTTTCTTATTTTTAACTGAAGGAACCTGTTGGCTCAGGTGCAATGCCAAGTGGGATAAGATGAGCATTAAGTGCAGGTGACAAAGTCTGGCAATCCCTAAATAATTCTTCCATCCTCCAGTTCTGTGGCCACTAGAATTGTCTTAAAATAAAGGCCGTAATGAGAGCTACATTTTCTGAATCCTAAGTATTGTTTAATGAACCTAACTGAACAATTTAGTTCCCATGTACATTTTTTTATTCTGTAATTTGTGAGGTGAGAGCAAAAAGCACATTTTTTTTTACTGAAGGAATTTATAGTAGGAGGAATCTGTGTTCCTGTGATAGTTTGGTTGGTGGGGGGAGGGGACGAGAGAGCCAACAACACATCTTCTTTAGTGGATCTGAGCTGCCACTGCAGATCTGGAAAATGTCTGTCACCATCCCTTAGGGTGGCTGGGCCTGTCCCTAGTGCCTGTCAGCAGTATGGACTTGCTGGGCCAGCGTTCTCTCTGACACGAGGCCCTGTGTCTGGATGGGAAAGTGAGGCCGGTACAGAGGACCAGTACGGCCATTCGGATCAAGGAAGGTAGGACTGTGCACATGCTCAGGGTGACAGGACAGCAGGTCCACCAGGGCCGGCGCATCATGGAGAAAGGTCCCTCTCCTACCCTGATGGAGGTTGCCTCTTGCTTCCCTAGAATTCTAATGTGTGCTCGTTGGCTGCTTCTGATAAAGGTTTCCAAATGTCCTGCTGAAGTGTAACACTCTAGGAGGAATCACATCAGTGTGTTGTCACATTTACGCTTTCTGTGAGCAGTCGCACGGTCCTTGCTCAGGAGCACACTTTATAGAGGAAATCAGAGCTAGAGACCTCTGGAGCTGGAGTGGAGGGAAGGCAGGCGGTGCTGCTGTGGCAGAGGGAGGGAAGGGGGGAAGCTGCTCTCAGCGTGAGCAGGTGCTGCGGGGGCATGGTCCTCCAGCTGAAGTGTCTGTGGGCAAACGATACAGTTGTGCCTGGCATTCGTTTCCAAATACTGCGAGGTGTGGGATGTGTGTGTGTGTGTGCACACGTGTGTGTATTGGGTAATAGATGAGGCCAGACTGGCCAGACATTGTGCACTGTTGACGCCAGATGGGGGCATGTGGGGTTTCCTTCTCCTTTTCTCTGTATCCGTGTGTGCTTGAAAATTTGCTTTATAAATGCAGTTATAAATTAATTGGTGAAAATACATTAATAGACAAATTTACCTTGTTATTTATAAGGAAAATTTCTGTATCACTTTCCCTGATCCACTTGGCTGCATGACCATAATCATCTTTAAACTCACCTATCTGCAGCATTTTGCATTGATTCTGAAGAGTAATGTATTTAAAGCCCACCTTTAAGTTATATCTTTCCACGACTGTCTTACGCCTCTCCCCAGAGCTAACAAACTGTGGAGTCAGCAATTTGTGTAGGCAGGGAGTGAAACTGGAGAAACGCTAGCTTGTAGTTTGGGGTACAAATCCAAAAGGAGACCACGGGACTTGACTTTTCATGAGCTGACTGCATGCTCGTTAGAGTCCTTCTGTGCATGACGGATGTTGAGAGGCTTGGCGGGAGCAGCAGGTGATGGCCAGGACAGCCGCACTGTCCTCTTTAGCATGACCGTTTGAGGAACTACCGCAGGAGAGACTTTTGCTGGGGAAACTTCCTAGAAAGTGGTACAATTAGGCGACTCTTTATATGTTGGAGAAGGGCTGAAAGTGAGAGGAAAGTTTGAACTCAGATTTAGGGTGGCTTTTCTTAACCAGCAAAGGCGAGTCATTAGCGAGATTTCATGGTGGGGAGCTGCTCAGCGCAGTCCCAGCAAGTGGCCCTGCAGAGAGGTGGTGCTGGTGCAGGCGACGCCCCGCCTACCCTCCGAGTGAGGCCGCAGCAGCCTTTTATCTGAGAAGGGAACTGCATGCCAGAATGTCCTTGCTCTTATGGAGAAGCCCATGGAAAGTGATGTTGAGGTGACAGAGCTCCCTGGGAAGCTTCCTATGTCACATTCTTTCTGGGATGGAGCAGCGGTTACCCTGCGTCAACCTCAGGTCTGGCAGACAGAGGCAGATCCCACCTTTCCAAGGACAGCATTGAGAGCTTGTGGATCATGGAAAGCCATTGCCACTAGCCTGGGGGTGGCCAGACAGACGTCCTGTGCTCAGGTCATGTGCAGACGGGGGGGCCCATGAAGGACCGTGAGGGGAAGGCTTCAGCGTGTTAGTGTCAGGTGTGGTGGGTGTTCCCCGTGAGTGCAGCGGGGTGCAGAGTGCTGTTGCCCCTGAGGGGCAGGCAGGGCACCTTCACAGGCAGCAGCACAGCGCCACCTTCCAGCCCTCTCCTTCCTGTGCGGCTTCCAACCTCTTCTTTGTATTTTAGGGGTCTTTTTATGCACGTGATTTTATTGCTTGGGGATTAAATCACATGCAGATACTAAGAAGACAGGGTTTAGGGGAAGGCAGGGCTCTTGTGGGAGGCCCAAGGACAGAGGTTACGCCCTATCTCAGGGTCCTGTCCTCAACTCCGTCTCCACCTACTGACCCAGCCCAGCATTCACATGCTCAGGGAAGAGCCACCTTCCTGCTGCTCCAGCCAGTGTCATCAGCCAGTCTCCCTCACCTCTGCAGTAACGACATCTGCTAATATGACATTCAGATTCATGTGGAAGTAGCCCATTATGACTTTATTTGACAAACCATTGCTAGATGGAAAATAGCCACAGGAAGGTCCCCAAAGTGGGACCCATCCTGTCTGCAGAGCTGCAGCCTCTCGCCCCTTACAGGGGTATGTGGGGGTGCACATTGGCCTGTTGGCCATTGCTCTGTGGAATTCCCACATAAACAGATATGTTTTCACTGTAGATTTAAATCTACAATAAGAATGAACGAAACACTTAAAAGACTATGCTTTAAAATTTCAGTGCTGCATAATACATCACACTTCCCTCATGCTTTTCCGTTAGCGCAGCACAGACAGGCGGAGTCAGTAAACCAGCCTGCAGCCACGCCCAAGGTGTGCTGGGTCCACACAGAGCCATCGGGAATGAAGAGAGGTGGCTGGGTCACTATACCCTGACATTTTTAGTTCTGGAAATGCAGGCTTTAATTTTATTATCTGAATCAATTAACTGCCAACCCACGTCATCGTTCTGACTGGTGCAGTTGTGCGTCGGTGTTCTGGGGCAGCTGGACAGAACAAGCAGCAAGACTCCTGCGAGGGGCCCCATCTGCAGTGTCTGCTCAGGTGCGGCATCCCGAAGTCCTGCGGCAACTTGGAGGCTCCGTGTACTTTGTGTCTCCACAGTTGATGTCATGCAGCAGTGGCGGGTTTTAGTAGCTTCGGTTATTTCGTGGAGACATGCATGCTCAAGGGGCAGAGGGCCATGCCTGTTGCCCCATGCTAGGTGTATCCTCAATGCCGTCTGTCTTCGAGTAAAAGTCAGGCACTCAGTGTTAATAGTTTAGGTACAAAGTGTTTTCTTGGCCACTTTCTGTTCTCTGCGGTAATTATATCTTGTGACCATAGGGTTCTAGAATCGGAGGGAAACAGAATAGCAACCTTCTAGTGAGACCCACTGTGTGCAGCTGTGCACTGGGCACTTGCCATACACTCTTCTAACCTGTCCCTCACGACAAACTGTGAGTCTGTAGTCCTCCTACCCCCATTTTACAGATAAGGAAACTGCAATGAACAGGCCAACCACCCTATCCGAGGTCTCAGCCGGCAGCAGCAGTGCTGGCATTTGACCCCAGTTCTGCAGACTCAAGAGTCCACACCCTGGATTCCTCGTTGTTCAGGAAGGGAGAAGAGGCTCAGGAGGCAGATCACGCCCCCAGGGCACAAGGCGGGCAGCGTGCTCACCCGGAGAGGAGCTGTGTCCTGGTCTTTGACTCTTCTCTTCATTGCCCCCTCAGGACGCGGGGAGCCAGCAGATAGGTTTCTTGCTTGGAAGCTGTGGAGTGACTGTAGCCTTGACTAGTGATGCTTGCCATAAAGGACTACCAAAAAGCCCGACGGGAGAGATCCCACAGTTTAAAGGTACGCCAAAGTGCCTTATTGAGTGCCCACCTACTTCCCCTGGGTCCTTTTGGTCAGTGGTGGAGAACGCACCCTCTGCGTCAGCTCCAACACACGTTTTCAGTTGTGAACACTTCTGATAATACATGTCAGGCTGTCAGCCTGGGGGGTGACGTGGTTTAACTGGTGGTGGCTTGGGTGCTCTTTTGCCTTAGATTCAATAAACAATAGAAACAGAGATTCAGTCTAGGTAGAAGTGTTTGAAAGTGTGCTGTGCGTGGAGAGAGAGATTTTGCAGACCTATTTCCTGGGCAATGCTTACTTAAAAGGAGTCTGTCATTTATTTCCAAGGTTGGCCAAAGCTACTGTGGTTTGTCACAGAGTCAAAGCATCTTTCTAAACCTCCACGAGACTGGTTCCCGCACATCAAGGATGCAAACAATGACACTGCTTATATCGAGGTAGGTCAAGCGTGCCCTCCTTCCATAGACCTGGTGCACTTTGGGTTCCAGCATACATTTCTGATAGTTACACAGCTTCAGAAGTAAGGGACCCAAAGCGTCTCAGACAAGTAGAAAAGCCACTGGCTGTGCAGCAGGACCTCCTTCTTGGTTCCACTCTTCCACGCGCTTCTGTCTCGTTTCAGTACAAGACGTGTAAGGACGGGAGCGTGCTTGGCGTGACCGTGACAAGGAGCGCGCTGCTCACGCACTGCCAGGCCCTGACACAGGCGTGTGGCTACACAGAAGGTGTGGACAGCCCCCACGAGGCTGCGACTCCCGGGACCCGGGTCTGTGGAGTTCCAAGTTGACCAGGGACGCCTAAGGGAGAGACTGGCCATTCCTGCCAGTAACCGTGAAAGTGGTGCCAAGTTTGTGCCCAGCTCAACTGAATGTTAACTTAGTGAACTGCTGAGTTAGTGATGAGCTTGGGCTGCTGTAGCCGAGCACCACAGACTGGGCGGCTTCAACAGCAGACGTCACTCTCACAGTTCATGGGGTGGGAGGCTGGGGTCGGGGTGCCGGCAGGACTGGGTCCTGGTGGGCTCTCTTCCCAGCCTGCTGAGGGCTTCTTGCTGCATCCTCACGTGGCCTCTGCTGTGCGTGCTTGGAGAGAGAGCTCCCTCTTCTCATGAGGATGCCAGTCAGAGCCCTACCCTCACAACCTCATTTAACATTGACCCCTCCTTAAAGGCTTCATCTCCACATATTGGGGGTTGGGCTTCAGTGTGTGCATTTGGGGACATAATTCAGTCTGTAATTGTTAGTTAACTCTACAGATGTTCATCCTGGCTGCTTATCAGTATATCTTTGGGAGCTTTCGAGAAAGATGCCCATGTTTCAGCTCACCCCCCCCACAACTGAGTCAGGGTTGCTAAGGGTGGGTTTCTGAGCTCCCCAGGGAGTGGGCTTCCAAAGTTGAGAATAGTTGGTTTCCATGTTGTATTTTCTTTCCCCTAAATCATGACAGTTATGGGAGGCAAAGAGACAGACTGAGTCAGCATAACCATGGTGACAGTGCCAACCAGGCATGGAGGAGGTGGGAAAAGCAGGTCCCCCGAGACCCTCTGTATGGGCATGACCACAGCAGGCCCCCTGCAGTGGCATTTGCTGCTCCACTTTCTCTCACCATTTTCATTCTCTCCCTGTCCTCCTAATAATCTCCTTTTTAAAAAAGAACACATGTCTTGTGGAGATGTCCCCCGTGTGCTTCGCCCACGGCTCTTTTTATACTTGGGGACATGTGGCCGCTCATCCTCGCAACCTCCTGACCCATGTCCCTGCCTCATGTCTCAAAGGTCTGGCTGCTCTTGCGGTTTGCTGGGGAGGGAATCTATGGTTTTGCTCCTCACTTCCTACTTACTGTTAAAAAGTCCTTTTGTAAGAAGGAATGTAGACTGTTCCTTTGAGCATGTCTACTCTGAAAGTCCCTCTGTCTATGCACCCTCCGTTTTCAACCCTCGGAAGGGGAGCAGGGGCACAATAGCCTTTGGCAGATGTGGCGAGAGGGAACACTGAGGATGTGAGACGTGGTATGGTGGCCTGGGAGCTGGCACCCACTCGCCTCTGGTGACAGGTGTGAGTTCAGAGGACAGTTGAGTGTTGGCGTGTGGCTCTCTGGCTTCGATTCCATGTTCCATAATAGAAACACCCCCACACACACCCAATAATCTTGGAATCCTTTTCTATCCCTGTCATTCCAAATCCCCTCATCTCTTTTATTCTGCCAGCCCCACCCTGGAGGACACCTGGGAGAGAGCAGCCCAGGCCCCAGTGCTGCCGAGAACTGACCCCTCCTCAGGTGTTGCAAGGCATGCATAAGGGAGATGAAAAAAATAAGGAAAAGGCAGGGAGAGGGAAAACAAATACATGAAAAGAGAAGGAATAGGGCATTTAAGGGGATGGTATGGAGGCTACTGCTGTGCCCGTACCTGTGGGATTATTCATCTGAAAACATGCTCCCTGCTGGGTGGCTGGCACATTTCAATGGGCCTGACTGGAGGCTGCAGAATTTTTACAAAGATAAAATGAAGTAATTCTTTTCCAAGATCCATTGCTAACCCTAATGTGAAGTTACGTTTTCTTTGCACTCCGGCTGGGCCTCCCTGTTGTAAGTAAACATCTTTTGACTCTCTGTTGTGCAGCTGAAACCATTGTGAATGTGCTGGATTTCAAGAAGGACGTCGGGCTGTGGCACGGCATTCTCACGGTATGTCACCCTGCTGCCCCCACCCTGCGTGGCTGTTTACCTGTGAGTGTGCTCAGTGACAGAATCACATAAAGGTCTGCAGATGCATCAGCTCAGGTGGGTCCCCTCTCCCTGCGTTATAAAGAAGAACATCGTATTTGTTAGAAGTCTGTGTTGTCACTAACGTTGCATTGCTGAGAGAGCATCTAGAGCCAGCGGGTTCCAGCAGCTGCTTGCTCGAGTCCAGGCCCCACCTGTTGAGGCTACAGCTGTTAAGAGCAGCCTCTCTAAGGCCCAGAGGAAGCTCTGCATCTCTCTTCCCCCAACTGTCGGCAATTAAGGTTTCACAGGGATGTTATCGACATCTCGTTTGTATTGGGGTCACTTTCCCATACATCTGACTTAGCTGGGATGCCCTGTTACTTTTTCCTCCTTTGAGTCAGTGTTGATGAATATTTAGGGACCTTCCATGGGGGAAGGTGTGTTACGAACTTGCCCTTGATGATGAAGATTCATCGAGTGTTGTAGAGAAGTGTTTGTCACCATTGTGAGCGTGCTCAGTCAGTGACGGCAGTGCTGGGCGGCGGCACTTTCAGTGAGGAAGTGACATTATTTGTTTAAGATAATTTAAAGTATACTCATCACCTGAGATGATATGTGGTGCGTGACTGCTTAGGGTATCCCCATGTCTGCTTCATGTGCAGTAATTTTCATTCTTTTTTTCTTTTTAATAGCTTCTTATGCTGAAACTTCATATCCTCTCTGAAGCAGGAAATTCTAGTAGTTTTTACTTGAGTTTGGGGAATATGAACACAGAAAGTAGGGTTTGTTGTTTCTTGGTAAGCTGGAATTAAAATGAACAAGAGCTTGAAAGCATCTCATAGACCAGACATTTGCAGCTCCAGACTAGCCCAGCTGGCTTCTTTGATACAATACAGTTCATTTCTAACCTCAGATGCTGTTAGATGATGCAGAAATACAGCCCAGACACAGCTCAGGTGCTGCTGGAGGAGCCGGGCTCTGGGTGAGGGAACCCGGCAAGGCATGGCCCTCCCTCTTACAGCCCGTGACTGGGGTGAGCTGCGTCTGCCTGCGGACTGACCACCTACCTCACACCTCTGAGCCTCAGTTTTCTACTTGTCAGAAGGAAATCACAGCTCTGTCTGACAGGGTTGGTGTTAGAATTACGTGGCCTTGGCACACACGCTTCACCGCCCTGTCCTTGGGAGCAGAAAGCTGCCATTGTCAGTGCTGCTCCCCTTGTTAGCCATGGTCCCCACAGTCCTGCCTGCAGGGTCTCCCCTGCTGTGGGCTCCTCTGCTGATGCTGTCGTCACTCTGGCCACCATTGCTCTGGGCTGCCGTGTGGTACTCGGCCTCTGTTTCACTGCCACTCTCCAGCAAAAGGCAGGTCTCTGAGCAGATGGCAGCACAGGGTTTGCTGGCCTTGACCTGAACGATGCTCCCGTCACCCCCAGCACATGGGGAGGGAGCCGTGGTCAGCAGGCTGGTGCTGGTGAGGCTGGGTATGCAGTCGGCACAGAGGTCACCCTGGTAGGGAAGGTGTATGCTGTCTTTTCATTTTCGTTGAGAGCTTCCAGAGTTGGGACGGTGGCTCTCCAGAGTGGCCTGTGCCCTCTCATTGGCCCCACACTCAATAACCTACAAGATCCCAACATGCCACAGAGAGGCCTGGGCCTGAAGTCCTGGGATTCTGCTGCTATGTGAGGACATGTGCTGCATGGTGCCTGAGCAGGATGCAGGTCCTAGCCACAGTGTGGAGGTGCTAACCTTTTTTCTTTTTTAAGTTTATTTTGGTCATCCGTTCTATAGAAGCAACCCCTTTAGCAGTCCTGTGTCACCTCTCCCAGGGTAACAGAGATGCAAAGGATTACTCAAAGCCCATTTCTTCAGAGCAGTGAGAGGCCCCAAAGGGGTTAATTTCCAGGAACCCTCGAGAGAAGCATTCCTCGGAAAAATAACCCTGAACTAGGGTTTTCTCTCAGTATTTATTCTCCAGGCAAGAAAGTTATAGAAAAGGAACATAAGTGGTTACAAAAAGAACAGTAAGATAATTGTCATGGCAACAATCAGTAGGTATAGCTGCACCAAGGACATCTGTCCTTAGAGCCAGCAATTGTGCTGTGTTACAATTCTTTATCTACAACAGAGACTTTAGCCCAGGGAAAGTTTTCTGTCTTCCACAAGTTTAACATTTCCATGTGTAATTCTAAAAAGTTAGACCCTGTGAAGTACATGTACTTTATTAATGTTAGTACCCTCCACAGCCCTGGTCTATAGCAAGGCCACGCGGAAGACTGAGCATGATTAAGACAAACTTTCTGCCGCTCCTTACATTTCAGTGTAGCATTTAATTAACTATTAATGTTGTAAAATAAACATTAGTATAATACACTGGAAAGAATTAAGCTTCAAGAACAAGAAAGGCCATTACAAAATGATGATCATTCCACTAAAGGTTTTATTCAAGAAAGGGTCTGGACTTAAATTCTTTACTTCTGTCAAGGGTTTGGGACAAGCAGACACAGAGGGGACAAGGTCCCCTTGGGAGTCACTGTCCCTCGAGCATTCTTTTGAAGGGTCCACAGGACATGGACCTGACAGTGCACACCTTACACGGGTCAGCTGTCCACTCCCCTGAGAGCCTCTCGCTCCTCCTGCAGTGCCTAGTGTCCCCCACCTGCACTGCACGGAGTGTGCATCCTCCTGTCCGGCACCTCCCACTCACCTGCACATGTCTGTCGTTGGTTTCAGAGCGTCATGAACATGATGCACGTCATCAGCATCCCCTACTCATTGATGAAGGTGAACCCACTCTCCTGGATCCAGAAGGTCTGCCAGTACAAAGGTGGGTCTGAGTTTTGCTGTCAAATAAAAGATGATTCACCATTCCCCAATGGTCACAATTCTCTCTCTTTTTCAATATCAGACGGTCTGATGGTGACATATACTGACCAACTTCTCCTTCTCTTTTTAGCAAAAGTGGCTTGCGTGAAATCAAGAGATATGCACTGGGCATTAGTAGCACACAGAGACCAAAGAGATATCAACCTCTCTTCTCTACGAATGTTGATAGTGGCCGATGGCGCAAATCCCTGTAAGTGAAGAATTCCCTGTAGACCGGAAGATGGGCAGTCCGTGGGGTCCTTGTTCTCCAGACTTCATTCTTTGTGCTTTGGTCTTTCTTTTTCTAGTCTTTGTCTCAGTTAAGAAGTCTTTTACAATGAACCAATAGCACTATTCACTGTAACCTGAATGCACGGCGGCATGATGGTTACAAGCTTGGCATCTGCAGATGCATGTCCCTTTCAGTCCTCTTTCCTCTGCCGTAAATGGCACCTGAATCAAAGGTGTATGAGGATTAAGTGAAGTACTCCCTAAGTATGGTCTCTTGGCATGTAATAAGTGCTCAAGAAATGTTAACTATTACTATTTTATGATCCACAGTAGTTTTATTGATAAGCAAATTAATTTGTCATTTTTAATGGAATCTCATTATCAAATCCTGCAGCCAAAAATACCCAGATAAAGTAAAATAGCAGTTCCACAGAATATAATTAATACACCTTGAGAAATATTTTAGTCAACTGAAACAAAACCCTAGCTGGCTTCTTATGTCAGAAACAAAATGAGCAGAATAGAGTGGACTGAATGAAGAGTGTCTCTGACCACACTTATAAACCGTGCACAACGTGTGCTCATAGCTAGAGCCACACGTACTCTCTTAAAGAACATCTGGTATACAAAAGTAGTGTTAAACATATAACCTGGTTTTATGAATGATTCTTTCATTTATTATAAAATAATTCCATAGATTGTGAGCAAATTTAATACACAGTTTTTAACCCAAAACACTAGAGAACAATACATCTTGCATAAAGCAAGGTAAACCTGTATTGGAAATAGTTTCGCTGATACACTCTAGCAGTTATATCTCAATCTCGTCATTTAAGTCAATGTAAAGTTTTCCTTACTTAGTTAAGTTTTGATTTACCCATCTTTTGGAACTGGTATGTTGAAAATGGTGGAACAAGTCTCAGAAAACTTATAAGAGTTAAGTTTGTCAGTCAGAAAACATGTCTCAAGTGTAGGAGATGCATTTTTAAAAATTCTTGGGTTCTGTAAATTTGAGGATTTCATGATTGTAACATAAATTATATTAAGTGAACTATTTTTTCATGCTGCCTAAATCCATTTCAACCTGAAGCCTGACTTCAGACTGTTTTATATCACTGGATATTTTTTAATCGGTCACGGTGCTTCACTTCCGCAGTCTGATTATCACTCTTCTTTCACTCCAGGGTCGATTTCTTCTTGCGATGCGTTTCTCAATGTCTTCCAGAGCAAAGGCCTGCGGCAGGAGGTCATCTGTCCATGCGCCAGCTCACCTGAGGCCCTCACAGTGGCCATCCGGAGGTACTGTGTCTTGCCCACTAACGTAGACAGCCACGGGGCCCGGCCAACAAGACCTGGGAATCTTAGCCATTAATCCTTAGCGTGGGGATGAAAACAGGACCTGTACTTTTCCAGAGGAGTTTAGTTCTCTTTTGAGTACTGAAATGGACTCTTGGATGGTCCAGGGTCATTAGCTAGGAAAGCATTTCTCACACTCTGCAGTTTTACCGTAACTCCCGAGTCAGTGGAGCTCCGCCTTGGGGATCATGGAGCAGTAGTGCCTTGTCCTTGCTCGTGTCAGTCTCAGGTTTAATCTGGGGATGGGATAGAGTAGACACCGGCGAACGAGGCTCTGCAGCCACGCGTGTGCCCTTTTGACATCATCTTCGCTTTCTGCCCTCTGGAAAGCTGCACTTTAAAAACACTGGTTTTCTGAGCTCTGGGCGGCATGGTGTCTGTGACCAATACTGTCCCACAGCGCAGGCGCCTTTCTCTCAGGGTGCTTCTGCTGTGCGGTCAGTGTTGTCTGCAGAGTCTTTGGTCACCAGGCACTCCAGCCTGCTTCAGAACAGCACGGGGCTGGGAGGTTGAGGTGAGAGCCACTCTACCAGCACGAGAGTGTGGGAAGAGCTCAGCACAGTCAGTGGTCTCCAAAGGAGGAGCAGAAAGGCCTGTTTGATGTCACCATCGTTAGTCGGAGTTGGCTGCCAGTCATCCTGCAACTCTCAGTTATCAACATTAATGCAAAAAGGAAGCATTTCCGTCATCTAGATACTTGAAACTTATAGCATGTGACTTATTTTTCATATCTTTGGGTTCCATCTCTAATTAGGTTTTAATTCATGTAGCACAAATGTGCTCTGCTTTAAGAATGGATGACAGAGAAAAGTTAGTATACAGAGTACATGAGTACTGCTCTATATTACCGAAGATTGGGCTTTCCGAAAATATTCACTAGATGAACTTCCTTAAATAAGAAACCTAATGCTTTTAGGTGTTCATTAACGTAACATTAACTAGGTTGCCTGACTAGCAGGCTGAGAGACTGAAAATCTTTAAAGTATCAAGAGCTACTTTTAATTTTAATTGAACCAGAAATTTAAAGTTTATCTAATTATTTAAACTGATGATAAAAATTGGTACCACTAACCAGAATTGGATCTTCATTTTTTAAGAGGATCATACGTTACCCTAACAACAGCAGGTATTCTGTGAATAACTGTTACCCTACTCATGGCAGGTTCTCTATGAATGAATGACTGTTACCTTACTAACGGCAGGTTCTCTGTGAATAACTGTTACCCTAGTAACAGTAGATACCCTATGAATGAATAACTATTACCCTAAGAACAGCAGGTACTCTGTGAATAACTGTTACCCTAATAACAGCAGGTTACCCTAATAACAATAGGTTCTCTATGAATGAATAGCTGTTACCCTACTAACAGCAGGTTCTCTACGAATGAATAACTGTTACCCTACTAACAGCAGGTTCTCTGTGAATAACTGTTACCCTAGTAACAGTAGATACTCTGTGAATGAATAACTGTTACCCTAATAACAGCAGGTACTCTATGAAATGAATAACTGTTACCCTAATAATAGTAGGTTCTCTATGAATGAATAACTGTTACCCTAATAACAGTAGGTATTCTATGAGTAACTGTTACCCCAATAACAGTAGTTTCCTTATAAGGGCTGAGTTGGTAGACTTCGGTCTGAACCTGCTCTAAGACGGTGTAATTACATTTACTGTGTTTATCAGAGATGGTGATTGACACACAAAATGTGCTGGCCGGCCAGCCGGTCTTGCTCCTGAATGGAGGGGCTTTTGTTGCAGACCCCAAGGGTGCGTCTGCTTCTCCTCAGCCCCCACACCCAACCACAGCCTGGCAGCCATCTGTTCACCTCAGACCTATCGACCGTTCCCAAATGACAAGGGCAGGTGCAGTGGACATAGACAGCCCACGTCCTGCCAAGCCCCACCTATGTGTAAATTCATTGCAGCTAGTGACGGTGCAGTTGCCGGCACAGGCGGAGGTTCAGGGTGGCGAGGTTTTCATCACAGGTCTCAAAAGTCGTGAAAAATTGTCACTACAGGGGGTCCAGATTCATCAGTCTCAAAGTACACTGTTTGTTTTCAAGACCGTGTATTTTAAGTAGTGCCAATCAGGTGGAAAACGCAGAATGTTATATTGTCCTCTTGGCTGAGCTTGTGCCAAACGACCTTACTGGCAAATTTTCATCCAGCTTGTGTAAATTCAGCCTATTTTTTCCTGAAGTTGAACTGTCTTTAAAGATAATGGGATTACATGGAAAAGTGTTGTGATTGGGAGAACCAAGTGTCAGTTTCTAACCCTGAGCTGAGTTTACCACAAACATTTCACAATCCTCAAGAATTGCATTTATTCCTTGTTTGTACTTAGCAAACATGCAGCTCCTCCTGTGTTTGGTAACTCCAGCAAAACTTCCCAGTCTCCCCTTGGAATCTGGTGACTCACAGTCATAGCCGTGGTTACTGCAGGGTCATCCCCAAATCTGCCCAGCCACGGTTGCTGATGTCGACCAGTGCTTCCTGGGTGCCCTGAGACAGTCGCCACAGAAGCTAGATACTGCTTGCTAGCATAGTTTATTTAGATTTAAAATACCCATGGAAAGGAGAAAGTAATGTGAAACTGACATAAAAATATAATGAGCTGAAGGGGTACTGTAACCGTGTCACTTCTTGCCAGGAGACAGTTTATCGTCAGGTACATAGGTCCCATGAGGCACATTGCCCATAGTTTCTGGAAACAGAGGAAAGGATTAGAGAAAATCCTGTGTTCAGAAAGTGCATGTGGAGAGATTATGAAGCTACCTTGCATGGGGTTTAAACATGAATTTCTCACTTGATTGTCCCAACTGATAGAAAATAATATAATTGTTTTAAAAAATCAATTCCTGCCTGAAAACTGGGACTAAATTGCTGCCATCAAAAATCCAATGGATATGATATCTGTAAATGATTTGGCTTTACGTTTTTCTGAAAGTTACGTGGAATTTTGTTTGATGAGGACAGTGGAGTGCCAACACAGGAGGTCCTCGTGTTCTCCTGGAGATTCTCCCACCTCCCTCCTCACATCTGCCTTGAGGCTGCCGTCTCCCCAGACACATTTGGCTGTGGAGAGGGATAGAGGGGGGCGTCCCCCACTGCTCTTGCGATCCATCCCAAGGCAGGGCCACCCTTGTCCTGGAGCCCCTCCTGAGAGCTCTGCTCATTTGCCCAAAGTCCCTCCTATTTTTCCTAAGAGGTCTCAGAAGTCATTAGATACCTGTGGTCTGGCACTGGTAACACCAATGTTCCCAACAAGCCTCTATAGCTGTGCCCTTCACAATTTTCCAAAACCATCTGCAAAACGGGAAAACAGGAGGGCACCTTTCATTGGGAAAATCCTATTTTCAAGAGTATTTGACTAAGAAAATATATATGCAGCTCGGACCTGGTAGGAAACTCCAGGATATTAAGAGGCTTGCCCCTCCTCTCTGTTCTCACCCTCTTAACCCTCTTCACCGTGAACATGCGTCCCTTCCTCCTCTGCTCCGACATGGAGCCACTGACTACAGGTCTCCATGCTGGGTGCATGTGGGAGAACGTGCCATGAGCTCTCCCTTTCTTCCATATCCCTTCTTCCTCAGCTTTCCTGCCTGTGTCTGGTTCCATGTTATTTTTTTTATTCATGCAGCAAATGCTTTTTGAATGCCTGCTGTTTGCCAGGTGCAGTTCTGTGCTGGGAATGTAGCAGAAAGCAAAGCCAGAAAATGCCCACTTGCGTGGGAATGCAGGAAGACCAAGCTGCATCTGACAGATAAATGAAAAGATAACGGGAGACAGCAGTAAAATTGACCTTGCTGATTGATGGTCAGATAGGATGATGTTTCCCTACGTCACAGGTCAACAGACTGCCCTGCACCTGTTTCTGCACGTGGTTTCCGTGGAACACAGCCCTGCCCATGCGTTTACAAGTTGCCTGCAGAGTTGGTCCTCATGTGGCTCACTAGGCTACTGTATTAGTCTGTTTCTGTTGCTTACAACAGAAATACCTGCAACTGGGTGATTTATAAGAAAACGAAATTTTTTGCTTATAGTTCAAGAGGCTGGAAATCCAAAGTCCAGGGAATAATCTGGTGAAGGCTTTCTTTGGTGGTGACTGCAGTGATGGCAGGGTATCCCATTGCAAAATGGCACAGCAGAGAGCAAGAGAGAGCTTCTCATGCATGCTCCTTTTAAAGCCCTCAGAAGCACTCCAACAATCACCATTACTAATCCATTCGCTAGGCCTGGTCCTCAGAATCTAATCAAGCTGACACCTAGAATTAACCTTCACAGCCACACACATTTACAGTCAGGCTCTTCCCTGAGAAGGTTTGCCAGCTCCTGCCATGAGCAGGACGTGGACTGTCTTCACTTGAAACTCTGAGCTGTGTGGTGCTGGTCCCAGACATTGTATGAACTGGGGAAGATTTGCTTCATTCCTCTCCCATGCACCACTGATTGATAGGCAAAATGATTCCACGTAGGTTGCTCCTTGAGTGAAAAAACAAATTTTATGACATCAAAAGATGGTTGGCACATGAAGAAATTCTTCTCTTTCAATTTTCCAAGCCCATGGTCTGCAATCCTTGTTGCATGTCCTGGCTTGATAAAATGGCCTGCCTTTGGTGATTCAACTGAACTTTTTTGTTGTTGTTTTTTGTTTTTTTCCCAAATCAAGACACTCTTCCTCCCAGGGGAATCAAATACTTCCCTGCCATATTCTCTCTGTCTTTCTCCTCAGCGCTGCGCCTCTGTGACTCTTTTAAAAATCAAAAGGAATGTGCATTAACCATCAGCACAAGTGTAGACCGCATCAGTGAGATGCAGACCCGACTGAGGTGACTAACCACGGTGCACGTGGTCTGTGGTATGAGCTGTGTTCATGTGTCCACACCTGTTAACGTGGTCTCTGTGTCTCAAGGCCACACTCAGTAACATTTGGTGACAGTGGGAATCCTTCCAATTTGTTCCTGCATAAAATAAGGACGGGCCATAAAATATATGAAGGAAAAAGTAGACTGATTTTAATTCTAAGCCACGCTTATTGCTTCCTTATTGGTGTGGTTCTAGCCAGGTAATGGTAATTTTTGGAAAATACCCTTGTAATATATTTGAAAGCACAGGTTTTTTAAAGTTGCTTTATCCATTCAAAGCACTCTCAAGTACCACAGATGCCACTCCATTTGCCTCTCTTCTTGGATTTCAGAATCCTAAACACCTGTAACCAAAATTGAAACAGGAGGGTATTTTTTATATTCAGACTCAAATCCCATCAAGGACAGAGTGATGATGAGGCCAGCTGCCAGTAATGTTAAGAATCAGGAGTATAGTTTCTAAAGCAATGGTTTGCTTCTCTAGCACCGGAGGTTGTTTTGGCTGAGTGTGATTTCACAGGGGTGGCCTATGGTTTGTAGACATAGCCTCGGCCTGGAGGGGCTCAGAGAGGAGCCCCTTTGCTTGATCGAGACAAACATGAGCAAAGAGGATTGCTGATGCCTGGCCATGAAACATCCAGGGCATTTCCTCGGTGCTGAGGATCCGCACCATGGTTAGTCCTCCAGGGCCCTGTGCTAGAACTGTTTGGTGCATGACGTGGCCTGAAATCGCCCGCATCAGGAAAGAGTCAGTGGATAGAATTCAAGCTGCATCCCAGGACTGCTAAGCCAGCAGATATCTGTTGGCTACGGTGTTAGTTACCTGGAGTTTGTTCAGAACTTTATGGATTTAAGAGTGTTTTTAAGTCTTTTCATTTTCACGAATACCTTATTCAGTAGAAAAGGCAGATTATTAGGCTTATACGACTTTCTATTGTGTCAAGGTGGATCAGTTGTCCTTTGAGATACCCAATTTCTTCACCTACAAAAGAAGATACTGATACACACACCTCCTAATACCCATGCCTCCTAACATCTGTTCCTTCTAACGCCATTCCAAACAATACCTGCACCTCCTAACGCCTGTGCCTCCCAGTACCAAGGCTGTCTGAGTCTGGTCATGAGGCCACAGCCTGGCAGCATGCAATGTCTCAGCCATAGGCTGTGTGTGTAATGTAGCCTCCCCTCCTCCACACACCCCCCCCACCAAGGTTCTGTAGCTTTAAGCTCAGATCCAGGAGTCTGTGAAGACCAGACAGTGATCACTGTCTTTGAGGTCTTGGCTCTGTATTGATGATCCATTCTACTGCCACGTGGGTCAGAAGAGCAGGAGGCACAGAGGGTTTCTAATTTAAGTATCATCACTATTGGCTCGTGTTTGAACATTTTCGGCCGAGCAACGTGTGGACGCACTCTTACTGTGAAAACGATTTGAAAACTGCTCTGCAGCCTCTAGTACTGGTCGACTTGGCACCTTTCCTACTCCTTCTTTCTCTAATACTCCTCCCCATATGTCTGCCAGCAGTGGTCTAAATCTAGCTGCTCCTCCTCTCCCTCTGCTGGCTGGGCCGTTGCCTGGATTCCCAGCAGCTCCTCATCAGTCTCCTGGTCCCCTCCCTTCTACCTCCACCCCTAGCTGGCCAGGGCACTCCGTGGCCCCTGACACGGGTGACAGCACCTGCGGGAGCTCACGGAGGCCTGCCCTTTCCTCGGTGTGCAAGCTGAAGGCCTCTGTCTGCTCTTTCCTTGTCCTGGGGCTCCCCAGTCAGGGAGGCCCCCCTGTGCTACGCTGATACGCCCCACGCTCCTCCATGCGTGGACCTTCGCTGTCCCGCTCTTCCTGCAGCCTCACTGACTTCTCACTTGCTGTGGTTTTTGGTATATCTATCTATTTTTTATTGTCTGTCTCCACCTGGCAAATAGGTGGTGCCTAATAAATATTATAGAATAAGTTAACAAAAGAGAAATGCAAAAGTGTGTAAAGTAAATTCACAAGTCCCCTACCCCCCACACTTGTCTCTGACAATCCATCATCCATCAGAAGAAAAGCCTGCTGAGGGCCATATCTTTTTCTGTGCATTTGTGCGCATGACATGCACATAGTGTGCATTTTACGTGAGTGGAGCCATGTGTGGTTTTGGCTTTTTGTTTTAATTTCACTTGACAGTGTAGGTGCTGCTGATAGCCTAAAGTTGCTGTCTCAACCTGCTCCACTGAGAAAACCTCCTGCAGAAAGTCAGTGTGCCTTCTGGCCAGCTGTTGACAGCCCACCTGCTGTCTTGGGCAGCAGCCCAGGGCATGTCCACCGTGATGCTCCACAAGGCAGAGGAGAAGGAGCCCAGTCCATTCCCTCAGGACAAGCTCTAGGTGTGGAGCAGGTACAGGAAATCTGCCTCCGGCCAGACTTCCCCAAGCAGCGCACAGCTTCAAATAATTATGTGCCGAGCTGTGGAAGGACAGGGACCAACCAGGACACAGACAGACACAGAGCAGGACGCATTTCCCAACAGCACTGCAGCCCACATGCACAGCCTTAGGGAGCAGCCACTGGGATGCGGGCCACTGCGGGTCACTGCAGCCCTCCTCAGAACTACTCCTCCCCAGAGCCGCCCCCTCTTTCTCAACACAGCCTTCCTGAGACCCCCCCATCCCTCTACTCCCTGCGTTGGCTGTGACCCTCTTCTCAGATGTGCCAGTTTTCTGGTTCAAGAACAAATTGAGGGACAGAAAAGGATGAAAAGGTACAGTTTTCATATTCTAGGTTGAATGACAAATAGTGTAAGAAAATTAAAAATAGCCATGAGTGAATTTTCCTATGTCAGTGGCTTTCCTCAGTTTTGTCAAGACAGTGGTCTCTTTTATTTAATTTTTATGCATACGATGCACATTTAAACTGTGGAATGCTGACGAGTGTATGAAAGGATGATTTTTATAACTGGCTGTTGCACTTAGGCTCTCTAATTGCCTGGAGGTGAACTGGGTGCCAGCAACACTGCTTCAGTGGCAGGTGTCTTCAGGACAGAGTCTTTTCTTTTATTGTCCTTACATTTGTCATTTTTAAATGAATTTGATAGAAGCAGCACACGCATTTTGACCAACACACTCCTCTCTGGGTAGTTTTCTGTAACATACAAATGGAAGGGAAAGTCCCCAGTGTGCCGGTGGTTTGCGTGAGTTACTGTGTTCACAGAAAGTTTGGGACAAGCTCTCGCTTCTGGAAGACCAGCCAGTGCGTGTAATTCCACATGGTGTTTTGTCCTCAGCACTTACTTTCCTCCCTGAAACATACTGAAGACTTGAAGTGAATTCCCATGTGGAGAGGCCAGCGGCCTGGTTACTAGGTGAATAGCATTGGCATAGTCTGTAAAGCTGTCTACGTGGGGTCTGGAGAGGCTTCACATGGATTTGGCGTGAGGACAGAGTTGGTGCTCTCTTAGGTGTCATGGTGAAGTCAATGCGCAGCCTTGCGGTCCTCACGTTTTCTTTACTATTTATAGTTTTTAAAGAAAAACACCAAATGTTTGGCTGCAGCGCTGTCCTGTTTTGTTGCAGAGGAGGGCTCGCAGAAGACCAGTCACCCCTCGTTTGAACAGGTTCGGGGTTGCTGTCTAAGCCTTCATGCCCTTCATTGTAGTCATCTTCTGGTGATGGCTCACTCTGCGCTGGTCGTGAGCAGAGACAGCACCTCCCGCAGACAACTCGTGCAGCTCATCGCTGCATGGCTTGCAGTCCCCTTGATTAAAAGGTGATACTCAGTTGTTATCCGTGGTTGTCAGCGAACGTGAAATTACAGATGCACTGCTCGTTTCCTAAGACTTCTGCCCCTTCCATGTGTTTGTCCTCATGTGTGTCTGCCTTTTTGCATATGTGCCCGTCTTCGTACATGCCTGCGTCCATGTGTGCCCACCTTCATGTGTGTCTGTCTTCATGTATGTGTACCCATCTTCATGCACACCCACCTCCAGTGTGCCTGTATTTATATGTGCCTGTCTTCATTATGTGTGCCCATTTCCATGTGTGCCCGTGTTGACATATGCCTGTCTTCATGTGTGCCTGTCTCCATGCATGCCTGTATTCACACATGCCTGTCTGTGTGTGTGTCTGTTCATGTGTCTGTCTTCATGCATGTCCGTCTTCATGTATGTGTGACATCTCCTTGCACATAGATCACACTGTGCTGTAGTGACATGTGCCCTGGCTCCCTGTGTAATCATAGTCTTACCCAGACATTTGAAGTGTCTTCTCTTTAAAGCTGTCACTGTATCATTATACCTTCCTTTTCCCTCAAGATTAACTGCAGAATAGAAAAATATTGGGAAATATGGATTCCTGAAGCCTATCAGGAGAATTACAAAAAAGAGCAAACTGCAAAATGAAAACCAGAAAACTATTTTCTGGACCCAACTGTTTCCATCTCCAGAATGTAGGTGATAGAACTGATTTTTTTAAAAGCTACGTTGTAATAATGTTTTTTGTCCTTTTTACTGTTTTAATATTGTGGTACTATTTTAATACCTTGATGTTTTAGCAGTGAAAAGGTAATAGTTATATAAAACAGCAATTAATACAGCATTTCCAAAGGATAATAAAGACACCCCTTATCGCCATGGTCATTTTCCACCTGTTGAAAGTGTCCAACCTAGAAGTTTGAAAGCTGGAAAAAAATGAAAGAAAAGACATCAGAAGGGAGGGAACTACAAAATCTGATGCCATCCGATACTGAATTAAACATTTCTCCCTGGGACATAACAACCAGTGACCCCAAATGAAACAAAGCAACACAGCCCATGAGTTGAGGTGGGGTTTTCAAGAGAGTGGCGCTCAGAGATCCATAGTCTCATTTTAAAAACACAAGATAAATTAAAATACATTGTAATTTTATCAAAAACTTTAAATAAAATTTTAAAGCTTCTCTAACTATAAAATAGTTTAGAGATGAAAGTCATCTGAATGAAAACATGAATCAGTTAAATAGTGTTGAAGAGTGAAGCAACTGTATTGTCCTGTTTAATTTAAGTTGTTGTGGCACTTGCATTTAACAGTGTTTTTCTCTTGTTCTGTGTTTGATTGAATTGTGCTCAGAAGTGTGTTTTGGCAGCCAAGCCCCAACCCGTGCCTCTCACGGGTCAAGCTGGTTCCCACCCACAGCCGGCCGTCTGATGTGGGAAGGCAGCCAAGGCAAATGAAAGGCACAGTTTGTGCAGAACGATCCCTTTCTTGGCCACAAAGAATTAAGTATCTGTAAATAGTATATTCAGCAGGAAAAAACCCAAAGACCATGCACTAAACTGGCAGGCAAGCAGGTAACACTGGGGAAACTTACTTTCTGTGTTGCATAGCTCTTAAAATGGGTTGTCTTTTAAATGAGCATGTATTGCTCTTATCAGAGAAAAGGGCAAAAATTAAGTTAACTGATCAGTTAGTTTCTTGGGTATGCTGTTTTTACCTTGTATCTTTCCCTTATAAAAACCACGGCTTCATTTTATCTGTTGCATGTTTGAAAGTCCGCATCACACTAAACATTGAAGAAGGGTATGTACACAGTTTTGACTGAATTTCTCCTTGTGCTGCAAGAGTGTTTCCTGAAAAATAGTGTTTCTGTTAAAGTAAGTCCACAACCTCAACTGTCCTCTTCCTATAAAGGGAATTTTTACCTGGCGCTGTTTATGTATTAGGGCCATCTGCTGTGGTTAAAAACATGAGCCTAGAGAAGGAGAGAGGAGATGCCTGCACTCCGGCTGTGCGCTGTCTGGCCCCTCAGGCACCTTGGTCGGGCTGGTTATGCTCGTCTAGAGGAAGAGGTTCAATCGTGGCGGTGCCAGGGCGCAGAGCAGTGTCCTGGAAAGCACACGCCTCTGAGGCTCGGCAGCTCAGAGGGAAGACCCCATCCTCAAGCACATTGCCCCATAACTTTTTAGCAATTTATTTGGAACCAAATGTGTTTTCCCACAGAGGTGGTGTCACGTGAGGTGCTACATGTCTGTGGGAGGTGCCTCTGAGATCTGGGGCTGGAGCTTGCCTGACTGGTGCGTGGGTCTGCTGGCATGTGCTAGGGTCGGCCGGCCTGGGTTCCCATCCAGGGTCTTCTCATGCTAGCTTTGTCACTTGGCTTCTTCTCGGTAAAGTGGGGATCATAGCAGTACCCGTGGGCTTCTATGAGCGTTGAGTGGGCTCAGTCACAACAAAGCACATGGAAGTGGGCCTGGTGTGTAGTAGGAATTCAGCACACGTGAGCTGCTCCTGTTTGTGTGGGGGCCACCACCATAACGTGTGAGTGTGTGTGTGTGTGTGTGTGTCTGTCTGTCCTGTAACGACCTACCATGTAGAAATACTGTCATAAGTACCGCTGGGGTGGAACACGCAGCTGCCCATGACTTCACTCCTCTGCTCTCCAAAGGTGCCCTGCTCCTAAGCGGAGAGTTACTGAACTGGTGATTGCCTACATAAGATGAAAGAAACAAGGACCCTTCACCCACAACATGTGGCATCAAAGCTTTGCAGATGAAGTTGTAGTTACTGTGCTAAACCCAGAGCTGGACATCACCCTAACTGCTTGTCACTTTCTGGGCTCTATTTATTCAGTATTAACACATCCCAAGCTGGCCAGGTTCTGCTTGCGGTCAGTGGTAGAAAACTGTAGATGTGATCATTGAAATTTACGGTAGCTGTTTCTTCAGGGATGTCGAGTATTTCACAGTAGCTGGAGATGTCATGACAAGTCACTGGGGGTGCACCCCGTTCTGCTGAATCTGTCTGCCATGAGTATGTTCTTCTGAGCCACACTGCTGAGTGGAGCAGCTCCTTTCTCTTTTAATTGTAACTCCTGTAACCCCCCCTTTGTGTGTCATGGCTACATATTCCCTCCTTCTGTGTCTCTAAGTCTCCTTACGTTCCTGGAGTCGCGAGGTGATTCTCTTGTAACCCACACTCTAAGTAAGGCGTGTGGAGCTGTGGGCTCACGAGCACACCGTGGCTTCCTTAGCCGTTATTCAATCTACTCTCCTTGACTGTTAAAGGAAATGTTTTTGAATTCCTCATGAATTCTGCTCTCTGAGATCATTTTTTCCCTTCCTCACCTGGTTTATCTGCTTGGGATTTTAAATCCCTAGAACAGTGGTGATGGAGACAAAGATGATCGGAGCTGGTTAATAATGAAGCAAACACAAATTGAAACCACAGGGAGGACTGGTGTGCTGCTCCTCAATCAGTGACAGTCTTAAAGTTTGATCGCCGGTGCTGGTGACAGTGTGCAGAAACAAGGGCAGCCTGGCACCACAGCTGGAGCATGGGTTCTGGAGCAGCCCGAGCAGCTGTGGCCATGGGCGGCACGTGCCTCCGCTCAGCCCTGCTTCTCACCTGCAGAACGGGGAGGGTGGTGGTGCCATCTCACAGGTTGCTGTGGAGGACATGGTGTTAGCACATGTGTGGTGCTCACAGCAGCATGCAGCATGCAGCCAGCACTGCATGCTGTCCAGTAAGTGAGAAAACAGTAGCGTGATATTCATATTCAGTTCGTGGGAATGCAAAATAATCTGTTCTTTTTGAAAGGTATTTAGGGCTTTCTTAAAATTTTAAATGTATATGGTTTTTGATTCTTTCATTCTCTTTCTAGATGTCTATCTTACAGAAATATTTCCCACTGTATAAAAATTGAATGAAGTAGAATAAATGGTTATATATTCATTTTACTGAATACCATGTAGCAATTAAGACATGGATTCATTGGTATGTGCACATATGTATATTACATGTGTACGGACACTCACCTGGAAAGATCTGCAGATATACTAGGGTACTTAAGAAAGTTCATGGAAAAATGAGATTAAAAGATAATTCAGATCTTTCTAGAAACTTTTGAAGAACGCTCGTATTTGGTGAAAAGAGCCAGATGAATATGCGTGTCATGACTGCTTTTCTGTGAAAGTAAACGTTTGTATGTGCACATATTTTATATGTAACTGCACATTAAAGATTTGGGACCTTTGCATATGGAAGTGTGGATGGTGGTTACCGTGAGGCAGCAAGTGGGCTTGGAGGGTGAGTGGAGCATAAATAGGACCTACCCTCTTCACTGTGATGTTTTCCTCATTCATACCAAGAATGTGCTCCTGTGTCATTCATGTCACTTGCTTTAAATTTTCCTAAAAAGAAAACTGCAGTGAACCAAGATGTACTTGCTGTCATGGGGCTGGAGGGAGGGACGATGTCTGGGAGGGAGACAGAGGAAGTCCAGGGCTGGGCACGGCTCTGCTCTGCGTCCGACTCCCACCAGGCCCAACACTTGGGCAATGACATTAACATTTCTGTACCTCTTTTTCTAACCTGTGAAAGAAAGCAGGGACACAGGTAGGATCTGAGTGGGTTTGTGTTTAGTGTTAAGTGAGTCCATTTGTGGAAAGGGCTCAGAGCAGTCTGGTGCCTGAAAGGCGCGGCCGGAGCCCTGGCTTTGCCACCTGGAAGGAGGCGGCCATCGGCAGCACCAGGTCCCGTGGAGAGGTTTGGGGACAGACCCAGGAAGGCCATCATCTGTGCTGATGAGGTCTGTGGGGAGGTGGGACTGAGGTTGCCTAGGAGTTCGTGGGCTCCTGTTTCTGCCTTTTGCAAATCTGCAAGGAAAATAACCAAGGGCTGTTTTCTCTGACTAGCAAGGGACTGCATTAAATATAAATATATAGTGGTAAGTTAAATTAATACAGGGTTAGTGTTGCTAGTTTACATTTTAAATGAGTATGTCCAGTCTCCCATGACTATAATTTTATAAAAATAATTTAAAATTTCCTATAATAAGCACAGTTCCTAAAGGTAAGGTATTTATTACATTTACAAGTCCTGCTTCTCAATTATTGTTAAACATGGAAAAGAAGAAACTGTCACGAAGACAACAGACTGAAAGAACTTTTTCCTCCTGGATTCCCGGTCACAGAGCTTCTTAGTTTCCCCAAATGCATGTTCTGAGCCTCCCCATGCTTGGGTGGCTATGGCTAGTCCAGCATTTGGCTTTCATGAAGGTTTTAAAATAAACATAGGGGTACTTTTATTACTACGGTTGTGCATTAGTTTCCCAGGCTGTCATGACAAGACCACAGACTGAGTGGCTTTATACAACAGAAATTTGTCCTCTCTCATTTTGAAGGCTGAAGTCCAAAATCAAGTTGCTGGCAGGGTTGGCTCTTCTGGAGGCTCAGTGGAGGGTCTACTCCAGCCTCCGGTTCCTTGACTTATAGGTGGGTCCCTTCCATCTCTGCCTCTGCATCACATGATACTCTGTGTCTGTGTCTCTTTCCTCTTCTTATGAAGACACCAGTAATTGGATCTTGAGTTCACCCAATCCAGTGTGACCTCACCGTAACTCGATTATGTCTGCAAGGACCCTGTTTCCAAACAGGGTCACAGTTTTGGTGCTAAGGGTTATCTTCTGGGGGGCATGCAGTTCAACCCACAGCAGATACTGAAGCTTATAATTTCTGACTTTCACATTGAATTTTTGTGGAGGACTGTAATAGTAGGATCAGGAGATGGCGGTAGGACCAGAGAACCCCTCTGGTTTTCATTTCAAAGTTTTGACTTGTTGGGGTCTTTGGGGAAAAAAAAGCCAGGAGAATAATGTGCATTCCAGTATTTTGAGCTCATCATGATGAGGTAGTTTCATGTGGCTTTTATTATTTGGACAAACTTTTATATCTGAGTAGCTCTACCCTTGTTGATTCCAGCAGAATAATTCCATTTCCAGACTATTTTATGCTTTTTTAAAAATAGACCAGTTACTCGATTCAAATGAGATTTCCTTTGGCAAATTTTAACTTTTATGCTGCGACATTTATGGCTTTGGACTCATTATAAACCTTCATAATTTTTTAAAGTTAAACAGCGAGCTTATATTTATAGTTCAACTTTTAGATCTTAAAACTTCATTGAAGATGTGTATATGGAAAATTATAGAAAATAATGTGGTATTTACCTAAATTGGGGTGTCTCACTTAGCTACACATTGAAGAATCTTTAGTTTTCTGGATAAAACCCATGATCATGGAATATTTTAATCTATTTATTCACTAATCCAGTCAACAGGTATTTATTGCTAGACAGTATTCCAGGGTTAGGATACAACAGTGAACAGAACAAAAACTGCTCTCAGAAGGGCAGGCTCTGACAGAGGAGGCCTTACACATCTAGTCAGATGGTCTGGGCTGGGAGGGGGTGGGGGTTGTTTTCATGAGGTGTGGAGGAAACCTGTATTTGAGCCAACCCTGAGACAATGGGGCAGCGAGTCCTGTGGACATGGGTGGAAGAATGTTGCAGCCAGGTGGGGCCCAGCCAGCACAAAGGCCTGAGGCCTGAGGCGGCAGTGATCTGGGGTGTTCCAGGAAGGTGCGCCAGACCACGGAGCTGTAGGCAGCTGGGAGGTGCAGATCATGAATGCAGCAGTATTTTGAAAACTGTACTTTATCTAAAATCCATATCTCCTGACCCACAAAGCATTTTACAGCATGTCTGTCCAAGTAATTTCCTTTAAACTTGGCAGCCAGAGCATCCTAGCATAAATCTTATTGTAGATTCTTATATTTAAAATTAAGCATAAGCCTAGACAGTATGCATCTGGATTGAGGCTTTCACTGGTATTACCTATATTCTTAGAAATGTTGCCCTCCCTTCTCAGCCATTTGCAAAACTGGAAAACCAGACCTTGCAGAGAGCAGGAGTGGGGGTGGGGGGGATCGATCGATCAATCAATCAATCAGTCTGTGGTAGGCACACTTGAGAGAGAGGGGCAGGACGTCAGGGGGGTCCTGTCTCCATGGTTCTGAGGTGTTTTTTAAAACATCCTGGGAACTCAGAGGTAGAATTAGTAGCTTGTTACCAACAGTTCGTAAGTAGAGAAAAGGATCCTCCTTAACACAGGACCTAGGGGCGACCAGCCCTGTGTCCAGGAGGTGCCAGTACCAGGTGGCTGCCCATTGTGTGCGTGTGCACTGTCACGTGGGGGTACGGCGGCTTGCGTGCTTACATGCAGTCAGGTAGACTCTGCCGTTGCAGGCCCACAGATGACAGCAACCAGCCCCCGGGCCGGGGCGTGCTCTCCATGCACGGGCTGACCTACGGCGTCATCCGCGTGGACTCGGAGGAGAAGCTCTCAGTGCTCACGGTGCAGGACGTCGGCCTTGTGATGCCTGGAGGTGAGTGTGGCATGGGTGGCACACGCTGTGGGATTTAAAGTCGACCCCAACCTTGGCCTCACGAATTAGTCGATTGTGAGGTACGTCGTGGTGTGTGCCACCGCCTTCTTCCCCCTGCACATCACCGAGTCCTCTGCACTGAGCTCCCAGCTGCTGCGTGACATCCAGTCTCCTGAAGTCCTCACTGGGCATTGTAGGTGGTGCTTACTCTCCTGACTAAAGAAAACCCAAAATGTTCAAGCAGCTGGGGAAGGGCATCTTGCACACAGGGACCCTCTTCCCTGGCAGGCTTCAGGGTGGCTCTGTGCTCCTTGCAGCTGCCCAGGCGGCTCCTGTCTGTCATCCTAATGTATCAGCCAAAGCCCAGACACCCAAGTCCCAGCCTTCCCCAAGGCTCTAAGGCTTTTAGCAAATGTGTATGAAAACCGAGGAATGCGAATCTGTGTAATTAGGGAAGTTTGTTTTTAGCAGTAAAATCCCTTTTTTTAAAGTCACAAAACCATTTCCACAAACACATAGTGACAGCTGTGGTGTTGTCAAAGGTCCCCCTTGCCACACCCCACCCAGGGCACCAGGTGCCTACAGGGCGCACGAGCAGGACTCCCACCCACCTTGTCTGCAGATGCGTTACCTGGTTCCTGTCTCACAGACCTCACATGCTAGTATCAGGCTTTTTGCTCTCTGGACCCCAAATTGGAGTCAGGTCTCCCTTCTCAGCTGGAGTCCCCACCCGGAATCTGAATCTCCTCTGGGAACCCCTCTGTGCTCTGCGGTGTGGTCTTGCCCATGTGGCAGGATGGTCACTTCCACATGTGAACCACATGGTTACTGTATCAGCATGAGGATTGAGCTAGGTTGCTACAGGCTGCTGTGGGATCTTAGCAGGGATCCATATGCTGGCAGGTAGGAGGCCGTGCTGCTTCCTGTCCCATAAGGTAGGCTTCCCGCTGTCCCTGTCCATAGTGAGGTGACCTGGCTGGGCTTCTCCAGAGATCATCATACCTTTCCGCTTGCCTTGTTTGGGGCATAAAAGAAGTGAAGCCAGACCTCAGCATTCCTAATCCCAAGCACCTCTTAATTCTAGTGTACTCCAACATGAAGAGCATTTCTCTTCCTTCTTTGACCCCTGGAGATGCTCTTTGGTGTCCCAGCAGCTTAGCTTATGCCTTGTCACTTCAGATTATCTGTGCCCCAGGCCCATAGTAGCCTTCCCAGTGTTAGCAAGGACTCCACTCCATTTCTTTCTTAATTAAGAAATCTAATTCTCAAATAAATCACAGATCTCCACAGTGGAAGCTTCAAAAGATTCAGAAGGTTACACAGTGAAAAAGCTTCTTTCTGACCACTGGGGCAACCACTCTCAGAAGTGCTATGGGACTGTAGAAAGACATGCACATGCTCACATGCTCACGACATGTGCGTGTCATCTTCCTTGGGCTCTTGGTTTTTTCATGTTTTGTGTCTTTAGTTCACCTGTTAGCACATAAAGAGCTTACTCTCCTTTGTCAGATGGTTAGCGTTACGTTGTTTGGATACATAGTATCTGTTTAAACCCTCCCCATCTGGGCCAGTCCCACTTTCTGCTGCTGCAGTCTGTGCTCCAGTCTGCACAGGTATGGGGAGTGTCTGATGAAAGAAGTTCTAGAAATGGGATTTCTGTTTGAGAGGGAACTTACCCATGTAATTTTGATAATGCCAAGTCATCCTCAGAGAGGCTGAGGGGCCTCACACTCCTGCTGTGGGGTGACAGTTCCTCTTCTCTCCCTTTCCCCAGCGCTTTATGACTTTTCGATTTTTACCAATCAGTTGGGTGAAGAATGTTTCACTGTAGTTTTAACGTGAATTTTCTTACTTTGAGTGAGTTTAACCATCCATGTGTTTCCTCTGGTTCCATTTCTCAGACACTTTAGCTCCAGCCCAGGTGCTGGAGGTGTCAGTGCACACCAGCTGGAAAACATCAGGCCTCCGTTCCCTGATCGGACCGTGGTTTGCAGTGGTGGCACGTGTTGGGCATCCATGAGTTTGTGGCACAGACGAGTGAGAATTTAGCATCAATGAATTATGCGCCGAAGCATCAAGTGATATACTCTCTGAAGGAGTCACTTTAATAGGGAATTTGAGGTCAAAGATTAAGATACCCATGGGACACTGGAGGCTTAAATACCACTTTCAGTATAGAGACGCTTTGAAAGACTTTAAAGTGGGTATCCCATGTGTCTTAATCTGCACAGTCTGGGTTGTGTCTCGTAAGCTGCACCCACTCTGCTGCTGACATGTGCGGCAAGTGACCTTCCCTTTACTCTGAGCATCATCCTCATATCTAAGTGGTAGATGGTGCTGTTCCCCTTAATACAGCATACACGTTAAAGTGAACACGATTGCAATTACTAGTTGATTTCACACTGTGAAATCTGACATTCTGAGTACCTGGCTGACTGTTAACACTTGTGGTTTGTTCCAGATACAAGTTCTGTTCATGGTGTGCTTTCCTGTTTTGTTTTTAGCCATCATGTGTTCCGTGAAGCCAGACGGGATCCCCCAGCTGTGCAGAACAGACGAAATCGGGGAGCTGTGTGTGTGCGCGGTTGCGACGGGCACATCGTATTATGGCCTCTCGGGCATGACCAAGAACACCTTTGAGGTAGGCGGAGAGACGCCCCCACCACGGGCTCTCCATCTTCAGTCAGACATTGCCAGGTGCATAGTAATAGACGTGAGATATAAGATGGTAATTTTCCAGTAAAATATTCATATGAACTGAAATGGTTGTACTTCCTCCATCCATTTTTTATTTGTTGTTTTTGATCAATTTGGTTTATCAGCATCATTCTGACCTTATTACCAGTGTCAAAAAAGAATGAGCACAGTTTCTTTATTTTTTTATTTTTATTTTTTTTGGTTTTTTTCGTGACCGGCACTCAGCCAGTGAGTGCACTGGCCATTCCTATACAGGATCCGAACCTGTGGCGGGAGCGTCGCCATGCTCCCAGCGCCACGGGCTCGGCCCAAAAAAGAATGAGCACAGTTTCTTTAAAATGGGCTTTTTTTATTTAACTGTTCTCATCTTACCTGTTTAGTAGAAGTGTCAGCTGACAGGTGGCTGACAGACGAACATGTGCACATGCGTGTGCAGAAACAGCCCTGCTTGGGGAAGCCACTGGCCGCCCCTTTACCGCCTTTCAGCCTAAAGCTGGACTTGGTGGAGTGTGAACCTCTGAGAACTTGACAGATATCTATGTTAAAAAATGACTTAAATGGCATGAGCAAGTGTGTGTGTGTGGTGTATATATGTGGTGTGTGCACATGGGTGGTCAGTGTGTGGTGTAATGTGTGTGTGCAGTGTGCACACGCTGCTGTGTGGTGAGCAGAGACAAAGGAGTTATGCTCACGGGCTCAGGTGCTCAGTGCTCCATCTCAGTGTTCTCAGAACATTCATCCTTTAACCAAGTGATGCCTGGCCCTAGGTGTACTGCAATATTTAATTTATGTGCAAGAAAATACAAATAGAGGATATGTTCTTCAAACATTTGGAACTTTCGTGGTGCCTGTCCAGGATGGCATTGTTAAATGTGAACGCAGCTTTCTAAACTATTCCTTGAAACTGGAGCTAGATACAAGTCTAAATAAAAACCCCAGTGCCTTTTTTATGTGGTTCATCTGCAGGTTGGAGGAAAGGAGGGTAGAATTTGAGCCCATTTGATTTGCTTCCCCTGTTTTTCCTTTCAGCATAGTTCCAATTAGGAAAAACAAGGCTTTAATGAATAGAGATTAGTTACTTTACAACGAACATCTGTTGTTTATATAATATACCTTGATTCTCCATTTATCACCCTTACGCTGTAGTTTTATAAACAGATGGTTGATTGGTGTTACTGTCATGGTTTCTGAGTATTCCTGTTGAGAGATTCGGAGCTCATGACTGGAGGCGCAGGAGCAGGTGCATTTCTGCGGGGGGTGGGGGGCGCTTTTCTGCGTTTGAGGACTGTCTGCTAACAGCAGTCACTGTAACCCTGCTTCTCTGGCAGGGTTGCTGGGGGTCAGAGGCAAAGCTAGAGGAAAGCAGGCTCAGTGGCTCTGAGGACAAGTGGTAAAATTGAAGCCTCCAACCACATGAGGGTGGCCTGATGAAAGCTTTGTTCCCCCAGGTGTTTCCCATGACCAGCTCAGGGGCTCCGATCAGCGAGTATCCGTTCATCAGGACAGGCTTGCTGGGGTTCGTTGGTCCCGGAGGGCTCGTCTTCGTGGTGGGCAAGATGGACGGCCTCATGGTGGTCAGCGGGCGCAGGCATAATGCTGATGACATCGTGGCCACGGCCCTGGCTGTGGAACCCATGAAATTCGTCTACAGAGGAAGGTCAGTCACACTCGTCTGCAAATTAAGTGCACGTTCTTCCATTATGAAGGACTTAAAATGGACATACATTCCTTACATTTACTGTGACTCAGTTTCCTCTTCTGTACAATTGAAGCATCTGGACTCAGTGAGCTCTGAGATTTCATCTAGTTCTGAATGTCAAAGACTTTACTGGAATTTCCTGAGCCCCATATGTATATTTTAATTAACTTCCCCTCTAAGTCAAACAGATGTATCCACTCAAAAAACTTATTTTTAGTACATAACTGCACAAAAGAAAGCCAAGTAACTATTCATCGTGGTGCAGATCAGAAAGGCCCAAGGGTAACCGTCACATCACGGGCTTGCGTGGGAGGCAGGTGTTCTTTCCCTTCCTGGCTTTGCCGTGGTTTTCTCTCTCCTCCTCCTTCCCCACCTCGCCTGGCACACGGCAAAGCTCACTAGATACTTGGTAAATCAGTTTCTTCACCTCCTGAGTTTTTTGCCAATTTGAAGGCAATCATAAACTGCTTTAGAATCTGATTTCAGTTGGGCAAACCAACAGGAACAGGAGAAAGCAGACAATTGGGTGTGACGTCGCCTTACTCTCTTTAAAACTTGCTTTAACCTGTTTGAAAAGGGTGCTCCTGGAGGTTCTGAGTCACCGTGATTCTGTGCTAACTGTGCAAGGTGGACATGCAGAAAACTGGTAGTTCCCAAACAGAAAAGTTCTACTGATTTGGAGAATATTACTGTGCTTCACAGGTGCACACTCAAGATGTGAATGGTATGGTCCTCTAAATTTCGGCAGGTCTGCTGATCACACACTAACTCTGTACTGAAAGGTGTAAACCTTGCCACCGAAACCTGCAGGCAGGTGCTGTGAGCTGCCTCCAGGGATTGCAGGGTGTCGTTAAGCTTCATCCCCCAAAGCTGTTCTTACATTAATAAGCATGTGGGAGTTGGGGATTACAACCGGCCTTTCCAAGTGCTGCTTGGAGCTGTGCTCTCCTGAGTGATGGACTCAATGATGGTTATAAAATTCTTCGTGGCAGCAGGAAATGTTCATGAGAGCGTCTCCAGCAGGCGTATGCTCACTGCACATCCCTCTCTGTCCCCACAGGATAGCTGTGTTCTCAGTGACTGTCCTTCACGACGAAAGGATAGTGATTGTGGCCGAGCAGAGGCCGGACTCTACAGAGGAGGACAGCTTCCAGTGGATGAGCCGGGTGCTCCAGGTCGGTCTGCCGCGCCGCGGCACTCTGCCTCCCGGTCCTGTCTTCAGCTTCGGTGTGCACTGCTAGGCTGTGGCTTGAGTCCATCGGCGTGGCTTTGCCGTGGCGCTCCTCTTCTCCTTGGGGGTCAGGGGTTTGCACAACACATTTCCACCATTCGCATCAGGGAGGTCAAAAGCAAGTTTTTAGTTATGACCTCGAGAACGTATTTTCTTTTCTCCAAATTCCTTCTTTACTGTTTATGGTCTTCTGCAATTCCTACGTAAAACTGCTCAGCGTGGTGAGTTTAGTAAAAAAACCCTTTCTGTACTGCAGCATCTTTACACCAGGAGGACTGCTTGTCCCGCACACACTTCTGGGGTTGTAGACAGTATTTTGCATGATACGAATATTTATTAAATGTTTCTGTTTATAATTCCTACCATAACATGATTTCCTCTTCCTTAATTTTCTAGGCAATTGACAGTATACATCAAGTTGGAGTTTATTGCCTGGCCTTGGTGCCAGCAAATACCCTCCCCAAAACCCCGCTTGGTGGGATCCACTTGTCAGAGACGAAGCAGCTCTTCCTGGAGGGCTCTCTTCACCCCTGCAATGTCCTGATGTGCCCCCACACTTGCGTCACGAACTTGCCTAAGCCTCGGCAGAAGCAGCCAGGTATGCCTCACAGCCCCAGGTGGTTTGCTCCATCTCAGGTTGGCTCAATGAACCGTGCACTGCGGGTCCCACACCCAGAAGAGGCTGCGTAGAGGGGGAACCTGGCCTCTTTCATGCCCTCCACATGGTCACACACTCCCAGGGAGTAACCTGCTTTTCACGAGAGGTATGTTCCTACCCATGGGTGGGTGGACACAGCAGCTTTGATGACATGGCACAGTCCACCCGAGCTGGGCCTGTGGAGAGCATGTGAATAGCAGGATGTGCAACATCTCAGTGGGACACCAGCACTGACTCCAGACGAGGTTCTGTACAGCTATCAGCCAGGTGGCCTTTGCAGGGCACAACACCACTAAGGGTCACAGTCCCCTGGTGTACAGAGTGAGAGTGATACATCCACACAGGTTTCACCTGGCTCAGTTAGGAGTCAAAGCAGATAACACAGGGAGAAGCACTTTGGAGTGCGTGAAAAATTCTATAAACTCACTTGTGACATTGCTATGGTAGTAAACATTTGTCTCGTGCCTTGCATTTTGGGAGCACACTATTGTCTATTACTTGACATGACCCTCCTGGAAACTACATCAGTCATGCTCTTTAAGGTGCGCACAGTTATCAGTGGAAGGAATTTATTGCGAAGACTCACCGGAGTGTGAGGTAGGAGTAGTGCTGCCGCTGTCATCACGGGGCTCCCAGGGCCTCAGCGGTGACCATAACCAGTGCTCGCTGGGTGGTGGGTGACAGCACGTGACGCTGCGTGGACTAACCACTGTCCTCATATGTACTGACTCGTTGCATCCTCCTGGAACCCTGTGAAGTGTGTGCTCTTCATCTTACAAACAAAGAAGACAAGCATGAGAAGTCCAGGATTTACCCAGGGCTACATAGCAGATGTGGTGGAGATGGATCCAGACCCAGATGGCACAGTCTGTGTCCCTAAGTGCTGTCATGCATACCACAGCCTTTTTTTTTTTTTTTTTTTTTTTTTTACCCTGGCTTGGTTCCGGTTGCTACCTTCTAGTAGAGATCGGCAGTGCCGGGCAGACTTTTGTAGCAAGTCAGCCTGGGCTTGTTGGAGTTTCTTCACTGGGCTCTTCTGTGGGTGTAGCACACTTGGTGGTAAACACGTAGACCAGTGCAGAAGATCCCATCTGGAGCCTCTCTAGGCATGAAGGAGCTGGGGTCTTAGAGACATGCCTGTGCCTCTGCAGCAGGTGGGTGTGTGGGTGAGCTGGGGTGCCTGAACTCCTCTGGCTTCAAGATCAGGGGCTGCTGCTTGCAGGAGAAACATCACCCGAGCACAGACCAGGCGCAGAACTTGAATTTAGGACTCCCGACTCCACACCCCTTGCTTTTATTCTGCACATAGAAAGTCGTGATGTTTTCTGCTTTCTAGGCACATCAGACGTACATCATCATTGCTCCTTTGTTTCTGGCCTACTTCTGTCTTTTTAAGTTTTTTCTTATGTTCTAGACTCTCTCGAGTGGTATTCTTCCTCCATTTCTTTTTTCCTCTCACCTTAATTTCCCTGTCTCAATCCCTGGTCTATGTGATTGCTGTAGGAGGAGGTAGAGTTGCAGCTGGCCAAAGCATCCATTTCTTTGAATTTCGTGGGTACGTTGCTCCCCTGGTGAGCCGCTACACAGAGCATTGCCCCTCAGTGAACATGGCAAACACACAAAAAAGAGCCCCCTTTGTCCCATATTTTCCCAGAACATAAATAACATTGGGAATGATACAACAGCAGTTCTCCATCCAGGTCTATTCATTTCTGTAGAATTAAAATTGATCACAGTGTCAGGACTCACCAGGTGTCCTCAGTGTAAAGCAGAAGTGACTGGACCTCCCTCCCCGCTACTTGAGAAGACTCATTATCAGGACTCTGGACCCAGCTTCCAGGGGGCCCAGGTGCTCAGGAGTCTGTGAAGGCAGGATTCAGGACAAATGTTTACAGTGGGGAGGATCATTTGCAAATGCAAGATATGCTTCCATAGCTACAGGGGACAGCTCACCTGCCAAATGTCAGAAACCCAGTAACAGTAACAGAGGAGAACCCAGCCAAGAGGGACAGCTAACGCCACCCATATGGTTAGGTCCAGGCACTTGAAGAAGGCTGTATGCATTAGATATTAGGCTGGGAAAGGGTGGTCCTTTTTACTGTTAATACTGTGACTTTCTAAATGAAATTTTTATGTGATTCATAACTTGCTTGTTTGTTTGTTTGTGGGTTTTTTGGTGGCTGGCTGGTACAGAGATCTGAACCCGTGACCTTGGTGCTATAACACTACGCTCTAACCAGCCAGTCCCCCAACTGATAACTTGAAAGAAAGAAAGAAGAAATTTTAATATATATATCTGTATATATACTTGGTGTCCCATCTGTTTTTAAGTTGACAGGTATTTAATTCTGTCTTTTTTTAAACAAATATTAAGTGGCAGCTGAGCTGAAGACTGGGTAGCTTCCCATAGACTGTTCCAGCTCTGCAGGTGGCCTGAAATGCCCCTAAGAGGACATCACCCTGAGGCCTCTGTCTCCATACATGCAGGGAGGGAATTGGACTAGACCATCTCAAAGGCCCCTTTGGAGTGAACATTTAAAATGATTGTACAAGTGCCCATCACTGGCAGCTAGAACAAACATTTACTGAGTTCATTAATGTGTAAGGGGAGTAAGATGCTTGAAACAGAGCCACTAAATCTTAGATGACTTGTAAAAACCGAACTGCCTTGGTTACTGGATGAATTCGTATTTACTCAGGTAACAATAGTGTGTATGGTGAGGTTATCTGAATGGAGCCCATCATTTGAGCTGGCAATAATATTATTATAAAAGTTATTAAAATGACCCACAACTTGAAAATCCCCTGGGAATACTGTGTTAGAGTAGCCAGAGGAGACAGTGTGAGAAGTGGCTGCAGAAATTAAACTTCTGTCTTATCCCCCTCACGAATTTGTCAAGCATTGTGTGGTAGGAATTTAGAAATACTAGAGATAAGCTGCCAACTTTCAGATATGTAAATCTATAAATGGGAGCAGGAAAACAGAATAAATGTGAATTCAAATATATAGGTTGTGGGACACATTTCAATTGATATTTTCAAATTGTGATGTGGTGATTTACTGTAGGGGTGCTTTGCACGTGCCCACCTCACTTCAGCAGGTAGAGGTGGTTGGTTCTTGGTAAGAGCAGATTTTGTAAATGAGGTGCAGCCCGAAGGCCTCCTGTTTCCAGCAGCGATCAGGGCACACAAGTTCCTGAGTCTACATGGAGACAGACATGTGAGAACGCAAGTAGAAATAAGCCTTAGTGAGGGAGGACTCGACCCAGTTATAGAGAAGCACAGAACAGGGCACTGTGAAACCTGATGTCCACCCAGAATATTGCTTTCTACTCTAGTTTGAATTCTTAAAAAAATTATAGAGAAGGCTTTAAGCCAGTTTAACCAGCTTCCAATTTGTCTTCTTAAAGAACCATCTTTCCCAGCCCTTAATCACCAGAAAATGTTAAGATACCTCAACAGACATAAAGATAGAAAATGAATGGATAATAAGCAAGGATGCAGACTCCGAGGTGTTTAATCATCTCACAGAAGCAGTGAATTCACACGCCTGTACCGCAGCAGCAGATCTTTACGTTCCAGCATGCAACACACTACCAAATTTTCTTCTTGTTAAATGTGCAAAGACTATTCCTCTTTCGTACTTAATTTATTAAGAACTAAGAAGAGAAATTTAGCCTGCCCACAGCTGCCACATGTGAAAATTGACAAATGATTTAGCTGAGCACATACCGCATATTCTTACTGTTTCACAGAATCCAGCGTCATGGCTCCTACAAGTGCCTAAAACCAGAGACGCCAGCAGGCAGGTGCTGGAAATGTGTGTCCTGTGCAGATGTCCTCCAGACTTCAGTCCTGCCCTGAAGTGCTCTGACCTCTTCTGCATAGCTAAGCGGAATACTTTATGGAAAACCAAATCCAACGTGGGCGGCCCACATACCTGCAGAGAACGGGCAGCCCTGTTCTCATTCAGACATGTGTTGTCCTTGCAGGTGTGCACTGGGAAGCCAGACAAGAGGCCCACCCCAAGCCCTGTTCAGTGCTATGGCACCTCGACCTGCACCTAAAAACCTGGTCTTTTTTCATTACATGATCAATTTGCTTAAGTACAGACACACAGCTCTTCATGCACAGTAAATGATGCAACATGATTTATAAACATGTAGCTTGACCTTCACCAAAAGTTTAAAAAGAAGTTTGCTTAGCAGTGGCCTTCACCTTACATTTTATCAAACCAAGGAGCAAACAGAACTCATTAATGTCAGCTTTGTTATTTTACAGGGCAGCTTTCCTGGTAAACATTCTTTCAGCCCTCCTCCCCCTTTCCTCCCTCTCTTCCTCCTCCCTCTCCTCCTCCTCCTCCCTCACACTCACATGCACACTTACATGCTCACACATGTAAGCTCACACACACATGCACACATCTAAACACACATAAACTCACATGCATACATGTAAACTGAGTGCAAACTCACACGCACATGTAAACACAGTGTGCACACATGTAAACAGCACACACATTTACACATGCACACATGTAAATCCATGCACACATATAAACAGCATGCACACATGTAAACACACACACATAAACACACACAAACACAAACTCACTTTCATACACACACACACATATAAACCCACATGCACACACTCATATATACACTCACGTGTACTCACACTTACACCTACACTCACACATAAACTCGCATGCACGTGCACACACACACACACACTCGCACAATGGGACATTCTCCTAGAACTTCTAGCCTTTTCCTATTAAATGTGTATATCTTGGTTTACACATACAGGGGAGCTTCAGAAAGTTCGTGGAAAAATAGAACTGAAAGATTATGCAGGTCTTTTCATGAACTCTTTGAAGTACCCTCATGCGTGTCTGATAAAAAGAACATGGTGGCAGCATTGTGAGGAGCCTGGAAGATACTAGGGTTTCTAGCAGTCAGAAATTTTGGAAGAGTTTCTGTAGTTCTTTAAGAAACTTCTTCCTTTCATAAAAAGAAGAAAAAAGCTATGTGAAGAGACTATCTGCTTTTCTCTGATGTTTTCATCAGCTGGGGAAAGAGCATTGGTAGGTGAGTCGGTGACAGTGGAGAGAATAAGAACTTGATTTTTGGCAGCCTGTGGTTCATTCTTCCGCACCTCACTAGGGGCCTCACGGAACCTTTCGGTCAGTAAAATGTACAGATAAGTGATTCTGTGCCCCATCCCTTCAGCACTAAATCTGTACTGAGAGGTGTTTGTTAAGAATGGACCGTATTTTGTTGACGGTCAGCTCTCATGATGTGCACTAGCAGCAGAGGGCAGAGCAGACGCATCCAGAAGTTCCCAGCACTTAGCACTGAAATGCGTCATATTTTTAATCCCTTCTCTGTCTTATGTGTTGGTTTCTATCACCGCCACTGTGACTAAGTCACCACGTCCTGGGCTCGTGCTAGCTGGGAAACAACAGACGTGGACAGGGACATCGTACGTGATGATGACATCATTTCTGTGCTTGTGTTTTGCCATCATGATCATTGTAGAGATTTCTTAAAAACCCGTGCTCATGAGACTTACTCAGAGCAAGATCTTTCAGAGGGTTCTTCCAGAGCAAGCTCTCTGCAAGGTGGGGAGTCACGTCTCAGGGCATTGCAGTCTGAACTCCTCACACGTGTGCCTCTGCTTCCTTCCAGAAATCGGCCCCGCCTCTGTGATGGTGGGGAACCTGGTGTCTGGAAAGAGGATTGCCCAGGCCAGTGGCAGAGACCTGGGCCAGATAGAAGACAATGACCAGGCGCGGAAGGTGAGTGCCACAGTCAGACCCCACGCATGTCTCTTGTCTCCGCGGAGTTGGGCAAAGGGCTGCATCGCAGCGGCTGTTCCCCTCGTTCCCTGTGCCAATTCAGCATCCACTACCAATCTTCTACATCTTTGGGGATCCTCCCTGCCCTCTTGATCCTGCAAGAAACACCCACTTAATTTTATAAAGAAAAGGTGTGTGTTAGGAGATTTGCTGTTTTAGCAATTGTCAGAGTAGCACAGAAATGGGTGAGTGATGTCAGACCCCACGACCGCAGGACGGAGGCAAGTATCTGGGAGACCATGTCCCATCCTGGTGTCCCCTGGATGCTTGTTTCTACTTACCCCTCATGCCTGATTTGCAGCCCACACTGCCTCACAGAGACTTTGCTACAGGCCCCCAGTCCTTCGTCTTTGGAACAGAAGAAAACCCATGTTTGGAGCTGTAGAGGAAATCTGTGAGCCCCATTCTTCCATAAGCATCACACAATCTGTCCTGTGTGTCCATGAGTCCCCATGATTACCTTTCAGCCTTGAGAAGGCTCAGGGATCACCAAGGGGGGCACTTTTCCCCCAGCCAAATGACAGTCCGTTCTGTATGGCCTATTGAAAAATATGACAAAATCAACCATTTAAAATATTGCCAATTTGGTGATATACAGTAATATGTTAACTGACAGTACTTGATCACCAAGCCCACCCACGTAGTATATTCTTATTAGTAAAGGGGTTGAAGGTTTCATACCCTGACATGAAATAGGACCATCATTTTCACCACAGACTGAGGTAGTACCGTGCAAAAAGTCTGCGTAACTTGCAGTGTGATTTAATGACATCAGGAATTGCCATTGTAAAAACATAAATTTAATAGAGCCCTTTTTTTTTTTTTTTAAAAAAAAAAAAAAAAACAAAATCGATCTGATTTTCTCATTGCCATCCACAGAAGTCAACACTGCATCTCCTGGGAAGCCCCAGGAGAAAGGATGTCCTGTACCACTGCTTCTACCCATCAGGGAAATAGTTCTCCCGCTGTTGGGCAACTTTCAGAAAACTTCCCTAGCCAGGGGTTCAGCACCAATGCCTTGATTTGTGGATCTAAGTTAAGTGCAGTGAGTTCTAAGTCACTGCAGGAGGAAACTACAAAGCACTTGTTTGTCAGGGATTCTCCTAAAAACGAGTGTTCTCGTTTTTCTGTGGAGAAGCGTGCTGTTTTACGACACCCAGAAGCATGCAGACAAATATGTCGATTTAAATACTGAGACTGTCTCGCCCGGCAGTGGCCTGACCATGCCTGTGCTCTCTCCCAGTTCCTGTTCCTCTCGGAGGTCTTGCAGTGGAGAGCACAGACCACCCCCGACCACGTCCTCTACACACTGCTTAACTGTCGGGTGAGTCCTCCAGCCTGCGGGCTCCACACAGGCCCCAGGAAGCACTCACACTTCATTATAATATTCCTGACTCAGTCCTTTCACTCCAGACTTATGTGAATTCCATTTATTTACTTATTTCTGCTATTTTGAGTAATGAGACTTTTTCACTTAAATGTTGCTTTTAAGAATAACAGTCTGTGCATCTATGTATGCCTATTTATGTATGTAGATATTTTAACAACCGTGGCTGCAATGAGTGATTCATGATATCTACAACAACAGAGAACAATTGCAAATCTATGAGATGTTTGTTTTTATTTTGATTACTTTTAAACTACTTTTTAATAAGTAATTATGTGTTAATTACATACTTTTATAAGTATGATTAAGTGGAAATTTTTACATTTCACATTAGGAAACCAACCTTATGAAATATTGTTTCATACTAGTACTTAGAAGTAAGGCCATACATATACAAGCGAAGATTATTAACAACCAGAACTAAATGCAAAAGCTTTAATGTGCTTGTTAACTTTTCTTTTGGCTATGCAAGTAAATAGATTTTGATCTTCTTCACAAGCATAGCCACGTGCAACTCTTTAAAAAGTTATGGCTGTTGAGATTTGCTAAATATCAAAATCTTAGTACCTCTTGCCATTTGAAGCAGCAGATGCAAGACAAATGAAGGAAATGCCAGCCTCATTACTAAGTTGTTCCCAGGATCGCTAGTGTGAGTTTCTAGCAACTGCACCTCCATGCATTACTCAGTTCATCCTCCTCTCTCAGAGGAGCTTGTGGTGTTGAAACGGTCGTGTGCAAGCTGATTCCAACTATCCTTCGTTCATGCGTTTCAAGACTATACCCTGGGAAGAGCCTTTAGAAACAAGAAAGCTCATTTGCCACTTCTCTGTGGACCCCCCCACTCACCACCCACCTCACAGAGCCTCTCCACTGCTGGCCATAGAGGCTGGGGCATCTGAGGACCCACGGTTACCGCAAGTGTGTGTCTAAAATGACTTCTGTCATCTCTCATCTCAGCGGAGTCCTTCCTTGGCCTGTGACAGAGATAAAGCTCCACTCTCCCAGCACGACTGTCCAGTGCGCCCTCCTCATCTTCTGCAACACTGTCCTCATTCCCCTTCTCTCACCTTGTCCTCTCCACGTAGCTTTTCTCCCAGAAACTGCTGGTGACTTTCTCTTCTCCCTCTCTGAGGTCTAGAGACTTCCACCATCACCTCCAAAACGATGACCTCAGTCTATGGTGTGAACTCCAGCCCAGCTCCCTCCCCCAGGCACGAACCTCTCAGCCTCCTGCAGCGATTTCCTTCATGCTGCAGTGATGCTCGTGTCCTCCACACCCTGTGAGCAACGTGACACTGAGCCCTTCCCCCAGTGCTGCCGAATGTGTCGCTCCCATATTTGTAGGATGGATGATCATCTGTGTCCTAGTGATCTGGAGGTATAAACAGGTGCCTTGAGAAGTAGAAGACCCCTTGCACACAAGGATTCAAAAATGATTTAGGTGAGCTCGTGGACAATGTGTGCCATCAGTAGGAGGAAATAGCAATACTCTGACTACGTCTAACTTGGGGGAAGATCCCTCAGACCATTCACTGGGTCTGGCGTCCAGTGGTCCGACCCGTGGACATTAAGCCTTCAAGCCCCTGTGGTCACGGTCATTTGCTGGAGCTTGACACTGGAGCTTTTGGGGGAGTGTGTTTACTGGAAATGCCTCATCTACTCTGAAAAGGCTTCAGGGGAAACAACAGAAAGTCAAATGGGGGGTGAATCATGGGGTCAAAGCAGTGAATAAGTCTGTGTCAGGTTAGCATGCAGAAGGTGTGATGCAGGGATTCCTTTTCCTTTTTGACAAGACCTGCTATTTCCTAAGGCTGTGGACTTCGAGGCACTTACACCCTGAGCCACCTGAAGGGTCAGGACATCACTTCTGTTGTGTCCTTTTCCCACACTCTGCACCTTTTGTGCATACTTGCAGCAAAGCCCACCCTGGACCCTAGGTCAGCAGTGTCATTTTTGTGGATGTTATAGTGTAATTTCCACATAAACCAACTTTCCAGTTCAGCACTTTCCCAGGGAAATACAGTGCAAGCCACACATGTGATGTGTTTTCTAAAAGCAATATTTTTGAAAGAAGAGACAGGAGAAAGTCACTCTGATAGTGAATTATTAACTCAGAGTGTCCAAAGTGTCACCACCAGAGTGTGCGCCAGTGCGCTCGTGGATGGTCCACGTCTCACCACTGTCCTGGTCATGGGCTCATTAGAAATGGATGAACCCTCTGGCACCTAAGCGAGAACGCTGCCTGTGTCCATCTCCGCGCTGTCCTCCACCACCAGCATGGTAGACAGGCGTGAGAGCTGTGCATGGTTTTCGGTAGGACATGAGGATATGATTCACCACAAGTAATGGAAAACTTACATTCTTGAAACTTCTTTACATACAAAAGGGTGTCTGATTTTTGTTTTGTTCTTTTTTTTAACAGAAACACCAGCTAACTCTGTTGACCTGTTTTTACTTGCAGTAACTTCTTTAGAATTTTAAAATATAAATCCTGTTTGGTGGCTTCTTCATTCCTTGATGTTTTTTCAGTTGTTGTTAATTCAGTTTAATGTAAAACTTCAAAATGTGCCAAATCTATAGTCACTAATAGGGAAACTTGTTTTCTGTAGCATAGGCCTAGCTGGTGGATTTCCCTGCACCACCCTCTGTCACGACACCTCCTGAGACTCTCTTGGGAGAAGTCAGCCCTGATTAATCTATTTTACCTAGAACCTCCTCCTAGGCAGCGGGCTTCACTATGGAAACCCCAGTGCTTCCCGTGAACGCTCTGGGGACCCCAGGGAGCGTTGACCGTTCTGAGGATAGTGGCTGTTGCTCTCAGACCACCCACCTGGAACGCTCTGCTTGTCTTCACGATGAGTACTCGGGAAAATGAAACATGAACCAGAAGTCAGAGGTGTTTCTCTGGAAGAATAAGGTTGTACTTTAGATCCCAAATAGCAAGCAGTGCTGAGCAGCATCTGAAGGGCTGGTGTGACCATGTCACATCACAGACTCATTGTGGTTGGTTGCATGACAGTCAGCCTTGCAGGCTGGGGAGAGGGAAAGAGAGAGATGCCTTCACTCTGACAGCATGGGCATCTGGCCTCCAGCCCACCCTGTGATTCTCTCAGAGTGCCAAGCAGCAGGAGACAGGACGCCTGAGTCTTGGGTCCTGGGACAGCCCCAGCTTCCCGCACACATCAGCGCGAGCACCTCGCCCCTGCATGTGATTCTGGAGTTCAGGAGAAGCCAATGTTCACGCAACATGCTGGAAAGTCACCCAGTTGGTGGTCACCCGATGACGCAGCCCCAGCTGTGGAGGAAAAACTGCCTGTGTGAGACTTACCATGAAGTCATGTTCTTCTCTCCAGCATGGCACCTTCTTGAGGCCTCTGAGGATGACTGATTCATTTCAGATCGCCCTGTGTGCTGGAGCCAGAACCCAGTTCCTGCAAAGGGAGCCTACACAGCCTTCACAGGTGTGACAGGAGCTGACCCAGTGAACAGCAAGCGGTGTGGGGAAACTGTTTCAGAAGATCACCAAGGAGAAAGGACAGCGTGAAAATTAAATTTCATACTTTCTAAGTACCCATAGGTGGGAATTTTCATGAACCAGAATCAAAGCCTATTTTCACCTACACTCTTGGCTGCTGGATGTGAGTTCTCTGAGCTTCTCGGACCTCAGGACCCCAGAAAGTGGGGGATCGTAGACTTTGTCATCCACCAGAAAAGCTGGTTACTGATAGGAGGGTGGGCTCCAGCATTTCTGAAGTTGAGTGAACCAGATGGGAATGGTGCTGTGCAGGATGGGCCTAATGGAACAGTGGGCCTCAGGGGCCGCAGGAATCCCATGCAGCAGGGGGTCTCCCTCAATGGGGGCAGGAGGAAGAGCCCCTTCCATGGCTCTCTGCTCTGGGACTCACTGCCACCCCACCGATGAGGCTCGTTCTCCTTCAGCCACTGTGGGTGGTGTGCTGGTTTTCCTTGTTCCAAGACCACCACTCCAGTGTCAAGTTGGGCTTAGATGGGGTTGCGGTGTCCCCAGTCCTCAGCATCAGCTCTGCTGTGGGTCTGTCCCACATTCACTTTGAAGAGCTCCAAGGACATTGGGGTCCAATAGTGCATTCGCTTGAGTTTATGTGAACAACCCAGTTGTCTCCATGAGGAAACGCTCAGAGGGGCAGTCTTATCTCAAAGGCCACCAAATCTAACTTTTGGCTGGATTTCTCTCAAGCGTCTTTTTCTCTTTTACCCCATACCCCACCCTTGCCACGTTCTGCTCTCTGGCTCTTCCGCTTCATGTCTGTTTCTATTTTCTTATTTTTAACCTTCCTCTGAGAGAAAACAATTGAGAGAGTGTGTGTGTGATGAGGGGGCTCAGTTCAGAGGAGCACAGAGGAGTGGTCACGCTGGCCCCGCCAAGGAGAATGTGTTTGCCTCCAGAGCTAGCCATTGCCCGTCAGTGGTTTTGTGAACATTTCTGGTAAAAGTCAGGTGCTGGTATTTAGAGCAGATGCACTATGAACTGTCCACACACTCTTCCCTCCCCAAGTTCCTCCCACCCCACCCATGTGCGTGAGTCTCTAACACAGGTCATTCAAGGTGGGGATTCCAGTGTCTCTTTCCTGACATTGCCCCTTAGCCCCAGGGCTCTGGTTGCTTTGATTCTGGCCCCTCACGCGGCTGCTTCGGGCTTCTCTCTCAGCAGAGCACATTGGAATTGTCCATGCTCAGTCCTGGGCTGCCTCCTCTTCAGAGCTGCCCACTTGAATAAAGTGTTCAGTCCAGGTTGCTCCTGACCACTTTCAGCTCGTGGGGTCTTCCTAACCCTGTAAACTGCCACCCAGAACTGCCAGTTGCTTAAGGAGAGGCCCTTGACCTCATTAATCAGTTCAAAATACAGTGATGGTGAAGAAGCAGCATCTAGAGTGACTGTAGACAGGCTCATTCACATCTGAGAATGACGCAGATCAACTGTGACAGTCACGCACGTCCTCGGGGGACTTTTTTGTCAGTTGTACGTTTATAGTTTGCAATTCATTCCTACTTTCCTCTGTGGTTTAAACAGTGAATCCCATACAATTCTGATATTTCTCAGTGCTTGTCTTGATGCTCATCTTTCCTAATAGCCCTTTTTAAAAGCATTTTTCAGTCCAAATGTGTTTTCTGTGTTTTTCTATATGTTTTAAACGTCTACTTGAAAGTGTGTTTGACAATTTTTTTAGGTTTTTTTTTTTTTTTTTTTTTTTTTTGACTATTGCTTTTTGGAGTTTTGTTTTTTAATTTTTGACCCCCTTGATTTTTGATGTGGTCTTTCTTAAACATTTTTAGTCTTATTTGTCAGAGTCCTGCAGGTATACTGGTCTTTATTACTGCCCATGGCAATTACACTTAAGTCCCAAAATTACTAGGTTTTTTTTTTTTCTAAGGTCAGCTGGTTTTTAGTTCAGATAATTATTTTTAAAACATTTCTTGTTAACCCACATATATCCAGATGTCTCTTGGGTGTTGTCCTTCTTACCTAGTTAGGAGAAAAGGGGATTGACTTCTAGTGGATACAGGGCTTTCCCGGGGGCTGGGGGATGGTGGTTGCACAACTCTGTTAGTACACTAAAGACCACTGAGTTATACATTTTAAATAAGTGAACTGTGGGTATGTGAACTCTACCGCAGTAAAGCTGTTAAGAGAATCTTTCTCGCCCGCTTGTCCTTGTGATGCTCAGGGTACGATAGCAAACTCGCTGACCTGCGTGCAGCTTCATAAGAGAGCTGAGAAGATAGCTGTGATGCTGATGGAGCGGGGGCACCTGCAGGACGGAGACCACGTCGCACTCGTCTACCCACCAGGTAAATAGCTGGGCTCAGGGCGGTGTGGACTCCCGAGAGGCGGGGTGGGCTCCGGGCGAGGAGGCGCTCGCTGCACCTGCTAGTACCTGGGTAGAACCGCAGCATTGCTGCCAAAAGTTTGCATTGTGTCCAGTTAGGTTCTAGCCAGGCTCATTTGTGTCCAGTTACCACCACTCACAGGGATGAGGCCATGTGTTGTGCTACTTTTAGAGGCTTTTATAAATAAAGCAATATTTATAAAGGACTTTGTATCTACATTTGTTTCATTAGATATCTGAAGTAGTTCCTTATAGTAGTTAAATCTTTACTAAACTGGTAATCACCCAGTTGAGCAAATCCCTAGAGAAACGACATAGGAATTAAACTTCTAGGCTGCTTTGGCATCTCATGCCCGGAAGAAGAACAGGCCAAACAAAAGTGATCACCAAAGCTTCCCAAAATCCCAGGGACACAGGAGTCTGTTAAAGGTTTATTTGCTCGCTTAACTATCTAACTTTTCCCAGACTGGTGTTTGTGCTGACAGGGACGGCGGCCGTTGAACAGTATGATTTGCTTCAAGAAGGAACTTCTGCTTTTCTCCTTGTGTAGGAATAGACCTCATTGCAGCATTTTATGGTTGCCTGTATGCAGGCTGTGTGCCAATAACTGTCCGTCCTCCCCATCCACAAAACATCGCAACGACACTGCCTACCGTCAAGATGATTGTGGAGGTAACGGAAACCTGGACTTGGGCACTCATCTGCCCCAGGTCTGAGTGTTGAGCTCGCAGGTCACAGACCCTGCAATCTTCCAGGGCAGTGCAGGCTGTGAGAGAGTGTGTGTGTGTCTGGAACCAAAGCACTAGTACAGAAAATCCCCCTGCCTTCAGCAAACTTACGATCTACTCTGAAAGCAAGATTTACACTTGTGCCTGGAAGTAGGGGCTGCACTGCACAGAAACTGAAAGTGCCCTAGAGAAAGTAGCTCCCTAGAGAGGTGTCCCAACCACCACCGGGGCTTCCCCACCAATCCCAATGGAGCAAAGCAACCAAGTGAGGAAATCCTTTCCTCAAGATTTAGAAATATCCTGTTCCTTTTTGAAAGTATAGGTTTGTTTTAATTTTTTTTACACCTGGAGAAGTTTAAGAGGATTAGGATAAGTTTTTCCCCATGGGAGGAGGAACCATGAGGAGCAAAACATTTGGGGACAGAAAATGCCAATGTCCTGGGAGCAGTTAGTTTCGATGCCCTTTCCTGAGTGGGATTGAATGCTGTGATACCACTCGGTGCCTGGGTGCAGGTCCAGGACCCTGAGCCCCTGTGCTGTGCCCATGTACTTCTGGGGCCAGGTTCCGTGCTCCCTCGAGCCTCAGCAAACCCTGCAGGAAGCAGCAGGGTGGTGGTGATCTCATCTGCCAGCTACAGCGCCCTGGTTTTAATATGTGTAATGAGCACTAGGCGTGTGCGTGACGAGTGCTCAGATTTTGTCATTTGTGGCTGGCATTCATTCCCTCCTTGCTCTGTTCTCTGGCCCTCAGGTGAGCCGGTCTGCCTGTCTGATGACGACGCAGCTGATCTGTAAGTTGTTACGGTCAAGGGAGGCGGCGGCAGCGGTAGATGTCAGGACATGGCCCCTCATACTGGACACAGGTCAATACTTGAACTAGCAGATAAGTTTGTTTGCTTGCATGGTTTTTAATTACGGTGATAGGCTAACAGCTTTGTTTTGCTCTCCAGATGATTTGCCAAAGAAGCGGCCTGCCCAGATCTACAAACCTTCTAACCCAGACACGCTCGCTTATCTTGATTTCAGTGTGTCCACAACTGGGATGCTCGCTGGCGTAAAGGTGAGAGGGGCCAGCAGGCCACATACAATTGATTGTCAGTCTGTGCTCTTACGTACAGCAGGGCTCTGACAGAACATGGAGAGAGGTGTAGATGAGCATTTCGTTCACGCTGTAGAATGTGTGACCATTTCACTAGTTGACTAGGCTGATTGATTATTTCCAAATGCTTCGAAAATTTTTTAATGTAAACACACAGTCTCACCAGCCCAAAATAGAATACTGCATGTGCTTTTCTTTCCTGCTGGCTCCAAATCCGAGTGCTCTTGTGGTGAGTCTCTGCGCACGGCAGATTCTTGCTTTTTTAATTTGTGTTCCGTTACAACCTGCTAGATTGCTGCTCAGTGAAGCTGCGATGATCCTTTTTCTATTAAAGAATGGACCTACTAAGATGTCACCCAGAATTATAGCCCTCATAGCTCAGGTGATGTCCTTGCCGAGGTTCTACACAAAACTGAGCCGTTAAATTCTCTGTGGCCTCAGCAGCCTTTGCCCTCTTACCTGTGCCTCTGGCCTGTCTGGTGAGTTTGTTTCACTCACCTCTTTTAGTTCTCACACTCCATCCATCAAACTAACTACAATGTAAAATAAAGTAATTTTTCAAAAGCTGTTTAAAAGAAAGGGAGAAATGTATTCAAACCAAGGTGAATTAATTTCAGTAGCACTGAAGTCAGCCAAAGCCAAACTGCACTGGAAGGCAGATCTGCCCAAGATAAGTCACAAAACATATCCCAGAATACATATAGTTGACCTCATCCCTGATTTCTCCACATCGGTATGTCTACTCTCAATGTCTCTGTTAGAGTACATCATTAGTTTGTTTTGGGGGGCTTTCAGAAAACTAATTCTTCATCCAAGTCTATCTTAATGAGAATTGGGAGTTTTTATATTTTCTTGAAAAGCATTCCACCTTGGGCTCTTTGATTTATGATGTTGCCAGGGTCCAAGAGTGGAATGAGTTTAGAGAATGAGCATTCAGCTTTCTTAGTTGCTTTTCTCTTAACCTGTTTCCTTTCTTGTTGCAATGTTGAAGTCATCCTGGAAATACAGCATGCTCTGTAACCCCCCACCAGGGTAGTGGGAGCACCCCCTGCCCCTCTCCCCATCTCTACACTCAATACACATTTCTCCAACTGCTCACAGATCTTGCAGTATATCAGCTTGTATCACTGATTTTCCCACCAGATTGTGAGCACCTGAGGGCAGGGCTGGGTCTTACTCTTTCATATTCCTGGCATCTAACACAGTGCCTGATCCATATTAAGCACTCAGTGTATCAGTATGTGCTGGGCTAAGCTGAAGAACTCAGTTTTCCAGCTGTAAGCAGTGCCTTGCATAGAGCAGCAGTTCAGCACAGGTTTGCTTGGTTGCTGATCTGGGTGTGCAGGTAACTTTGGTGGGTAAGATTTTACTAACCCTGATCCTGGGAGGCAGAAGACTGAAGGAATATTTTGCAAATCCAGCCTTGTTTCTCCTTTAAGCAAATGTTGTGGTATTAAAAAGTAAGCTAGAAGCTTTTTAGTTTGATATAATCCCATTTGTTTATTTTTCCTTTGGTTGCCCGTGCTTTTGGGGTCGTATTCATGAAGTCTGTGCCCAGTCCTATTTCCTGAAGTGTTTCCCCTATGTTTTCTTTAAGAAGTTTTATTGTCTCAGGGTGTATATTTAAATCCTTAATCCATTTTGAGTTGATTTTAGTATACGGTGAGAGGTATGGATCTAGTTTCATTCTCCTGCATATCGATATCCAGTTATCCCAACACCACTTGCTGAAGAGGCAGTCCCTCCCCCAGTGAATAGGCTTGGTGCCTTTGTCAAAGATCAGATGGCAGTAAGTGTGTGGGTTGATTTCTGGATTCTCTATTCTATTCCATTGGTCAGTGTGTCTGTTTTTATGCCAGTACCATACTGTTTTGGTTATTATAGCTTTGTAGTATAGCTTAAAGTCAGGTAGTGTTATGCCTCCAGCTTTATTTTTTTTGCTGAGCATTGCTTTGGCTATTCGTGGTCTTTTATTGTTCCATATAAATGTCTGAATAGTTTTTTCCATTTCTGAGAAAAATGTCTTTGGAATTTTGATGGGGATTGCATTGAATTTGTATATCACTTTGGGTAGTATGGACATTTTCACTATGTTGATTCTTCCAATCCAAGAGCATGGAATATCTTTCCATCTTCTTGTATCCTCTCTAATTTCTCTCAGCAGTGGTTTGTAGTTCTCATTATAGAGATTTTTCACCTCCTTGGTTAACTCAATTCCTAAGTATTTTATTTTTTTGGTGGCTATTGTAAATGGGCAGGCTTTCTTGATTTCTCCTTCTGCATGTTCACTATTGGAGAAAAGAAATGCTACTGATTTTTGTGTGTTGATTTTGTATCCTGCTACTGTGCTGAAATCATTTATCAATTCCAAGAGTTTTTTTGTAGAGGTTTTAGGCTGTTCGATATATAGGATCATGTCATCTGCAAACAGGGACAGTTTGACTTCATCTTTTCCAATCTGGATGCCCTTTATTTCCTTCTCTTCTCTGATTGCTCTGGCTAGTACTTCCAACACTATGTTGAATAGGAGTGGTGAGAGTGGGCATCCTTGTCTAGTGCCTGTTCTTAAAGGAAAAGCTTTCAGCTTTTCCCCATTCAGGATGATATTGGCAGTGGGTTTGTCATATATGGCTTTAATTATGTTGAGATATTTTCCCTCTATACCTAACTTATAGAGGGTCTTTGTCATGAATGAGTGCTGAACTTTATATAAAGACAACCAACAGAGTGGGAGAAAATATTTGCAAAATATACATCTGACAAAGGATTAATATCCAGAATATATAAGGAACTCAAACAACTTTACAAGAAGAAAACAAGCAACCCAATTAAAAAATGGGCAAAAGAGCTAAGTAGGCATTTCTCTAAGGAAGATATCCAAATGGCCAACAGACATATGAAAAAATGCTCAACATCACTCAGCATCCGGGAAATGCAAATCAAAACCACATTGAGATACCATCTAACCCCAGTTAGGATGGCTAAAATCCAAAAGACTATGAACGATAAATGCTGGCGAGGCTGCGGAGAAAAAGGAACTCTCATACATTGTTGGTGGGACTGCAAAATGGTGCAGCCTCTATGGAAAATGGTATGGAGGTTCCTTAAACAATTGCAAATAGATCTACCATACGACCCAGCCATCCCACTGTTGGGAATATACCCAGAGGAATGGAAATCATCAAGTCGAAGGTATACCTGTTCCCCAATGTTCATCGCAGCACTCTTTACAATAGCCAAGAGTTGGAACCAGCCCAAATGCCCATCATCAGATGAGTGGATACGGAAAATGTGGTACATCTACACAATGGAATACTACTCAGCTATAAAAACGAATGAAATACTGCCATTTGCAACAACATGGATGGACCTTGAGAGAATTATATTAAGTGAAACAAGTCAGGCACAGAAAGAGAAATACCACATGTTCTCACTTATTGGAGGGAGCTAAAAATTAATATATAAATTCACACACACACATACACACACACACACACAAATCGGGGGGGGGAGGGAAGAAGATATAACAACCACAATTACTTGAAGTTGATACAACAAGCAAACAGAAAGGACATTGTTGGGGGGAGGGGGGGGAGGGAGAAGGGAGGGAGGTTTTGGTGATGGGGAGCATTAATCAGCTACAATGTATATCGACAAAATAAAATTTAAAAAAAAAAAAAATAATAAAAAATAAAATAAAAAAATAAAAATAAAAAAAAAATTAAAAAAAAAAAAAAAAGTAAGCTAGAAAAATTGCTTACATTTTACATACTAGAGTAATTCTGCATTATCCTATATGAATCCAGTAAAATGTCCATGATGAAACCTCCTCTGGGGCGGAACTTCTAACAACATCTGATATTTTTCAGTGAGAGTCTCCCCAGCTTCTCTCTCTTGGGAGCGAATGGGCCAGGCTTCCCTGGTTATTGCAATGCTCCGTGCTGGGCCCCTTTACAGCTCACCTCTGGGCGATGTGCACTTCAGATTAATGTGTGACATGCTGTAAACCATGAAGCCGGTCATTTTTTGTGCTGCTTTTCCTTCCCTTTCTCTTCTTCGTTTGTTTGGCTAGAATGTGTCTATGAGAAAATGGATTTTATTAGATCTATTTCACAGTATTTTGAAATAATTCACACTACATACTGACCATAGCGGGACTAACACTGGGACGGGGGAAAGCAGGGAGTTCGTTCTTCACTGCAGCTTGGTGATGACAGGGAGGAGGCTGGATGTGGGCTTCAGCCTCCCAGCGGGTCGGCCAGATGATGGGAAGGGCATTGGGCTCAGTGTGGGCTGAAATCCTTCAGCAGTCTTTAACTTTTCTGAGTCTCCATTTCCTAATCATTGAGACAGGGACGACTCATCCAGCATGTGTTCCTGGTTGCCTGTTGTGTGGCAGGTGTCAGACCCTGGAGTTGTCACAGGAACAAGGCATGGTCTCTGCCCGCAAGGGGCATGAACCAAGGCCCTGTGCCACCTACTTAACAGGCTATTGTGGGGATCACATGAGACCCCCAGAGCTATTAGGTCCTGGAGGACCAGGAAGTTTTCAGTGGGTTTTATTACTTGAAAATCAGAAGACTAATTAGAATATCAGCAGCCCACTCTCCCCTTACACAACTTACCCCAAGCTTGGCTAGTTGTCCCTGGTCCTAAAAACCTCTTTTGGGTATTAGTGGTAGGTACCAAGCATTTAGTTCAGCATTGTTTTGTTACATATGTCTCTGGGCATGGGGTATCAAGTACTATGCATTTAATGCAGCCTTGTTGTCTTACAGACATCTTTGGCTTGGGGTGTCAGGGACCATGCATTTAATGCAGCCTTGTCTTACAAATGTCTTTGGCCTTGGGTATCAGGGACTATGCATTTAATGTGGCCTTGTTGCATTACAGATGTCTTTGGTCTTGGAGCATCAGGGACTGTGCATTTAATGGGGCCTTTTGTCTTACAGATGTCCTTGGGTGTGGAGCATCAAGAGACCATGCATTTAATGCAGCCTTGTTGTCTTACAGATGTCTCATGCAGCCACCAGTGCCTTTTGCCGTTCCATTAAGCTGCAGTGTGAGCTTTACCCCTCTAGAGAAGTGGCCATCTGTTTGGACCCTTACTGTGGACTTGGATTTGTCCTCTGGTGCCTCTGCAGGTGAGACTCCTTTTTAATATGTTTAAAATAAAAAAATTTTCCCTCCTTTCTTGACCTTTGGCCTTGCCTGCAACTGAGTGGCAGAAACCCTGTCTCTGGGCCTCCCCTTATGGACACAGCGCTCAGGGACAGGGCGGTAGTGTGAGGGTACTCCACTTCCTACAGCATCTCGATGAAGTTCTGAGGACACCTCATAGATAGTGCCTAGCGGGTCATTCTGAGAAGTTGCCCGTTGTGGACCCTCATGTCTCACAGTCAGAAGATGCCCAGGCTCAGGCTTGGCTCTTATGTTTTTAAACTTGGCAGTGATGCCTGGCCTGGAGTTTTACTGAATCAGTGGGCATTACAGGCTCTTGCCTCCTGCAGGCCTCTCCCACCTGTTCTCTGGAGGAGGCTCAGTGGGGCAGCCCAGGAGTCAGCTCAGTGCTGGGCTCCTACCGGGTGCTCAGCAAATATTTATGGAAAATGAATGACGGGGTACACAGATGGATGTTTCTTGGCATTTGTTTTCAGATTATACATAAATGTTTACTGTATAAATTTAGAAAATATAAATAATACAAAGAAGAGAATGAAGCCATTAGTAATCATGCGACCTAATAAATGGTGGAACCAATAAATGTCCACTATGAGCAGTTTGGCCTATAGTCTTTCAGAGGTTATTTTCCAATGTAGCATACTGACTTTTTACTGTTAACATTTTCAAACATATATAAGTGTGTAAAGTGTATACACTTTATGTGCACTTTATATATAAATGTATAAAGTTTGCTATAATAAACATATACAAATTTATAAAGTATACACACTATATAAATGCATAAAATATGCTATAATAAACATACAAGTTTTTAAAGTATATACATTTCATATATAAATGTATAAAGTATCCTATAATAAAATATACAGTGTAGAAAGTATATACACTTTATATGCACTGTATATACAAATGTATAAAGTATCTAATAAACATATGCAAGTGTATATGTTTAAAGTATAAAGTATACTTTATATACAAATATATAAAGTATGCTGTAATACATATATATAGTGTATAGTGTATAGTGTATACACTTTATTTATAAATGTGTAAAGTTTGCTATATTAAACACAAGTGCCCATCGTCCAGCTTTACATGTATCAATATTTTATCAATTTTGTTTCATCTATTTCTCTACTTTTCCCTTTTTTTATGGGATATTTTAAAGAAACAAAAATATCATATGATTTTACTTAACCTATAAATATGTATGCATACAGTTTTATATATAAATATACATTAATATATTGATAAAACTGAGATGCTATAGTATGAAATTCATTTTAATTTTCTTTTTTTCTTAATAGGTCATAGTGGACATTTTCTCATGTCTTTAAACACTCTTCTAGAACAATTATTTTTAATACATTCATAATATTTAATAGTATTAATTGGTTTAAAATCCAATCCTGTGTTTTTGGAAAACACTGACATTCTAACTAGGACAATTAAACTTTTCGAGAGAGCACATAGAACTGAATATATTAAATATTTAATGATTTTTGATTCCATCCAAAATGCAATAGTTGTGAGTAATTTTTTTTTCCTTGGGAAGTAGCTCAGAAATGTGCCATTCCAACAGCTGGGCCGAAGCACCCCAGACCTATGGGCCCAGCGGGGCAAGGTGGCAGAGCCTGTTCTCAGCTTCCATCTCTGTAGGATGATGGTGTTTGATTTGTCAAGGTGTCCCCGTGCAGCCAAGGCCAGCGAATGGAAGAGTTTCTGCTTCTGCAGCCTTACCAAACCAAACACCCCACAAAATCTACAGAGAAGGTGCTTGTTGAAGGGAAACTAGGTGCTTGATGTGAATTACTGATAGTGGCTACTGAAGGGGTTGTCCAGGTAGGCTGTCCAGGTTGCAGGGAACCTTTATTTAAGGAACGTCCTTCCTGCAAATTCATTCAGAAGTCACAAAATCATAGTATTCTGTTGCTTGCCCCTGCAACAATAAAAATAAATATATAACAGCTGTAAAAGTCTTCATTTTCTGAAATTCTCTGTAGAGACAGATCCCAATGGACTTGCTTCCCAAAAAACTTGTGTCTTAGATGCACAATCACTAGTACAAAAGTTGGAAATAATAAAACCTTCCTTTCCCATGTGGTTCTGTGGGTCTGGGGCGAGGGTGAGGCAGGAGAGGCCCGGAGGGTGTGCAGGTGAAGGAGGCATCACTCTTGGGCCAGGCACAGAAGTGCCCACGCAGGGTGGGGAGGGTGGTGGTGGAAGAGCCGCCTGTTCAGCATGTCAGAGCACAAGTGGAAGGGAGAGAGCGTCCACATGGAGAGGCAGCTGCGTGGGGTGTGGAGCCAGGCCGGGCAAGGAAGTGCTGGGGGAGTCAGAGCTTGTTCCAGGGGGTGGGTGGTGGCAGAGGGAGGCTGGCTTCATACGGGCGATTGAAAGTAAGTATGTGTTTTAGCAATAGTGGAAGCCAGATTCCACCATTTTGGCAAAGGGTGTTATAAATACAGAAAGAAAGTACAGTCAGCCCTGTGGTGCTGGATGGCAATTAGTGTGTTACTGTGACTCATGCTTTTCAACAAATGCTGGTAGAGTTAGAAATGTGGGTGCATGTGTGTGCTGTATGAGGGAATGAACACATAGACATACGCCCTAGCCCTGTCAGACCGCAGCGGCAAGGAGCACACCTCACATCCATATCTTGGGTGTTAAATACACTTTCCTCTAAAATGGACTAGGGCTCTCAAGAAATGGCTGATTTCAGGGCTGGGACAGGATATGTGCAAGATGACCCTGGAATGTCTTTTTAAGCTACAAAGCAAGGAAATGCTCAAAGAATGATGAGGTCATGTCAAAAGCACGGAAGAGCCAATTTGAAGGGGTGCACCCTGACCCAAATTAGGGACAATTTGAGCATCAGAATAAAGATTACAACAGATTTTAACACTTTGGACAAAATAGGAAGTTATCTAACTATTCAGATGCAAATAGGTGAGAAAACTGAAAGCCTGAAGAACAAAGATATATGTAGTAGCCATCCCAAAATAGTTCTGAGGAGGGAGGAGAAACTTCTCAGAAGGGGGCCGACTCGTATGATGAAAGCAATCTCCTCCAGGGGTGCAGTGAAGTCCTGTGTCACTGGGCGGACGGGTGAGAAAACAGCATCACGTCCTCTGCATTTCCCCCAGAGATGCTTAATCAGGACCTAACCACGTCAAAACATCAGACACCCACACTGAAAGACATTCGACCACACGGCTGCCTGTAACCTTCCAAATCTTGGTGTCCTGAGAGTCAGGGAAACACGGAGAAGCTGCTGTCCTGGGCAGAAGGACACTGAGAGATCACAGCTCAAATGCCCCGTGCAAGTCTGAACTGGATCCTTTTGCCATGAAAGGTGCATTGGTGACGACTGGCAAAACACGAATAGGGTCTGAGCTTGGATGGAAGAAATAGATCAGTTTTCTAATTTTGATGGCTCAGTTGGTTTGTGGAGGAAAATAACTTGTTTGTTGGAAACACCCCCTGAAGTACCTGGGGTTGATGGAGCATCGGGTCAGTGACTCACTGTCAAATAATTCAAGGGGAAAAAGTTTCTTTTAACTGAATCTGTAAATTTTCTGTAACTTTGTGATTGTTTGAAAGTAAAAAACAAATACAAATAGTTTTTTGTATATCTTCATCCTAAAGCTCTTTCAGTCATAAAATAGTTTGTTTATCTGAGAATCATTGATATGATGGAGTTGATTCAAAATATTTTTAAGACTATACATGTCTTTAAAGAGTATGTCCATATGCATGGATTAGAAGATTCAGTATTATGAAGATGGCAGGTCTCCCCAAGTTGGTCTATAGATTCAGTGTAATCCCGATCAAAATCTTAGCACACTTCTTTGCAGAAATAGACAACATGATCCTCAAAGGAATATAAGGGACCCACAATAGCCAACACAATTTTGAAATAGAATAACAAAGAGAATTCAGACTTCTGTTTCCTTACATCAGAAATTACTGCAAAGCTACGATAACCAAGTCAATGTGGTACTGGCACAGAGATAGACTGATAAATGAAACAGTACTGAGTGTCCAGACATAAACCCTTAGATTTAAAGTCAGTGCTTTTTTTTTAAACAAAGGTACCAAAACAATCCAATGGTGAAGATAGTCTTTTCAACAAATGATGCTTAGAAAATTGGACATTCACATGCAAAAATATTAAAATTTTTACATTACATCAATCATACACATAAATTAATACAAGTGTATCATAGATCTTAATGTAAGAGTGAAAATTATAAAAATTTAATAACAGTAGTAAATCTTCATAATCTTGGGTTAGGCAGAGTTCTGAGACATGACACTAGTGGCACAATACACGAACAAAATATTGATAAATTGAACTTCAACAGAAGTTCAAACTTTTGTATGTCAAAAGACACAATTAAGAAAGTGAAAAGACAGGCCAGAATCGGGGGGAAATTTGCAAATTATTTACCTGGTAAAGTGCTTATAACCAGATATATAATGAACCCTTAAAATTCAAAAATAGTTAAAATTCAAAAATTTAAAAGCAACTTACACTACAAAGCAACAGTATCTAAGAATTTGGAAAAATTGGAATTCTTATGCATTGTTGTTGGGAATGTAAAATGGGGAAACCACAATTTGGCATGATCTTTAACACTAAACATAAATCTACCATATGGCCCAGCAATTCCACTCCTAGGCATCTACCCAAGAGAAAGGAAAGCATGTATCCACACAAAGACTTGATGTAAATATTCACAGGAGCCTTAGTCAAAACAGTAAAAGAGAGTCCAAATGTCCACCAGTGGGTGAATGGATAAACAATGTTTATCATATCTCTACAGTGGAATACAATGCTAAGCGAAAGAAGCCAGACTCAAAAGACCAAATATTACATGATCATATTATGTGAAATATCCAGAAAAGGCAAATCTGCAGAGACAGAAAGTAGAATAATGATTGGCTTGGGCAAGGGTTAGTATTATGGTGAGAATTGTACAGCTCTGCAAATTTACTAAAAATCATTTAATTCTATGCTTAAAGTGGGTGAATTTTATGGCATGCTAAGTAAACCTAAATGAAACTGAAAGTGTTTTAGAAACAAAGAAAGTGTGCCATTGCCTGACTGCAGCACGCACAGACCGAAGGGCTGCAGACAGCAAGCCACCAGGGGACGCTCAGCCTGTGGGACCCACTGGTGACCTGGGTCTGCCTGCTGAGTTCCCAGGCTGTGGTTGCTTTTAGCTGATCGTGTGTTTTGTCTGGTTGATAATCTGGAACTGCTGAATTACTGCTGTGCACATTTGTATTAGGTACTAAAATGTCTCTTTAGTTACTTTGTTCTTTTTGGAGTTAAGATCTAAAGTATAACAGCTCAGGTTCTAAAAATTCTCTGAAAATACTTTCCTCAGAATAAGTAACCTGCTATTAAGTAGGTTTGTCCATAGGAGTATATCTGTGCCAAAAAATCAGTGTTGGCCAATGAGTGCAGCAGTGAATGAACATTTGCTCGACTGGGAAAAGGCAAGAAGGTTCATGAGCTGAGTTTTCTGTCTTCTAGTATCAGGGTTTATTAATTTTTCCTCATGTTGACTTCCTATTCATGAGATGAGGAGGCGGCGAACCTGTATTTAATTCTCACAAGTATGCTCGAAATGCGCCAGTCTCAATTTCACCTGTGGATCCAGCCCTGTTTGTGTGCTAACAGTTCTGATAAAGCAAATTGTTAATCCTGATGTGAATTCTTGAGAAAACTATGGGTGGGCTGTTTTAATTTAATTTTCTTCATGTTGGATCTCCTTATGAGAGTGTTTATGAAGCAAAATGCTGGGAACAATGTGGAAATGACAGATTGTTGTAATTAAGAGGAAAATCCTCACAAAGTTTCCACCTGTGTTTTGATTCCCTAATGTCATAGCATGTTTGGTATGTAGCACAGAATATGTAGAATCCTTAGTGTGAAAGAGAAGCTGTTTAATTTTCATCTGCAATAAAAAGCATACAAGGAAATCTAATTAAGGTGGTATTATAACTCTGATTTATGAAGGGTTGAATAACATTTAGTGTTAACAGAAACACTTTGTTCCATCACTTCTCAGTGGTAAGACACGTAAGGTTTCCTAGTGAATGATTAGGATTTATGAGATGCATAATTTGCGGGCTTGTTAGATCTTAAGCTATTACCTGGTGTATGATCCCATTTTGGGCTCTGAGATTGTCCTTTTAATATCCACTCAGTAGAGGTAAATATCTGTTATTTTTATTTCTTTCTGCTTAGTGCTGTCTTGAGGCTTCTAATTAGAGTCGACATATTAGCTAATAAGAAAGGATCTAATTCAGAGTCACACCTAGATAGAGTTTATAGGCTGATTCTGGAGTGGTGTGTTGTAACAGAAAGCAAGACTGGAAATAGTGGCTACAGTAGCAAAACAAAACAGCACCAACTTTCAGCAAAGTCAGTCCAGGTGGGACTGTCCTTCCCCTCGTCAGTGTTGTGAGAGTGACTACCCCTCCAGGGAAAGGACTGGGACAAGACCCATCCACACGGGGTTTTAGCGGGAGGTGGGAGAGTGTTGTGTCTGTCTGAGCTCTGATAGGCCCCCAAAATAAGACTGTAGGTCTCCAGAAACGGGGCGTAGGACCTGTGTGTGTGTGTGTGAGCAGAGGGGCACTGGCCCCTTTGATGTTTCACTGGAGCTAAGGAGATGTTTGGTTTGGTTTCAGACCCCACATGTATAATTCTTGGAAGGTTGTTTTGAGAATAATATGGTATGCCCCAGAAGTGAGAAAACAAACACATGTGCTAGAAAGCTCATCTCCTGCTGGCTTCCTAAACTAGATAGAAACTCTGACTAAAGACCCACAGTTCTATATAAAAGAACACTGGATCAAAGCTTGTTTCATAGACTGCAAAGGCTAGGCTAAATTTGTACAGAAATTTTGTTTGATAGAATGTTACTTGTATTAAGTAGTGTTTGAACAAGGTATAAGTCTATTTCATTATACAGATGGACTTGTAATGTCATTTGATCTCCATTGGATAACCTTAATATAAAGTGATCTTTAACAACCTAAATTAATTTCCCAAGAACACATCTTAGTGAAAACTGACAGAATTTGAGTGTTAAAATTATCAAAAGGGGATCTTGTTGATTTGATATACTGACTGTAAAAATAAGTTGTTTCCATAGGGAATACAAATCAGAAGCACATGATACCAGTGTACACCCAGTGCACCAGCAGGAATCCAAAACATGGAAAATAGCAAGTGTGGCAAAGATTTGGAACAATCAGAGTCCTTGTACATTGCTAATGGGATGTAAAATGGTGCAGCCTCTGTAGCAAACAGTTTATTGATTCCTCAAAAAGTTACACACAAAATTACCATAAGATCTAGCAGTTCTTTTCTTAGGCATATACTCAAAAGAATTGAAAACAGGTGCTGTGACTGGTACACCAGTGTGGATTGCGGCATTATTCACAGTAAGCAAAAGGTGGAAACCAAGAAAGTGTCCATCAGTGCATGAATAGATGAACAAAATGTGGTACATACATACAATTACATATTATCCAGCCATAAAATGGAGAAAATTCTGACAGGTGCTACAGTGTGGATGAACCTCAGAAACGTCATGCTAAGTGAAATAAGCCAGACAGAAAAAGACAAATACTGCATGATTCCTCTTGTATGAAGTACGTGCGATAGACAAATTCATAGAGATGGGGGGAGTAGGTTAGAGGATGCCAGGAGCTGGGGGCAGGGAGGGATGGGGAATTATTGCTTCGTGGGTGGAGTTTCAGCTGGGGGCAATGGAAAAGCTTTGGCAATAAGTGGTGATGGCTGCACATTGATGTGAGTTTAATGCCACTGAAGTGTACACTTATAAATGGTTAAAATGGAAAATTTTACGTTGTATATAGTTACCACAATAAAATTTCAAAAATTCAGACAGAAATAGCCAATTTACAGCATAATAATTATTCGAGGACTGATATTCTCCCTCATGTCCCTAACCTCCTGGTTTTCAAATGATTGCTTTGAAAAAGCCACAGAAAGGGTCAGTGTTTGCTATATTTTCTTTTGACAAAAATAAATAAAACTTTGGAACAGAGGAATAAAGAAAGAAATGGAAACTTGCCAAAAAATGTCCTTTATCACATTCCCTCAATGATAGTGTTCCCTACTAAGGGTTCTGTTTGAAGATTTTATGAATCAACTTAATTTCCTTGCATTTCTTTAACTAGCTAGATTCTCTTATAAACAAATTTGAAATTATTTTGTTTTATTGAAACGTAATTGAGTGTACTTGTCTGTGGGATATAGAGTCGCATATCAATACCTGTGTATAATATGTGATGCTCAAATCAGGATAATTAGTATATTCAATATTATACAATGTTATCATTTTTTGTGACCCTTTACAAATTTTTTAATGAGATTGAACCACATTAAAGAATTAGTGTTTAGTATTATAGTTAATGAGGCCCAATATGCTATTTCATCTGTGAAATTTTGTGTAGCTGGAAAATCCTTTTTATTTAAATCTTGGAAGGTAATTTAACTAGGATATTTTATTATAATGTATGAAACCTATTAATGTTGATACACAGTAGTGAACAAAAAACAATTAAAAACATTAAAAATGTAGTTTTGGCAAATATTTCATTGTTTTAAATCCACATTTACTCCATCAATTGATGGTGAATTAAAATATGTAATCATTTTTCCTTATTTCTCAAATGTGCTATCTGATATAAAGGTATGATTAAAGAATGGTTATGTTTTCCTTAATTGTTCTGCTTGGTGATTTTTTTTTGGATCACTTTAAAAACACAAACTTAAAAAGATTCTTTTACTCTGGATGTCACTGTTCTAGGCCAAGGGTAGGCATACGTTTTTTTAAATGGCTGTTTAGTAAATACTTTAAGCTCTGTGGTCTCTGTCCCCACCACTCAGCTCAAAGCTTCTGGGAACAATATTTAAACAAATGAGCAGTGGCTTTGTTGCAACAAAACTTTGTTTACAAAAACAGACAGCATCTGTGGTCTGCCAACTCCTGTTCTGAATTTCCAGATGTTTTTACCAAAATTTGATCCTGATCCCTGTGTTTTGTACTATGAAAGAGGGCCCAGCTTGTTAATGTAGTGGCACTGAGAGAAAGCCAAGTGTCACAGCTTTTATATGTTTTAAATAAGTGCTCAAGTGGTAACAACTCTGCATTATAATTCCTGTAGTACATATGTGCTTTTCAGAATGCTCTCATAAACATGATTTCATTTTAGAGTTGGTTTTACTGTCCCCATCTTACCAATGACCAAATAGGCTGTTCATGTCCCAGTCCTTGCTGAGTGCCTCCCTGATGGCCCCTCTGTTTCTGCAGTGTGTATTCTGGGCACCAATCCGTTCTGATCCCACCGTCTGAGCTGGAAACCAACCCTGCCTTGTGGCTTCTTGCTGTGAGTCAGTATAAAGTCCGGGACACGTTTTGCTCCTACTCAGTGATGGAGCTTTGCACCAAGGGGCTGGGCTCACAAACGGAATCCCTCAAGGTAAGCCACTGTGTTCCCCACCTAGAGCCTCCAGAGTCCACAGGGACCTCGTGTTCTAAGAACATGCATTCATAGGTTTGGTGAAGTAAAAACAATCCTTCAAAAAAGCCAGGGTATAATCTACTGTCACCTGAAGCTTACAAATTGTTTTCATGTGAAAACATTTTATAACATGAATATTTTCCCACTGCCGCAAATAGTAATAAGCCAGAGTGAAATATTTTATTGATGTCTTTTATTCCACTAAGTCTACTTGAAAAATCCTAAATCTGCTTTTTTATTTGTTTGCTGACTTGAGTTCTTTGGTGCAATTTACTTTATCTAATATCGTTTAAGTAGATGGGTTTGAATTTATCCACTCATTTTTGTTTTCCTCGACCCCAGGTCTGGACCCTAACCAAAATTCATTTCATAATTAAGTAAACAGTGCTGTGTTTTTTGGTTTTTTAATATAATTGCCATTATGTAAGAATTATAGTTTTTCTCTTCATTTAAACCACGGACATTTTGATAGACATGTTTTCGTGGTAAGTTAAGGAGTCCTTAATTCCAAGTCAATAGGAGGGAATAATCATATGACCTGTTTCAATCATATTCCTACCTGCTGTTCACTGTTCGTATGTCCAGATGTGTGCATGTCTTTGTGCACAGAGATCATGTTTGTGTGTGTACACACACACACTGTCTGTACCCATACATGCTGAAGCAGTGCACTTGTCTCTCCTGCATTTCATTTTCCCACTCAGGACTAATGCATTAAGCTTGAACAGGAAAATAGAATGCAAGATAGCATTGATATTAAGCTATATAAATAAATGCAATTATTTGAAGTTACATATTTATATGGGAAAAAATATAAAACATAATTATTACTTATGTCCACCTGTATCACATTATAAAATGATAGAGTACAATTTCATGATCTTTTCCTGTTGGTGCATATGTAAGTAACCAAAATAAAATTATAATAACATAATTGAATGATTACTAAGCACTTTACATATTCCTTTAGTCCTTACACAGCTCTCTGAAGTAGGAATCATTATGTCTCCATTTTAAAGATGAGGAAACTTAAGTTACAGGAAAATTGAGCAACCTTCCCAAGTTTTTACACCAAATAAACTTGGAGCCAAATTTGAATCTCCGGCTCCAGACACTGTTGCACACTCCCAGGTGCCTGTCAAACATATACACATGTAAATGTGTCATTTCTATGACCTAGGTTTCAGTTTTTCCTATGTAACTATGTGAATATACAATCATATCCAATACTAAATGTTAATGTCAAAGTTATCTTGAATTGTGTTCCCTCACTCAGGACCCTTGTCAGTCATCTCTGTGCTGAGACCACCTTAAAGAACGCTTGCAGGGCTGAATGGTTTGGGTTTATAGTTACCTTCTACCAGCTCTGGTTCTACTCCCAGACACCCTGGTTCACTGCTCACCTTCACGTTCAAATGCACTGCTTGCTCCTGACCTCATTCCCTCCAGCTCAGCCCAGGAACTGCCGGTTATTCCCAGTTGTGCTCAACCCACTGAATTCTTCCACGACTTCTGCAGTTTTGCTCAGCCGACTGAATTTGGTGCAGAAACTGAGACGCGCTTGATGATAAGAGTTTATCTGTGACCTTTTAAGTCTCAGAACATAAAGGGAGAGCTGTCTTTATGAATTTGTCCAAAAATTCTAGTTTTGCGTCCCTTTATTTAAAGCAGCAGGTCTTCTCATTTCTCTCTGGTGTGCGTGCTTGTGCAGCTGTGCTTGTGAAGAAGAGTTTCCTTCCTCGGACCCTGCCCTCAATCATTTGTCCAGGAAGTTGCTTTTCCCCAGCCTTTCTGCTCATCATGGTTCGTGCTGTGGCTTCTTGCTGTTGTTTAAAATATGTTTGTAATGGCTTGCTTGATAATTTGAATATCCAAGTGCATTTTTTTTTATACCGACGTTCTGGAAGAGTTTAACTAATGATGTGGACATGGGTAGCCCTGGAAATGAACAGCTGTGTTGAGTTTTCCATAGTTTACGTGGGGCTCTGCGTGAAAGAATCTGCAGGCTACACAGAGCTGAGCACGTTGGAGGCTGACATTGTGTCGCTATCGTTTCTAGGCACGAGGACTGGACCTGTCCCGGGTGAGGACCTGTGTGGTTGTGGCAGAAGAGAGGCCTCGAATAGCTCTCACACAGTCCTTCTCAAAATTATTTAAAGACCTGGGCCTCCACCCACGGGCTGTTAGCACCTCGTTTGGCTGTAGAGTGAACCTGGCAATTTGCTTGCAGGTGAGTTTCACTGATATCAGTAAGTGCTTGAGTCGAAAGAGTAACTTTAAAGGACAGGTCTACAGCACAGACTTGCTCGGTGTATTTGCCTTGGCTGATAATTAGCTACATCTGGAAGACTGTCTTTTAATCAAATGTATGTGATTGGTGCACACTTATTTCTTTATTTAAAAAATTATAGTCTGCATTTGTATCCATTATTCATGACTAAGATTCATAGCTCTTATTCCACCTGGGGCATTTTAACTTTTGTAACAGAAGTAGCAGTTTGCCCAGACCTCTGCTGTCAGACTTTGTAAAGATTGGATACTAGACAAATGTTGCACTGTGGCAAAAAATCCTGTCTCTTGAAGTACTTAGTCTTGTGTACGTTGATGATAATTTCTTCGGGAAGAATTTCATTGCATCCAGCAGGTTTGGGGATTTGCTGCTGTAATGCCAATAGGGAAATAGCAAAGCTGCATTTCTATGAAAGAGGTATGATTGATAGACTCGCATTAATCAAAGCTAAAAATACTTCTTTTTATTCATTTGTCTTTTTATTCATTTGTCCACTCTGACCATCTTCACTATTTCTTTTCCTTTTTTGAACTCTTAACATAAAACACACCAATCCGTGGAGATCATTATGCGGATTAGGACTGCCAAAGGAAGGAACAGGAAAGCTGTGGGAATGCCCTCCCCAAGGGCTCCTCCTATGACTGTACTCAGAGCCAGCCCAGGGCAGGGTTGCAGAGTTTGTTCCTCAAACACACTGAAGGAGTAAAAAAGTTCACTCCCAGCAGGTGCTGGTAAGGTGAACAGTGGGCATGCATCACCTCCACATCCTTCTCTGCCACCCTCGGTCCTTCCACTTATAATCCCAAAGATGGTTGCTTAAGGCTATGTGTGGGTGAGCCTCAGAAGGCTTCTTCGTGCCTGTTTTAAGTGCTTGGACTTAGCCACGATGTCAGAGGAAGGAGCCTCCCCTCTTCCAAATGACCGGTCTGGGGAAATCACTTCAGAAAAAACAGCTACAAATAGCTTTTTAAAATTTTTCATATGGCTGTGTCTTGCTTCTATCTTACTTCTCTTTGAATAAGCTCCATTTTTGAAAAAAATTATAAACTACCAAATTCCTCTCAAGAGTTAGTTAAACCTTGTCCTCTGAAATTAATTACCTTTTCTAAGGTAATCTGAAGAATTAGACTTGTCTTTTCAAACTAGTTCCTTAAATATTGAAGTTTTCTCTCCTCATTCACCTTTGTCTGCTCCTCATAAATGTTCTGGCCACCTGTTCTATTAGGAGAAATGGGAAATGCAGAAATCCACTTCTTAAATGCAGCTGTGGCATGGTGTCCCACGTGTCTCTCCTCCTACAAGTGGCAGGGACTTCCCAGTCAGGAACAGATCAGGAATTCATGAGAAATAGGCACTTGGCCACAGTGATATTTACTCTTCTGTTTTTTCCTCCTAAAATGTTGTGGGGGCTGGTAAAGGCAGAAGAGCAGAGAATAGATTCCATATTAATCTACTAACGCCTAGCACTTGTCCACTCGAGCAGGAGAGAAGGTTCTACAACACTATATTGTACAAAATTCAAATTTTGTAGATATGGGAATAGAATACATATATTTATTTACCTCTTTATTTACTTTTTCATTTATTTCCCTCTATATAGATTCAGAATGTTTTAAGATAGTTTACAAGGTAGGACTACATTAAGTAGAAGATAAAATGCACTAAAAATAAACACAAACATGGAGGTGAAAGAAGAGTAAGGGTGAGAGAGTGACACAAAGTCCGGAATGAAGTTAGCTGTAGGTTCTGGCCATGAGGTGCCTGAAATGTGAGCTCCGACAGTGCTGTATCCTCAGCACCTGGAATGCTATCTGGCACTTGGTGGATAGTTAGGACGTATGTTGAGTAAATGAAGTTCTATATTCTTAATAAGAAATCATAATACATTCTTTTACAAAAAACAGCTCCATCAATACAACCACTAAATCAAAAGTTCACATTGCTGGTCATTGGTCATGGTGCTATTTTGCAATCTTGGCAGCATCTGTAAGCATTTTTGTACATTTTCAGATTTTTTTCTACTTGTTTGTTTTATTCTCAACTCATTTTCAGCCAGCTTTTCCTTTTCTGAATGGTTAATAGTAGGAAATAGTTGGCAATATCAAAGCGTCTGATAGTAGAGACAAATTAACTAATTAAGGTACATCATGCAGGGGAATGCCATTCAGAGCCCCTTTCCAGAACCTCTCGTGCCAGTATGCTTCAGAATTAAGTTTCCTGGCTTTTTGAAAGCACATTTCTTAGTGCAGCACATTTGCCACATAGATGTCACATCCCAGAAGGCTGTGAGCAGCACCCCATAATCACATACATCGATGTTTTTTGCAGCTCAGGTGATAGATCCATACTTCAAGTAGGCTAATGTCAGCTTAGGTCAAATTTGCTACAAATAAATTCATGACAAAGTCTGTGCCATGTCAAACATTTCTCAGTCAGTGAGATGGACAGTAAACATATAAGTAGTTTTTTTATGAAGTGAATAAAATATTCTTGGTAAAAATAAGCAGTAGGAGGATAAAGAGTGACTTGGGAACGGAGAGCAGTTCAGGTGAGAGTGGTGGAGGAAGGCCTCTCTCATAGGTCACATTTCGGCAGTGCCACGAGCAGGGAAGTGACAGAACTATGCAGGAATTCAGGCAGAGGCCGCCGTAAGTGCAAAAGCCTTGAGGCAGTGCTGGTCATTGGAAACATTTGTTTTCTATTAATTTTTGCAAAATTGAAAACATATGATGATGTTACCAAACAAGTAGAGCAGGTGCAGCCCAAGGTCTGGGGGCAGAAATCCTGCCTCTCCCATTCTCCATCATAGTAAATGCCTAACAGAGACATGTTGAACATACTAACTGAAACTGAATTCTTAAGAATGTTCAGATAAACAGGGAAAATAACCTGACATGTCTCTGTACATTTTGTAGAAATTGAATCTTTCTGTTTTTACAAAAGACTATTTATTTTAGGGGGAAAAAAAACAGAAAATATAGATTAGCTGATAAATAATAACACCCCAAAATCCATCTACCCAGAGATAATCATCATTAATCACTTGATATAAAAATTCAAAAACACAAAAAGCTAAAATATCTCCTGAATACAACCTCGTAAACCCTTGTTTAAGGCATTGAAGAATTTCCAGATTTCCCTTTGGAGCACCAGAATTACCAACACGTGAAATCAGTAAGTGGAAATACTCATTTTTAGTTGACTCATTGTGTTTTCTCTGCCATCCTTGCATGGGGCCTTCAGTGTGAGTTCTGTCAAGGACAGCCCTGTTAGAACAAGGGAGGGGATTTTATTTCCACGAGATAGGTGGTCAGTTTAACAGAGACATTGTCCAAACAAGAAATGGAGCCTCGGCCACGTGTCGCAGGGCTTCAAGTGTGCTCTTTTACGACAGTGTTTTATAGGTCCACGGAATCACTCTCTGAAGAGCTCCCTGGTCTTGTGGTGCTGAGTTATGCAGCTTGTGGGTTCTGGCCCCTGCAGAACTGGAAGTCATCAGCACTGCTGATGTGCAGCACTGAATCCTCAAGGGGGGGCCCATGCAGTTTGCCAAGTCTGACTTGACACTGTGTGACAGGCACTTTTAAAAACATATCTGATAGATGAAATTGTGCAGGTGTGCAGAGATGCATTAGGGTTTTGTTTTTACTTTGAAAAAATACTCTTCATTGATGGCACTCTGGTCCTCTCACTGCCCAGCCTCAAGTGCCTCTCCCTCCCCTTTCTACAGTTTTATACTAAGCTGCTTTCTCCATCGTGTAGTCTTTCATACTCTGGTTCCTAACACCTTGACTCACACTGTTCTCTGCCTGAAATAGACTCCTCACCACCTTCACGAAGCAAAACCTGCTCTCCCTCCAGGGCCTTCTGTGAGGTCTTTCCTGATTCCTCTGGCTACAGTACTCTCCTTCCTCTGAACTCCATGGCCCTTTGTCCCTCCTGCTTACTCCATACCCTCTGCCACATGTAACAGTTATGTTTTTCAGCATCTCTGTCCCTTCGACTCTGTAAGTAACCATACTAGAGAACACAGTTTTACAAGACAGTCTCCCTCACATCCCACATAGTTCTCATGCATTCATGCATTCACTTCTTGAGTGAATTTCATGCAAGTACTGAAACTTGATTCCTTTAACTGCCAATTTTGTGCATTTAAATATGATTCACATCAGAGAAATTAAACGTATACTTATTCATTTAGGATTTGGTTTCCTATGTAAAAAGTATAGGGCACTACTGAGTTTTCTCTGAAATAAACCCATGGTGGGAATCTCCACCAAGTAGAAGCCTTTATCATCATTTGTAACTCTTCCTTGCAAATGAAAATCAAGGGTTTAATGCTCTTCAGGCTTCAAACAGCATTTTCATCTCAAACAGGAAGCCAGGGGCCTGCGCCTTAAAGGAAAAAAACAAACAAACAAAAAAACATTCATACTCAAAAAAGAAACAGAAAACATCAGTACATTCTTCAATAAATGCACTGGATCATTTGATTCAGACAGCATGTAGTTAGATCCCCCCACACTCATCAAGGGCAAAGTTTATTTTATTTTAAGATGAGAGAAGTTAAGGCCCAGAGAAGTTAAGTGAACTTTCCTAATCAGCTTTAATATAAAATTCTTAGTACTACTGAAAATGTCACTTGTTTAATAACCTCTGTTTGAAATTACTCTTCAAATTGTTAGCTGGAAGGTCTCTGGTTACATTAGATTTAGAAATGTAGTTCAAACCACAATTATTTGAAGTTGATACAACAAACAAACAGAAAGGACATGGTTGGGGGGGAGGGGGGGAGGGAGAAGGGAGGGAGGTTTTGGTGATGGGGAGCATTAATCAGCTACAATGTATATCGACAAAATAAAATTAAAAAAAAAATAAAAAAAATAAAAAAAAAAAAAAAAAGAAACCAGAAAAAAAAAAAAAAAATAGAAATGTAGTTCATTGTAACAGAAGAATTAGCATCCTCCTTTCAGCAGAGGAAGGGAGCTAAGAAATGAGGTCTATTTTCCAAAAGAAACCTCAGTTGTTTCTTTGTTAGGAACAAACTTAAACAGAAACTTTGGTCTTTATCATATAGAAAAGTAACGATTAATTTATCTGAAAGAAAAGTTTTATTATAAATAGCTTTGTGGAGTTAAATCAGTAGTAATAGAGTCAACCTTAAATCTTAAAACTCACACAATGAAGGAGAAATACAGCCACTCTGTGGTAGAATTGGAGTCACTGATTGTTGAAAAGGAAAAAAGTGGAAGGCTCAGTGTGATATAAACCTTAAGTAACTTTCAGAATAAAATAAATAGTTACAATAAGTCTTTCATTAATTTGAGCTCTCAGTTCACTTCCTCCCCTGCACTGTTTTTAGATGAGGAAAGCGATGATAAAGTGGTGCTGTCGGGGCTTAGTCACATTTAGCTGTAACTTTTACATCCTCTCCAGCTGATCTGTGTTGTCCCAGATGATGAAAACGAGTATCTGAGATCACGGAGACTGTATTCTCATTACCCAGTGTTATCAGTCAGCACTCTAATCTGTAAGGTACAGAAAACTCCTTTGGCAATGTAAATAAAAAGGAATTTACTAAAATGTCCTTGAGTGGCTCTCAGAATCACCAAGGAGCAAGAGGGCCAGTTTTAGGACCAAGCACCCAGGACAGCTTATGCCACCGCTGTGTTCTCATAAGGATACCATTCTTTTAAGTCTGCACCCCAACGTGGTTCCTGCACATGAGCCTTCCCCACTTGCACAGCTCCCGCACCTTGATCATGTTCAGACACCATCATGCCGGTGAGAGCTCACCTGCTTCTTGGCACCATGAGTATGTGTGGCAGCCTCACCCCAGCTTCCAGCATCTGGGATTTTAGTTCCTACAGAGGGACAGGGGCTTTGTGTCCACCCAGGACTCAAAAGTATGGAAGCTCTATTCCTAAGTATTTTATTTTTTTGGTGGCTATTGTAAATGGGCAGGCTTTCTTGATTTCTCCTTCTGCATGTTCACTATTGGAGAAAAGAAATGCTACTGATCTTTGTGTGTTGATTTTGTATCCTGCTACTGTGCTGAAATCATTTATCAATTCCAACAGTTTTTTTGTAGAGGTTTTAGGCTGTTCGATATATAGGATAAATTACTTAGGAATAGAGTTAACCAAGGAGGTGAAAAATCTCTATAATGAGAACTACAAACCACTGCTGAGAGAAATTAGAGAGGATACAAGAAGATGGAAAGATATTCCATGCTCTTGGATTGGAAGAATCAACATAGTGAAAATGTCCATACTACCCAAAGTGATATACAAATTCAACGCAATCCCCATCAAAATTCCAAAGACATTTTTCTCAGAAATGGAAAAAACTATCCAGACATTTATATGGAACAATAAAAGACCACGAATAGCCAAAGCAATGCTCAGCAAAAAAAATAAAGCTGGAGGCATAACACTACCTGACTTTAAGCTATACTACAAAGCTATAATAACCAAAACAGTATGGTACTGGCATAAAAACAGACACACTGACCAATGGAATAGAATAGAGAATCCAGAAATCAACCCACACACTTACTGCCATCTGATCTTTGACAAAGGCACCAAGCCTATTCACTGGGGAAGGGACTGCCTCTTCAGCAAGTGGTGCTGGGATAACTGGATATCGATATGCAGGAGAATGAAACTAGATCCATACCTCTCACCGTATACTAAAATCAACTCAAAATGGATTAAGGATTTAAATATACACCCTGAGACAATAAAACTTCTTAAAGAAAACATAGGAGAAACACTTCAGGAAATAGGACTGGGCACAGACTTCATGAATACGACCCCAAAAGCACGGGCAACCAAAGGAAAAATAAACAAATGGGATTATATCAAACTAAAAAGCTTCTGCACAGCAAAAGAAACAATTAACAGAGTTAAAAGACAACCAACAGAGTGGGAGAAAATATTTGCAAAATATACATCTGACAAAGGATTAATATCCAGAATATATAAGGAACTCAAACAACTTTACAAGAAGAAAACAAGCAACCCAATTAAAAAATGGGCAAAAGAGCTAAGTAGGCATTTCTCTAAGGAAGATATCCAAATGGCCAACAGACATATGAAAAAATGCTCAACATCACTCAGCATCCGGGAAATGCAAATCAAAACCACATTGAGATACCATCTAACCCCAGTTAGGATGGCTAAAATCCAAAAGACTATGAACGATAAATGCTGGCGAGGCTGCGGAGAAAAAGGAACTCTCATACATTGTTGGTGGGACTGCAAAATGGTGCAGCCTCTATGGAAAATGGTATGGAGGTTCCTTAAACAATTGCAAATAGATCTACCATACGACCCAGCCATCCCACTGTTGGGAATATACCCAGAGGAATGGAAATCATCAAGTCGAAGGTATACCTGTTCCCCAATGTTCATCGCAGCACTCTTTACAATAGCCAAGAGTTGGAACCAGCCCAAATGCCCATCATCAGATGAGTGGATACGGAAAATGTGGTACATCTACACAATGGAATACTACTCAGCTATAAAAACGAATGAAATACTGCCATTTGCAACAACATGGATGGACCTTGAGAGAATTATATTAAGTGAAACAAGTCAGGCACAGAAAGAGAAATACCACATGTTCTCACTTATTGGAGGGAGCTAAAAATTAATATATAAATTCACACACACACATACACACACACACACACAAACCGGGGGGGGGGAGAAGATATAACAACCACAATTATTTGAAGTTGATACAACAAGCAAACAGAAAGGACATTGTTGGGGGGGAGGGGGGGAGGGAGAAGGGAGGGAGGTTTTGGTGATGGGGAGCAATAATCAGCTACAATGTATATCGACATAATAAAATTAAAAAAAAAAAAAAAAAAAGTATGGAAGCTCCCCAAATATAGAAGGAGGGTTCGGATGCTTGGTGACCAAAAAGGAGGGACAGGCAGCTGCTCCAGCCCATCAGCTAGCTGCCCAGCAACACACAGTCTTTGTCCCACCTTACATATCCCCCAACCTGAGAAATCACTGAGATGCAGCTTTCACCCTGGCCATCACCAGTGCACTCACCCTGTGTCCAGAAGAGAAGCCGGTGAGGCTTCAGAGTCACTGTGATCGGTTCTGAGTCCAGCATTTTCTAGGTGATGGCTATTCCTCCTCCATTTCCATCATCAATATTCTATAGCCTGTAGACAGAATTGTAAGATTCACTACGCTGAACAGACTGTGTGACAGGGAGAGACAAAGAGAGGGACAAGAAGAGGAACGTCCCACATTCATCTATCAGTGTTTTGGGAGTCTGTTGTGTGCTGGGCACTGGCATTATTGCATTGAATGGGTAATCAGTGCTGGATCTGCCAGGTGCTAACTCTGTCTTTCCTCTGTGATTTGGGAAATGTGGGGTAACCATAGGAAGAGTTCAGGGGCCAGTGGACTTGAGGAGGCATCCAGTCGATGTAACTGCACAGCCTCAGGTGTTCGCTCTGGCTCTTGTCTCACTCTTGGCACGATGTTCTTCATCACACTTGTAGAAGGTCCCTGGGCATTGCTCTGTGCCCAGAACCAGGAAGTAAGGATCTGAGGTTGCTCATCATGTGTGTCTCCAGTTCAGCAGCACCGCAGAGAAAGCCACTCTGCTTCCTGATCTGACTGCCTTCCTCCTGTTTCGGGGCTCAACAGTCCCCTAAACTAAAGCCTTCAAAGGGTACTTTTTTAAAGGGTCAGAGAGGAAGGAGTTTGGACTGCTGTCCACGTGGCCCAGCACGGCTGTGTTCCAGCAGCACTTTGCAAAAACAGGCTGTCGTGGCTGGTCTCACGAACACGGTTTGATTAACCAGCTGCCATTTGGTGGCAGGCACTGCCAGATTCATGCCCAGCAAAGAGCTGGATTTTGACTGCCTTCAGCCCCTACCAAACCAAGTAATCCACTTCAGAATCCCCCTGTGTCTCTGATAATCTTTACCTGTAACAGCTCCCCAGTAACAATATCTAAATCAGTCAAGGCTCTTAATACAAACTACAAATGAGCTGTTTCATTTTAGCAAAAAATAAATTTATTGAAAAGGATGTTGGACTTTCATTTTGGGTTGGGATGTAGAAATCACAAGTGACCATTGATCCAACCCTAACATTTGGAACAGTCTGGTTAATACACAAACTCATAATTTCTAAGATCCGTCAGAGGGCTGAAGATTCAAAGAAATCTAAACAAATTAAAAATGTTTTAGGAGAATAGAGACCCATATTTGGTTTCATCCTTGGCAGAGGAGCAGGAGGGAGAATTGACCATAGAAAGGGTAAAGCAAATCCAGCCAAGCTTTTTTGAAAAACACGAATGTCAGTACCTAATGCAGCAGGTGGACGGGGCTCCCCAGGAGCCAGCCTCAGAGCCAGGCTGCGTCCTCCACCAGGCCTTTCTGTGGGCTCTGCCTGCTGCAGAGGCCGCATGCCAAAGTCTGGAGCAGGCAGGAGAGCTGACAGAGCCCTTCTGGGGTTCTCTAGGCCCCTGGCATCTGAGGAGGCCCCAGAAGTGAAGCCACTTCAGCAAGTAAAGGGCTGTGGCCTCCATGGGCCACAGGAAGAGCACAGCAGCCGGAGCGCACCAAAGACGGAGGCAGGGTGGGGGCTTAGCGCATCTCTCCAAGGCCCCCAGGCCTTTGCCAGTGCAGTACATTTGACTTCCAAAGGCCGAGGATGGAGGAAGCTGGGGTGAGACTGGAGAAAAGAGAGAACCACCTAAAAAGCCAGCAGCCAAGCCAGAAAGCAGAAATCTTCCGCAGTTTGGAAAGCCGGCCTCTGGGCTGTGGAGCATGAAGAGAGATGCAGAGGCGTGGAGAACCAACACTGAACTCAATCTGGGCAGCCAAGCCCAGACCAAGCTCGACTTGCGTACAGGTTTACATAGACCCCACCACTGGCTGACAGAACGGGCACACTCTTTTCTGGGAGTAAATATGTTTTACTTCAATTGCTACCGTTCTTTTAAGCACAGTGTTGGCTATACTATCAAAAGTTGAAAGATCTGCAAAGAAGCAAGAAAATATGACATGTAGTCAATAAAAACCATCAATAGAAAGTCATGCTGGAATTATCAGAGACTTTAAAATAGCTCTGATCAGTACATTCAAGAATCTACATGGGAAGATGTACATGTTTGAAGAGGTGGGGGTATTGCAGAAAGAACCTATAAAAAACAACCCAGTGGGAATTCTAGAAATGAAAACTAGCATTAAAATAAAAAATTTCCCATAGCTTAAAAGGAGATTGGATATAGCAGAGGAAAGGGTCAGTTAGTAAACCTGAAGTTGAGCAATAGAAATTTTCCAAACTGAAACACAAGGAAAAAAGAAATGAATGTAAAATAAAATGAATGCTGAAGTTTGAATGTCTGCACCAAAACACACGTTGAAACTTAATTGCCAAACTAATGGTATCGGGAGGTGGGACCTTTAGAGCTGATTAGGTCCTGCGCGTTCTGCCCTCCTGAAGGGATTAATAATACTGTTATAGCAGGAATGGGTTAGATACCATATGAGTGGGTTAGTTATTATGAGACTGGGTTAGTTATTGCACAAGTGGGTTAGTTTCTGTGGGAGTGGGTTAGTTATTGTGTGAGTGGCTTAGTTTTTGTGGGAGTAGGTTAGTAATCACCGGGCTGGGTTAGTTATTGTGGGAATGGGTTAGTTATTATGGGAGTGGGTTAGTTTCTATGGGAGTCAGTTAGTAACTGAGGGAGTGGGCTTCTGATAAAAAGGACGAGTCTGGCCCACCTCATCCTGTCTCACATACTCACTTGCCACGGGATGACACAGCAAGAAGGTCCACGCCAGATGTAGCACCTGATCTTAGACTTCCAGCCTCCAGAACTGTGAGCAATAAATTTCTGTTTCTTATAAGCTGCCCAGTCTGAGGTATCTTGTTATAGCAGCACAAACAAAGACAGAGGTGGTTACACACATTTGACTGTATTTGACACCACTAAACTATACACTTGAAACTGGTTAAGATGGGAAATCTTATGTGTATTTTACCACAGTAACAAAACTGAAGGGGAAAGTATATGAACTAAACACTCCAGATAAAAGGCAGAGATCTCAGACTTCCAGTGAATTCTTTACATCAGGTAGTTTGCAGACCTCTGGCCTTGGGAATTCTGAAGGTCTCAAATGGCTTCTACTTTTTTTTTTTTTTTTTCAGTGAAGACTATCTCTAACCATATTTACTGTATTGGAAATTAAAACTGAGGAATTTTTTTAACTGTTAATCATTTAAAAACAACAGCAAGCCTATTACATATTAACAGAAGTAGCATATTTTATGAAAACTAACCATATTTTCCAAAAGAACCAAAAAAAAAAGGATAGAGAGCATTGTTTTATATTTTGCAAGTCTTTTTAATATCTGGCTAAATAAGAAACAATTGGATTTTTCATATCTTTTTCTCCATTCCATCTGCTGTTCTACATTGTTCTGAACTAAGTATAGGGAAAAAATTAGGCCTTACACAGATGTGCAGCTAGAAAACAATGGAACGTTTTAATAGTCTTTTTAGATTGTTGAGAATATTCTTCTTTTATACCACACCAACATTCAACAGGTAATAGTTCTTACAGGTTAGTAGTACTATGATTCATTAGAATCCATTGATTTGTGTTGTACTTTAAATGGCTCTTTTACCCAGGCGTGATTTTGTAATGTTATACATTGGTCCTTTGGAAAATACTAGTCACTGAATAACAGATTTTTCAACTGTTCACAAATTTCATTATACATCAAAAATCATATTCATTAATATTGCCACCAGTCTCATGAGTATTTTAGGTATCAGTATATACGTAAAAGTCTTTACATATTGGGAAGTTGTCTGAGAACACAGTGATGGCTAAAAGCTTTCAAAAGTGCTCATTTTCCCGTGAAAGCTTACATTTTATTATTAGCAACAAATACTTTGATTTTGCTGCTTAAAGTAACAGGCTCACTTCTCTTCCTTTCAAGAAAAGGTTTGCGAGATACCCGGGTATATTCAGTTTATCACTGTTCTTGGGACCAGAAGTGGAGCTCCTTGAGAAGAGCGGCCTGTTGGGCTGCAGCTCAGGCCCAGGTGTGAGACACACCCAGAGAGATGCATGGCAGAAGTAGTGTGTGTGCGCATCTCGTTTCATCACACAGAATGTCAGATTTAATCTGGCTAATGCTTTCTGTCATTTCGTCATTCCCATGGCTGCAGTCGCAAGGCAGAGATGGACCCACCGCTGGTGTAATGCACCCCACTGCCTCGGTCTGCGGACCACGCTCTGAGAACTGCTGCTTTAAGCTATGCAGGAAAGTGACTTTTTAAAAAGGTTTGAATAGAGAAACTATGAAGGTTTTCTCCTTAGCCCTTAGATAATGAGAACAGTAAACCAACACACCTGTGCACCCACTCAGCCTGCCTTCAGGTTAATCCAAAGTTTAAATTTAATTTACTCTGATTTCCAAGATAAATATGTACCAAAAAAGAGTATGGTATGTCAATTGTGTAAAGATATCAGAGAAGCAAATTCAAATAACTAGCTGGACTTGGAGGCTGCCTGTCTCCTTGCTTCTCAGATGATTTTAGCAGGTTTTGCATACTTTGGTCACTTTTAAGTGATCAGATGTGTGAATGAAGGGGTGAAACCGCTTTTCATGGAAGAAATTTCCCTGGTTTTAGGTTATGCTGGCCTTATAAATGGTGATCTTATTGCATTGCTAAGTCTGCAGTTCAAGGTGAATTCATGAAATTTCAAGGTTTCTAACTGTAGTTATAAGTTGAAAGATGGAGAAGTTACGTCCATGCTAGTTAAAAGTCAAAACTTGACGATTTTAAAATAAATTGGTCCCCTGTCCCCTGAAGCACCAGATCTAAAGCCACTCTCCCTCTTCCCCCGCCCCAGTCAGGTCCTAGGGAGACTCCTGGAGGCTCGTGTCCTTCCTCCCACTCCCCCTGCTCCCTGTGGCCATGTGCACAGTACCCCCCTGACCTCCCACCCAGGCTCCGTCCAGTGCCTTCACCTTTCAAACTCCCTGCAAAAGTTGCTCATGTGTGGCACATGCTGCCCAAATCGGCTCAAATCAGACTGTGTCCTTCTCATAATCTCTTCTCATTATGTGTTTATAAATCTCTCTCTTCCACCACTCCACATGTCTTCCTTACATTTGTAACTTCAGCTTCTGCCACTAGGTTTTGCATGTGGCAGGTGCTTTACCAATGTCTAGGTGAGGGATAAAGAAGCCAGAGAATCGTCAGGCTGGGTATGTGTTGCAATGGCACCAGGAAGGGACTTGGGCCCAGAAAGCAGCCACGCAAAAGAAATGAGCACTTCAGAGAGGGTCATCCCCACCCTTTCAGAGACCACCACCTTAGTCTTCTGTTACCCCTTACCTCCTAAATAAAATATTGTAACTTCTTTTAATAGCAAAATATTAATGGGATTTAAATCTAGAAAGAGTCATCCCATTCAGACCACGAGAACCAGCAAGCCAGTGTGTGTGGTCACTCCTCGTGTTCTTTGTAAACACTGGCCAAGTACCCATTCTGCATATGGTGCCGACCTCCGAGGAGACAAGAAAACAGCGAGCAGACACAGCCTGTCCTCGTGTCCTCTCCCACCCAAGGCGAGGCAGGCATTGACCAGCGTGATCAGTGTTCTGGTGCCACACAGGATGCTGGCCTCTTGAGGACTTTTTCAGAAAATGCTGAGTTAGAGGAGGGGAAGGGGCCAGAAAGATCGGACGAGGCCAGGGAGGCGGAGCAAGCAAGGATGGCACAGGGCCATCTTGGCACCTGCCCTTGTGCTGGGATGACCAGGAAAGTACATAGGGCTGGAGCAGACTGTGCGGTTAGAATGTGCCAGTTATGCATCTCGAAGAACCCGCTCAGAGCACAGGGTTCAGGCTCCTCTAAGCCTGTGATGTTTCCATACCATGACATTTTCATGTGAATAGAGAGATTTTTCTGAGAATTGGAGGACAAAGAGGTAGTCGAGTTTTGTGGCGTTTTCCCCACAAGTAGTCTGGAGAGCATCGTTGGTATAGACATACAGGGCGCAAGCTTTTTCTTGCCCCCTCGCAGGTCTAGCATAGTAGATAATCCCAATATCAGTGCTTTGGAATCGCTTCATTGTTTCATGTTTCTACTTTGTGTATTCCTGTGTGCTGATACTAACTTGTGCTAGCAACATAGTGTGTGAATAGCTGCAGCGTCAAATCGCCAATCAGCTCAAGTGTTGAAAGCAGCACTGTTTTGGATTTTCTGTGCTGTTTGGGATGTGTCTGTGTGTCTTCAGCTGAGATTTAAATGTAACTCATTTATTCAGTAAGCTCTTAGTATCTAATTGATATAATACTTTTCTATTCATAAGAAAATGATTTTAGTATGTATAACATTTTTATTATACAATTTTAAAGTGTATTCTCTTTTCTCATTAACAACTTGCAACTTCAGAAATGCTGTATCATTATTTCTGAGTAAGCTTTTGCTCAGGGCACACACATGCATCAGGAATCTCCTTAGTTGAGGGACACTGGCTGGCATTCTTTAGCAATGTGAAGATTTTGTTAAATACACACTCCTTAGTATGTGTCTTGAAATGTCAGACTTTGTGCCTTAGGGTTTCTGAAATGTTTCAACTCTTTATCTCCTCCTCTGTGAATTTCCTTCATTAATGCCTAGACCTGCTTCATCCCGACACTGTGTTGTCTCCTGCACAACAGTACAAAATAGAAAACGAGGTCCCAGTCACGCATATTTTTCCTGAAATGCTACCTTGAGCCATTTAGAGAGAACACTGACTTATTTTTGTTCCAGTAAATATTTCAGCGTCAAGGAATCCAGAAGGAAGGAATGATTTAGGTTGTTGCAGTCGGCGTGAATGTACCGGCAGAAGTCCAGTGTGCCTTCAGAGCACACTCCTCTGCTCCCTTTCTTCAGATCCCACCTCTGTTTTTTAAAGATGAGGATGCTGAGAGATGCAATAGCAACGACTGCCACAGCAACATAAGTTAACAGAAGGATGGAATTATTTTTTAACCGTGAGCCATTGCTCATTTTTACAGACTCAGCTTCATTCTGAGTGGTGGTAGTTTTTCACTCTGGCTTTGTTTTTTACCAAATTGCAGCCCAAAGAAAACCCATTAAGAACTCTTTACTGCTGCTGCTGCTGTCTTGTGTGTACCTAGCAATGGTCACTGTAGGGCGTGTGGGTTGGTGCTAGGCCATATGATTGCATCAGTCAAGGTGCCTGTGAAAATCCTCTGCTCTTTCTACCTTGCTGGGAATACAGGCACACGTTGCTTAACAATGCAGATATGCTCCGAGAAGCACATCCCTAGGCAACATCACCGTTGTGTGAATGTCACAGTATGCACTCACGCAAACCCAAATGGCACAGCCAACTGTCCACTACAGCTGTGGCTCCCAGCTACAAACTGGGCAGCACGCTACTGACTGAATGCTGCAGGCAGTTGTAGTGCAGTGGTAAGTATTCATGCATCTAAATGTACCTAAACATGGGAAAGGCACGGTAGAAATATGGTATTACAATCTTAGGGGCCACCATCTTGTATGCGGACTGCATTCACCAAGACATCGTCACACAGCCACGGCTGTACTGAAAAGAGACACCTAAGTGGTCTAGGGAGGAGCGGGCTGCATCGAGGAGTTGTCCGAGTTACTTCCTGGAGTTTTCCTGCCTTGCTGAAGTCATTAACTTAGTGCAGCGTGTGTAGCAGGCGAGCATCATAGCCACGCAGGACGATGAGAACAGAGCGTAGCTGGCTTGTCTGTCTGCGGAGCGGCGGCTGTGCTGGTCGCTGGAGTTCCTAGCAGGCCACCGAACTAGACTGCGCAGGAGCCGAGGTCTGCTTCCTCCACGCTTTTGATGCACTTCGCTTCTTTCCTTTTACTCAATCTCAAGGGTGAACAGGGCTAGGTGTCCTAGTTCTAGATGTAAAAGTTTCCAGGCTCTCCCGTTATTGTAAAAGGAAACTTGGAACTATTTCAATGAAGAAATGGTCAACAGATTTAGCCAGTAAAATGTATAGTCCCCACTTCCCTTGCAAGGAAAAGAATCTCAAAAAATAAAAAATAAAAAAAACAGCACCAGGAAATTCAACTGTGCAGTAATACCATTTACCTTGTGTATTAGAAAGTCACTCAGGTCTGTGTGTCCATGGCTAGTCATGTATTACTCTCTCTTCTGTTGCTCTGTGGATATGCTGATATCTTTTAAATTTTTTCTTTAGCCATTAATGGTACAGCAGTGGATTTTAAAGATCTCCGTATTTGACATTGTTTTTGATCTTTTTTTATTTTGTTCCCTGCTTTCTGCATTCTCCTCCCCACCCCTCCCTCCTCCTCATCCCATTTTTAACTGTCGGGCTGTTCTGTTTGTGTGTCTGTGTGTCGTTTTGTTTCCGGTTTCTGTCGGTCTGGTGCTCTCTCCTTTCTTCTTGTCCCCACCTCCTGCTGCTGTAGCCCCACAGGCTGTGGACGCTGGCCAAGCAGGTAGGGACCTTCCTGTTCATCACGCCCTGCTGCCCTCCTTCCGCCCCGTCCGCTTCCGCAGGGGACGACTGGAGTTTGAGTGTGGAGTGGAGCAAGGAGCCCAGGCTGTGCCCAGGGTGGGATCGCTGCTTGGGTCTCCTCAAGCACCTCACATGTGACACGTCTGTGTTTCCACTGCACATGCCCAGCCGCTTCTTACTGGCTTGGGTTCATCTCCAGTCGACCTCATTTCCACTTCCAGTGACCTGCTTTCTAGCCTGTTTTTAATTGGCCTTCTGTCATCGTGTGATTGCACTGCTCAGAACATAGACCAGGTCTCTACTCACCACGGGTCTGTGACTCAGAGTCCCGGGTGGCCCCAGGTTAGGAGGAAACCCTTTACGTTGAGCTGTCACAGTGAGCTTCCCAGTGGGCTTCCACCGGGGGCTGATTTGCATGCGCTGTTCTTTTTGGCTACCTTGATGGTGAGATACCACTAACCAGGATGATTGAGTAGTATATAGTATGTTCTAATGAGGTTGCCTTTATTTCCTTTATTTTTATTTTTTCTTATATTTAAACATAACTTTGGTACAAAATTGGGATTCTTTCCTGAAGAATTTTAGTGTAGTTCTTCAAATAAATTCTGAAGCCCCCCTCCCCCCCCTTTTTTTTTTGGCAAATTTGTTATAAGTTCCATCTTTTTCCAACCAAGGTGTTGTACTGCCTTCCCAAGACATATATGTAAAACGTTGGTTTGTGATGTGGCCTTATAGAGATCACTGGCCAGAAATCAACCTGGCATATTTTTTGAGGAGCTTTATGGTACCAGATAAGATTTCTGGAACCCTGTGTTAAGTGGACAGTTAGATAGCTTAGATCGCAGAATCCTGCCACTGCCCAGTATAAAAACAACCTCCTTGACTTACATCACAGAAGAACACACTCTGCTGAGGCTGGAGAACTGAGCCACAAGTAGACTAGAAGGACCACAGTAACTCTTTCATCTCTCTCTCCTCAGACTGTTCAGTTCATACACGTGTCTGCTGCAGCATCTCGAGCATTAGAAATGCACCTTTTTGGGCGCACGTAGTGAAAGTTTCTCAGCAGTGATGCTGCACACCCTGGCAACCTGCTTGGCCAGCCACTTCCTCAGTGGTTTCAGCCGTCTCCTATTTGGCAAAATGTGTAGCATGTGCCTTCTCTTTCTTATTTTTATATGTGTGGTTGGTAGTCACACTGTGGGAAAGTCCAGATTTATCCTAATAAGGTGTTCCTTTTGGGATTTCGGTTATCAAACTGAAAGTTAACAGATAACTTGGAGGGATGTGGTTTTAGTGCTTTTAGGTTTGTTTCTGTTTAAGATTTTACCAGAGCAGTGCTTACCAGCCAGCAGAAAGCACTAACCCCATCTTCTTTCAGGCAGACTTGCATTAACCACACTGTGTGTTGCTCGCAGGGGACCTCGGGACCAGACCCAACTACCGTCTACGTCGACATGAGAGCCCTGAGACATGATAGGTATGGTGCACTGTGGGTTTGCTTTCTTTTCTTCCTTCTCTTTTCCTTTTTTTTTTCTTTTTTTTGGGGGGGGGGGTTGTCTGGTATACAGGTGCCCACCTAGAAGGAGGAGGAGCAGCAGTGTGTATCTGCTTGTGTGTAATTATCTCACGAATAAAGGGGGAAAGCTGGGCAGGTTGGCTCCAGCCTTGCAAATGAAAAGTGTGTTGCACGTGGCAGCCACACGCTCAGTAGCAGCAGCATTGGCCAGAGTCTGGCCAGAAGGCAGGTTCTTGGTTCTCCCCTTGACCATTTCAGTCTGGCACCATGTGCACCTCATAAAATGTCAGCATTCTGCCCACATATGCTTACATGCGTTGAAATTTTCTATGAAGGAGTTTCCGTGAAAAGTTGAACAGAAGTCAAATTACCTTTTCTGTGTAGTTTCCAAAGTGGTCCCTGAGCAAAAATGGAAAGAGGTGTTATTTGCGTGTGTTCTTGAGGATGTCTCAGGAAGGGGAGGGATGGAGGTCCAGTAAGATGAGACCTTTATCAGAATTTCTGCCCAAAGCAGGAGGGCCTGCCGATGTGCCCATGAGGGAAGAAAGAGTGTGGTCGTTTTTACTGTGTACTTCCCCACCGAGATAGATCATTTTCTGTCTGGGATCCCATCCATCATTATTTACGTGATGTGCACGCCCTGACACGTGCTGACACATGGGGTCTTCTTTCTTAAATTGTGCACAGGTGCTCGAGTGTGTGGGGCTTTGTGCAGATATGGTGCAGCTGGCCTTCATTCCCTCATCCGCTCACCCTCCCGTGCTGTGTCGTTGTGCGTGTAACACATGGAAAAACAGGGAGTAGTCATGTGGTGAGCAGGTGGGAGGCGTGGAGGCCCACCAGGCCTGGCCCCTGTGTTTGTGAATGTGCTGGGGCTGCTGAGGAGGTTGAGGAGGGTCAGGATCCAGCATCTGTGGTCTGCAGTCAGCCCAGGCAGTCACGGTTCCCACTGTCCCTGGGGGCCTCAACAGGGTGCTGTGCCCCAGTGACATCTGGCCATGTCTGCAGGCATTTCTGCTCAGCATGATTTGGGGAGTAGCCCTGCTGGCATCTGGTAGGCAAAAGCCAGGGATGATGCTGAACACCCTCCAGGGCACAGGACCACAGGTGACCAGAATGTCACCAGTGCCAGACTGAGAACCCATAACCATACCCAGCCATGTCACCCCTGCCAGGTGCCTGCCTGGCCCAGGAGCCCAAGAGATCCTGCCATGCAGAGCCACATGTTCTGCAGTTGCAGAATCATAGAGGACCAGAGGCCACCTGCTTGAAGCCCCTCATGAGGCAGCTGGAGGCTGAGGGCCAAAGGGAATGGACCCCCCATACTCCCCCAAGATCACTGCTGCAATGAGCCAAACTCAGTCTGGAACATCCTCAAAATTCAGAAACTTAGTTTTATAGGGATTAAGTAACTTGGTTTGAAGCATGCAGTTTTCCAAATAATAACTGTGGGCTGTAAAACAAATCTATTACCTATATAAATTATTTGGAAAATAACTTTGTAATTGTATAACTTCCTCAAGAAGTGAACACTAGCTCATCAAAGAACACCTTATTGAGTAAGTTATACAGCCCCACCTGGGGCCTGGCCCTCAAAGAACAAATATTGTAAGAAAATATGGATAAAAGCTGATGACTTTTGGGACATCTCTTCTTGTGTACAAGTGCTCTGGAATATCAGAGAAGGTTGAAATTGCCTTTACCAATTTTTTGAACTGCTCTTTGACTGTCTTCAATGTGGAAAAACTGCCTATTGAGAAGGGGTTTGCTTTGGAAAAAGTGAAATAAAATTGGAGCCAATATAGCGAATGGCAACAAAGCAATAGAAGTTCAATATCAGATCAATCTTGTTGTGCTAGGAGGAGCAGGAGACTTCAGTCCATGGCTGGGCCTCCTCTGTGTGACTTTGGCCAAGTTGATAATCCTTCTAGGGGACAGTTCTGTCCTACTCTGCAAAGTGGCTTGTAGCAACACTTCTCCCTGACGAGGTTGCTAGCTCATTGTGCAGATATCTGGAATTGAAGTGAAAGTGCTTGGTGAACTGGGACTCGCTGTGCAGCTGGGCGTGTTAGATGTCACTGTCACCCATCTGGTCATCAGCAGTGATGCAAGCCCTTGCTAGAGTCCTGTCCCTCCACCCCAGCTGCTCGTAGAAGGCCCTGGGTGTTGCCCTGCGTTTGCTCTTTGGTTTGATTGCAGTGAAGTCTCCCCAGGCTTATGTTCTCAGCTCCTCTGTCAGACACCAGACGTCCTCACCAGACTTGTACTTCCTCCTCTGCAGCGTCTGACTTACAGAAAACAAAAGCAAAGCCCTTCTCTGACCCATGCCTGCCCCTCCAGCGCCCCCAGGGCGCTGCTCTCCAAGCTCTGTGTGGGAGTTCACTCCACCCTCTCTCTCTCTTTCACTTTTTTCTCCATGAGGTGTAATTTCAAGGTTCTCCCTTCTTCAGCCCTTCTGAGCATGTTTGACCCGCAGAGCTGCTCTCATCCTGTCTAGCTGGGTCCCTCGACCCCTCCACCCACTGGGCTCCTCTTTCTTACCCCGGTGCAGAAACCCCTGAGGTGCCTTAGTCCTCCCTCTCCTGCCAGCTCCAGCGTCGCCTTCCAGCACGCTCCACACCCCTTACAGCTTTGCCTGAGCCGTCCTCCCATCCCGCTGGGGTCCTCCGTCATCCCTCAAGCTCACCTCAAACACCACGTCCTCATGAAGCCTCTTCCAAGTGTTCCAGCTGAAAGTGTCCTCGAGCCTTATGTCTCCAGGTCTGCTGCAGCTCTGGGGTCAGACAGGTCAGGGTTCAGATCTACTCTCTGCCTCAGGTCCTGGGGCAGGTTATGAAGCTCTGTGAGTCAGTTTCCCTGTGCTTGGGATGGTTCCAGTGAAACCAACCTTTCCGGGTGCCTGTGAGGGCTAAATAAAAACACTGGAGTGCTAGGCAGGGAAGAGACGGTCTCAGGGCTCGGTGCATTGGGAGCATGGTTGTTCTGTTGGTGAGGTGACATCTTCCCACAGAGGACTCGACCAACAGCTGGAAGGCAGCAGGACAGGAGAGCTGCTGAAAATATTGGCCCTCCTTTCTTGTTACTATTCCTATAAAAACGGTGTAGTGGTTTTCTCACTTTCCGTGTGTTAGGGTCTATAACAAAGATTAATTACTCTTCCTGTTGCTTTATGGTGCATTTACTTGGGAGCTCCTGTTACCTACCCAGTTATCACCTAACCTGGTGAAGGTTAACATCGGTGTGTGCGTACTTGGTGTGTGTGTGCGTGCACATGTATATGCATGTGTGTTTGCATGTGTCTGCATGCGTGTGTGCACGTGTACATGTTCACATGTGTGTCTGCATGCATGCGTGTGTGTGAGTGCGTCTGCGTTTGTGCGCACCTGTGGGTGCACACACACAGGAGGGGCAGAGAGATGACAGAGGCAACGAGTGATCAGGCATGTCCATAAACCATTTCTACCTGGTTTCCTGCCTCTTTTCTGATGCCCATTATCCAAGCGCTCCTGGAACCACAGTGCTTGTGATCTGGTGACCTGCTTTTGTAGCAGGTAGCCATGGAGAACACTTCTGTAGCACATAATGAGGATGCCTGTTGTTGCTTCTAGAATAGGTTTTGTTCCCACATGCACAAGGGGAAAATGATGAAATTGTTTGGAGACTATTTGAAAGTGACTGTTAGTTTTTAAAATATTCTTTACGTCATGTTCATTTAAAATGAGGTCACAGTCTTTCAATCACTTCCAGTCTGATCTTTCCTTAAGCATTTGATTTTTGCAGACTTTAGGTAGGAAAGATTTTTTCTGCATTTAAAGAAGTAGTTTTAGCTATTAGTCAAATCTAATGAACACAATGTTTGTGTAAAGGCCTCGAATGAAAACTCTTAGCTTCCTCGGAGCTTGTAACCTGAAGCCCTAATTAAAGGATGTTATCAGAGAAGCATGGAGACTAAACAAACTCCTGGCTAGGGGTCAGCTGAGCACCAAACTCCTGAGAGAAGTGGGCGTAGAATAAAAGTGCATCAGCAGACAGCAGCAGAGCAGGAGGCACAGAATGGAGATGAAGACAGAACAATTCCACAGGGACCCTCCACTGGGTCAATTCCTGGTGTGTGTCATGTGCGTGCAAGTGTGTGAATAGGATTTATGTGCACATGCGTGAGCATGTGCTTTTTTGTGTGTGTGAGTATGTTGTGTGTGCAAGTGTGCATGCATGAATGTGCGGGTGTTGCATGGGTATTGCAACTATGCACATACGTTTGAGTGTATTGTATACCTTTCTGTTGTGAGTGTGCTGCAGGCGGGCACACACAAACATGTTGCATACGTGTGTGTCGTGAGTTTGTGCATTGTGTGTTGTGGGTGTTGCAAATATGTGAATGTGTTGCATGTATGTTGTAAATGTGTATACACATGCATCTTTACACTTGTGTGCAGACGTGTGTGCTGCATGCATGTGAGTGTTGCGTGTTTGCATGTGTATGTGTTGCTAGTGTGTGAGTTTGCAAGTTCACAAGTGCACGTATGCATGTGCGTGCAAGTGAATTCGTGAATGAGTGAGTGTGTTGTAAGTGTTGCTTGTTTCATATGAATGCAAGTATGTTGCATGTGTGTATGTGTGTACCTGCAAATGTGAGTTTGCGCTAGTGTATTGTGTTGTATTTTGCAGGTGTGCATATGTGTAGTTGTGTCTGTGCACACACGTGTGTAAATGAGTGTATGTGAGAAAGGGGTGCCTAGTTCTGCAGCAGTCTTCAGCATGTCTTGGACTTGGTCTCAATATACTGGGGGCTCACACGCTTCACACACTTTTACCTACAACTTCTTCTGTCACCCGGTAGGTGACTGTCCCAACAAGTGTGCCCTGGCAGCCTCATCTGATGCCCCCAGGCCCTTGTGGACTGGAGCTGAGCCTCAGGCTGTCGCTCCGGCTGCAGTGGCTCCACCAGGTGCTATGAGGCTCACTCTACCAGCTCAGGACCCACCTTGCAGGCGTCCGCCTTCCAGCTGCAACCCTGCGCACATTGTCCTTGAGTTTTACTCTCTGCCTGTAGAGTGCTGGTGATGGCACGTGCTCGTAGAATTGTGTGAGGATTGGTGACCCGGTGCCTTCACATGGAAGTACACATTATTTGCATACACTCACACATTTGTTTTCCCCCTTTGTCATTAGAGTCTGTCTTGCTCCTGTCTCTGCCCTGGGTGTCTTCGGGCATGAACACGGCTTTCTCATTGTTCAGCCCAGCCTAGCGGTCAGTGCTTAATCACGGGACCCAGGTAGTGTACTTGGAAATCGGGCGACCTCACCGATGGGGAAAAGTGAACGGAAAGCGAAAAAGGATCTTAGTTTCGCAGTGTCCCTGTCATTTAAGCGCGAGCCGCTGGCTTCTGCTTCGCCCTGTGAGGAGCCAGCACCTCCCAAGGAGCCTAACGAACACACATTCTTCCCTTTCCTCTCAATCCTCCCTCTTCAGAACCTCTCGGGCCGGGTGCGAGTGGAAGGGGTCTGAGCCCTCTGAGGAAGCCCAGCACCGAGGCGGGGCTCCTGGTCTCGACCAGGCTCAGGATGGCAGGGGCAGGCTCTTTGCCATAATGTTTTTGTCCTGGCTTTTGAATCCCACCCTGGATCCCTTAGAGGCCTGCACACACTGTAAACCCATTGCTGTCTCTAGTCTTTGCATCTCACTGTCCCATTTCCTCTTGCACTTTGTCCTCTCAGGGTGACCTTCAGCCTTTGAGGGCCTCAGTTTCTTCAGTGAGGGGATTACAGAAACTAATGTCCATCCCTTGCGGTGGCTGCCTCTTGCCCTCCCCCTGCCCCAGATGCACCCCTGCTCTAGGGCTTGGGTCTCTGTCCTGACACTGCCCACCCTTCCGCCTCATTCTGGTTTCTTCTCTGCATGTGGACCTGGTGTGATAAATGCCTGAAAACAAAGCCCTTTAACTCTCCCCCCAGTGGCAGTCCCCGCTCTCTCCCCTTGAGAGCAGAGTGCCTTCCTGTCCCTTCTCCTCCCACATCCTCACATCCTCGTCCTTGTCAGACCTGAAGCACACATCTCCACAGGGCTGCACTCCTTGCGCCAGGCCATCTCGACCCCACCTGCCAGGTCTGCACGCACTTCCCAGACTCTCCCACCAGAAACCATCCTGCACTTGGGCTGTAGGGACAACACACTGACTGTTCTTTTGTTGAAATGAACAAAAAGATGCTTTTTTGTTTTTTTTAAGTCCTTTTTTGGGAGAAGGAGTCAACTGACTGCTCAAAGGTGACGCATCCACTCTGTGCCTTTCTCTGTCACAGGCTGTGGCAGAGCCTTGGGCTGGGTGTGTGAGAAGTGTCACGTAGCAGTGGCTCGGCCTCTGCCCTACGTGGCTTTATTCACGTTCAAGAAGTTACCTATCACTTCACCTCACTCCTCCCTGCCATCTCACAGAACTGAAAGCTAAAAATAAAAAAGCTGGCTGACACTTTTTGGTGGCATTGTGTTCCGTAATTGCAGGCTAGAATTTTCTGCTGAAAGGAGCAAAGGATAAATACGCACAGAAACAAAGCCCAGAGGGGCAAGCGACATCACCAGCCTCCAGACGGGGTCCTGCGAGGACATGTCATCCCTGCGCAGCATTTCTGCGGAGGTTCCAAGGAGGACGTGTCAGAATCCCAAAAGGATGTTTAAATGACTTTTTTAAAGCTTTTAAAGATTTTTGATTGTGGTAAAATGCATACAACATGAAATTTACCATTTTAACCACTTTCAAGGGTACAGCTCAGCGTGCTACCATCCCCCCGTCTGTCCCCAGAGGTCTTTCCATTGTCCCAAACAGATACCCCATCCCCATTTCCGTCCTCCCAGCCCCTGGCAACCACCCTTCTACTTTCTGTGAATTTGATGGCTCTAGCCACCTCATATATGTGGAATCATGCAGTATTTATCTTTTTGTATCTGGCTTATTTACATCACTTAGCATAACGTCCTCAAGTTCATCCCTGTTGTAGCGTGTGGCAGAATTTCCTTCCATTTTAAGGCTGAACGTACTCCATTGTGTGGAAACACCACGTTTTGTTTATTTGTCCATCAGTGGACAGTGTGGCTGCTTCCACCTTTTGGCTGTTGTGTGTCATGCTGCTCGGAACACGGGCATCCAGACGTCTGTTCAAGTCCCTGCTTTCGGTTCTTTGGGTGTACACTCAGACATCAGTTGTTGGATCATATGGTAGCACTTTTTAAAATTTTCTGAGGAGCCTCCACACTTTTCCACAGCAGCACCATCACCTTGCGATCCCACTGATGGCGTGCAAAGGTTCCAGTTCTCCCGTGCTCGCCAACATGAGTGTGAGATGTGTCTCACTATGATTTTGATTTGTGTTTCCCTAGAGATGGGTCATGTTGAACGTCTTTTCATGTGCTTATTGGCTAGTCGTTTTCCTTCTTTGGAGAAATGTCTACTCAAGTCCTTTGCCCATTTTTTAATTGGGTTTTGTTGTTGTTGAGTTGTAGGAGTTCTCGTGTACTCTGGGTTCTAACTGCCTGTCAAATATGTGATTTTCAGACACGTCCTCCCATTTCATGGGTTCCACTCTGCTGACTCTGTTGCTTGTGTCCTTTGGTACACAGAAGTTTTTGATTTTGACATAGTCCACCTTATCCTTGTTTTCCTTTTGCTACCTGTACTTGGGTCCTTTAGTGTCATATCCAAGAAATAATTGCCAAATCCAGTGTTATGAAGTTTTCTCCTATGTTTTTTCTTAACAGTTTTATGGTTTTAACTCTTGCATTAAAGTCTTTGATCCACTTTGAGATCGAATGATTTTGAATGACGTTTTTAATGGCAGGGCAGTATTCTTCAAAAGTGTCAATGTCATAAAGAAAAAAATGGCTTTGGAAATGTCCCTGATTAGCATAAGCTGAAGAAGTGGTGACCAAACACAAACCCTGATGCTGGGCTGGATCCCATACTCGGGGGGCACCATGAGAGGCACGACTGATCAGTGGACAAAACCAGAACAGGGACAGTAGAGTGTGGGGTCCATATTAAAGTGACTGAAGCTGATAACTGTTCTGTGGATATGTGAGGTAATGTCCCTGTTCTTAGGAAAGACACTGAAGTACTTAGGAACAAAGTGGTCTGATGTGTCCAACTTACCTCAGATAGCTCAGATAGTTCAGAAAAAAGTCATGTGTGTGAATGTGTGCACGTGCACATGCATGCATGTGTGTGAGACGGGAGAGAGCAGATCAAGAGATAAAGTGAAGGGAGCAAAATATTAAGGGTCTTCATGTGGGGAAGGGATAGGATGAGTGTTCTTGAAACTGTCTTTATTCTTGCAAGTTTTCTATAATTTGGAAATTATTTTCAAATAGAAAGTTTTTGAAAACATGGTTCTCTTAAACATATCAAATCTAGAATTATGTTTCAGGTCTTTCTGTTCTTGCTCAAAAAGGTGAAGTTGCCCCACATTAATTAAGACATGGTGAGAAGAAGCAGAGGTCAAGCACAACTGTTTCAGCAACTGAGGGTTGATAAGCGAGAGAGGTGTCTGATGGAACCTAATGGTGGAAATGTGGCCCCGCACCAGCATGGGGCCAGGAGCAAATCCCAGAAGATGCTCAGGAGCTCTTGGTGTCGCCCCTCTGCTCTTTGTGTCTTGCAAGTCACCTGGGGGCCAGATCTTTGATGCTCTTGAGGCCCAGAGTCCTCGTCTTGAACGCTAGGAGGGCACACACCCCTGCTGCCCCGGCATGGGCTGTGCAGTGCCTTCCAAAGAAGACAATTGAAGGGATGCAGAGAAACCCCCAACAGGACCCCAGCCACATGGCTGAGCTCAGCATGGCAGTGATGGCAGAGGACCTGAGTGATGTCAGGCACTCACCTCTGAGGGCTCATTAGGCAAATCCCAGCTGACAGCATCCCACAAAACACTTTGCCAGGGCTCCCAACACTGCCATGTCATCAAATCCAGGCAGTCCTAAGGGACTGTCACAGCCCAGAGGAGCATTAGGAGAAAACTGAGGAAATCTATGTCTGGGGTGGACTTGAGTTAACATATCTCAATTTTGACTCATTAATTATAACAAATGTAAGACGTACATGTAATGTAAGATTTTTCTTACATTTAATGCAAGTGACTTTGGCATCAAAACCTTATGAATGGACATGAAGCTATAAACAATTTATCCCACTCTCTGCTACAGAAATGCTAATGAGTTTGATTAGGATCTCAGGTAGTGTGGAGCTGTGCTCAGGATTAGCGCTCAGAAATCTGAAAAGTTCCAAAACCTGAAGCCCGTCAGGTGGGCCCTGTGGGCGTCACTCCCGCCTGTCCTCCCTGTGGCGTCCTCCTCCTCTAGCACAAGGCAGGAGAGCAGGACGCTCCTCAGCTGAGGGAGGGAAGAGGAAAAGGTCTGGAGGGCAGCCTGGATGGAGAGGTGTGCAGGTGTGCTCTATTCAACAGCGCTGTTACGACAGACGGGGATGCTCTTCTGTTTTGTCTCTCATCACTCATCTTTAGAGCAATTGGCACCTGTTTGGGGGCTTTCGTGACAGGCCTGCTCTCTGCAGGACTTTCCTGGCAGCCCCTTGGCCACTGTAACCTGCAGCTTTCATTGGGGACTAACTCCTGGGAGGACCCCTCCTTAGAAACAGTAGCTCTGGGTGTGCTGTGTGGTTTAGTGTTTCTGCACATGTGAATGTGATGTCTGCTACATTTAGGTACTGATTTTTTCCCTTGTGACTTTAATGATCCTTTCCTACATGCCTCACCAGTTGCAAAGGAAATAGCAAGGTATCAAAATCTGGCCTTGACAGCAAAATTTGCCAAGTTCTTCTCCTTCATTTGCCAGCTGCCAGGAAGTGAGAACGGAATTCCATCAGACACCTGTAATAATTAACGTAAGGGTTTTCAATGTTTATTCTGCCCCCCCCATCTTTGGAGATTTTTAAAAACTTATTCAAATGGTCTTATTATATTGGGTAATTTAGATGTTTCCAATTATTCTTGAATGAAGATGTAGTTTAAAATTTTAATTACTGGGCCGACCCCCTGGCTCACTTGGGAGAGTGCATCGCTGGGAGCTCAGCAGCGCTCCTGCCGCGGGTTCGGATCCTATATAGGAATGACCGGTGCGCTCACTGGCTGGGCGCGGTGCGGGCGACACCAAGCCAAGGGTTGCGATCCCCTTACCAGTCACAAAAAGAGACAAAAACAATTTTTTAATTACAAGTTTTGGCTGGAGTTTTAGCAGCATGACCTTGAATGCTGGCTGCGGCAAGGCTCTGTGAGAGTGGATTGTTCTGGGTCCTGCCTACCCCCTACCCTGTGCAAGCCACGTGGCTGGCACCGAACATGGAGTCAGCCTGCCTTGTGTCTGGTCCAGTCATGTGGGTTGTCGAGGTTGAAGTTGGAGGGGATGTTCACCCTCCAGGTCATGACCATGGGTATATCCAGTGCTGGGCAGAGCAGGGACAGGCAGGATGGTCACCCCCGTGTCCTCTCCTGACCATCTGCCTCCAGAGCTCTTACTCTGTCTGTGTGGAGAGGCTCCAACTTGGACAACTCTGAAGCAATCATGTATCTGTCAGGAGTGGCCCTGGCATGTGTCCATTCCTCTGTGAGGGCAGATCATGTGCTTTTGTTTCTCAGTTGTTAATAAGTCGCCAGGGCCCCTGTTTTGATGGACACTCTGCCACTGAGCAGTGGTCCTGGGAGAGGACAACATGCTCATCTGCCTGCATGCAGCTCAGCACAGCTACCACCCCTTGGTGAGAATCTCAGTTGGAGGAGGAGTCACACCTGTAGCTTCACAGGATTGGAGAATGTTGGACACATTATGAAAGACCCGTGTGTCCACGCAGCACCTTCCGCCATTCCTGGGAGGTCAGGGGTGCAATTCAAGAAGCGCTAATGAGGCTCAAAGACTCTGTAGAAGGACCTCTCAGGCCACCTTCGGGACTGCACTTGGCTGCTCAGGGCCAGCATCACTTCCAAGGAAGCAGGTTGTACATTTGAGTCAGTCTGACAGCAGTTCAAGGACAGCACAAGTCACATTTTATAATTACTGGCAAATCTTCATATCAACTCTCTCTCCCTCTTTTCTAGTAAAAGTCTGAACTTCCAGTCCATCTAAAAGCCTAGAATAAAAAGACATTTTCCCGCAAGTCCAGGATTTGTACTTGGGTTGATAAAGGATAAGGGATGAGAGAGAGGCCGCGCTGGAGGACTTTATCTAGATGCTGACACAGTTAAGTTGTTATCTTGATATGAAAAACAGGTTTAGAGTGGCCACTGGCCTGGGAGGGTTATGCTTACTTGGGAGCCAACCCGTCAGCAGAAATGGCTGTGCAGGCAGCAGGGCATGGGCAGAAAACTCCAGTTCTGGAACCAGCAGGTTAATCAGCTCTTGGATTGTGTGGATCAGGCTCTGCAGCGTTACCTGGACAGCAGGTGCTTTGCCGTGAAAGGCAACCTGTGTGAGATGTCAGCCTCGGCCCGGTCGCTCTTACAAGGTGCTTCGACTGGACCCTGTTTAGTGGTTCCTGTGGGCAGAGCCCCCACTGGTCAGGGAAGCCAGGTGTGTCTGTGGGGTCTATGCTCCTCCTTCCCTCCTGCAGCCACTTCCCACCCTCCCCAGGTCCAGGAGTTCTCAGGCAGCCATTTCTGCAAAGCAGGACTTCCCTGCCCTCCTCCAGGCAGCCCACTCCTCCCTCCACAGGGAACGAGCTCTGGTTTTAACCTTGTAAACGGGTTCTCCTTGAGCAGGTGTCGATAACAACCTCATCCATTTATAGCTCACAGACCGTGGGCAAGGCGCCGTGTTGGCACTTGGCGTTTGCAGCCCATTTAATTTGCCCAACAATCTGGCCATGTGGCATGCTCACTGCCATCTGTGAAAGTCAGCACGGATCACGGCACCTGACTCAGGGCCCACGTCACTGCCTCTGTCGACAGTGACAATGTATTGTTGATTCATTTATTTCCACCGGTTCTTGGTACGTTAAGCAAATCAGCTCTTTGATATGTGTGCTGCAAGCACATCTCCCAGTTCTTTTGGGAGATTTATCTTTTGCCCATACTCAAGGGTACTTCAAAAAGTGTGTGGAAAAAATGAACTAAAAGATAATATGAATCCCCCATGAGCTTTTGAAAACCCCTCATGTGAGGGGTAGTTTTTACTTTTTGCCATGTGGATAATTTTGTTTTTCGTGCAGAGGAAGGAATTCTTCTGTGGCATTTGCTAGCAGCATCTTTAGCTTTTTTTGTTCAGAACCAGCCCCAAGTGACTTCAGCACCGAGCACCTGATTCCTGTGAAGCACGGCCTTTCATACTGACCAGAGGAGACGTACTTAATGATAGGGCTTGTTTCCGCGTCACAGACAAGATTCTCCCTGAGATCCTTTATCTTCTAGGGAAGGATGGGAGGGAGAGAAGATAACATCTGCAGGCAGAGGACACGGCCAGCAGGTGCCCAGAGTGCCGGGCCTTGTCTTGTTTCCTCCGCTCCTGGGTACAGGCCGAGGCAGAAACCACAGGGATGGTGGCAGAGGAAACCCGTGGATGCTGCCCACGTGGAGTAGCCTCTTCTCACACACAACACAGGCCCCCCATCTCAGTCGGCCAGAAATGGAGACTCCTGTCCACACAGCCCTCGTTTGGGCTGAGCATCTTGCCCCCTGGTCTGATCATTGGCCTTTATAGGACCCACCCCGGGTGGCAGCAGCCCCAGGACACTGTGGCGAGGAGGGCTGGCCCTTTCTCTCATCCTTTCCCTCAGTCCCCCGCTTGCTGGGGCCCCCATTCCTCACCTGCCCACCCATTGATTCCCAGCCACTTGGCTTCCTCTCTGTTGCTGTCTCTGTCTGTGGCAGGTCCCCAGTCTCTGGGACCTACAGTCAGACGGGCCCCGGATCCAGGCTTGTTTGCTTTATCGATTGCCCAAATCGGGGCAACTGCACCAGTCTCCTGGCCAAGCAGGGCAGAGTAGCCACCGCGGTAACAGCATGTGTGTCTCCTGCCAACGTCACATCTGTGTGAAGTGCTGGCTTCTGGACTTACGCAGCTACGGGACAGATTTCCATAGAGTGTATTTGTGTTTCTCCACAGACTCTAAGTAGTGTTCTAGTGGTGAGTTTCAATAGTGACCCACCGTAAACTAGCACAGGCTGCGGGAGGAATGCCACGTTATCGCAGCCAGTAACTTGTCTCTGAAGGTTGGTGTCACTGTGCCTGTGGGCATAGTCTTGAGCAGTTTAAACTGTGTGTAAGGTCTTGGCAGCCCTTACCCACCACTGTTAGCATGAAGGTTTCCTCTTAGACAGATACCAAAGATTCTGGTGGTTTTCATCTCATCTGAAGTTGCTACAGCAAGTTCTTCCACCTCATCAGATTACTGCTGAGGCCACTCGGGCACCTCTGCAGCCTCCTCCCGTGGAAGGCGAAGTGTCACTCTGTCCTCCGTTCCTGCCCCACCGCTGATGGCCCAACCCCCACCCCCAGACTCCCCAGACTGTTGCCTGGAGGAAGAGCTTCTCCACTGTGACCAGCCACAGGGAAATGGGGTCCTGGTGGCAGAAAGCCCTGGCTCCAGCAGCAGCAGCTAGGAGTGGTCAAGCCCTGCCCTGGGGACACCGGCCACTGAGCTCCTACCACACTCCTCCCCAGTTTACTGGTGCCAGCGTCTGTCTGCACTAACATCATGTCCTCGCCGCTCAGGGCCTCTCCTCAGCAGCAGCTGGAGCTGAAACTGCAGAGGACTAGTCATGTGCCCGGAGGTGCCCGCGCCCCGGAGGGCTGTCTGACAGCATCGTGCAGGTTGGGAGCCGGACTGGTCCCTCAGGACTCTGTGCCACTCAGGGTTTCTCTCCCGGCACCTCCCCTGCTGTCTCCCTGTCCTTCATCCTCTCTCTCTAGCTACGTCTGTCAGATATGGAGGAAGAGTGCTATGCTCAGCACACAACATGGGCCCCTTGTGCATGTCAGGTCTCAGTGGGAGAGATGAGGACAGTGCAGGGAGGAAAGGCCTCTTGTGCCCCAGCATTGCCCCGTCCTGTGTGTGTCCCCCATCATCGAGCGTTTGTGCACCTTCTCCCTCACTTTACTTTGTTTAGAGGAAAATCACCTCTAATGAGTGAACAGCATCACAGTCCTCTAGCTCCATGGTAGAAATGTAAACTCAGTATTTAATATATTTAAAATATGCACCTGGGAAGGACTGTTAACTAGCTCTGCTTATGCTTGCAGCAGTGTCCTTGGCAGTTCTTAAGATTGAATCACCAGTAAATTTTTTTTTTATTAAAAAAGTTTCTTTCCTGCGAAGTTTTGCTGTCTGAACTGGCCCATCATCCTCTGTTCCCTTGGTTCAGATACACCCAGTGTAGTAGGCAGATTCTGGGCTGCACACAAGAGCTCTGCCTTCTCAAGCCTGTCTGGCCCCTGTTTAGGCAGAGCTGTGCTTCAAGACAGAGCATTTGCAAACAGGGACAGTTTGACTTCATCTTTTCCAATCTGGATGCCCTTTATTTCCTTCTCTTCTCTGATTGCTCTGGCTAGTATTTCCAACACTATGTTGAATAGGAGTGGTGAGAGTGGGCATCCTTGTCTAGTTCCTGTTCTTAAAGGAAAAGCTTTCAGCTTTTCCCCATTCAGGATGATATTGGCAGTGGGTTTGGCATATATGGCTTTAATTATGTTGAGATACTTTCCCTCTATACCTAACTTATAGAGGGTCTTTGTCATGAATGAGTGCTGTATTTTATCAAATGCTTTTTCAGCATCTATAGAGATGATCATATGGTCCTTGTGTTTGAGTTTATTAATATGGTGTATCACATTTATTGATTTACGTATGTTGAACCAACCTTGCATCCCTGGGATGAATCCCACTTGATCGTGATGAATAATTTTTCGTATGTGTTGCTGTATTCTGTTTGCTAGTATTTTAGTGAGGATTTTTGCATCTATATTCATCAAGGATATCGGCCTGTAGTTTTCTTTTTTGGTTATATCTTTACCTGGTTTTGGTATCAGGATGATGTTTGCTTCATAGAATGAGTTTGGGAGATTTGCGTCCGTTTCAATCTTTTGGAATAGTTTGTAAAGAATTGGTGTCAATTCCTCTCTGAATGTTTGGTAAAATTCTGCTGTGAATCCATCTGGTCCTGGGCTTTTCTTTGTTGGGAGCCTTCTGATAACAGCTTCAATCTCCTTTATTGTTATTGGTCTGTTCAAATTTTCTACGTCTTCATGGTTCATGTTATCGACAAAATAAAATTTAAAAAATAAAAAATTTTAAAAAAAATACAATAAATAAATAAATAAATAAATAGAAAGACAGAGCATTGGCCATCACAGGCGACTGGCTGTTCTTTCAAGGATGCCATTGAATCCTTACTCTTTTCCTTTTCTGCAGATCCTAAGCCCGGTCTTGGTTACTTTAAATGCAGAACCTTTCTTCCAATTATTTTGCAGGTCTGGCCTATGTGCCAGTGTAGTCCCCTCTGCCATCCAGTTGCTCGTTCTGTGACTTCTGCCTTTGCCACTGGATAATGCTCAGAATTAACATTCCCTGACAACCTGCCAGGCACATGACCACTTGCTGAATGTGGCAGGAGGGAAACTGTACAGAAAACTCATTCAGTAATGTCTTCCGTGTGTTTGCAGAGTCCGCTTAGTGGAAAGAGGATCTCCTCACAGCTTGCCCCTGATGGAATCAGGGAAAGTAAGTATTAAGAGAAGAAACACACATTTCTGTGTAAGTATGAGTTTGTGTGGGCTTTGTAATTTTAAGAAATGTGTTTTACAGAATACTTTTTCCAAAAAGCTTTCTTAAAACTAATATGTCAGGACTGTGTTTGCCCATGAATACAGAAACTCATAATAATACTATTTTAAACAAGTTAGATTTGTTTTTCTCATGTAAAAGTTGGGAAATAGGCATCCACTGCTCCATGAAAACACCAGGGGCCTCTGTCTCGTTCTGCTCTGCACGGCCTCTGTTTGCAAGGGTACCTCAGGGTCTAACACGGCTGCTCCAGCTCCAGCCATTATTCCTACATTTCAGCCAGCAGGAGGAGAAACAGAAAAAAGGAGGAAACAAAGCATCCAAACCCTGAAGAAGGTTCCCATGCTGTCTCACACTCAAATCCGTTTTCAGAATTTAGCCACATGGTCACACCTAGCTGAAAGGAAAGTCAGGAACTGTTATGTTGGTTCTGAATGTCTACAGACCTAGCTAAAAAGCAGGGTCTCTGTTACTGTGGAAGTAAATAAAGAATGGGCAGCAGGCAACGACAAGTGGTTTCTGCCACAGTGGTTATTTTTTAATAAAATTAAAGGGCAAGAAACATATTTAAACCCAAATGGAGACTTTTTTTTCCTTTTTGGCCCCAGTTGTCAGATCCCTTCTCCACTTGACATAATTCTAAAAGCATCTTATCTTGCTTCTAGACCTTTTATAACCTGTCTACATGACTGCAAGTTAGAATTCTTCACAAAGTTGTCCTGATAGCAGGGAGGTGCTCTCCACCCCCCAGCACAGTCTAGCAGATTCTTAGCTGCAGAGACCAGAGATGTCAAATCTCACTTCAAAGCTAAAGTGCAGCATTCCTGTTCCAAAAAGTTCTGTGTTTTTACCATGAGATAGTTTGCCTTATCTCAGCCATTATATGATGTTAAATTAGCTGAACCAAGACGGACTATATTCAAGAATTCCAGAATGAACTTTTGATTCATGTGGTGTCAGTGGAATTGGCATTTCTAAGCTAAAGTTCCTCTAAGAAGAAGATACTTAATATTTATATCCATTATGATACAAGATGTTTACCTGCAGGAAAAAGTTCCCCAAGAGCTCTGGTTGAAAACACAGTAGAAAAGAGATGGAGATCAGTACACACATTCTAATCAGATCCACCAGACTTCACTGTCCGTTGACACAGAGTCTTTTGCTTGTGGCCACCACAAGAGCAGCTTTCTATTAAATCATTTTGCCAGAATCATTGTGCGCTGCCTTTGAGGCCACACTCATCCCTGAAAACATCCCCGTGAGTTCCTAGCTCCGTGGTTGCCACAAGTGCCTCCTTTGGTCAGGCCACGAGCCATGAAGTGAGGCATAGCACTGAATTTAGTGCAAACAAACTCACTGAAATAACTGAAAATTCCTATTTTTCAAGTATCAGGCTGTGTTCAATGTTATATCGTTTATTATGTTTTTCAAAATTCTTTTTTTAATGATATTCAGATTTTTTCCAACTTATTAAGGTGTGATCAGCAATCAAAATTCCTAATTTTAAGGTCACTTTAACACAGGATAATCATTGTAATAACAATTAGAATGAAAATGTAATTGCTCTGCTGCAATTTTATAGCAGTATGTAATTTTTTGGTATATAATTTTGACTTAATGCCACGCTACTTGCAACAACCTCTAGGAGGGAAACAGGCGTTCGGCTTGAGGACAGGGTTGGGCTGAGGTGTGTATGTAGCATCTCCCTGTCTTTCTTTCCATTGACAAGAGTTTTCTCTTCTTCCAACAGATACTTCCAGGGGTCCGGATCATAATTGCCAATCCAGAAACAAAAGGACCACTGGGGGACTCCCACCTTGGAGAGGTGAGTTATGGGGTGTCCTCTTTAGGGTATGTCCTCCAAGGTCCAATTTACTTTTCTGTTACATAACTTCTGGTCTCCTTAACATCAGTGCCATCAATCTGTAGTGCACACTGAGAAAACAGATTTTATTGCTTAAATGATCCCATGAAAGTTCAGAGTTACAAAACAGGATTTCCTTAAGAAAGTATGATAGATTCTCTTCAAATTCAGAAAAGACAGAAAACTTAATGTATGTGGACTAGGTTCCCTTATTTCTTAGCTCTCGAATTTATTCTCCATGTGCCTGCCTTCCTTCCTGAGAGGTCCTTCCACCGGAAGACGACAGAGAACCTACAAAGCGAGTGCTGCTGCAACCTGGAATTATAGCAGCATCAATAAGCGGAAGCCGGTGATTAGAGAATAGCAGTTACGTATCTGTGGCAGGTCGGAGGCAAACAGTGCACTGCACACTTGTGCTTCCTGTGTTTATGAGCAAACCCCACCACACTACCCCAGGTGCTGCTGGCTGGACGTGGCGGAGGAAGCACCACCAAGCTGCCCAGCCTCAGTCTAACTTCTTGACCACTGATCTCAAATTGCCTGCAGCGCGCCTCCACCCCTGGTGAGACCATGTGTGCCACACCTGTTCCTTTCTCCTCATTCTCCTTCCACGGAGGAGGCAGAGCTCATCAGAAGGGAACACGTCCAGAGTGTCAGCCCCTGCACGTGCCAGCACGTTCATCCCTCCTGTTGTCCCATCTGAGGCTGAACCTGCGCTGTGCTGTCAGGCTCCCTCATTATCGAGTGACTGCTGACAGCATACGTGGGAAACAAGCGTCCTCCTGAAACACCACCACACACTTGTCCCTGCTGCATCCCAGCTCAAGGACAGCAGCACACACAGGCACACAGGTGAACACAGCACATGGGTAGACACGTGACTAGTGAGTGAGTCCTAACCCGCACTCAGTCCCACATCCCTTTTCTTCTGAGCTGCTTTTGGCCCCTCACTGGAATCTCTGGATCTTGCGCAAAGATCAGGACAGAGATCATGGCATTCTATGCAGCTCTTATTTAGAAGTTTCCATTGAACACTCTCCCAGAAATGAAACTGGGATGTAGAGCCTGCCTTTTCAGGGCACCTAGGGGGTCCTGATAGGTGCTGCCCCCTGGCCTGAGAGCTGCATGCCAAGGTCAAGGCAGGGCTGAGGTCAGAACTCTCTTTCTCTGAGGGCAAACAGGACTGGTAGAATTTGCAAGCTGATATTCTTCTTGGGAATGCATCTTTTTTTTTTCAGCTTTATTGGGGCATAATTGACAAATAAATTTGTGTAAAGTGTGTAATGTGATGCTTGATGTCTGTGTACGTTGTGAGATGACACCCCAGGCAAGGCAGTTGACATGTCCATCACCTCCCACAGTCATCATTTTTGTGTGTGGTGAGAACATTTAAGATCAATTCTTTTATCAAACTTGAAGTGAACAATGCAGTATTATAAACTATAGTCACCATTTTTCAGTATACCTTCAGTAATGAAAACATCAATCCCAGAATGTCTTTAAACACTCCACACTGTAGAAGACTCTGACTCTTCTGCTCCTCATTGTACAGACGCAGCTGCATGAGAGGCTTTGGAATTTTATTGGTTTAACTATTTCCACGTTTCTTCGTAATCTATGAGGTCATACCCAGCTATCAGACGTTCAAGTTTTCGTTTCCCATTTTTTGTTCTTACATGCCTTTCCCCCTTAGATTTTGTTTTGTGTTGTTTTATTGTAATATATTTCCAAAGGTATGCTAACCAAATGAAAAGGAAAAAGAAATCTTGAAGCTTTTAACATTTTGTCCCAACTGCTGTTTAGAAACAATCATTACATTTGGAAAAGTACAAGGAAACTAGACAGCTTTGTTCAGTTGATGTGTTTATTCTCAAAAGCTTTTTTTGAAATCTTCAGTTAATCTGCCTTAATAAAATTCCCTAGAGAGAGATGGCTTGGCTGGTAGCTTGGCCATAAACTTGGTATAGTTCCTTTATTTCAGTAAACTCTGTAGGCATCTGCGTGTCTCCCCAGAAACCTGAATGAGATTAGCATCATTTGTTTCTTTGGTCCAAGGAAAGCTTTAATATCACTGAATATGATTTCCTGAACTGTGAATGTAGGTGTAGCCTCACTGCCCTGGAGATGGTCTAAGTTAACTCATCCAGGTGACATTTCGCTCTGTTCACAGATTTGGGTTCACAGTGCCCACAATGCCAGTGGCTATTTTACTATTTATGGAGATGAATCCTTGCAGTCAGACCACTTCAGCTCCAGATTAAGTTTTGGAGACACTCAGACCATCTGGGCACGGACAGGCTACTTAGGGTTCCTGCGGAGAACGGAGCTCACGGATGCAAATGGAGGTGAGCCTTGAGGTTGGGGCCCCACGGAGAGGTCGGGTTCCTCCAGACCTGGAGTGCATGTCTGAGGTCTGAGAGCACATGTGTGCTCCTGCTGCAAACCTGGAAACAGCTGAGTTTAAGGGAGACGAGGGCTACATGCAAGCGCCAGTGCACTGAGGCTGTGGTCATGCACCTGCATTCTCCCAGGAACCACAGGCAGACTTAAACCAGGGAGGAGCAGGCTGCTTGCTTCTCCCATTCACGTGTGGAATTACTAACATGGTGAAGGACTCCGGGTGATGCAGTGGGAGGGAACTGAGATTGAGTGTGGCTGTGCCACATCACGTGAGACTTGGACTCAGCAAGTGTGTGCCACCCACAGTACTTGGGCTACTAAGTACTAACTAGGTACTAACTCAGTCCTTTAGTTTCTATGGGTGAATATGTGGTCATGTATGTAATGGTGCACAGAAGCTGAACCTAGAGAAGGCTGCTTCCGGCTGGTGCAGAGCAGAGGGGACTGGCTGCATGCCCAGCATTTGCCACAAGCATCTCGGCCTGCAGCAGCCCTCACCCTGCAGAATCCCCCGTGGAAGGGGACTAGCCAGCCCTCGACCCCTGGTCCCATTTCTTTGCATCTCTCTCACTCGGATATAGATTTAGTCCTTTGGGGGAAAAAAAAGGATGGCTCAAGCAACCTGCTGTGGAGCTACAGATGTTTCCTTCCTACACAGAGCGCCATGATGCCCTCTACGTGGTGGGAGCGTTGGACGAAGCCATGGAACTGCGAGGAATGCGCTACCACCCCATTGACATTGAGACCTCGGTCATCAGAGCCCACAAGAGCGTCACAGAATGGTGAGCGCACAGGGCAGGAGCAGAAGTCGTGAGGCGTTGGGGATTTGGGGGGCAGCGGTGGAGGAGGTGTGGTGAGATGGGTTTAGGGGGTGGCTGAGCACGTGACTGTGAACTTTGATCATTGACTCCTCGCATACAGTTAGTGCATCTTATGCCACAGGAAATGATCGACTTTTGTTGCCATGAAAACCACTTGATAATGTTTTCTAGGAAGCCAACTTCTTGTTTGTTTTTAATTTACAAAAGCATGATTTAGGGGGAAAGAAAACTTCAAAGGCAAAGAAATGCTTTTACGACTATCAACTTGGGTAATGTGTTACGTGGTAAAACTTCAGTTTTGTGCCTTATGATTCATTTAAGAATGAAAAGAAACTCAGCACCACAAGCTGTAGATTTGTTCATTAACTTGACCACAGACAGGTGCCTAACAAGGGACCCCTGGGCTCCTGCCTGGGAAAGAGCCTGATGAAACCGATCTTAATCTTAGGCCAGAAACTGTAAGGAGGTCCATTCTGAGACGCCTTAGGAGTGGTTTCTCCTGGTTGAGTTGATTGGTCCTGAGATTGTTCGTTCCTCTGGTCAGCTGGCTGGTTTGCAGCTGGCAGGCTGGTGTTGCCGTTAACTGAATCTGAACATTGACTGCTTGGCAGAACACACAAGATGGAGTTTGCGTGCCACGAATTGTCCTGTGGTTCAGATTAGCCAAGTCCCTGATCACTCTCAAACAAAATTCCTCAAATTGTCAAAGCCATCTCTCCACTGAGTGTAGAGAGAGAACAGAAACCCTAGAAAGAGATCAGCCCAGAAACTGGCGCAGGGCCGGCCTCATTTCCCATCTAAGTGCTGTAAATAGCAGCTACAGCTTCTGTTTCTGCATTTTTTGAGAAACTCCTAGTCAGCGTTTATCACCTCTCTCAAGTATTTGCTGTCCAGTTTCCAGCTTACGTGTGCGGCGAGGGCCTGCCCACTGCCCTTGGTGCGTTCTAGACTTGATTCTGAGCACCGCTGTTGTCACCTGCCGTCTGCGTGGCCTCTGACCTCAGTGTGCCCCTCACCTGGTCAGGGCAGGGATGCACATGCACCTTGTTCACCTGAGTGCCAGAAAAAAAAGAAGCACATGGTCTTCTTCTGATGAACTTTCAGTACGTTTGAAACTATTGGGGCACAAGTCACCTCATCCCCTTTCCTCCTTTGTGCCAGCTCAGCATGCACAGCACTTGGGGAAGCTCTGATGGACGGAAATCAGCACCACCCGTCCAGGGCTTACCGGCCAGCCCAGGACAGCACAAGGCAGGTGCACACTGCCGACTCCCCAGGTGCGGGAGCCGTGCTGATTCCCGAGGCTTCAGGGCTGTGTCCTAAGCATCAGATGCCGCAGTGACATTAGCCCAGTGCACCTGAGAGATATCACAGACACACAGTATGAGCTCATATGGGCCACATGGAGCAGTATTTCAGTGTCATGAGGACTGTATTCTGGGAATTAAGCACCAGCACATCATCTTGGAAACAGTTCCCTGCAGGATTGTTCCCTTAGGTAGACGTCTGTCACAAACTAAAATCCAGGAAAGGACTATCAATCCCCTTCCATCTTGCACATGTATTGTCTGTACTAAGTAATGCATTTGTTTCTAATAGACTTATTCTCACACTTACAGAAAACAACAGTGACTTACCCAAAATACATCCTGTTTTAGCTAGGGTAGAACCTCTTTGTCAAGAGCCAGCCGCTCCAGGGCCATGTTCTCCACCTTGAGCACCAGGGTCTGAGGATATCGGGTCCTTACACAACCAGTTCTAAATGCCAGCTCTATAAGGTTAATGTGGCTTAAAATATAAAACACTAGGTTTTTGCTTTCACCAACTGGGAGGTGCCCTTACCACTGAAAGACAACTAGAGGTCAAATAAAAAGCTTCTGGACAAATCTTGAAGACATACCCGCATATTGGTTAGCTGTTGCTGCATTACAGTTGTCCCCAGTTGTCTTTAGGACAGAACCATTATTAAGCCCACATCTGCAGTCGATGGGCTGAGTCAGCTGCTGGTGCACCTGGCCAGTGGCTCTTCTCGTATTTATCATCCTCCAGACCAAAGGGCCAACCTGGGCATGTCCCTATTCTGGCAATGGCAGAGGCTCCTCAGGTCAAATCCATATGCCCCAGCCTCTCTGGAGCCCCTGCCCTGCCCTGCCCTGCCCTGACCCTGCTGAGCCCAAGCCCTGGGGCAGGGAATGCGCCCACCTTTAGGGGCAGTGCACAGGAGGTATGGGCTAATGATGCATTCTGTCACCACAAGCCCCTCGCAACAGAACTGCAAACAGAAGGAGCAGGGTCACTTGAGCACAGGTGCCAATGTCACCACACCCTGTGGTTGGGGACTGGTCTTCCAGGTGCAGGGGAGAGGCAGACCCAGACCCCAGACTCCTCTAGGGAGGTGAGAGTGACCCTGCACCATAGAAACGGGCTCACAGAGGTAAGGAAACTTTTGCAGGAGCCACCACGAGAGGCCAGCAGGAAACACTAGCAAGGCTGTGTGCAGAGTGCAGGGGGTGGGCACAGGGTGAGCCCACGGAGGAAACTGCCGGATGCCATGGCACAGCCATGTGGCCCAAAGGGAGCTTTTCAAAAAGAAAACATAATCCCTAAATGCTAGGCACGCCACGTAGCGATGCTTTTCTTTCCTGTCTTCTAGTGCCGTGTTCACCTGGACAAATCTGCTGGTGGTGGTGGTGGAGCTGGATGGGTCAGAGCAGGAGGCCCTGGACCTGGTTCCCCTGGTGACCAACGTGGTCCTGGAGGAGCACTACCTGATCGTGGGCGTGGTGGTCGTGGTGGACATCGGGGTCATCCCCATCAACTCCCGCGGGGAGAAGCAGCGCATGCACCTCCGCGACGGGTTCCTGGCTGACCAGCTCGACCCCATCTACGTGGCCTACAACATGTAGGCTCGTCTCTTTGGCTTCCGTGGACTTACTGGAGAGTAGACATTTTCCTCCATGTCCACTGAGACGTGCGGAGCTAGGGCAGCATTCGCCGGATGCAGGAGGCGGGCGGTGGGCTTCGCACAGCAGTTGCGACTGGCCTGGAGATGAAATGTGAATTTACCACTGAATTTTGCTCAGAAGGACTTTGGATTACTGCCTTCAGTTTGTTGGAAAAACCCATTTCAAAAACTTTCTTTTCTTTTTTTTTTTTTTAATTATTGGGTAATAAGTGCTTTCTTCGTAAATGTGGTATTTTGTTAAGCCGAAATAGCAATTAAAAAAAATATCCTGCCCTCCAGATGGGTTCTTTTAAACAATTAATGTAGTGTGACAAAGAATTGTTTTCTCTGTTTTAATGTGTCATGAAATCTTAATGACATGGATCTGTTACTAATTTAAGCCATCGCTAGATCTCATCCTTTTAGGAAAGTTTATTGAGGTACGAAAAAACCTTCTAACTAGCACCTTCCAATTAGAGTTAGCAGCTTTCTTTGTCAGAAATGCGCTGAAGGGACAAAGTCTGGCACACGGCCTTTGACGTTGGCATAGAAGGAGAAGAAATTATAAATAAGGTGTATTTCGGCAACTATCTTGCAAATATCTTTGTACTAAACTAAACAGATAAAATAAGTTAACTTCCAATATGTAATTATGTATAAAACGTTTAATTTATTTTGATCTCTTTAGAAGTATAAAAGAGAAAAACATTCAAGAATATTAAAGTCTTGTAATGTTTGCTAATATAAAAAAGTGTTGTATTATCTTGCGTGGATAGTATCACAACAAATATATATATATGAACTATAAATTCACTCATGAAAAGGAAATTTTAAAGTTTAAAATGCAGAACTTGTCACTTGCATGGTGTGCTCTGCACTGTACCCACATACACTTCGCTGTTGGAGCAATCGCAGATTGCCAGTAGCCCTGTCGAAAAGTTTCTTCTAGAATCAGAAACCAGCAAGTGAAATTACTGCCACCTCAAAGATGGTGATGGAATTTAAAGCTAAATGTGCACTATTTTTTCCTTTGCTGTGGGGACAACAGTGAATGCGTTTATTCCAGCATGTGCTGAAGGCACTGAGGGGCTTTGGGTTGGCAAATAGCACTGTTTTCTTAGCTGCAAGGATCGTTGCACAATGTTTTCATCATTTTTGTTAGTGTCACCTTTTTTTGGTATGAAAAGGAACGATGTTCTGTGGTCATTTGCATGGGGTTGCGTTGACTCCCCCCAGGCGGCCACTGTGGGGAGTGGACAGTTTTAAGGGAAAAGACTCTTGTAAGTAGTTGTCCCCTCGTCTTAAGACCCAGCCAGTCTGTGTGAGCCTCTGGCCGCGGGGCTCCGCAGCTCTGCACGAGCACCCTCTCGGCTCACAGAGAACCCTGGCTCTGCCAGGAACCCTCTGCTGTGCCATCCCGCCGCCTGCGGACAAGCGCGTCCCTGGTTTCTGTCTCTGCTGCGCTGCCTTGCGCCTTTTAGTTTTCAGAGCTCCTCTGTGCGCTTCTAAGTTGAGTTGGCTGCCAGTATCCAAACAAGAAGGAGGTATCAGCAACCCAAGAGGGATTTGTTTCATAATTGTCCCAATATGATCCTGCAGTGGCTCTCGGTACTAGATATGCATGACTAAGACTGTTGCTGGGCAAAATTTAGATTCTGTTTTCATTATATTGTAGGCAGTGTCTTTGCCTTTGCTATATGCAGCCAGCAGTAAGCCCTTTGCTAAAAGAGAGTTTTGTTTGACTTCTGAGATCCAAGGCTGATTGTTTTTTAAAAAAATTTTAAGTGGCACATTTTTTTAAAAAAATTCTCTGCATCCTTCCATCTCCACAGGTCATCTGATTCTTCAAATATTGCTTGACCTCATTGATACATATGAATATTTCTCTACACGCTTCAGATACACATTCCTACCGCCTTCTGCTTCCCAAGGGGGAAAATCCCCACCACACACAGAAAAAAAGACATTTTCTTATACATACCTATCTTGTTTAAAGAGAAGTTAGATTAGAGTTTCAGATAAGATACTGATTGTGAAACATAACTATGATGTGCAAGAAAACTTGTGAGGTCCAGCTGATGTCAGGAAGCAAAGCAAACTTGGATGTCACTTTAAACACAATTTAACCTTCACCATATCAACTTTACACTCGAGGGCGAACGCTGCCGTGCAGTTGTGGTCGCAGTTAACAGCAGATCTGCATCCTGCCACCTCTGACGTTAGAATTTAGGTTCAGAAGAGTTGGTGGACTGGAATGGAAGTTTGAGTGTGCAAGAAGAGGAAAGGAGACACTTAAGTACCACCAGTTTCAGCAATAAAGGAGGATCTTTCTGTATTAGAAATTGTACTGTAGATAAATCATTCATGAGAATGTAAAAAATGTTTGTCTTGTGACCTTGTGCTTTTGAAGTCAGACAAAACCGTGTAATCAACTTGCACAAAAAGAGGGTACACAGTGAACATTTAAACACAGACCTAATCAAACAGGAGCAGATTCCTCATGGTGCTTGTTTATTATATATATTTAATCCTGCTTGACACTTTACCCAAGGGAAGCAGTCCCTTTATCAGTTGGATGTTAGCAGCGTTATTTCAGAGTGTGGTGACTGGTTAGAGAAATTCATGTACTCAACCAATCACAGTTTCAAACAAAATTTTTATGTGCAAAGGACAGCAACCTTCTTGTATGTTAAACCACCAGTACGCTTTGTACATCTGTGATAACGCCTGTTTTATATTCAAATGAACAAATAAAAGCTTTTATTTTTGTTGCTCTGAAAATAGCAGTTTCTTAATTGGTCCCCTGGAAAAATGTCTGGGACAGCCTCTATCCCAGGAAGGAACTGACTCCTGCAGGGAGATGTATCTGCCTCTGTTAACATAACTTGTTGCATAACTTAGTACAGATAATCATACTTTGAACAATGTGTAAATTTTGATGTGGGCATTTATTGCTAAAAATAATTCCTATGGCAACAGATGTTTTGTGAAATGTTTTTTTAAATATATCTAAATATATTTGTTCACATTTTGCTGCAAGCGTACAGATTATTGGTATCTTTTGGGGACAAACAGCGTGAGTTCTGTGTGCAGATACCTTCTACCAACTGCATTACAGGGAGCTTTTGCATATCAGAAGTAGAACTAATTTTTCCAACCCAAATGTCTTTATTCCTTTGACAATCAAAAGCTGTATCTTTTGCCCAAGATCTGAGAATTCTTATGGCTTTCTTTTTCAGAAAGCGGTAGCAAGTTAATGGATCTTCAACCTAATGGTTATAAAAAGATAAGCGTTTATGCACAAGAAAATCAGTAGAACTCAAATTTGCACACAGAGCACCAGGCTTAATCTGGTGCCTTTGTATTAGAACTCCACTTGCCATCCCCCCAGCTTTCGTTCAAGACAGTCTCGTGCTGACTGGGGGACGATGCTTTGGGTGTGTGAAAGTGGGTGGCAGGTGTAAGACCTGCCTGTCTGCATCAAACTAAATGGACCATTGCAAGGAAGGGACGTTTCTTCACGATCCCCAGTTTTTTAGGTGGCAGCCGTCATACAGACTGGTCAAACACAAGGCATCCGAGAGAATGGTTCCTGCGGAGCTCTGCTTTAGACTCTGTGTGTGCGTGTGTGAGTACGGAATTCAAGCACCTGTGTGTGAGTACAGAATTTTCTGCTGTGGTAGCACGAGGATGAGTTCCCTGGCACAGCAATAGAAGTTAGGTTGGCCAGTTGATGATCATTCTGTCTTATGAATCCTCTGTGACATGTCAGTGAGCTGAAGTTGGGGTGGTCTGTCTACCTGGACAAAAGTAAGAGGCTGCTTCTATGGAAGTTCCTGGGCAAAAGGAGCCATTTCCTAATGGCCACATCTTCCATGACCCTCAGCAATGACAGATGTTTTCTCAGTAGAACGCACAATTCCTGATCCCTACTGACATGGTAAACATTTTATTTTCTCACATATTCCAGAAAGTCGTGCTGGGATCCTATATAACCTCTCCTGTGATCCCTGGGTGATTGTCCCAGAGTGAGAACCTCAGCTGACATCAGCATTATGTCATGATGATTTCCCTTGGGCAGAATGAGTTACAGGCACGTTTGCTCAAATCTGGTGGGTACTCTCAGTTCCTAACCCTTACCGTTTTTCAGTCTCTGAACAAAATAGCTGGGCAAAACCCAGAACAATCTGATACCTTAGCAAGTGATTTGGATTGGCCCCCATGTGAATGTGGCAGGTCATTTTGCGACGTGACATCTTCAGATGGCTGACAGGACAGCTCACCCTGATTGCTTGAGGAGCATAGAAATGCTTCAGCTCTGCGCTCCCCCAGAACACATCCATAAGTGGGACTCAGACCCCGTGGGCAAAGTGAGTCTGTGTGTGACCTCTATCACACCATGGCCACTGCAGCCCCATGGAGAACGGCCTTCAGGTGGAAATGGTGGAAATAGAAAGGACACAGCAGGCTACGCCATGAACTTCACCAACAAAAGAGACCTTGTGAAGGTCAGTTACATAAATAGGGTCATTCTTGTCATATCCAAACTAAATCGGAGTCGAGGGGCCAGGGAGAAAAAGCACTCAAGACACAGCACCTGCTCCAGGAGGAATTTTCTACAAGCCCCACTGCTGAAACAGCCTGCTGCAACCCTGAGACTGGTTTCACCTCGTAGCTGCTGAAACAACCTGCCATGACTCTGAAACTAATTTTACCCACCACCATCGCTGACCAGTCACAGCCTGCCAACCCCCAAAACTTCACGAGTGCCAGAGAGATTTCTTTCAAAGTAATACGTAGCATTTCTCTTTCTAATAAAACTCCAACCCTTCTTTTTCTTTGGAAGTAGCAAAGATCACCCCATCTCTGTGTATGCCCTGAATTGCAATTCTGTTTTACCAAATAAAACGTCTTCTTCAGAGATTTGTCTCTGTATTCTTATTTGACTTTGGCATACATGGTTGTGAGAACGCGGGATCAGAAGCTGACTCACCTCGGGAAGATTCAGTGGCCCCTGGAACTGGGGCCTGAAGTCCCCACGCTCAGGCCCCTTGAGCAGCTCCATCACCCCCGCTTCCATGGGTCATTCCCCACCCCCCACCCCCAGCTGTCAAGACCACACTCTTGTTTCCTTTAGTCGAGTTTGGTTTTATTTGGGAATTGTTTAGGAGGGCTCTTTCCCCTTCCTGGTTGAGAACTCCTGTGTCTGAGGGATTTTTTTCCCTTCTCATTGTGAGGTCTCCTATCGACAAGGAATTTTTTCTCCTGGTAAAGAAGATCAGTCCTTTCTGGCAGGCACGTACTTATCTTCTGATTCAATGGTGCACTTGGGTTTTATTTTGGCTTTTGTGTATTCAGCATTAAACTGGATCACCTCGGTAAGTTTATTTAGGATACGGGCTCTCAAAGCTCAAAGGCCTGCCGAGATATCCTCCCCCTCCCTGGGATTCCAACTGGTGATATGTTCAAAGATTACGGGGATCATTCAAACAGTTTGTTATTTTTGAAACTAAAGACCATGGCTATAAATCATATACTCCAACTAGGACACTTTATTTCAACTGGGCTCTCTAGACTCCAAAACATTCAGGATTCAAAGATTGCCTCAGTGCAAAACTCTGCCTCGAGGCCAGCTGAGACCTTCCCCTCCCGAGCTTGTCCTTCTCTTTCCTGTCCTTTCTCCTCCTTATTCTTCTCTAAGCTAAACTCTCCTTTTCCCAAAACTCCTCAGCTCTTCTGAAAGACTAGTTAAGTGAAAACGCTTGAAAAACAGAAGGGATAAAAGAAAATTATTTTGATCTCTGCGCTGTTTCTCAAAAGCAAAAACTGAAATTTCTGTGTAAGAGCCACCCTCCCTATGCTAAAAGAAAAGGCACATTCTTATCTTCAAGGACAAGGCATTTAGACCAAGAGAGTCCTGTACAGACCTTGCAGTAACTCTTATCTTTTAAGCCTCCTCATACAGTTCAGTCACATTTTCACAGTTATTTTTTGTCTAATCCAGGATATTGGAAGCTGACTCAAAATACGTTAACAGAAATTTGGTCACAACCTTTATAAGGGCAAGTGAAAGAACCTAAGGTTTACTCTTGTTCCATTTTGTCGAAATTTAATTTGGATCCAACTGTCTTTTCTCAACTGCTGAGTTTGTATTACTGTCTCTTGACTGAAATTCTAAAATGAAAGCTGTGTGATCTTTGCATGTGTATGTGTGTTGTATGCTGTGTCTACGTGGTAAAATCTGGTGTAGTTGGCCAGAAATCCTTTTAAATTTTTATTCAGACTCGTTAGATTGGCTTAAATGAGTGAGTACTCATAAAAATTGCTAAAGCAGATAGTAATTAACTCTAATGCATTTTAGTTTATGTGACTTAAGTAAATCTCTAATAAATACACTGGTTTTAAACGTGTTGGTAAAATAAAAATGAACTTTGGAATTGTCAGCGTACATTTTGCCTGGGTTTACTGGTCAAACAGGATTGTACTTGTCTCTGCTAGATGTTTTAAGATGTCAAGTTTTGACACGGAGGTTAAAACTACAAATCCAGCCTAAAACTCAATGTAATTCTTTTATACGTAAGACTAATTTGATAGTGTTGGTTTAATAAAAACAGCTATATCTTCTGCATTATTGGCAAAATACCCACGTACTTAACTTTAAGCTTCAGACTTAGGTGAATGCCTGATATTCACACGATATAAAAATGGTTAACAGGGAAATAACTTGAAATAATGACTAGATTTGTCTAATAACTCAGTTTTCATAAGTAACCTAGGTATAATTGTTAAAAATAAATAAATTAGGTAGGTGTACATAGGACAAACATTTTATAAATAAAAACCAGATAGAAAGGAACCAGTAAGTAGAAGAGAAAGATATAAAAAATGTTATAAAGATATATTTTTGATTTTAAAAAAAGTTAAAATAAGAATCTTGTATGGTAAGTTTTTCTCCTAAAATAAAATGACTGGTTATTTAGGAAAGAGGAAGCGTAGGACAAAAACCAAAGAAAATTATTTATAAGTCTTTCTAAAAATTGAGCTTTGATATTATAAATACGCTAATATGAAACTGAAAATGTGGTTCTCTATGTTTGAAACAACAAGATTTTCTTAGAATGTTGATCTGCTCTTAGTAAAAATTACAAGAGGTTTTTATTTAATTCTGAAATCTGTTTTCAAGCATCTTCCAAACTGCAGCTTTTTCCTGTTTTACCGGTTTAGATAGTTTCTACCTAATTTCAAGTTGGAAATGCTGTATTTTTCATGTAATGAGATACTTTTATTTCTTGAGGTAGAGATTCAGACTCATATCTCAGAAGTTCAACTGCTGTGTCTCGTTGCACGTGACTTGCAGGTCATACATCTGCCTTCAGCTTCCCCTTAAGCTCTCTCTTCCCCTTCAGCTCTCCCCCCTTAAGAAGGTCTGGGATGACAACTTGCTATATTTCAACTTTTTTCTCCTGTTACTTTTTTCTTTGATTTTAACTCTGCTGTTATTACCTGACACTGAAATGTCCTGTCTTAAAGACCTAAAAGAAGCAATGTTTTTCTCCATTGTAACTTGATTCTGTACTCTTGGCTTTTCTCGATGTGTCTGAGTTGTTGCACGTAACCAGGAAACTTCCCATGCTGGTACCAGGAGGCATGGATCCTTTTGCTCAAGGTACTAGTTTTCTCGTTTATGTTTCTCTATAATATGGTGTACTCTTAACTGTGGACACATTCTTCCTGTGTCTGATTAAACTCAAGTACTCTTTTCATGAGGTTCAACTACTAGATTATCCAAATAGGCTTTTTATAAGAGGAAATAATCCCACTACAGAAGGTTTTTCTTTACCTCTTTGGTAACTGGCCTAAGAAACAAAGATTTCTTATTTCTCTGTGTTTTGTGTTGTCTTTATTAGGTTTTGATTACTTGACAAAACTGAGCTTTAAAAGTGTTTAAGTTTTTTTTTATACCATGTAACTTTTTATGATGCTTTTGAAGTCTTTAGTTATCACTCTGGTTAAATGAATGACTGTGATCCTCTTTTGATCAAGCATTTTAAACCTTTTGGCATCTTTGACCATCTTCCCCAATACCAAAATTCTAAACTAAGTCTTTTTGACCTAAAATTAACTTTGGGATTTTCTAGTTGGGCCCCTGAAGAGCTTCAAAGGATGTATCTCTTATATTGTAGAGATATTAAATGATTAGGCCTATTTGGCAAATCGTATGAGAATCGTTGTTGAATAAGTGATACTGAATCTTCTTTCAGTTACATCTGTGGCTGTGTTATTGATACGAATGTTCCAAAATTGTATCAACTCTTAGACATCTACTATGTCATTAGTCATCATTCTGGTTATTATATGCCACAAAAATAACCAAACTTCCTTACCAATTGCTGATTATAACGAACTTTCATCGGATTTTAACCACTACTATTGTAAATCTCTGTCATCCACAGTTTTGATTTTTCTCTAAAGGCATCTGCAATCAGATTCGTGGAAGACACTCTAATGACTACTCTGAAATACAGGTTTCTAATAGCTTTAAGATCGATGGAAAAAATGAAATTTTCCCAAGACTCTAATGAAGTAACTGATGGATTCATGAAACTGCTAATCATGGTCAAGCCGAAAAAAAATTAATTACATAAGATTGAATAACTTATGAAGATAATGTTTAATGACTTCTATTTGAAATGTTATTGGTTCTCTACTTAAATGTTTTCTTTCCCAGAATTAAGGAAACCTTTTCTCTTAAGCTGTAGCAATTTGGTAAAATACGCTTTTGTGAACAAAGGTAGAGCCTTGTACTTTTTCTCCCTATCTGATCCCTTCAAAATTCAGAAACAATTCGTGAGTACTCTTATTTTTTTATGACGATATGATTATTTACACAAGTTCCATAAGTATTTGCTCTCTCTTTATAACAGGAAACAGTTGGAAATGTTGGTTATATTACCAACACTTTGACCAAAATACCATATTTGAGAATGTGTATAAAATAAATGCCTGGTTTCAGTAGTTCCCAGTTTGGGAGTAAAAATTGTTACTTCTGACAGGCCCAGCTGTAAGTAAAAATCTAAAGTCTGCCTTGGTTTGGCTTTCTAGCCTCAAGAGGTTTTTAAATCTGAAATCTTTATGTGATCAATGAAATAAAAATTTCGTCTCTAAGGAAAAGCTATAATACACCTGTTATTATATAGCAGACCTGTACGTTGTTTTCAAGTTTTTATTGTCTGCCTGTAACTGGACAGGATCTTCTAGTTTTCTCCAACTCAGTTTTCTCCCATGAACTAGTGAACGGGAACTGCTCTGTTTCTGAAGCCCTATAAGCTGAAACTAGGTACATTTTAAGGAACAGGTCTGTTGCCCGACGTATGGGCAACACACAGAAAGTTTACCAAACCACCCAAGCCATAACCGGAGACATTCAAACTGTAAAGCAGTATGAGAAGTTGAGAGCTTCACGCTCTAGACAGCTTTTTCCAAGGCTGTCAGAACAAGACTGCATCACAGTGAGACTCTGACTCCTCTTAATGCCCTGCCTTTCCCACTTGACACACGATGCTGTCATTAAGATTTCACAGTCAGTAACTGCCATCGGCAACATTGACAATACCCCTAGCACAGCATTTTGTTCAAATTGGCTAATGGTCCTTTTTATAGACTTGGCACTCTGTTTAATTCAACCCAGTCACGGAATGCTATTTCAATGGCTGCAACAGGTCTCACCCCCACGGTCTTTTGATTTGCTTAGTTGGTTGCCTTTAGACTTGGGCTCTGGTTCAAAACCATTACAAAAATTGAATGTGTTAAATTGTTTATGACTATTTCTTGTATTATGATCTTTCAGCTCTGTTCTTAATGCCTGTCTAATCTTTGTTAAGCCAACTTTCCCAACAGGATAATACTAGCCCAAATCTTCAAGATGATTACTAGTACCTAGAGGGACTAATAATATGGACCTCAATGCTGGACTCTGGACAAATCTGCACTGATAAAATCTTTCCTTCTGGCCTCTTTGTTATTCAAATGTGGCCTGAGTCCCCGTTGTAGAGTTCCATACCATCTCCCTGACATGGGACAGAGACAACCAGGACAGGGCCATCCTGGCACTGAGGGACAATTAAACCAACTTCAAGATGGTTGATCAGCGATGCGCTCAGAGAAAGATTTTGAGGAAAAGGAGGAAATGTGAAGGTCGGCTACACAAATAGGGTCATTCTTGTCATATCCAAACTAAATCAGAGTCGAGAGGCCAGGGAGAAAAAGCACTCGAGACACAGCACCTGCTCCAGGAGGAATTTTCTACAAGCCCCACTGCTGAAACAGCCTGCTGCAACCCTGAGACTGGTTTCACCTCGTAGCTGCTGACACAACCTGCCATGACTCTGAGACTAATTTTACCCACCACCATCGCTGACCAGTCACAGCCTGCCAACCCCCAAAACTTCACGAGTGCCAGAGAGCTTTCTTTCAAAGTAATACGTAGCATTTCTCTTTCTAATAAAACTCTCAACCCTTCTTTGTTCTTCCAACATAGCAAAGACCACCCCTGTCTCTGTGTATGCCCTGAATTGCAATTCTGTTTTACCAAATAAAATGTTTTCTTTAGAGATTTATCTGTATAGTTTTACTTGACCTTCACAATGTCTAGACAAATAACTTCTGCACATCATTTGGACTTGCTCAGACTAAGGTCCTGGTCTTGTTTCTTATCAGGGCTTAGCTGTGCTGGGGGAGGAAGGCTGCGGTGGGCATAAGGGCAGGACTGTAGGCAGTTTGGTTGTGTAGCACAGGTGGGCAGAAAACACATTTCCTTCACTTCCCACCTGTGTGGGGAGTGTAGCGACACCACATCTAGGTCTGTGTACTCTGGGTGGGAGGACCAAGGGGAGCTAAGAATGACCCACAAAATGGTAAAGTCACACAAAGTGAGCATGGGAAGGAAGGATAAAAGCTGGCAGCACCTTTTTGGAGGCTTGGGCTGTTAGTGCCTGGAAGCTCTGGCGTGCAGAGGAGGAAGACGGTCTTGCTTCACCTCTGCTTCTGTTGCTTTGTTTCCCAACAGGTCACTGACGTGTGCTAACTTTCTCTCTACCTGTCCAGCTTCCCTCTGGATGAGTTCTGGGGGATGGGAGGTGTTTTCTCTACATGCCTACCCCAGTGCCTGGCATGCAGTACACACTTGCCAAATGAGGGAATGTGTCCTCTGCAGAGACTTCCTCAGACCTCCCCAAGGAGCGCGTGGTAGAACAGGTAGGTACAGGAAGCCACTGGAAGCACGGTGGGCATTATTTTCCTAATCCAGTGAACCTTACAGCTATGCAGGACTGGTTGTCAAAGGTATTAATTGTCATAACCCATTATTAGGGCAATCCAATCACATGGCCCACACATTGACACTGCATGAAGAGGTATTCCTTGTGCAGTTTCGTGCACCCGCTTCCTGTACCCGTAACAGACACCATCTCTGCTAGCTTCCGGTGTAACTTTCCAGTATCTTTGAAGTTTGTCTTGGACATCTACTTTTCCTCTTTCTTTGTTTAAAGCAGCACAGTATTTCACTGTAGTCCACTAGCGGGCACTTAGTCTTTTTCCAGTCTCTTCCAGTCTCCTGCTGTTGTCAACAGTCACCTTTCATTATGACAACAAATAGTTCATTCCTGTGTGGCCAGGCATATCTGGTGGACAGGTGACCAGAAGTGGGACAGTGAATCAAAGGGCACATGCATCTGTGATTTTGACAAATATTGCCAGAAAACACTCCACGGCGGTTCCACTTTCGTTTTTTACTTTCACCAGCTACATTTTACCAACAGACGATGTTGTCGTACTTTTATATTTCTGCCAACATAACGTGTGAGAAATGGTATTGGTACTTTTAATTTGCATTTATCTTATCATAAGTGAGGTTGTGTATTTTTAAAATATTTCTAAAGGGCATTTGTATTTCTCTTTCTGTGAAGTTTGTTCGTATCCCTTAAAAAATTAGGTTATTGAACTTGTCGGGAAACACTGTGAAAGATTTTTTAAATGGACAAAATAAGATTATTGAATGTCATCCAGCTCATTATCAGATGTGTCATCCGGTACTGTCCTCGAGCTACTTTACAACTCTGTCAGTTCTAGAAAACTGACAATAATCCAAATTATTCTGGTCCATAGAAAGGCAAATCGTGTCCCATGAATATGTAGTTGTTCCTGTTTCACCTATGTTGTAAATGTATTTCAGAATTCTTTATTTTCTATATGTGTGTTGTTGGAATTCTCCTTTAAACCATTTGTAACATCTTACTAGTTTCCTCATTACTGAGCTAAATAAAATCTTTGATACATGTTTATTTTATATTTGTATGAAAGTCGTGATTATATCCTCTTTTAAAAATTGTCCTTTACGAAATTTTTTTTTTTTTCATGATTGCTATGAGCTCTGTTAATTGGGGAAATTAATCCTTTGTCTGTGATGAATTGAAAAAAAATTTTTCCCCACTTCATGTCATTTTTTTAAATTGGCCTTTTTACCATACTAAGTTTTTTTATTTCTACGTAGTTGAGTTTATCCATTTTTATGGCTGTTGGAGTTAGAGTCATGTTTAAGAATACAATGTTTTTTAGCCCACATTATTTCTCCTGCTTGGTTGTTGTGGTTTTTTTTGTTTGTGTTCACTGTTTTTTGCATTTTTTAACTGACACTTTCTGGAGTCTTAGAAGAGCTGGGTACAGTATATACTTGTCTGATAAGTAGTCTGATAAGTGAGCATTTTTTCTTACTCACATTATACTACTAATATTAAAGACCAGAAAAGATTCTGCTTTGAATTCTGAATTTGGTTTAACTTACTTACTTTGAAAACAGTCTCATTGCTCATGGTGAAATAGAGCTCCCTCCACCCTCATAACATATGCTATCTGCTTCTGCAGAACTGCTTGCTTAACCTGAGTAACTCCATTTTGGCCCCTGTCTGACCTGCACACTACCCCCCTCCTGCATGAAAAACCACTGACCTTCTCATAGAGACAAACAACAATTGCATAGAAGCAGGAGCCATACACAGTGAATTATTACATGGGAACAGGAACCATACACAATGAAAACTTGTATGCTTGGTTGCTCGAACAGCTCATTCTCAGCTCCCTAGCTTGCTTTGTGCACCTGGACAAACCCATGTGCCAATGGGATGTAGTTTTTGTCTTTAAAAACCCCACAAGACCAAAGCCCGATGCCGCTTTTCCTTGGTTGCACCTTGGGAGATGGACGCTGGCCGGCTGCAGTGAATACACTGCCCTTTTCTGCACGAGTGGCGTGTAAGTGCATTTCTTGGGTGAGGGGGCCTCACAACAATGGTTCACTATCAAACAGAATTTTGGTGGAAGTGAGGGTGTGAGATGACCCCACTTAGGAGTAGGGTTTAAAACTGGTGTTACTCATGCAACACACGGCTCCTGATAGAAGGAGCTGGCACCCTCCAGGGACACCAAGTGAGAACATGCACACACCATTTACGCCAAATTAGAGGAACAGACCACAATTACTGCAGGAGTCCACAGGGAAACCCTGACTAATGTAGAAAGTGGAACATGAGACATAAGATGGATGCTTAAAAGACAAAAAAGATGAGGAACTCCCTGATAGAACTGGAGGGAGGAGGTTGCCCCCTAAGGAGACCCTGTGGAGACTGTTGTGAGGAGGACGCCCCGATGGGACTGCTGCGAGGAGGACGCCCCCATGGGACTGCTGCGAGGAGGACGCCCCATGGGACTGCTGCAAGGAGGACGCCCCCGTGGGCCTGGGGAGATGAGGACACCCTCCAATGGGATTGGGGAGAGGAGGACGCCCCTCAAGTCAGGGGAGAGATGCACAGCCCCATGTGCTGCCCAGGGGCATCAGGTTTGGGACCTGGAAGTGTGAGGGCAGGGTCCTGCCCTGGGTCTTCCCCAGGCTGTGTGGAGAGACCCACTCCTCAGGGAAGGACCATGCAGGAAGTCCCCTTACCTGTGACCCTAAGAGGCTTCCTGTGAAAACTGCATAAGCCGAATAAAAACGCTTGGAAGTCATTTATAAAAAGAGCTTCTTTTCTTCGGCCTGATGGTCAAGGACAGTAGCAGACCTAACACAAATTGCAAGATTTTTACTGGAGACAAATCCCGATGCACGGTCTTCAGTGTCCATGAGCAGGTACTCGGTTGCTAGAATTCTTAAAAGTTTCTATCTGGAGCTTAATCTTCCCTAATTTTCATGATCCCCTTTAAAATGATATAAAGACAGTGGATAGGCATTCCTTTCAACTTGCACCTTCTGGTGACACTTTAATCAAACTTTAAGGGATTACACGCAGGCACACATACATACACGTATTCACACAGATACGTACATACGTGTGTAAACTCACATTTACAAAATATATTTACAAAATACATGTAAGAAGTGAAGCCAGCTTCTCCCAGTGCCAGTGTAGCACTCTGTGTCTTTGGAAGGACACGTAAGAACTGAGCTGTGGTTGCCACTAAAAGGCAACTAAGTAGCTGAGACATTTTCACTGTGTATCCTTTTTGACCCCTTGACTTTTGTATCAATTTTAAAACAGGAGAATTTTAAAAATTATACTGTTGTAGAAAACGTGCAGCTTCTGTCCCTCCTTCCTGGTATAAATATGTTCCTCTTCTTGTCCTAGACTCGATTTCCCTGTTTTCGTCTCCCTTTCACCAGCACGTTTGGCACAAGCCTGAGCTTCTCCACCTTCTCGCCTCCCGGTGACCTTCCTTATCCCCATCACATCCCTCCCATTGCTGTCCTGTAACTCAGCGCTACACCCTTCTCTAGCTAAGCCTTTCGTTTTCGTTTTGTAATGTCCCCCTTTATTATAACAGTTCATTGTAAAAATATGGAGAAAAATCATCCAACAGCTGTGTGGTTTCTCTGTCCTCTTTCTTCTCCAGCTAATCTCTGCTCACTCTTCAAGACTCAGCTTAGGCCTTCTCTAATTCTCCCCTGCCCCCAAGATTTTATGCTTTCTCAGTATCCTGTAGGATGTTCTATATTCTTTCTTCATTGCACCTAACTCTGGCATATAATTAGAAAGTTGCATTTATTTGAATGACTCCCTTATTAGAGCATCAGCCATGTGGAGACGGGAAATGTCTGTTCTGCTCATTATTATAGACTCAGCACACAGCACAGATGCTGTAGGAGCTGAGTATTTGTCGGATCAGGGAGCGAATGAATGACATTTACACTGCCTTCTGAATTTCCTTTGCAGTCTGCACCTGGGGCTACCCTGCTAGCCTTGTTCTTGGAGGGTAGGGATGGTTTCCTAACATTGTGAGGCTTTAAGCCACCTACAGTCTGCAGAGGTCTATAGGAGAGGAGACAAGGTGTTACTAACACTGCATGACTTTAAGCAGTTCTGGGTCTCAGTTTTCTCAATATGAGGTTAAGACGTTGGACCTAAGAAGGGTTTTCAAACTGCCCTGTAGAGCCATAAGGATACTTAGGATCCTTCTCCAGGGCTGCCTAATTGAAATGCCAAGTTAGAACTTAATTGGATGATTTCTGAGCTTTCGAATCTGAGCCTCTGAACTAGATCAAAAGCCTACCCTCAGGGACGCTCAAATTCCAGGAACAAATTAATTTTTTCTTTTCAGCTCCTAGGTACCAAGTAAGCTCTTGTAACATGTTTGCTGTATGCATTTTTACTATAGGTAAGGCGTGGATAGGGCATATACGTGCCTAAAACAAAGCTCTTGTTTTAAGGTTGCTCCATCCAATACAGATGGACACTGGCTACATGTAAATGAGTGTGAATAGTCCAAATGGAGATGTGCTGAAAATATAAAATATACATTGGATTTTGAAGCCTTAGTACAAAACAAGAATGTAAACAATCTCATTAATAATTTTAATATTAATTGAATATTGAAATAATATTTTGGACATATTATGTTAAGATATATTATTAACATTAATTTCATCTATTTTTTACTTTTAAGAATATGATTATTAGAAAATTTAAAGTTGGTTACATGCCTCACATTATATATTTTAATTTAATAACATCACTTCATGGAGTTTATAATTTGGTGCATCAATGTTTGTGAATTGTGGTCCCTGGCCAGCAGAATCCCCAGCCCCACCCAGCCCAGACCCACCAATCAGATTCTGCATTTTAACTCCGGTGATTTGTGTACACATGAGTGAGAGGCTCTGGTCTAGATGACAGGGTCAGGGATTCTCAACCTGAGGGTCAAGATAATTCTGCACCTTAGGAATCTGTACAATTTTATGTAACATATCTCATGCATGTTTGTGCGTATGAATTTTTTCAGGAAACGGTCCATCGCTTTTTCATATTAGGGTCGATGGTTCTCAGAGATTACCTGTTAGCCATGCAGATGCTGGAGGGGGTACCTAGCAATGCTTTGACAAGACCTTCAGGTGGTCCTGATGTCAAAAGCTCAATAACTACTGAGTTAGAGACTGAAGGCAAAGGGCAAAGCCACTTGTGGCATGGTGGCCTCGAGTCGGTGACCAGGACTGCAGTGCTGCCCTGACTTGAGATTGGCATCATGTGAACTGGCTGGAGAGATGGGGTGAGGCCAGGAACAAGGAGGGACTTGATGCTAGATGTATTGAACTTGATGACACTAATTTCAAATGTATATTGAATAATTTCCTATCTGTTCATTGAGCCTTGCATAAGGGTTAAGAAAATGGGCTTTGCAAACAAACAAACCTGAGTTTGGGACCTAGCTCTGCCACTCACTGATTGGGTAGGCCTCAGCAAGTTATTAAGCCTTTCTAAACTTATCTGTCTACACAGATCCTGTCTTGGGTAGCTGGACCAAGGCTATTGCTTTGCTACACTAATTGCAAATTTTTCCTTCTTGTTTATTAAAAGACCACTTCCGCACAAGTATCCTATTTCCAGTTTTGTTTTGTTTAAATACTGGAAAGTGAGAATTGCTCTTACCCTCCAATCCACCTGTGTCACAATTCCGTCTGGTCATCCCCTAGTTGCAGAAGCCAATAGTGCTCTTCACTTTCACTGATCCCGCCTCTTCTAGATGCGGTCAGTCATTTCCCTTGATCAATGACTGTTTTTAGTGATACTCATGTAAATATGGGTTTTGCACTTGTCAGGTTTTTTTTTTTTTTTTTAACTTGAAAAAGCTAGTTTAGAACACAATTTTAATGACTAAGGTCTAGAATCAGAGTTTGTGTCTCATAGAGAGATTTTCAAATGAGAACCAGTAAGTCTGTTGCTTATAAAAATGGATCTAGCAAAACAGACAAAACAAGACTGAACAGAATGATACTCCTACTACTGCTGGAAATTTTAGAAACCTACAGTAAGGGGGCTTTAATAGTCTGACCGAAACTGTCTGATCCCAGGTGTGATACACCTGCAGGACATGAACGATGAAAACCAGATAAAATACAGGTGAGGATGTTAACACTGGCACCAAAACCTGGTACTGGTGAACTAACACCTAACTACCATACCAAGTGAGTGAAAATAACAGAGGATGAGCCTCAGCTAGTTTCAAACTAAGAATTTGCTCAGTTCTAAATAATGCATCAGTTTTTCAGGCTGATATGCAATAACTGATAAGCAATTCATATATAATAATCACCTTCTCCTTTTAATTAATTAATATATTTATTCTGGCCAGTACAGGGATCAAAACCAAGACAGCCATGGTGTTATCAACACCATGTTCTAACCAACTGAGCTAACTAGCCCAGCTATGGCTCTCCTTTTAAAATCAGTATCAGGTCTTTTTGAGAACTAGTGAAAGTAAATTCAATTTAAATGTTTAAGTGAGTGAATTATGGTTAACACTCTGATTTTACCTCAAGTTAAATAGTCACCAATAAATGGCCCACAGTATATGATCGACATTTAACAACAGTGGTGTTTGCTTTGATATGGGGGACTGGACTAAATCAACAATTTACTAAAGCCAGTTTTTTTTTTAAATACATTTATTAACCAATGTTAACACATTAAATGAATCTATATATTGCTAGTCAGAGCAGCTTACAAAATGCCAGAATGCGTCATAGAACTGGACAGCCACAATGAGTAATTACAATGTGCATAGTGGCTAAGCTCAACACCTGGATACAGCTTTATGATTTGCAGAAAGTTTTCAATAATGATTCCTAAAACAATCAATTTTAATTTTACCTAAAACTTTTACAAAACCAGGCCACAATCTCTTTTTTTAATTTTGTTTTTTTTTTTAAACACACAGTTTTCACACTGTAGTAACTTGAAATGTGCAACCGTGTCAACAGAGACGAGAAAGCCAGAGTAACACGAATCTCACTCTCATGCAGCTATCAGTTAATGTTACATACTCTGGAATGATTTTACACCAAAATATTTCCACAACAACTTGCTCTCATAGGGGTGGATCGAAGTTTTATAACTCGAAAAACAATTAAAGAAGGTGAAGCGATCCTGGCCATGACACCTCCATCAGCACCAAGCACCCTGGCGAGGCCGACGACCACACAGCAACAAGGGGCAGTGACGCCAAGTTACCACGTGACTTAGTACGTGGTAGGAAATGGGGCTCCGGGGCAGGGTTACAAGATATTGTGCACCATTTGGCAGTAGTTTCTCAATTAACTTGTGTCACCACCATCTGCAACAGCATCAAGATTGGATGGATGATATTTCACAGAAGACTTAGTTACCTTTTTATCTTTAGAGTGACCCTGACAAACCTGGAGAAAACTTTTTAAAAGGCTTTTCTCCTGAGTCTTTCACTTCAATTGTGAGTAATTGCTTTAATAAATATCAAATGTCTAAATAAATATTTACAAATTATTTCTCTAACCTCAAAAAATAACTAAGTGATACATGGGAATTTGACTTGATCTAAAATCAGTCTTTGAAAAAAAAACATAAATTGTGAGATATTTTTAAAGAAAAGTAATTTAAGTTTTCCTGGCTGTATTTTATATAACTATGTATAAAAAAAAATCATTATTCAACTATCGATCCATTCCTATTGGTAATGCTTCTTAATCCAGACATTCCGCAAAATACAGACTTTTTACAAATCACGGCATCTTTAATACAAGGAAATTAACATGCATTATTCTTCATTCTGTGTACAGTGATGGAGTTCATTAGTAGGCAATGACCCATTACTACAAACATAACGGCTTCTGTGAAACTTAAGTGCTTTCTTTCCTTTTAGTATTAACTTCTGACACACGAGGTGACACCAGATAACAGGCAGTTTGATGACATTTGGGGAGGGGAGGGAAGCATTAAAGAAATCTGTATGCCTCATCTAAAATTTCACATATGGATAAAGGTAGTTTTTGGTTTTTCATTTTATTTTTGTTGTTTATTTTGTTACAAGCACTCATGTTAGGAGGACAATGATGAAATGTGCAAACTTTAAAGTTTAAATATTCATTTTCTCTAAGATCCAGCTCAGTAAAAGATTACCCCAGTTCCCTGCAATTTTAAACTACAAGATCAAAGCTAATAATTTGTTATAAAAGTTATATATTGAAAAGAAATAATGAAAAACACAATTGGGAAATATTTAAGAAAAAATACGCAGGGCTAGCCCTGCTGTGTCAACCCTGTTCCCTAAATTCAGTCACATACCCACTGGCACAACCAACAGATGATGCCTTTGAACAGTGAACTAAGCTGAACAAAACCAGCTCAGCAAGGTTAAGAAATAAACGTCACATCAAGGTAGTATGTTTTATTTCCGAAACAGTTCTGTAGTTCTTACATTCAGATCTATTCTAAATGTTTCTTTGTTAAACTCACTTGTATTCACCTGTTGTTTTTTAAAGATCTGTTGTTTAAAGGTTAAAATCTCTGTAAAACCTAAAAATGTCTTAAAATTTGCTGAAAATGCAACAAATTTTCAATTAAAATTTATTTAAAATAATACCCTCCACTGATGTTACTTGTACCCCCTGAAAAACTCCGGAGGAGCATTAACAAAAGATTTAAACTACTGTGCAAAATTTCTTCACGAAAAGTGTTTAAAGGCTGGTGCAAAATGGGAAGCAAATTCTAAACAATTTTGGCTTCTTGGAAACAAAAACTGCTGTGTCTGAGAAGAGCAATCCTCGGGGCGACTCCGGGGGGCCGGCTTCATCTCTTCCGGCGGCAGGTGCGCTTGTGCTCCGCGTGCCAGTGCTCCTGCTGGCACTTGATGGAGCAGTACGAGGTGTTCCAGCAGCAGTGGTACATGGCCTCTTCCTCACAGTTGTAGCACTGCGGACAAGAGGGAACGGAGATGCTTAGGGCTCGGGACTGGACAGGTAGGAAACTGGGTCTGAGGTTGTGCTTTTCAAGATCACTCTGGCTCAACCTTGAACTAGTGTCAGTGGAACACTCAGATTCAAAGAGGTTTCACACACAGAGCAGCCGCACACAGGGAAACAGCGGGGATGTCAGAGGGTGTATCTGACTGTCATCAAACTCAGGCTCACCTGACACCACACCCGCTTCTTTAGCTCTCCAGGGTCGGTTCCCACCAAAGCACACACATGGATTAGTTCTTGTTTCTTAAAAAGCTCTTGGCTTCACATCCCTTTCCAGCTACCATCCCCATTTCTCTGCTCCTCTCCCAAACGTCGTGGAATAATTGCCTACACTAGCTATTTCTAATTCTCTTCCCATTTTTTGGCACATCTACTGCAATCTTTCAATCCCTGCTACTCCACTGAGTATGACCTCAAATCTAGTGGTCAAGTCCTAGTCTTTATCTTATTTGGCGATGTCTGGAGATATATATATATATATATTTTTTTTTTCTTTTTTTTTTTTTATAAAAGATGACCGTAAGGGGATCTTAACCCTTGGCTTGGTGTTGTCAGCACCACACTCTCCCGAGCGAGCCACTGGCCGGCCCCCTGGAGATATTTTTGATTGTCACAGCTTTGGGGGAGAAGGTGCTAATGGTGGGTAGAAACCTGGGATGCTGCTAAACATTCCACAGTGTGCAACATGCCCCTCCCCCTGGCAGAATGTTCTTGTCCAAATGTCCAAAGTACTGAGGCTGGACTGTTTGGACATGGGAGAAGAAAACAGTGAAAAGAGTAGAAGCTCAAGTTTCAAGCTGGGTTGTTAAGATAGTGGTCGTATCATGAACAGACACCCACAGGGAGGGTGAACAGCTTGAGGAAGGGAAGACAGACTGAGGTGTGGATGTAAACACTTGTCAATGGGTTGGTAAAGAGGCCCAAGCTCTGTGGATTGACAGACACATACGTACATTTACAGACAGATATAGATGTAGATCTGATGGCTGGTGAGAGTCCTGGGGCTTGGACCCAGGGAGAATAGTCTATATTTGGTACCTAAAAATTCTGCCCTTTAATTTTCTTCTTGATTGTGTATTTTATGCTTTATTATCTACTAAAATTAATCTTTTGAGATTTTTTGTGATCTTATGTCAGCAACTGCAACTTTAGTAAAGTTACTGTCAGAAAGCTGTAGAGAATACATTTAATTTTGGAAATAGCTTAGATGAGTCAGCATGTGCCACCCACTGGTCATGTGACTTCAGACCAAGTTAATTTAACTTCTATCTTAGTTTTCTCATCTTTAAATACTAATCTGAACAGCCCCATCCCTTCTCTTGTCACGCCCGTATCCTATTATTTGTGCATTCATTCGTTTGCTTTGCATTTCTCCCTTTCTTTGTAGAAATATTTAAAGGACATATCTTTCCTACTGTTTCTCATGATTATGTCTCATCTTAACATCCATTTTCTGGCATCTGGCATACCTACATGCTTTCTGTCCTATGATACTATTCTATTTCTTACAATAATGTAAGATATAACTTTAAGAAATGATTCACTTTTACCAGTTAACTAGAAACAATGTGATGAGCAGAAAAGCTTAGGGTTTGCTGTTCCAGAGTAGGAAGATGAATTCCAGCTCTTTCCAGCCACCATGGTTTTTAATCACTCTGCTTAATCTCATAAGCCTCAAATTCCTCATCTTAAAAAGAAAGGGTATAAAGATACAAACTTCAGCTGTTTCACAAATAGTGAAGTGCTATAAAATGTAATAGCACTATTATAATTCTTTATAATGGGTTCTTCCTCCCATTTTCTTGATTCTTAGTGAAGTTACAGGGATTTCTTCTCACAAATCTAGAGTCTGTGTTCTGGCTTTCTCTCATCTCTGCAGGAGGTGACAATTACTACAGATGTGGTCTTTGGGCATTCTGCTTATGCTATCTTCTTGAGCACACATTAATTCCCATCTAGTGATATTTATTTCATTATTCACCAAGTTTTCCTACCACGTTATCTTCAATTATATGCTAAGTTTCCCTTTTGCATCCTGACAAATCTTTCTTTATCACAATATTTTTAATGTTTACTTTTTTCATGAAAAGTTTATGTTACATGTTTTAGAGAATCTCTTCATAATGTGGGCTGGATAAAATGAAGAATTAAAGTACGTTATCACAAAACTTTGAACATAGTAATTCATTAAAATTAAAACCGAGTTATGAGCTCTTGGGAGCAAAACTTTCCTCCCACCAATTAATTAACTGCGTGTTGTGGAGGCTGTAAGAGGAGTACATGGCTCTGTGTGTCCAGAAGCTTCTACGCTGGGGGAAGGACACAACAGCAAACAACACTATTCAGTCAGGTTTAGGGGAGGACAGCGGTGAGATGTTACTACTATAAAGCAAAAGAAATTGATTTCTTTAACGGAGTCTAATGTATAAATGTTAAGTACAGGGAGTTCTAAAATCTTTAATTCATTATTGTGATACTTACATTTACGATTTCACAATTTGGATAATACCTATTAGGAGTCACCAGGTAAAAGTAGGGCCAGCCAATTTATGCAAATAAAATATTTGCATAGATGGAAAAGTTATATAAATTAATTGTACTAAATATGTTATGTTCTAAAGTATTATAATCTCAACTGAATGAAATAATCCTGAGTAGTACTGAATAATGTGGAATCTGGGGTTGAGAGATTATAACAGGACTTACAATAAAAGTTTTAAAATTAATTAAAGTTGACAATTTCACAGTTGATCTTATTTCAGAAATAATTTTTGCATATGCCACATATGCCTTTCTGAATTGAGTTTCTTCATACCTGTGATGATGTATTTTCAGAGATAAGATTCTAAAAAAAACTGATATTTACCCACTGCTTCTTCTTGGTCTGAGAAATTAGTTGTTTGTGCTGTGTTGCTAGCTTCTTGATTTCTTCTACAAACTCCTCTTTACACTTTTCCTTCACTTGCTTACATTTTCTGTCCATCTCACCCTGCATGTTGGCTACAGCTTTGTTTACGGCTTGTCTTTTTTCTTCTTCCATTTCAGAACGCAGCTGAAATGAAAAGTTAACCCACAGTACATCAGCTCACAATTACAGAGACCACCTACGCTTAAAACTTAACACATAGTTTCTGCTTAAATGAGGGGCTTTTAACCTGTATTACGCTCAGATGTGTAAAAAATCTAGGTGAGAAAAGCATCATTATTAATTGAGATGCTATGAACGATATTGGTTTTATTACATTTCTAGTTATAAAAAGCTGCTACCTGGTTGACAAATAAAAGAAGCTGAACATCTGCAGAGAAGGCCCTGGCACCAGAGGGCAGTGCCCCCTGTGACGACTGGCCTTACCTTTTCCAAAGCTTCTCGGACAACTCTCTCAGTCTCACGCTTGTGCTCAGACTTCATCCGGTCTTTGAAGTCATTGAAGATTTTGGTGTACTTGTCGTGGCACATGCTCTGACAGACTCCATCGCTGCTGGTCTGGGTGCTCCGATGCAGCATTCTTGGTGAAGAGGCACTTAACTTCTTGGTCTGAGTCGACACGGAGACTTTTTCGATGGGCTGAGGCATTGTGGGAATTTCCTGGCTAGAACTCACAGCTTCAGTTTCAGGCTCTGGCTCCTCAAGAGCAAGAAAAGCATTTAGATGCAAAACACAGCAATATAATCCACTAGTCAATTCTCTCAGGATAAAAATATAGTGATATACATAAATAGCCACATAATGAACTGCTGTTAAAAATATGCAATTAAGATGGTAGATTTTATGTATATTTTACAATTAAAAATAAACAAGTAAATAAATCTTCCCAAAAATCAAGCAATGAATGAAGAAAACATGCATTTAACAGCTACAATAATTCCAAACAGAAACTTCATTACGTATTAATACTATGGGTTTGCTTTTAAAATAGACTAACCAAAATATTTATCATATAGGGTATAAAATCATTATTAACTTATAATCACTTTTTTGAACTAGATTCATTAACAAATTTCCTAAAATCTTAAACCACTTATCACCAAATGTATGTTTAGAATATGCTCAGATTCATATAGTTTTAAAACTTGCATGGCTTATATTATTTGAAAAGGCTGAGCTTAACCACTATCTCTTCCAGTTTTTAAATGTTGGTGTAACTGATTTATTGGATAAATGCTTTCTTTTAAATAATGCTGTGAAAGAATACCAGAGTTCCCAGGACATGCAGCAATGTTCCCTTCCCACTTGGCCACATGCTGTCCAGCGGCTGCTCAGCTGGACAGAGACTTGGAGCATCAGTGTGCAGTACTAGGAAGTCGGAAGCCTGGGGTCGGACTCGAGGGGCATTATGTGACTGATGGCAACTGGATTTCACAAGTGTCCACCAGGGGCAAGTGGCAGGACCATACTTTGAAAAGATTTCCTGTTTCTGTCGCCGCCTGGACACTGCGAAGTGGACACTTACTTCCTTCTTGGGCTCCACACTTTGATTACGCCGTCCTTTCTTTGCCCTTGGTTCTTGAGTGACCTTCAGCTGTGGGCATTATAAAAGTAATATCACATTATTCCAGACACTAGGAAATACTTCTCTGCTGAAAATACTCATAGTGGACCCACAGGTGAGGTGTGAGTGCACCACTCTCTTTCGTGTTTGGCCCTTCCATCCGCGGTTTGCACTTAGTTACTATTCTAGTCGCTGTGCCACAGGACAGCCAACGTTCCTTCCAGACAAGCACTGGTGGGGACAGGCCGAGGTCACTGATGGTTATATCTATTTATTCTCTGAACTGACAGAGCACTTTACAAATATTTGAAGGAGAGGTGAGGAAAAATGTTAAAATCTGTTCACCGCAGTGAGGAGTGTGCACTACAATTTCCACATGTGAAAGCAACCATTAAAGGCAGCTTGTTCCTGAGACGCAACGCACCTGCTCATTACTTGTGGAGGAGATGCTGGACTCTGCCTCCTCCTCGCCTCGGTCCTCGTTCTTAGACTTCCAGAACCTGCCCTCGCGAAGGAAGCGCTGGTGCAGCTCCAGCTCATCGCAGGCCTTCTTCCACCCCATGCTGCGCTTCACGTGCAGGCGGTGGACGTTCACTGCGATGTCCTGAATGTTCTCAGAGGGAATCCAGGCCCTGTGGAAAGCACTGAAAGCTACAGCCAGACACCTCCGAAGTGCTAGCAAAGGTGGGCAGAGTGCTCGTCTACTCTGCCTGCTTTTTCATCTCCTAAGGCTGTTATGGCTTGAATAAACCAACTCTAACCAAGTAGAAAGTAGGTGAGGTGTTTTTTTGTTTTTCATAGACATCAAAGCAAAGTTCTCAGAATTGGAGGGATTCACAAATACCTCCTAATTGTTTGCTATTTTTTAAATGAGCTTAGCTTACATTCTTCATAAGACTTTTTAAAAATGTTACCTTTGTTGTATTGAATACTGTAAGCTAGTAAGACCCATCCAGCTATGTGCCGATTAGCACTACAGAATCGTCTGGAAATGCCCAGAAATTTCCATGACACATATACTTATCCATATAAAATGAGGGAATCTAAAAAACATTACCCAGTAAGTTCTATTTACATCATGCCCCTACTTATTAAATAAACAAGATAAACAAATAGAGATGTATTTATATTATTAGCAACAACATACTTAGCTATGAACACAACTTTAAGTGCCTCTGAATTATGTGTAATACACTGTCATGTGCCACATGATGACGTTCTGGTCAATTATGGACCACGTACACAGCAGCGGTCCCAGCCATAGGCCACACCAGATAGCCTGGGTATGCAGCAGGCTGTACCATTGAGGCCTGTGTACGTGCACTCTATGATGTTGGCACAGCGACAAAGTCGCCTAGCAATGCATTTCTCAGAATGTATCCCTGTCATTAACATTGCATGACTGTATATCTAAAACTAGAGAAAGAAAAACTTTACAAACTATATTTGGTTCTATTGGGAAGAATGCTCAAAATGCAAGAAGAGTTTCCTGGGCATTAATCTCTTGACCGAGTTTAACTTCGTATTCGCCTAGAATGTTGTATGAATACAGCAAGTGTTCATGGTGTACTAGTGGAAGGCATTACAAATAACATAAAGGTGATAGGGATCTAGTTGATCTCAGTTTTCCTACTCATTTGACAGCTGGAGGAAATGTTGCCCACAAGGGGTTAAGGTGAACTACTGATTAGCAGCTGGAATCCCACAAGGTCTCAGGTCTCCTGATCATGAGGCTGGCTCTTTGAACATTGCCTCTGCCTGTAAGGAATGTATAATTTTCTTAGAAAGAACTAGGAAATAATTACAATGCCACGCAGCACGTAGTAAAGATATTCTAGGGGACTGTGGAGAGGAAGAGGTTTTCATTTTGTTGTAAGTGGTCCAAACAGTTGGGATATGGCACTATGAACACACAAAAATTTATTCCTTTTTTGTCTTCTCTTAAAGATTTTTTTTCCTGCTATAAATATAGAAGATATCACAGTTTTCATTCCTGGCCTATAATTATGGAGTTCCAAAAATAACAGGCCTATGACCGTTTTGAAGGAATCTCTTGGAGAATCATGACCACACGTGCCTCAGCCATAAATAAAGATTTCTAACCTGCTTGTACAAGCTTTGTAATTTAAAAGCACATCTTAAATACATAATAAGCTATACTATTAGATGCTAACAACAGCTAAAATTGGTCAATTTAAATCTCCATAACATTATTTATAAAGATTATATCAACAATGTCCCATCTGGTATAACTGCTTTGCTAAAAATCTTATCCAGGTATACTACACTTTGAAAAACTCTAAACTAATGCAGAGTACAAATGAAATTATGCTTGTAGAGGAGTCCTTGCTATTAGACTTTTGAATTAATATTATATTTTCTCTTTCAGTCAAATATTCATTGAGCTCCCATTTTGTACCAATAATCAATAAAGGTGTTTTGTTAACATTTTAAAAGCAGTTTGCTTTTCAGGCCGCCGGCCCCGTGGCTCACTCGGGAGAGTGCAGCACTAGTAGCGCCGAGGCTGCAGGTTTGGATCCTACATAGGGACGGCCGGTGTGCTCACTGGCTGAGCGTCGTGCAGACCACACCATGCCGAGGGTTGTGATCCCCTTACCGGTCAAAAAAAAAAAAAAAGCAGTTTGCTTTTGAGAGAAAATTCTGTTAACAAACAGTGCTGACTACCTGGAACAAATTGTAACCTATGAATTTTTCCCCCTAAACATAAATTATTTATTTGTCCATTGAACATAATAAAACTGATTCACATCTATTCTTAAATTAAGTTTCAAACAATTCATAATATACTTCTATTCTCTTTTAATCCACCCCTTTACTGTAGATAATCAGATATCAGTTTTAAGAAGGATCACTGGGTGTGCTCTCTGATCTACAAAAACAAAAAGAATAAAATGATTCAGTGATCTGATGGTAAATGAACCTAAAACCTTCTACTTCTTTCTTGTCTGCACCTGATTTCCTGGTGTGGGCTATCGTGTCCTCCAACCACCTGCAGCAGACTCAGCCTCCTTAAGACAACTCATCAGCTACTTTTTCTTGCAGGAAAACCTTGCAAAAACTACACAACCCTACTAAAATAGCTCTAATGTGTAGTGTATCCACAATCTGCTTTTTCTCAGAGATGTACAACTTGCTCAGACTTTGGAAGGCAGCATATTCTGTTTGAGCATATAGAAGGGACTAATTCAAAACCATTTACTTGTTTAAAGATTTTTTTCCCCTCCCACCTATGTGTAATGATATGATGGACTATCAAAAGAATATTTATTCATCAAAACTTATAACTAGGGACTCCTTATCAGCCATATCCTTTTTGGTGCATATGTTGCTTAAATAATTAAAAGTTCATGATTACAATTTTATAAAGTTTATTTTCAATAAATTAGATATTATAATATAATAGAATATTAGAATAATATTTGGAGAAAATCTCTGGAGATGTAATTTTGTGTTTTAATTTTCTCCTCAGGTGATAAAATACTTCTTCTAATGACCCAAGTCAATCAGCTCAAATATTCCTTAAAAATATTTTCAGTGCAATATAATAAATGATGTAAAACAAATTTAACTCATATTAGTAATAAAATACCACTCAGTTGAAGATACTATAAAGCTGCTTGCAAATTGATGAAAAAGAATATATATAGGTAAAAAATGATTGCCAGATTGTTCTTATCTACTAGTACGGCTTTAAAAAATAACTGAATTTTTGCTAACTATGTTTTATTTAATGACTATGTTTTATTAATTTTTAAAAACTGGAAGCAAACTTTCCCCCACTCTTTGCATATCTGTATTATAGTAATTAACCTTCATTGAGTATTCACTATGTGTCAGGTACTATGCTTAGGTCTTTATATATAAAAATTTCTTTAAATCCTTCAAAAACTCTTATGAGGTAAGGTACTCCTGGGGCCCTTATTTTCCTAAGGCTTAGAGAGCCTGACTGATATATCGGGATTAGAGCAGAAGATGGTGAAACCATAACACGGATCGAACATAGAGACTAACCTCAACCTACCTAGTAAGTACATATCGCCTCCCTGCCTGTTTTGATGAGAAAATGAAACCAATTGAATGTGATACATTAAGTGCATAATGTTAAAGAATACCACTTGATAATGATACAATTAAAACGTTCAATTTGTGTTTGTGTTTAGTGTTTCTCGGCATGATAGCAGGGTCAGCTAAGTGTGTACCTATGAAAGAACAGAACTACTTTTTAAAAAATTTACACTATTCACAGGTTTCTTGTAACTAAACTTCTATTTAAATTAAAGACTAGGTAAAAAGTTCACTATAGGAAGGAATAAGGTCCGTCATTTTGTAGCTTCTCGCACAGTAATGACCTCTGCCTGGGACCCTACCCCCGGGCCCAACAGAAGACACTTCATGGCTGTCCACTAACATCCCTGCAAAGCATGACTTTCAGATCTTGTCGATAACTCTTGTCACTTTTTCTCCCTTATTTTAATATCTGTGTTAAGTGAACCAAAAAGACTGCATGTAAATTCTTTATTCCTATTGTGGCTTTATTAGACTCATTAATTTCTGAGTCCTATGATAGTTCATAAAACTTGAATTCACAGTTTTAGAATCAATCCTATTAGTGACAACATTATTGCAATACTTTAGACTTCCTAACTTTCAATGTCCAATAAACGTTAAGGCCTTAATTCACAATGAAGGAGGTAGTTGTAATTTTATAGTCCTATAGTTTAGAATTCTTTATATGATACTTAACTATGTAAAATAATTTTATAGTAATAAAATGGCTTTTACTTTTGGGATACATATATTCTTATATTATAAAGATTAAATTTTTAAGCTTCACTATATATGTCTCTCTAGCAATAGAAAGTTTAAAATCTAGATTAGAAACAATGTCTTGTATGCATGTATTCTTCTGCACTGCACACTTAAGGTATATATACACATTCTTACATCACAAGATTGATACTCTCTTCTACTGACAAGCTGATTATTTTAGTCTATCGCTTTAACAGGGCCTTGAAGATGGCTGAACACTGTCATATGATCACAGTGTTATGAATGTATGCATTCTGAGGACTCTTCCACCCCACTGCATTATGAATTCAATCTCAGCACTAATATGCCTCCAAGTTTCAATATTGTCACCTACTGAAAATGTCCTGTTTAGTAAATGGTATCTGAAAAATATCTGGAAACGTAATCTATAGAAAGCACTGTCATCTACACAGTGGTGTGCTGACTTAGTCTTTCAGTTTAAAGTAAACTTCGCACTGTTTCTGATGGAGAAGTCATCAGACTCTCGGGGCCTCATCAGAGCCCTGTGTGACCATGCTCTGGGTGCATGAGTTACCTCTGGTGGTGGTGGCCAAAGAAGCGAACGTCCACTTGATTGTCCTCTTTCTGCATGACTTTGGCTGGCCAAAACCCAAAACCTTTCATTTTAGCCCAAACCAGTTCATGATTAGGTATCTGAAATAAAATGTTTTACCTTGTCATATTACTTTCAAAGTATTAAATACAAGTATACCATTAACATTGAACTACTTGGTTAAGAACATATTTTGAACATATTTCTTTTGTAACTCCTAAACACACAGAAGTTTTTTTTCTGGGATTGACTGATTTTACTTTCAAGAAAAACACCAAAAAACTCATATTTGCGTTAAGAGTAGCAATACGAACCTTATTTTTCAGAAGGGGCAGGAATTGGACTGAGGCAGCCCCTGAAGCCAAGGGCCGTGTGAACAGCAGCAGCAAATACTTGCACATACTCGCCCTAAACCTGCTGCATAAAGTACAGCCCAGGGCTGGCAGTATCAACATCACCTGGTAACTTGTTAGAAACGGGAGAATTAGGGCCGACCCGTGGCTCACTCGGGAGAGTGTGGCGCTGAGAGCACAGCGGCACTTCCGCTGCGGGTTCGGATCCTATATAGGGGTGGCCGGTGTGCTCGCTGGCTGAGCGCGGTGCAGAGGACACCAAGCCAAGGGTTGCGATCCCCTTACCGGTCACAAAAAGGCAAAAAAAAAAAAAGAAAGAAAGAAATGGGAGAATTATAGGACCTACGCAGACCTACTGTATCAGCATTCTCCGTTTTAACAAGAGCCTCCAATGACCAACACTCACAGTAACATCTTGGAAGACTAACTTCTCGCAGGTGGCTCTGAAGCCAATGTCACAGGGCTGCCAACGTAGAACACTTAGGGGCTCTTTGTCAGCACCCTTCTTGAAACAATGTCATTTTAGGGGAAACTGTAAAGCTATGGACATATGCAAAGCCTTAGATCTCTTGTGAAAGAATGAGAAAAAAAGCAAAAATTCACTTTGTTATCTACTAAGGGATCCAATGTTTATTCTCATTTAGTACCTCATTTTAAAATCACAAATGGATAACGATCCCAGTTATGTTTCCCATGCATCATTTGTTTATACTCATTCAAACCATATATACCATGATGCAAAGAAAAATATTTAGGAAAGATTATAATCTCTAAGCAAATTGGAAATAAATTTCCTCAGAGCAGTAAATTAAATACTTAAAAAGTAAAAAACAAAAATCATGAAAAGTTTCACATACGCAAGGATAGCAGAACCAATTGTCAGGACGAGCATTTGACAAATAGAAACAATTCTTGCAGAGCTGCAGTTCATCCAGCTGAAAAGAAAAGCAACTATTTCAGCTTACACGAAATATACATATGCATTAACTATATAAAATATGTTAATGTAAATTAACATTTTCATTCATGTACATAAATAGTCTTGAATTTTGTTCCGTATACAATCTCTTAACCTTAAATTTTACATTTTTCAATAAATAACACTGGAAGATCCTGTCACTTTCCTTTTAGAACCATCTCCATGGTCTCATATTGCACTTGGAATAGAAGAGAAATTCCTTACGAGGCCTGGTATGGTCCAACTCTGTTCTGATCCCATCTCACTGGTTAGCACTCAGATTAAATGTTTCCTCTGAAAGCTCTTCCTAATCAGCTCACATAAAGTATCTGCTACCAATAACAGCAGTCCTTTCTTTGCCTTATCCTCCGTTTTAGTCCCTTGCTTGTTTTCTTTCATAACATTCTTTTACAACTTGTAAATAAACATATTCTGTTTCTCTTTTTCTTTTTTCCACTCTCCCTCTACAAAATATAGCTCCATGAGCAGGAAGCCTGTACCCTCATCATTTTATTCCTCCTAACACACTGCCTGGCACATAGTAGGCACTCAATAAATACTTTTTGAATGAATAAAAAAGTCAAATTTGAAATGAATTCAAGAAACAAAACTTTTTATATAAATTGAGGAACTTCTGCAGAGACAATTTAGCAATCAGTGTTTCAGATAAGAAAGACCCCCCAAAATATACCTCCTTAAAAATATATTTCATTTACTGTTTGGCTGGGGTTATTTTTGCCTAAATAGTGTAGTAGGGACACAAATTGAATCCGCCATTGACAAGGGTAATATTTATTGAGTGTCTGAAGCACACATGTGTGCATTACCTCATACCCACAGCAGCTGTTGGCAGCACTCATGCATGCATTACTTAATCCCCACAGCAGCTGTCTGCAACACATGTGCACGTATTACCTAATACCCACAGCAGCTCTTCAAGGCATTTGAAAGTTTCCTTACAGAAGTTACTTAGTAACTAAATATAACTCCCAGGAATCCTCTTTTGAACAGTTTTGCCAGAATTTTTTTTTCCTCTATTTGCATTATTTCCCATATACATCAAACATGAAAATAAAATTACATTTAAAGGAAATAGCATAATCAAAATGTAAATAAGAGTGAAACCCTGAAATAACTAAATTCAGATTATCAGGCATGAATATACCTCATGACATGTGTCTTTATAGAGCATCCTTGCAATGTCAGCTTGCTCACTGTCCGCTGTAATTAAAGACATATTACATGTAACCAACTATAGCAACACAAGTCATTTTTTTTTTTTCCAGTTTGGAAAAAGTGAACATATACCATTTCAAACTGAAATGTATACTTGAAATGAAGTTCAGGCAGTAAAATAAAATTCTATAAGCAGGTTTCATTTTATGTCCAGCACAACTACTAATCAGCTATAGAGTGACCTCTTACCTTGAAATGATGAGATAGTAATGGGAAAACAATCAGAATTAAAGTGTTTATAAAAAGCCTTTCAGCTAAGATGAATATATATAAAACTATGAGGAATAATTATATGTCCATCATTTGGTGTACTGCAGTTTTGCCTTTAGCCAGTCAAGTCTATAAGCCATAATGACATCACCAAATATTCTTAAGTTTAAACTCTAACATCAATACTTACTTATAGATCATTATGGTATTAATCTTTTTGAATCTAATGCTTTATAAAAGGTTATTTCTTAACATGGTATGTCAATGGTATTTTTAAAAAATGCACACAAAAGAAAAAATGAAAAATATTCAACCTCCATAGAAAATCACTGTGTTGTGGAGAAGCAGTTGAGCGTCCGCTTTGAACTCTTCGTAACTTCGGTATTTCCCTTCATTCACTTTCTGCAGAGGGCAAAGAACAAAACGGCAAAAGAGCTACTACTGAAGATATCTGTATGGATTATGTTCACTGGACTAGGATATGTGACCCCACAGAACTTCTCCAGGGTCAACATCAGGGCTGCTGCTGTTCCACAGTATTGACAATGTGCATAAGAAAAACCAGCAATTCCATTTGTAGTTTTAATATCATAGTATAATGAAGTGTGGCAGATCAGATATCCTGCAGCTGCTGAGTACTCTAATTTACCAGAGTGAACTTTACAGACTGAACATCTCATTTTGTAGCAATGATGAAAGCTGCTGCCGCACTTTGTGAACAATGATGTTGGTGAGACCCTGACTAAATACCTACTATTCTTTACAACACGGGAGAATAAAGACTGAAAAACAGGACTGTTACCCTCTGTGACAGTGTACCATAACTACTAAGATATATTTACAATTCTGAATTGAGACTGGGTACTGATTCATAAATAATTGAAAAATCAAGTCTCAAGTGTTCCTCTATGCACAAAGGCAATACTAGGGTTTCTCCTGTATTAGAGTGACATACGTAAAGGATTTCTTTCATGGGATTCTCTGTAGCTTTGCCTTTGGCTGCCAAAGAAAAGGATTATAGAGGAAATCTGAGGGTTTTTTCTTGGGGGAAGGGGCAAAACTTTTGAGAGTGGGGTGTGACAAAGTTACCTAGAATTATAAGGAGGCGTCTTCCTGTCCCGGTGGTCACACAGAAAATTAGCTTGAGAACAGCTTGGAATGCTAAGGCCTCGAAAGCATATTTAAGAATCCAGCCACCCTTGCTACCCTCTGCCTTTGCTAACACAGTCTTCCTTCCTGTTGGAATCCTCTAAGACCCAATTCCATTGCCATCTCTTCAAAGAAGGCTTCCCACATTCTCCCTGTTGGAGCTACCTGCTTCCTGTATGGCATCTGTAGCAACAAAGGTTATTGACAAATACTGATGTCTGAGTTCTGCCCCTGAATTTCTGATTCTATTGGGCTGGGGTGAACTCAGGAGCTCACCCAGGTGACCTCATATACACCCAGGTGGAGAACAACTTCCTCACAGCACTCCCAAAGCACTTGTTTTGAGTTTTGCACTTAATCGTGGGTCATATTTTGGTCTGGATTGTAAACTCCTGAAAGCATAAAAATCATGCCTTCCTATTAATTTTCCATACAGTACTTTTGTTCATAGTCAGGCATTGCTAAGCATGAGGCCAACACATAATTGGCCCAGCTAGTGTTGTAGCCCATGTATCAATACTACATGGGTCAGATGAGATCAGACTGGGGGGTAAAATTAAAATTTCTTGTTTTTGTTCCAGGATTTGCCAGCCACTTTAAGGTACTTCATTTACCCTTATCTTATATTGAAATAATAAGCCATAGTCTTTCTCAGCTACAAAGTGGATCAGGAAGTTTGTAAAATGACTTTAAATTATTCCTCTGGTCTCCCTATAGGCTGTTACGGCCAACCATAACATTTTACATTTTCAGCATGACACAAGTACAAAACTAGTGAGTAATCCAGTAACGCTGGCTGGAAACACATCTATGTGTTGTATTGGATTTTGTTATATTCTGTAATTACATATTAACAAACTCATAAGTAATCTTCAGCTACAGTAGGTAAAATTAAGAACTTTAAGAATAATTCAAGTTCTCTAGTCATTTTCTTAATTTTGCTCACGTTATTGTTTCCCAAGACTCTAGATGAGTTCTATGCTCAAATTTTTACCTGAAATACTACTGCTAAAGTACTACTGCTAAAACCGTGTCTAGGAATGAGTTCCTCACAACTGAAATATTAAAGTGTCCAGGTTATATTACACTTTCTTTAATCAATAAGTATCAAGAAGCTATAGGTTGTTTAAAACCAGGCCCTTAAAAGATGACACCTAATTTGCATCAGTGTAAATGCATGAAATTCGCAAGTAATGAGGCCTCCTTTGGTGGTTTTGCCTTTTTGTTTTAGTAAGAAAGTGGAGAAAGTGCACTCTCAAGGAAAGAATAGCAACCAGAGTCACTGCTTAATCATCCCTCACTCGACAGTTAAGGAGATGCACTAGAGTAGGAGTACAAGGAAGGGACTGTACCTCTTGTATGGTGGGAACGTCAACAGCTGAGTGCACCAGCCTCCTGTACATCGGGTGCTTGTTGTCCTTCCCCTTCTTATTAAGATCTATAGCCTAAACAGGTGTCAGATACATCAATTTTAAATGCTGCTATAGAGAGACAGGTAAAACATTAATTCCTAAAACTCAAAATGTTTTCTACCTTTAAAGAGAAATTTTACAGGAATTACTTTAAAACTTAATGGAAAAATGTATATATCCTATAGAATTGAATGTGGCATTCCTTAAGGTTTTGATAGAAAGAACAATAATTTTGGAAAATTCCATTTCATTTTAAATAGTTTGATAATGAAAGTGTTCATCCTGATAAATGAGATTCAAAATTTTAATTTTTCCTACCTAATGCCCCTAGAAATGTGCCCTTGTCAAAAACAGACAAAACAGGAAATCTAATAGCTTGTTGCAGAAAATAAGCATGGCGATAATGCCACACTTCACTGCGATGTGCCTATCTGTACTTCTCGGTCCCTCACTTTGAAAGAATGAGCCAGAGAGAAACCTGTTCTGGGAGACTCTGAAGACCCTCGCAGACTCACCCGCTCCTTCATGCGGGAGACGATGAACCTCAGGTACGTGCCCATCTCCTGCCTGTTTACATTCTTCTTTTTGACGCTCTGTTAAACGAAAGAAGAGGTCAGGTGTGAAATCTGGTCACTCACATATTTACACCCATGTAGAAGACATACATAAAAGATTATCATATGCAGAAATTTTATGAAAAGATGCACTATCTCCAATGCATTTGATAAAGAGAAATCTTTGATATTTGCATAACAAAAGTGTTTAAGGTAACAGGTGAGAACTGAAAAATATTATGTTGTACTTGACACAGTATCACAGAGAATTATACATTTTTTCTTTTCTTAGTATTTTAAAACTTCAACCAATTTTCAGATGAAAAGAAAAAATAGACATAATGGAGAGTCACTTATTTTACCTAAAAATCTATAGCTAAAGTCGTTTAGGGAACATCTTAAATTAGCAATATTGAATGGTGAATTTCAATATACTTTCTTCTTCATTAAAAAGGTTATTTTAAAAGTCTGTGACACTTATGGTGCAGCTGTACCACACACACAAAATAGACAATCTACATGTCTATTTCAAAGTGTTATGGATCTGTTCGGTAATAACTCCAATTTCCACTAGTCTGGCCTACAAGCTAATTAGGTTATTCAATTTATCTCTCAGAAAATATAACTACACATGAAGAAAAAACAGAATTCTACCTTTATGTCGTTTCTAAACAGCTAGGAAACAAGGATAAATGTTCCTATTTACTTTGTCAAGGTTGAGACACTACAAGAGTCTGAAGGAAGGGAGGCAAGAATACTGGACACTGGAAGTCGTCAAGTCACAGTGCGGGGAGCTGAGGAGGCTTGGCCACTACTTTAACAGATGCTCTAATTTTTTCAGGCCACTAAATTACGATTCTCTGCCCAGTGGTATAATTCCTCCCAAAAGAACTTTGTCCACAGGAAGTCACTTTAACATGCTAAATTCAGTAGAGGAAAAAGCAAACGTTTCTCATGTAACTGAGAATTTTCAGCTAGGGCTTAAGCAAATTGATGATACGTACACACAACATTAACTTATCTGAATGAGAAGTGGAAAGCACTTTATCAGCTAGAAACTTAATTGAATTTCACAAATTTCACATTTGAGGTGTTCTCTCCCTTCCAGTTATCTTCTCACCTGGACTCTGGTACTGTTTTCTCCTTATTCAGCTGATGACCTGTGCACACAGCTTCTAGATTTATGCCGATTACAGAGCAGTTCTTCTCAACCCTGGCCAAGAACCACAGACACGGATGGAACTTTTATCAAATGCAGCTGGACTTCACCCTGAGCGTCTGGGTAGAGTTTCTAGAGGTAGGGCCTGGGATGTGTGTCTGTTTGTTCATTTACTTATTTGTTTATTTCTCAGGAGGTTGTGATACTTGGCCTCGACTGAGTGCCTCTGGAATAGACGTTGAGTTTAAAACGTAAAGAAATTTCCTGGACTCCAGATTTATAATCTTTGGGTGTGAGGGGAGAGGCTGATATAGCTTGAGAATTCTCTATGTATTTTTAACAAATAGGGGACAAATAAATCTGAGTTTCAAATGAATGACACAGCCACATGAAGGGGTTATGAAGAACTAACTAGAATGCTTTATGAGCACAGTAATTAGCCATATGTACAGTTTAGAGAAAAACAGTACTTCAAACAAATATTGAACTCTAGTTAGTAAGTTTGTGTCTGCAGTGGCATTGGTTAGACATTCTTTTTTTTAATTAAAAAATTTTTTAACTGACAAAATAAAAATTATATATTTGTGGTGTTCAACATGTTTTAAAATATGTATCCATTATGGAATGACTAAATTGAGCTAATTATATGCATTATCTCACATACTTATCTTTTTTTTGTGGTGAGGACAGTTAAAATCACCCTCATTTTTAACAAGATCCCCCAGTGATTCTCATGCACACAAACTCTTGAGAACTAACAGCGGGTCCTTCCCGTGTGCCAGACTACATTGCAGAATGCTGCTCTATTTTTGCATTCTGCAATTCACACAGAAGGAGAGCAGAAGGAGCTCTCAGTGGATATTAAGCACAATGAGCTATTGATGCTTTTGGACAAAAGTTCTTAGTAATCTTCTGATGCATTGCTTCCTATACTAAACAAGCAGTTTGACGAACTGTCAGATACATGGAAGAAAAAAGGTAAGAGATTTGGAGACAGCTGCTTTTTTCTTAGCACTTAGAAAATCCATATTCCTTTAAAAAGAGGGGAGAATGAAAACCAGCACTTCAACCTACATGCCCTAGTGTCACACCAACTCTAAAGCACCTTGTGCACTATTAAAACTAATTCCAAACATCAATTTCATTATTAAATTATGAATTTGCGTAAATTCAGATATAACAGCAATCTATACCAGACTAGAAATCTCATAATACTATCAGTAGGATAATAGTTCTTTTAATAGGTAACACATTATTCAGAGGAAATATACAACCAACATGTTATGTAGGGCTGTAGTATAATTTTAATGTTCTGGACTGGCTGGTTAGCTCAGCTGCTTACAGTGTGGTGTTATAACACCAAGGTCCAGGGTTCAGATCCCCATAGAGGTCAGCTGCTCCCCAAAATAATAATAATTTTAGTGTTCACTGGATATTGCTCACAGCCCTTCCATCAATTAAACAGGGTGGGAACACCCTGTACATCTTCCTTTGAATAACTTAAGCTCAACAGGGACAGGTAGAGGGCTTAGCTCTAGGCTGTCTGTCATCACTGGAGTAGGGACCATGGAAGAGGGGCCCGGGTGCTGCACAAAACCCCTGTGCTCTGTCTCAAGGCTGCTATGCTCTGCATGCACTGCAGCATCACTTCTCTTCCTTTCTGCACTCCAAACATAACCCTATGAAGCACTTCACTCTGTTAGCTTGAATCTAATCTCTCTTGTTTTTAGAGCTTTAGAAAATAAAGCAATCTAATGTTTCTCTATAGGCAAAAATTATGCATTGCTAGAATAAGAATATTAGTATAACTAAAACATCCTAACTGGACTGTTCTTTGAAACAACAACAAAAACATCAAAACACTGAAACAGTGTGAGAAACCCACTTACTTCACCTTGGTTAGGTTTAGGCACCTGCCTTGTTCATGTGATTACCCAGTTTAGATAAAGTCTATACCCAGCTCCTACTCTGTTTCAACAGAGTCTACACACATCGTGGACATCATATGCTCTCACAAACTTTGGTTTTGTCTATTCAAACATTTTAAATGAACGGCTAGTTTAGTGTCACCATGTGCAGCAACATTTCTTTATTTTGAGGAAGACTCAGAACATACACGGTTCATGCTGAGGGCCTTAATTTCATAAAATTTAATGGTATAATAGAGGATAAAAATACAATTTTGTATAATGTTTAAATTTGCTTAGATCCAGGTTGTTAGAGTATCTGTTTTCTTCTAACAGCAATTAAAAGTGGTGATCTGAGCCTGGAAAAATGACTTTTTTAGCAAAGTGTGGAAGAAACCATCCTTCCTAGCTCTGTATCACCTTCATTTACTACTCCAGGAAAATCTTATACTCCATTTAACAAAGTGCTACTGAGATTCAGATATAACCACCTAGGTTATAAAGTCTTTAAAAAACACCAATGTTCATTTATATAAAGTTCTAGAACAGGCAAAACTTATCTATGACGGGAAATATCCAGAACAGTGGTTGTCTGTGGAGAGGGGGATGGGAGGGAGATTTACTGGCCCAGGGACAGGAACGAGCTTCCTGCAGCTGGATGGGACTGGGGTTTCACTGGTGTCTGCCCTCTTCTGTGCCTCCAGTGGTACTGAAAACTTGTGCATGTCACTGTAAAGTTTACCTCAAAGGAAATCACCAGTGATTAGGTGCCACCTCAGAGATTCTGATAAAATTGGTTGAGGGATGAGCTCAGCATTCATTGTTCTAAAGCTCCTGGTGTTTCTGATCTGCAGTTCTGAGAACCACTGCCCCAACTTCAAGAAAGTGACCGCTTGATTACAGAAACATGTGCAAGCAGATGCTGGTGCAACAGTTCAGATTTTAACCTTTGCTGCTACACTGAGAAAGTGTGAAGTGGGGTTAAGTGTAAAGTGGGGGAAAGCGTAAAGTGATGTTAAGGTTAACCTAAGTCTTTTAAATCCTCACTCACTAGATGTAATATGGTCTCGGTCTACTTACTCATACAAAGAGGAATACATCTCTCTTATTATATATGCCAAAAATGCTGTGGCAGTTATGTTTTAAGTATTTGTTGGCTCTTTTTACTTACTATAGTTAGGAATTCTAATAATCTTGGCTGTGCAGAAGGATTGACCAAAAGGAGTTTCACAGCCAAAGAGAAAGCTTGCTTCCACATTCCTTGCTTATTTTTTATTTGCTGCCCAATACATCTTTTCTGATGACAAATAAGGGATTCTATCCCAGACATCATGAAGCCATTCTCAAGAACTTAAATGCATGTACGCACTTCTACCTGGCAAGTGTACAGCAGCCCTGACACATGGTGTCTGGTGACTGGACCTCATGTCGCTCAAGCCTGTGCCACTGAGGTGGACAGAGCCTGGCCCCCAGATTCACAGGCTGAGGAGCTTTCTTGGTAAAACAAAGCAAACAAAAGAGAGGACCCTCAGCAGAAAACAAATCTCTCCCAATAATTTGTAGGAACAAAAACATTACTGTAATATGCTTTCACATTTGATAAACTTGTGGGTTTTCTTCCTGACATTTTCCGGCTATAGTTTACAGATTTAGTATTTCATGAGAGAAATCAACAGAGCATTGCACCTCCTGTCCCCAAGATGCACCATGAGATTTGCAGGCATTTCTTAGGTAACACACTGTGGAGCTGCCTTCTGTGGCATTTCAGTTGGTGTCTATTGGCCAAACTAAAATGGCTTGAGAAAAATCTACTGTAACTAGTTGACATGAAAGGAGTAGCTTCTAAGGAATACACTATTTTGTTTGTAACGTAAGTAAGCAGATAACTGTTGACAACGAGGTCAGAAAAACATAAAACCAATGCTCTCTAATATCTGCAGATTACTTCAGATCCAAGTCTTCCTCAGGCTTTGAGGAACTACATCTGTTCTCTGCTCTCAGGCCTCAGCATTCTTCAGGGAAGGTCTCTCTGCAACCCTGTACAGGTCAGACCCCTCATAATAAAGCCCAGCACGTACTGGCACTTGTTCCTATCACCTGGCAGCATATGGGCATGGTTTTGGTCAACATCTACAAATAATCAGGAAGGAAACCTTCCATTACATGGCAAAGTTGCTGCAACTAATTAAAATGACAATAATCACACAGCTGAAGCTGTGTTGTAAATGTGTATAAAACATCTACTAAACTAAAATGTTCTTCAGTTATAGATTACTGAGGTACTGCCCTCCTTTACTTTTAGGAAAACAAATAATAGAAAATCTTGAACCTCTTCCTGAACAAGGGATTCTTAAGCCAGTTACAAGTAACTGTTGGGCTCCATTGAGTCAGAGGATTCTAAGTGGAGATGACTGACAAGTGTGATCATCTGACCTGATCGCCCATGACAGCTTTTTTGTAAAGGGCCAAATAGTAAATATTTTAGGCTTTGCAACCATACAGTTGATCTCTTTCTCAATTAACTCCGTTGTTGTAGTGAGAAAGTGGTCAGAAGTAATGTATACATTAATGAGTGAGGCTGTGTTCTAATAAAACTCTTGGATACTGAAATTTGAATTTTTTATAATTTTCACATCACAAAATATTATCCTCTTTTGATTTTTCTTCAACAATTTTTTTTTTTTGTAGTCATGGCTTAAATTTATTGAATCAATGTTACAAATGAGGCATAGTTCTAGACACTTTTCCTTGATTATTTTGCTTAATGCTTTCCACAAATTTGTGATATATTTTTCCTATTTTACAGATGAGAAAACTTAGGCACAAGGGGTTAAATTTGACTTTGGGCAAATGATATTAGGAGTATCCACTTGCTGAAAGCAGGTATTCTTTCTCCAGTGTTCTACTTTTGTTTTGCTGTCTTCATTTATGTTAAACCACGTACTTTTCTTTTTAAATTCTATTAGAATATTCTGTAATGATTGACAGTCAGTTCTTTTATTTGAGAGTTTAGAAATCTATTTTTTCCCACTCATATTGGAAAGAAATGTAACATTTTTCTATTCCCAATTACCAAACACTATGCTGTTTTCTGTGACTCTAAGAATGGCCCACAATAGTTTTAACTCATAAAGGTATATTTGTCTAGGCTGTAATTCATCTGAATCTGAAGTTAGTTTGGAGCCTTCAAACTATTTACTCACTTATCATGGGTTTAATTGCTTCTGAAATTGCTTTTTCTACTCTTTACAATTATGAAATTTTATTCTTTCAGAAATAATATCAGGTAATTCTCTTTTCATTCTGCCACCAATTATCTTTATCGCATCATCACAATAAGAAGTAAATCTTACCCTTTGTTCGCCCTTTTGCCATGGATACTGATTTTAAAGAGAACTGTTCCATTGTCCTTAGACAATCCTGGCCCTTCATTTTTCTAACAGTAAACTCTAAACTTTCTGTGTCAGTCTTGGATTCTTTTTTGGCTAAGTGCACATCCTCAGATAAAGTTGTATTTTTAAATTTAATTCCAGGAATTCCTCAGTTTTTGTCTTGTTTTTCTTCAACAATTTAAAAATGTAAAACCCATTCTTAGCTCATGGGCAGTACAAAACCATGGCTGACCGCAGGACTAGACTTTAAGTTCTGTGGAAGCAGGGTCCATATGGTCTACTTCACTGTTCTTTTGCGATGGCCTTGTATCTGGCACATAGTAAATGTTTAATAAATATTAGTTGAATTGCACTGATGGCAGTCATTACTAATGGCTTCACTGACTACTAGAAATACTATTCCCTGTGGCTGGACTCAAGAATTCAAAGATCCTTCCAAAGTGTGAAACATTTATTCACATCTAATTCTGTGTTAGCAATAAAAGTTTTGTTTGCTTCTGAGCCATTTCACTGAAGGGTGACACCTAAACATCAATTGTTCACTTCTAAGAGTCAAGAACAATATCACCAGCAGCCCACTTAAATGTCAGTGAGCACACAATCCTCTGGGGTGAGACCCTAGAGGCTGCATTTCCAACAGCACACCAAGTGATTGATTCTGCTGCAGGCACCTCTGGATCTTACCTGAAGAAACACTAACCTGCATATAAACTACCTATGTTGTTTTAGG